>NC_141694.1:246352007-246952007 GCF_964263255.1 Lissotriton vulgaris
TCACTATCTATCTATCGATCTATCTATCTATCTATCTATCTATCTATCTATCTATCTATCGCCCTCACTATATCTATCTATCTATCTGCCTCACTCTATCTATCTATCTATCTATCTATCTATCTATCTATCTATCTATCTATCTATTTATCTATCTATCTATCTAACTATCTATCTATCTACCTATCTATCTATCTATCGCCCACTATCTATCTATCTATCTATCTATCTATCTATCTATCTATCTATCTATCTATCTATCGCCCTCACTCTATCTATCTGTATCTATCTATTGCCCTCACTCTATCTATTGCCCTCACTCTCTCTATCTATCTATCGCCCACACTCTATCTATCGCACACACTCTGTCTATCCTATCTATCTATCTATTTATCTATCTATCTATCTATCTATCTATCTATCTATCTATCTATCTATCTATCTATCTATCTCTCTATCTATTTGCCTCACTCTATCGATCTATCTATCACCCTCACTCTATCTGTATATATCTATAGCCCTCACTCTATCTATCTGTATCTATCTATCGCCCTCACTCTATCTATCTATCGCCCTCACTCTATCTATCTATCGCACACACTCTATCGCACACACTCTATCTATCTATTGATCTCCCTCACTCTATCTATCTCCCTCACTATATCTATCAATCTATCGGCCTTACTCTATCTATCTTACTATCCATCCTTCTATCTCCCTCACTCTATCTCCCTCACTCTATCTCCCTCACTCTATCTATCGCCCTCAGTATCTATCTATCTATCGCCCTCACTCTATCTATCGCCCTCACTCTATCTATCGCCCTCACTCTATCTATCGCCCACACTCTATCTATCGCCCAAACTCTATCATCTATCTATCTATCAATCTCCCTCACTCACTCTATCTATCTATCTATCTATCTATCTATCTATCTATCTATCTATCTATCTATCTATCTATCTATCGCCCTCAGTATCTATCTATCTATCGCCCTCACTCTATCTATCACCCTCACTCTATCTATCTGGCAATCTACCTATCGCCCTCACTCTATCTGTCTATCGCCCTCACTCTATCTATCTATCTATCGCCCTCACTCTATCTATCTATCTATCGCCGTCACTCTATATATCTATCTAGCGCACTCAATATATCTATGTATCGCCCTCACTCTATCTATTGCCCTCACACTATCTATCTTTCGCTCACACTCTATCTACGTATTTCCCTTACTCTATCTATCTATCTATCTATCTATCTATCTATCTATCTATCTATCTATCTATCTATCTATCTATCTATCACCCTCACTCTATCTATCTATCGATCGCCCTCACTCTATCGCCATCACTCTATCTATCTATCTATCTATCTATCTATCTATCTATCTATCTATCTATCTATCTATCTATCTATCTATCTATCTATCTATCTATCTATCTATCTATCTATCTATCTATCTATCGACCTCACTCTCTATCTATCTATCTATCTATCTATCTATCTATCTATCTATCTATCTATCTATCTATCTATCTATCTATATATCTATCTATCTATCTATCTGTCTATCTATCTATCTATCTGTCTATCTATCTATCTATCTATCTATCGACCTCACTCTCTATCTATCTATCTATCTATCTATCTATCTATCTATCTATCTATCTATCTATCTGTCTATCTATCTATCTATCTATCGCCCTCACTCTATCGTCCTCACTCTATCTATCTATCTATCTATCTATCTAGCTATCTATCTATCGCCCTCACTCTATCTATCTGTCTATCTGTCACCCTCACTCTATCTATCGATCTATCCATCTATCTATCGCCCTCACTCTATCTATCTATCTATCTATCTATCTATCTATCTATCTATCTATCTATCGCAATCCCTCTATCTATCGCCCTCACTCTATCTATCGCCCTCAATCTATCTATCTATCTATCGCCCTCACTCTCTCTGTCTATCTCCCTCACTCTATCTATCGCCCTCGCTCTATCTAACTATCGCACTCACTCTATCTATTGCATCATCACAGCATCACTCAGCACCACCACAGCATCACTCAGGGGCATCACAACTTCACTATGCGCTGCCACAGCATCACTTGTCGCCAATACAACATCACTCAGCCTCAATCTGTGCAACCATTTAACAACAACTGGTTCAAATGTGTTCTCTTAATGTTTCAAGCTTTATTACAAATGTCACAAAAAGTGGTTAATGTTTCACTTTTGTTCTTGGATTTTTGTCACAATAAAATACACTGAACATAATCTTCACAAAAGTTATTTACAAAATGGTAAGCTATTGCTATTATAAATTACAATAACTTTTATTTAGTATTAATTATTTAAAAAAGTTAAAAGCCATTGTTATTTGTAATAGCAATACATCTAAGTCATGTAAATACAGCACATATTGCATTACAAATGCTATAGGTTTCACATTTGCGAAAGTTATAACTATTAGCATTGTAAATGACAAAGCTATTAATTTCGCTATTTTCAAAACCAACACAGAAATAAGAAATGTGTCATTTACAATACCAATAGCTCAAACTTTCCTAATGCGAGACCTATTGCATTGCAAATGCTTGTTTCAACTGCTGGTGGTCAAGGATTTCCTACAGGGTTTGAAGAAGGTGTATCCCCCTGTTCGACCTCCTTCTCCTCCTTGGGAGTTGAATCTGGTCCTTTCCATATTGATCGGCCCCCCCTTTGAGCCCATTCATAAAGCCACGCTGCAGCACTTAGAAGGCTGCTTTTCTAGTGGCAATAACTTCAGCGCGCAGAGTAAGTGAGATCCAAGCGCTATGTGCCAAGGAACCATATACAGTGTTTCACCACAACAGGGTGGTGTTGAGAACTCACCCTTCCTTTTTGGCAAAGGTTGTTTCTGTTTTTCATGTTAACCAGACGATTTCTCTCCCTTCTTTCTTTCCCAATCCTGCTACTCCTGCAGAAAGGTCACTCCACTCCTTAGACCTTAAAAAGGTGCTCAAGTTCTATTTGGAGGGAACGAAGGCCATAAGAAAATCAAACCAATTGTTTTTAAATCATGGTGCCATTGGGACAGGCTTTCCAGCTTCCAAACTGTCCATTTAAAGATGGATAGTGTCCTGCGTTAGATTGGCATACCAGTTGGCAAACAAACCCCTTTTATTGTCTCCTAAAGCACATTCCACTAGAGGGAAAGCGGTAACAGTAGCTTTCTTGCATGACGTGGCAATGGCGGAAATTTGCAAGGCAGCAACCTGGAGATTGGTACACACTTTCACGAGGCATTACTGTCTCGACTCCGACTCCAGAGCGGATACCCAAGTAGGCCAAGCTTCCTTGAGAAATCTGTTCAGATCTGTGTGTTCAAATGTGTCTATCTGAGCTTGATTGGTAGTTCCTTTTCCTTTTGCCCGCAGGTGTAAGAGATGAGGCTTGCTATTCTATTCTAGTGCTTATGACTATTGATTAGGATCCCCTGAGGAGGCAATATGGCGGCTGATGCAGTGGCTGTGTGAGAGGCTTGTGAGGTGCTCCCCCGTAAGGAAGCCTCCCCGTGATTCTCTCCTTACCTGTGGCTCGCAGGGGTTGGCGTGATGTAGTGGCAATGCTCTGGAGTTATCTTTCCAGAACTGATGTCGTCGCCCGCTCCCCACTGTCTCTAAAAAAAGCTCTGGTCTGGCAGCGGTATACGGCCATTGCTCAGCGGCGGTCTCGTGGTTCCTCTAGCGGCAGCCCTAGCGGTGTTATCGGAAACGGCAGTGGAGAGTCTTTGAGAAGCACAGGACTGGCGGCTTTGCTTGTCCCTTCGTTACGGAGTAGAATGGCTCCGAAAGGGAGCAAGAGGGGTGCTAAGACCCGGGGGTGGCAGCCGCAACAGAAGCAGCATCAATTGTGGTAGCGGCAGGTATTACTGCAGCGTCGCCCCCAGTCCAGGGATGGAGTTGGACGGCAGAGTAGAAGCTGCTTTGTCGACTATGCTCGCGATGGTGAGCGGCAGAAGGGTGACTCGGAGACGGTGGCGGCTACTCCATTACAGAGTAGTGGAGGACAGCAGCATGGAATCCTCCAGAAAGAACTAATTGTTCAGGCCATTTTTAAAAAGAAACCTGTATTGAGAGGTAAACCTGAGGAGCAACTGGATAATCAACTTACAGTCAGGTGTTGGGAGGGACCTGGTTGCAACATTGTCTCAGCAATAGCTGTTGGAGAAGAGAGAGCCATGAATAAAACAGGAGTTTTGAGCAGTGCTGCTGTATCAACTAACAGCTTTATTAGTAGCAATGAGAGGGTGGGGGCAGTTGACTCTGGCATTCATGTTAGTTTAAATTCTGGGATTAAACTGCTAAAACGGTGGGGGATCCACAGAATTCACAGAACCTACAGACTCTGAGAACCTTGCAGAGGAGATATTGAATGATATGGAATCCGCCGGTTCAGGTGGGAAGTTTTATTCAATGTCTGACATTTCCAATTTGTCAGAGAATGAGAGTGAGAGCGCTGTAGGTGATTGGGCCGAGGAAAATGGTTCTCAGCGAGACGAAGATGATCCAAGCTCTGAGTTCTCTATGAATAAAGAGACAGTTCGAAAGACACAGGATACCTGTAATCTCTTTTTGAAAGAGAATCCGACCCCTGCTGGCCAGCTTGTATGGGACTGTTCACCCTCATCTCAGCCTGATGGCGAAGGTGATGGCACTAGCTGTGGTGTGAAGGTTAATGGTGACAGCGAAATCACGCTTTACACGATATATATGGTGATAATGGCACACAGAGAAGAATCTAAGGCTGAAGGCTTGCAGACCCAGGGTGCGGTGCACAAGTTGCAGAATACTGTGCGTCGAATTGCCAAGTCGTGTATGGGAATATCAACGAGGATTGGGGAGGCGGAGGAGAGGATATCTGTGATGGAAGACCAGTTAGTCCAACAGAAGGCGACGATTACAGCATTACAAAAAATTAAGGAAGACACTAATTGGGAGCTAACTGACTTTGAAAATCGATCTAGACGGAATAACCTCCGCGTGTTGGAGAATCCTGAGGGCAGGGCGGGGAAGGAGGTGAGACAATATGTTATTGAGTTGTTTTCTGAAGCTTTTCCTGATTTAAAGCACTGGAATTGGGAGACTGAGATCATTAGAGCACACAGATTTCCTTTTGTTCAGAGAGGGAAAGCAGGAGGGTCTAATGAAAAACCTATGGCCATCCCGATCTGCCTGAATAATTATCTGTTACATGAAGCTTTGTTTCATTTGGCTAGGCCAGACAAGAGGAGGACTGGTAAGCAGTGCGACTTCTTCGTACGTCCAGACTTTTGTCAGGCTACAGTCCAACAGAGATGGAGGCTTTGCCAAATGATCTCAGTTTTTCAGTCTAAAGGGGGGCAGCAGGCGTTTTTGCTGAATCCTGCAAAGTTAAAAGTGATATACAAGGGGAAGTCTCAGTATTTTGTGTCAGAAATATTGGCAGAAGAATTTTTGCAGGCAATCTGAAGTTAACATGTATCTAAATTAGTTATATGGGACTTTCAACGGCCTTTAGAATGATTCAATGTGAGAAAAGTTTGTTTAGGGAGGCTCACGGGGGGTTGCGAGAGTGCTCATTTCACAATCCACTTTACATCATTGAGGACATGGTCCTTACGCCTCTATTGGAGGGGAGGGGGCAGGGGGTGGGTGGCTGTTGGGGGAGGGGCAGCAGGGTGGGGAGGGAGGTGAGGTAGGCACATTGGTCGGGTGGTGGGGAGGTTTAATAGAATTATTATGATACTATTTTGGGTGAAGGAGGAAATGTTTTAGATTAGTTTTACTAGGTTGGGGAAAACAGATAAAATCTCTTAAATGAATTAGGATGGGACGATTTTCTTTTTGTTCTTGGAACATTTGTGGGTTAAACGATTAAAGAAAAAGGGGGTGCTGGCTCAAATGCTTCGGATCCATCGGTATGATTTGTTATGCATACAAGAAACTCATATAGCCTGGAATAACCGCAATGGGTTAAGGGATCTTGGTATGGAACTAATAGGGTGTACTAAACAAGGCTCTAATATTAGAGGTGTAGCAATTCATGGCTTGGGAGTGAAGAGGCGGGTAAAAGAGGATTCCTATGGGCGCTGGGTCATTGTGGAATTGGGTATTAATGGTTCCATAGTGACAGTGTGCTCTGTGTACGGACCTAATCTGGATGACCCAGGTGTGCTTCATTATTTAAGTATTGAACTGGCAGATTGGCCAGCCCCCGTAATTCTTTGTGGGGACCTCAATATTCACTTGGAGGGGGATTTTGACATCGGGAGCAATTGCCCCTATATGGGGAAAAAGCCCAAGGTCTTCAAAGCTATTAAAGGCTTAATCAAAGAGTGGTTTGGTCAATGTATGGGGAAATCAAAAGAACAGGGTCCCAGGCTATACGTTTTATTCTGCTCCCTACAAGAAGCATGTCCGTTTAGATACTTTTTTTATTTCAACTGAGGTGGCGATTAATGCCAAAATAGAAATAATGCCGAGGATCATCTCGGATCATAATCCTGTGGTAATGGATTTCGGTTTGAAAGTACAGCAGCAGCATCGACCATGGACTTTCGAACGCAGTCTGTTGCTTGATCCGGATTACTGTGAATACATGTGCATTTGGATTCCAGAATTTTTAAAGATAAATCAGGGTACATCCTCAGACTCAATTGTCTGGAATACATTTGAAGCTGGTGTGAGGGGCGATACGATGAGTTACTCAATTGCGAAGCAACGTAAGCTTAATTTGGAAACTAAAGATCGAATTAAGCAATTTAGGCTTTTGAAGGTTCAGCTTATGGATGAACTTTCGCATCAGCAGAATATAGATGATACTCTAAAAGCAATCTCTATCCTGAAAATGAAAATTCATCAACACTTTGTAACAAAGATGGCATCCAAGTTGTCTGTTCATAGGGCTTAGGTTTATGAATTAGGAGAAGATGCAGGCAGAATTTTAGCAAAAAGATTGCGCCAAAGGGAGAATGTGAATCGGATCTCTAGGATATGTGATCATAATGATAGGGTACTGGACTCGCCAACTTATATTTTGAGGGTCTTTGGTAGATTCTATGATGGTTTGTACACAGAGGATGTAACAACAAATATAGAAGGGCATATGGAAGAATTTTGGGGCAATCTAGAAACTAATAAAGTTTCAGTGCTTGATAATGCGGTTCTAGCAGCAGATGTTACATGGGAAGATGTTGAGGCAGTGATCTTATCATTAGCTAGGGGCAAAGCAGTTGGCCCCGATGGTATTCCATTTGAATTTTACAGAACGTTTCGGCGAGTTTGAATTTCTGAGCTTATGACTCTGTTTCTGAATGCGCAACAAGGGATAGCACCAGAGTCGTGGAGAAAAACAACGATCATTGTTTTTTAAAAAAAAGGGTAAGCCTAAGCTTTCCCCCTCATCATATAGACCGATTTCGCTAATTAATTCTGATAGCAAAATATTCTCAAAAACCCTTGCTCTTCGTTTAGGGACAGTTATTGCTCCTCTAGTTTCTACTGTACAACACAGTTTTATTCCAGGGAGGGACACTGCCAACCATGTAAGGAGGATTATTACCCTTCTGGATTGGGCACAGGCAACGGATTCTGCGATGGGGATGATCCTGTTGGACGCTGAAAAGGCGTTCAACAGGGTCTCCTGGGGCTGTCTGTGGGAGGTCCTGCGTTGGAAAGGTTTTTGCCCAGCCCTGTAAGTAATAGTAGACGCTACGGTTATAACGTGATAGGTAGAAGCCAGCAGGTGCAGGAGGAGCCTTACCAGAATCGGGCCGGTTGTCACCGCGGTACAATAACGTAATCCGACGGTACCAGGAAGCTGCCTGTTAAAAGATTGGGAGCCATCAGGATTGTGCAGATTGGGATTACTATTACGGAAGACCTAAGGGCTGCATGAAACTTACCGCGTGAGTCGGTAGCTGGGTCTGTTGCCTGGCGTGCTCGTGTGGGGTCGGTGATGGAGGAGATACGAGAGCTCGGAAGCTGATTGGCCATGCGAATGTGTTCGGGCATAAAAATAAATGACGGACACGTAGCTAGGCAGCCATATTAGGTGATGGGGAAGGTAGGAGTGCAAGGAGGCTGGTTGGCCATAAACATAAATGACGGACACGTAGCTAGGCGGCCATATTAGGTGAATCAAGGTGCAATTAACCTGGGTGAGTGGTGCACAGTGCACAGTGCACAGTGAGAGTGACTTAAAACAATGATATAACAATCATAGAAGTTTAGAGTAAGGAGGAAAAATTACACAAGGGTAACATTGTACATGCCTATTAAAGCCAATTCAAGATCTTCAGTTCAAAAAAAGATTTTTGTAGGAGTCAGAATTTCAAATGAGGGCAGTCCATTCCTCTTGGAGGTTTAATCCAGAATTCAGACTGTCCGTTTTCAATATCCATTTGAGCTCTTCTCTGTTGAGCATACGACTCAGGTCCCCACCTCTAGGTGGGATGATGACTTGAGTGATCACAGTCCAACGAAATTCATTCTCTGTGTGTCCTTTGTTAGCAAAATGTTCAACCAAAGGAGCATTAGGAGTCTTACACCGGATCTGGCTCCGATGCTGGGATATTCGTAGTTTGATTTTCTGCTTAGTATGACCCACATAAATTAAATCACATCTATTGAAAAGTCACACACCACACATGATACGGACTTGGAGTGGCCTCGAAGAGGTGGTAATGACCAATGGTCATGGAGTGTAGTATTCTTTGAATTTACTGAGGGTAGGGCAGCCCTGACCAAATGGTCTTTCAGATTTTTGCTTTTTCTGAAGGCAAACAGAGGAACTTCCCAGTTTAGTGGACCCGAGTTGAGTATATGCCAATTCTTTATTATAGTCTGTTTTACACGATTAGAGATAGTAGAGAAGGTGGTGACACATACCATCTTTTCAGAGATTTGTTTGGGCTTTGGCTCCAAAAGGGTCTCACGAGGACAATAACAAGCCCTTTTCATTGAGTTTTTTATCAGCCGTCTTGGATAGCCTCTGATTCTCAGTTTGTCAGACAGGGTATTTGCCTCATTAAAATAATCTTCCTTCTTAAAGCAATTTCTCCTTAATCTGAGGAATTGGGAGTATGGCAGACTGTCCCTCAGGGCCCTGGGGTGACAGCTACCATAACTGAGCAAGGTGTTTCTTTCCGTTGGTTTACGGAAGACAGATGTATAGAGAGCCCCATCTTGATGTTGAATAGTCAGGTCTAGGAAAGAAATGCTAGTCTTGCTATGTGTCAGGGTGAAAGTGAGGCCGTTACAATTATTATTGAGCCAATGTAGGAGTCCCGGGAGCCCAGAACTAATTCAAGCGGTTAAGACTATATATAGGCCCAGTGGCCACAATACGGATTTTAGGGCAGGAGTCCGATGAATTTAATATCAGTCGCAGCACACGACAATGGTGCCTGTCCTCTCCCCTTTTATTTGCTTTATACATTGATTTATTTTTGTGCAAATTAAACCGCCATGAGGATATTAAACCTATTAGTTTTAGTGGAGTTGAATATAGAGCATTGGCTTATGCCGATGATATACTTATAGTATCTGGTGAATTGGCAACTGCTCTTCCAGTAATCAAAACTTTAGCAGCGCAGTTTGGCTCTTTTTTGGGGTATAAGCTCATAATCAGAAAAACCCAAGTTCTTTACTCTGGGCAAGATAGGCAACTTATTTGGGAATCAAAATTGCCCCTAATGTCGCTGAGATCCCAGTCCTGAACATTCTTCCTGTCATAGAGAAGGTTAATACTACTCTGGAACGTCTGAATCACCTTCATCTCTCCCTGCCTGCATGGTAGATGTAATGTCCTCAAAATGCTTGTCCTTCCCAAATTTTTGTATATATTTAGAACAATCCCTTTGAAATGTTGTAACTCACTGTTTTTAAAATTAGATAGAGTTTGTTCAAGATTTTATGTGGGGGTATCGGAGAACACGAAGGGCCCATAAGAAAATGATTCTTCAAAGAAATGGCGGTGGCTGGGGTGTCCCGCACTTTATAATGTACTATTGGGTAGCCATGCTGCAGATCATGAGGCCATTGATTTTGGGGAGTAAAGCTCCTATTCCTTTATCTCAGCGACCGTCAATCTATGAGCTTATTATGGGTGAGAAAGCTAATGGTTGCCTAGTGACAATTGTAGAGCCATTGTACTACAAAAAACAAGATTTGAGACCTTGCGAGCAGCTCACAGAGCGTGGGAACAAATTAAACGGGTATGCAAAATTCCAAAATTTTATTTTTATACTCCGTTTAGGCCTCTGGGCTGCTCCCCTCAATTTTTAGGGATTACGTTATTTACAAATGGGACAGAAAAGGAATTTCTTGTTTAGGGGAACTGTTGGATCAAGGGGATCTGATGGTATTTTCAGAGCTTAGAGAAAAGTTCGCCCTGGACAAGGAAGACATTTTTAAATACTTGCAAATTCGGCGCTTCATGGCTAAATTTGGTTCTAATTTGGGAATTCAATTTGGTAAAATTGAGTTAATTGAGAAAATGAGAAAGAAGACTCCGATTGGGCAATTTTATCAACAATTGGTCGCAGCCCTTCCAGATGATTTGGAAATTTGTCAATTGAAATGGGGGAAAACATTTCATGTGGTTGGCCGTAATATTAATAGATCAGTGGAACTCGCCAATAGTGTATTAATGACAGTAGGCATCGGAGCTAGCATTACATGGCCATGTGGGACTTATATTACTCGCCTAGGAAAGTGTCTCGCTGGAGAAAAACCGGCGGGGATAAGTGCCACTGTTGTGGGCTATTAGCGACCGATTCCATCCATATGCTTTTTTCCTGCCCAAAATTAGTGGGGTTCTATCAGGATTTGGAGGGTTTTTCAAATATTTTGTTTCAAAAGCAGATAACCCTTACGTGTGACCTTGTGATTTAGGGGGTGGGTCTGGAGTCATCTCCCGTTATAATGAATAACGCTGAAGTTGCACTTTTATTTATGATGTTGGCAGTTGTTAGAGCTTGTATTACTAGTGAGTGGATAAGTTCTGAGCCTCCAACTTTTTTGAATTGGAGAGCAAGATTGCTGGCTATGTATAGCTTTGAGGCATCAATTTATAGAAGCAAAGGGAGTAGTAAGATAAGATCGGGTGCAAACATTTTTGCGCCCATTCGAGATTCGAGATTGGATGGGGGTGGGGGGGCAGTGAGTCGAATAGTGGCTAGTAAACTAAATATAGCCTAGGGTTTAAATGGCTATATTTAAAGTCAAACGGGGTTTGTTATAGTCTTGTCTGTTTTTCTACAGTAATCAATTGTGTATCATTTGCTTGCCATATCTGTTTGTATTTTTTTTCTGTTGTGTGTTCTCTCCTTCGTCTTATTTTTTTTTTTCTTTCAGGTTTAAAGTGTGTCAAATTCACTCTGAATTGTATGTACAGTTTCCAATGTGCTTGGGGGGGGATTTAAAAAAAATTATAAAATAAAAATATATATAAAAAAAAAAAGATTCGCTGGAAGAGAAGTATTAATTACTTACCTGTAATCCTAGTTCTCTTCCAGGGGTATCCTCATCAAAGTCATAAGCAACCCAGCCACCTCCCCGGGCAAAGAAACACTCAAATGTTAATTTTTTGTGCACTGGCCTTTGGGTCACCGCAAAGAACAAATGACCTAAATGTCACCCCTGAGGCATGATGGGAAGCTAGGGGTCATGGCTGCCTTAAAGGCACGGTGCCAGTTTATTTCTATGTTGCTATGGGTTAGCTTTTCAGCTTTTCTATGCTATGTTTCTACAATGCAGCCTGTGAGCTGTCAATGCTTTCAGTCCTCTTTGCAGGATTAGGCTTTGTGCTAAGCATTAAAGCAGTTTTCAAACATACTTTGCTGTTTGTTTTTTCCCTAGTTTTAATGTATGGTTTGTGATATACAAGGGAAGTCCTTACAGCATTATTCGGCTCTTAGTGCATGGAAGGCTGCATTTACGTTTTATTGTGTGTATATATATATATATATATATATATATATATCAACAAAGTTGCCCTTGTGAAGACGCCAAACACACTGGAAAGTTTTACCCTTCTTTATTGAGGATCGCAGGTAAGTGGCAAGTGCTTCCTCACACCAAGAAAGCTTGACGCGTTTCGAACGGAAATCCTTCTTGTTCATAGGCACCATTATCCCTCCACCTGCACACGTGCTTTTTAAATGTCTGCATCACCATGATAACTCCGCCTCAGTGGGCGTCGGCACTCGAGTGCCGCTGGTACTTGCAGTTTTAAACAAATCTTCTCAAGTGAGTGTTGCAGATGAAGGTAATGACAAGTATTACCTCAGTTGGTTTGGGATGGGGCAACACGGAGCAACTTCCTGCTTTTACTAGTCCATAAGTTCAGACTCCCCTGTTCCATAAGCGTGACCCTTGTGGGTCACTGCTGGATCCGCCGCAGCAGTGGGGCCTCTTCGCGACCGGGCCGGCCGCCAAAATTCATCTCTCAACAAAGTTGCCCTTGTGAAGACGCCAAACACACAGGAGAGTTTTACCCTTCTTTATTGAGGATCGCAGGTAAGTGGCTAGTGCTTCCTCACACCAAGAAAGCCTGACACGTTTTGAACGGAAATCGTTCTTGTTCACAGGCACCATTATCCCTCCACCTGCACACGTGCTGTTTAAATGTCCGCATCACCATGATAACTCCGCCTCAGTGGGAGTCCGCATGTTTCTACAATGCAGCCCGTGAGCTGTCAATGCTTTCAGTCCTCTTTGCAGGATTATGCTAAGTGCTAAGCATTAAAGCAGTTTTCATACATACTTTGAGGTTTGTTTTTTCCCTGGTTTTAATGTATGGTTTGTGATATACAAGGGAAGTTCTTACAGCATTATTCGGCTCTTAGGTATGGAAGGCTGCATTTACGTTTTATTGTGTGTGTGTATATATATATATATATATATATATATATATATATATATATATATATATATATATATATATATATATATATATATATATATATATATATATATATATATATATATACCTCCAAAGCAGTTCCTTTTCGGGAGATGGTGCAGCGCTCACGCATGTGCGGTATCCTGCGGCAGAACCAAGCCGCTATTAACCTCAAAACTTTCTCCCAGCAAGGGAAAAACGGGTCGCACAGCCAACTTTGGATTTAAACAGCAATCCTTTTTATTTTGCTCATTTTCCAAGGGCAACAGGCGCAGAGATCTACGCGTTTCGGTGTCACTCCACCTTGTTCACGATCACTGGGTTTGCCCCACCCACAAACATTTAACCACAACAATTTTTTTACTTTTTTTCAAAAACAAGTGTGTTTCCTGTCACATGGTGTGCTAAGGATTGTGGTCCTTGTAGTTTTTACGAAAGTTTGACAAAAACTTATTATGGAAAAAAAGGGGGGGTGCACCCCAATTAATAATTAAATTAAAGCTTTCAAAATTACATGCATTTTAGTCATGCGCCTTCCAATAGGCTTAGAATATCCATCTTTGATTTGCCTTCCAATAGGCTGACTGTTACTAATTATTGACACTTGTCCTTGCGTAGTTGATTCATTTCAGTCAGTTCATAGGTGCACATGCAACTCCTCCGATTGGTTCAACCCATTCGGGTGCAGGGTCCTCAGATTAATGATGAATTTAGATTCAGCTTGTCGCAATTTTTTCGCTCGATCGCCCCCCCCCCCCGCTCACCTTTGAATATTGTTTGAATGCCATAAAATTTCAGTTTTTGCCAATCACCCTGGTGTACTAGTTCCATATGTTTGGCTATGGCATTTGAGCGGTCCTTGTGAATTGTAGCCCTCATATGCTGTAAGATTTGGTTCTTCAATTCAACAGTTGTACTGCCCACATATTGCATGGGGCAAGGGCACTCCACTACATATACAGTGAATGGTGTCTTGCACGTTATACATTGACTGATTTTCCATTTCTTTTTATTTGCCAAAGTAATTTCTTTTGTTGGCTTGGCTATCTGGCACATTTTGCACCCATGGCATTTCATGAATCCTTTGGTTTTCAGCTAGTCATCCTGTCTTTTTTTCTGGAAGTGGCTGTGTATTAGGTGGTCCTTTAAGTTTTTAGCACGCCTGTAAGTTATTATGGGGTGTGTTCCCATGATCTCCTTGACAGTGTTGTCTAATTGTAGCAACTTCCAATTTCTTCGGAGAATTTTGCCAATCTTTTCACTCTCTTGTGAATAATCTGTTATTAGACGGATTTTCTTTGTCTCAGGATCATCCTCTTTATTTTTTCTCTTCTCTCATTTAGATTTTAAACTACTGAGACCATAGTGCAACATTGCCACGCCCACTAGGCGGAACTGAATGTATGTATGTATGTGTGTTCTTATATAGCGCTCGACTTACCCTAGGGCATCTCGGCGCTTGCATTGGGAACCCGTCCTGGCTTTTTTCCCTGTGAGATAACCCGTACTGGGCATCCCCAAGGTGAAAGCCAGGCATCCCGCCGCGGGGGGGCCGTAGTGGAGATTAAAAGTAGAATCAAATCCAGTGAACACTTATTAAGAATGGCGTGCCATTTGTCAATGAAATGTTTAAGATATTGAAATTTGAACAACATGGGTTTAATTGGTAGTCTTAGGCCTCACGGTATTCTTTGTACTTTGTAGTACTGTATAAGAGTGGAAGCATGAAGTTTTTGATTTCAGTACTCTTTTAGATAAAAATTCCAATTGCTGCAGAAAGGTACGAGCTTTGTACCTACATTCTCATGCAATTATTTTAACACAGAAATCAGTTTTTTCAAATTCATGCGCTCATTACGTTAGAGACATTTTTTCACCAATGTGGTACCCTCGTCATCGGAACAATTGACAACTACCGAAAGTGAATACAATGAATTCAAGCCATCCAGTACATTTATGCCACCAGTTTCACATAAACTATTGGACACTTTTGAAATCCTGGTAAACCAAGATTTACAAAAAATCAATTGGAATTAACAGACAAGAAAAAAGATCAATAAACATGAAGAGAAAATCATCCAAAAATTAGCCCAGGACTTGTCTCTTACAATACAAATCGCAGATAAAGGAGGAGCCCTGGTAATTATGGACACTTCTTTGTATGAAACCAAAGTATTCGAACATCTAAAAGATGAATCTACATACTTGAAATTGTCAGAAGATCCCCTTAATGACATTTCTAAAACACTGGAACTCATCTTACAGAATGCTATTGAAATGGATTGGATCTCCAACACCACAAAAAGCTTTTTGACAACATCCACACCTAGATGTCCTCGGTTCTATATGTTGCCCAAGATCCATAAGAGTCTTGAAAACCCACCTTTCAGACCGATAGTGGATGTGGATCCATCTTTGAGCCCTTGGGGCAATACATTGACAAATTTTTTCAACCTTTCGTTCAACAATGGAAATCTTACTTGAAAGATACTACACATTTGCTACAATTACTTAAAGAAGTGACTACAGATCCAAAAAACTTAATCATGTGTACCATTGACATGACCTCCTTGTACATGTCAATACCCATTGAGGAAGGCTTAGCAGCTTGTGAATGGGCCTTATTACAAACACCGGATTTACCTGCTAACAAAGTTTTTCTCCTTGAACTTTTGCAATTTTGTTTGAGACACTCTTATTTTTCTTGGAAATCGGAGTGGTATTTACAAATCAGTGGAACCTCCATGGGTTTTTCCGGGGCCCCTGTCTTCGCCAATACCTTTATGGCTAAATTCGAAAATGATTTTATTCTCAATGACGAATCTTGGAACAAACACTTGGTATTTTATAAGCGATACATCGATGATATTTTTCTGATATGGGATGGTCCAGAAACAATGCTTCATCAACAGATCAGTGATCTTAATACCAAAAACATGCCCATCCAATTCACATGGAAAATAGGTCTTTCTCAGATTCCTTTTCTGGAGACAAAGGTGTTCCATAAACCGACTGATCGGAATAACACTCTATTGTTTACCAGCTTTCATCCCAAAGCATTGTTAAGAAATGTACCCTTCTCACAATTTATGAGAACCAAACAGATCTTTTCTACAAATCAAGCTTACTCTGAAGAGCTACAGTTTCAGAAACAAAGATTCACAGAACGCGGATACCCTTCTCATATCATTGAACTAGCTGAATCCAGAATCAAAACTATTCCAAGGAGTCAATTATTGCAATCTAAGGTGAAAACCAAACAATCACGCATGGTATTCGTGACTAAATTCTCTACTCAATCTGCCCAAATAAAAAACATTGTTAACAAACGTTGGGAATTACTAGAAACTGAACAAGATTTTCACAGAATTTTCAAGGACAAACCCCTGTTTGCCTATAATCGAAGCAGAAATTTGAAAAAAATGGTGACTAAATCTATCACACCGTTTACACAACTAAGCACAGCACAACAAGGAATGAAAAAATGCATGAATTGTGTGCCCTGCAACAATGCTATCGTTGGTAGAACTACTCAACATCCACGAACAGGCAAAACTATTCAGATTCGGACTAGAGCGGATTGTAATTCAACTCACGTAGTATACAGTATAAAATGCCCGTGCGGCAAATTATACATAGGGAAAACAGACTAGAAACTGAACAAGATTTTCACTGAATTTTCAAGGACAAACCCCTGTTTGCCTAGCATCGAAGCAGAAATTTGAAAGAAATGGTGACTAAATCTATCACACTGTTTACACAACTAAGCACAGCACAACAAGGAATGAAAAAATGCATGAATTGTGTGCACTGCAACAATGCTATCGTTGGTAGAACTACTCAACATCCACGAACAGGCAAAACTATTCAGATTCGGACTAGAGCGGATTGTAATTCAACTCACGTAGTATACAGTATAAAATGCCCATGCGGCAAATTATACATAGGGAAAACCGACAGAAAAATTAAAACACGTATATCTGAACATAAGAGCCGAATACGCAATCTGTCTACCACATCGAGCCTGGCTACACATTGGAATGAAATGAATCACACCATACCACAACTTAGATTCCAAGTTTTGGAAGTGATCGACCAAAAACCAGATCGAGACAATATCAAATTCTTATAAAAAAGAGAAATATGGTGGATCAAATATATGGAGACCATGATTCCAAAAGGACTTAACGACAAGATTGATATGGTCTGCTTTTTGTGAATTCTTCAACCATGAACATTTATTATTCTCTTGAACACCACCAGTTCTTTGCTTAAAGTATCTAACCAAATTGCCATTTCCAAAAGTACACGGAGTTCTCTAGTCAGAAAATTGAGATATCACTTTCAGATACCCTCAGATTAGGTTTATAGTTACAGTAGCGCCTAGAATTTCATATTATCGGATAATTTAGGAGTAAACACAGAATGACACTTTAAATAGTTAGTTAACATAGTGAGCAGAGACATATCAACCAGAGTAATTTTTTTATGGATTTGTCATATATAATGTTGTGTACTTATTTGTTAATTTAAACATGTTGGTTTTCCATGATTTATTATTTGTAAGGTTGTCTGGTTTTTATTCCATGCTAGCCTAACAGATTAGCGTCACACTTGTAAATGTTTCAACTAATCAAATCTATGTCTATACATTATTTCTTTAAGCAGATTTATTGGTATACATTGTACATAGTAAATGTGTAAAATGTGTAAATTGATACTTGTATAGCGCACTATTCACCCGCAAGGGTCTCAAGGCGCTTGTATGAATACCGCTGTGGAACCCATCCTGGCTTTCCCTGTGAGGCGTCCACTCCTGGGCACTCCCAAGGTGGAGGCCAGGCATCCTTAGCGTTGTGGGGGCCGTTGTGGAGATTAAGCAAGCTATTGCTCAGAGTTGCAGAGTGGGACTCCATGATTGGAATAGGCACCGAGGCGAGAATTATCATGTCCTTGGAATTTTGAGCCCAAGACCCGCCGAGGCGGGGAATTGAACCCTGGTCCCGGGCTAGACCTCTGCATCAGGGTCTGCCGCTGTAATCAATCGCAACCTTCTTATCATAAACGTGTACACACTGAGTGAGACTATGATAACGTACTAGGAGGTAATATACTCAAGTTACTGGTGTCGAAGGTTTTCCAACTACGGTTCATGTTTAATACTTATATATAGAGTCTTTAACCGTCAAACATCAGACTTTCGACCTTTATTATAGTTTGTTGAAATCCAGTTGTGTATATTCAGGGCTTCTTTTTATTCAGAAGCCAAATTTATCTTCTTTTTACTAGTTTAAAATGGCGGCTTAGGTACATTAGCTTCTTAAACGCTATTTCACCAAAGATGGCCGACTCCTTTTCTAATCAGATCGTAGTCCCCTTTTTAGTTTTTAGTTCTTCACATTTATTGTGATCAGCAGACCGTTGTAGAAACGCCGCTGGATCGCGATGGGACAAGCGAGAGATTCTCCGTAATATCGACTAAGGTAAACAACAGGGTACTAACTCCCCATTCTGACGAGCTTCCTCTGCAACATTAGCAAAGCATTTACATACCGCTCTATTTCTTTTCAGATACGAAAACTTTCTGTATTGTACGATTACCTGACTCAGCACGGACACTTACGTATCTTGGGTATTGAAACTGAACCGTATTGACCACGCCGAACACGTGTTCAGATAAATCCTATTGCCATCATCCAGTCGTACATATGCATCACGTGTTTAAACCTTAGCAAACGACTTACAGACTGTTGGTTTTTTCCAACAGATTACCCTTCTTGTCGCAAGAGTTTGTACTTTGTCTGCTGAGCCTCTAAAACCACAGGTACTAGCGACTAATATGGTGGGTTTGCTCATAGGCATGTTTTAACCTCGTAATCAGGTATTGACATAACTACGTGATTTTTTCCGCAGAAAATTTATCGCGTCTACAGAGTGAGTCCGTCATTCCTCATTGAGCCGCATATTTACAGGTACCTTTAGTATAGTATCTAAATCAAAAGACTATGTGCAGCATTTTGCTGTTATTCTATTGCAGTGCGATGTAGGAGTAAAGCATTGAGACCATTTGCACATGTCTGTTTTAGGACTCATCTGCTCACATTGTAAAAAGCCATCGGCTCTCCTCGTGTTTTCAAGGTATGCTACAACTTTTTTTGACAATTCAGTTAGAACAGTGTGTAACTGTCGTGATATCTAGCATTTGAATAAATCTTCGTGCTTTTGAATTTTCAGTCTTACATGATTCAGACTAGAATTTATTAGATCATTTTCAGCCAGAATTTCCATCTAGTTACTTATAAGCAACTTCTATTAGAACATCAATAGCGGTGTAGTTTGGTTAGTTATTTGGAAAGTAATACTTCTTTTCTTACTGTGAAAGTGCCATGGCTCAAAAACACAACTCATGTGAAATTGCCTATATGTCATTAGACTTCATGTAATTGATTCTCTTTGTTTGACTTATAACATGTATGTTACATTGATATCAACTTTTTTACATTTCAGTTCCCCTGAAGAAGAGATCCTTGGGATTCAAAAATGTTTTTGTTATGATGTGATGAGAAAATATACAAGATTATCATTCAAGATATTTGTTAATTGTCACATATGAACACGCTATGAATTGATATAGCACGCCAAAAATGTATGTTTTGTTTATGTAAATAAATCACCATAATACTGAGACCAGAACAAAAGTTTGATAATAGATCTTTATTGTAGTAAAAAAACAATACTTATACACAAATTAGTTGCAGAACCCCACGGGTTAGCACCAGCAGTGCAGGACGGGCTCAGGTGATTACTTATCACCTATCACATGTTCATTGTATTCTAACAGGAGAGTAGCATCCTCCTCCCTACCCGCACGCCCTATTTTAAACAAATAAGCTTTGATTCTTAGGATAATCAGTTGAAATTCGAGTGCACAGTACAACCCATTGCAAATCCTCTAACCAGTGAGCCACACTTCTCCACAAATGTAAAGCGCTGCAAATCCGGCGCGAAGATTGCACAGCCATGCCTCCGGTTGAACACCAGTGATCAAGGGCTGAGGAAGCCTGAAACGTGTTTGGTGGATGAAATTTGACGAATGGTGATGCTGTTTTCTCTGCTACCTGCAAGTAATAAATGTCGAACAAACGCTTGTGTGAGGCGCCTCAATTTAGGGCAGGGTTCATATGGAGATGTTAGTGGCCCGACTGAAGTCGCGAGATGCCCCGCCGCAGATGAGCGGCCCCTGCATGCCGTGGAAGGTGGCGGCGTCAAGTGGGACATCGTGACCATTCTTGGAGGAAGATACAATCAGGGACACAGTGTTTCCATCACAAGTAAACCTATTGTAGGATTTTAAACTGTCAAGGGGACATTGAGGCAAAACTACTTTAGATTTTAAACTACTGAGACCATAGTGCAACATTGCCACGCCCACTAGGCGGAACTGAATGTAAAGCGATGCAAGTACGGCGCGAAGATTGCACAGCCATGCCTCCGGTTGAACACCAGTGATCAAGGGCTGAGGAAGCCTGAAACGCGTTTGGTGGATGAAATTTGCCGTATGGTGATGCTGTTTTCCCTGCTACCTGCGAGTAATAAAGGTCGAACAAACGCTTGTGTTAGGCGCCTCAATTTAGGGCAGCGTTCAGATGGAGATGTTAGTGGCCCGGCTCGGGTCGCGAGACGCCCCACCGCGTATGAACGGCCCCTGCACGCCGTGGAAGGTGGCGGCGTCAAGTGGGACATCGTGACCATTCTTGGAGGAAGATACAACCAGGGACACAGTGTTTCCATCACAAGCGAACCTACTGTAGGATTTTAAACTGTCAAGGGGACATTGAGGTAAAACTACTTTAATTTTAAACTACTGAGACCATAGTGCAACATTGCCACGCCCACTAGGCGGAACTGAATGTAAAGCATTGCAAGTACGGCGCGAAGATTGCACAGCCATGCCTCAGGTTGAACACCAGTGATCAAGGGATGAGGAAGCCTGAAACACGTTCGGTGGATGAAATTTGCCGTATGGTGATGCTATGGTGATGCTCAATGATTAGAGCTGCAGACCCTGATGCAGAGGTCTAGCCCGGCACCAGGGTTCAATTCCCCACCTCGGCGGGTCTTGGGCTCAAAAATTCCACGGACCTGATAATTCTCGCCTCGGTGCCTATTCCAATCATGGAGTCTCACTCTGCAACTCTGGGCAATAGCTTGTTTAATCTCCACAACGGCCCCCACAACGCTAAGGATGCCTGGCCTCCACCTTGGGGGTTCCCAGGAGTGGACGCCTCACAGGGAAAGCCAGGATGGGTTCCACAGCGGTATTCGTACACGCGCCTTGAGACCCTTGCGGGTGAGTAGTGCGCTATACAAGTATCAATGTACATGTACATGTACCTGCAAGTAATAAAGGTCGAACAAACTTTTGTGTGAGGCGCCTCAATTTAGGGCCACGTTCATATGGATATATCTATATATATAAATATATATCTATATATATATATATATATATATATATATATATATATATATATATATATATCGAACAAGTGCAACCTCCCAGGCTCCGACCACAGCGACCACAGCGACCCAGGAAATCACGCGGATCCAATAACTTATAAAGCACAGATTTTATTTATAAGCTGAACCAAGCAATCTGACGCGTTTCGGGCATCCGCCCTTGCTCACAGACAATCAGAGTTGGAAATGCTTACGTTTTAAATACTAACTGCCAAACAGTGAAAAAGTGCTTTTTTTTCTTTTTTTCGTCATACACCTCGTGGTAATAGAAAGCGAGGACAAACTACTTGCAATGCATAGCATAGTCTGTTTTCCAAACATTTTGAAATGACAACAGTTGGAAATAAAATTCATTAACTGGTTTAAATCCACATTTCGAATTGACAATAATGAAAACCCATGATATAAAAGTTAAAAATATTAGAAAACTTTTTTACAGCTTAAAATGCAAATACCAAGAAATTGTATATAGAGAATATATATACAAGGCCCTCGCCTACATTGAATATTGATAGTGCAAAATTGCGAAATAAAGTGCAAGGTGCATCATTTAAAAAGAGTTATTAATGTTATAATAGATGCAATAAAAAAACCAGCAGTAATACTATTGATTTTGTGCAAAATAAGCTTAGATGTAAACAATGTAGTGTTGCATCTATATCTATCAAAGTGCAAATCAGCGCAAAATGTAAACATACGACTGTAGCAGCATAATTATGAGGCCTGGGCTATTTGGTATAAAAATCAAGGGGATATCATTGTCATTAATCAAACTGTTGAAAAAGCATATTAAGCAGGAAATACAGAAAGAAGCATATTGTCTATGTCCTCAAATAATAAGTGTACCCAAAAATTAATGCAAATACATCAGTCGTGAATCACCGTGAAATCGTATGTACAAATGATACGTGCAACAACCCAACAAGGAGACATAATATTGATCACATGGGGGAGGGCGGCAGCCAAACGAACCCAACCACCCAAAGTAATGCAGAACGAAGTGGGCAAAGCAAGGCTTGATTTACAAAAACACATGTAGATCCTCCGTGTTATTCAGACCATTTGGAGATCTACTATCTAGCTCAAGAATGAAATGAGATTCCATTCTTCTCAGCATCCTGACCCTATCTCCGCCTCTTCTGGGCTTATCTATTGCAGAGATAACAAAATAAGATAGGCACTCCAGATTATTATTGTGTATTGCCTTGAAGTGCCTAGCTACAGGGTAGGCTGGGTCGTTGTTAACGATGGCGCGTAGATGCTGGAGGATCCTAACGTGTACCGGTTGTCGTGTGCTGCCGACATACCTAAGTGCACATGTGCAAGTTAAAACATAAATGGCAAATTCAGTTTTACAGTTGTATTGGCCCCTGATCTGAATTGGGTCTGGACTGAACGGCGTGTGGTATTGCCTAGTACTTTTGCCAAATTTGCAAGCCCTGCAGGAGGTGCAGCGTATGAAACCTGATCTTGTTTTCATCCATTCCTGTTTTTTTTTTCTAAGTTCAGGAAATTCATGGCAGATGTGAGACCTGAGTGAGGGACCTTTCCTAAAGGTGACAATAGGAGCTTCTGCCAGTTGGGGTTTTAGTACAGGGTCTGTAGCAAGGACTGGCCATCTTTTAGACAAAATGGATTTTATTTGCCTGGCCTGTCTGCTGTACGGCGTAAGGAACCTGGGGTATGTGGTGTTGTCATCTGAAGTACAAGATGTATCAGCACTGCTGTTAGTCTCGAGCAGAGAAGCACGAGATCTACTCTTGGCTTTCTCCATTGCTGTTTTAAGCACTGATTCACGATAACCCCTGGCACGAAACCTAATCAGAGCTTCATTAGTGCAAGATTCCAAGTCAGAGTCTGTACTGCAGATTCTCTTAATTCTTAAGAGTTCACCAAGGGGAATATTATCTACCACATGGCGCGGATGTGCACTGCTAGCGTGCAAGATACTGTTGCCCGCAGTACTTTTCCGATGTAGCTTGGTTGTAAGCTGGCCATTGCGGATAAGGATTTTAACATCCAAAAATTCAGCCTCACAATCACTGATGGAACTAGTGAATTTCAGGTTTTCATTATTAACATTGATAGAATCAATGAACAGTTGTGCAAGTAATAAAGGTCGAACAAACTTTTGTGTGAGGCGCCTCAATTTAGGGCCGCGTTCATATGGATATATATATATATATATAAATATATATATATATATATATACATATATATATATATATATATATATATATATATATATATATATATATATATATATATATATATATATATATATGCATTATATATATGGAGATACATATATGTTTTCACATATATGATTGTGTTTCCGGGGTTCCGCGCATGGGCGGAAATATTCTAGTGCTTATGACTTTGATGAGGATACCCCTCGAAAAGAAGTAGGAATACAGGTAAGTAACTAATTCTAAGTAACTTGTTTCTTATGGTGTAACAAGACTTCATTTAATTTTTACATGGCTTCTGCGCCTTCACTAATATGGCTGCCAACACTACTTCCCATGACGGATTTTTGTGGCAGCATGCACATATTTAAATCTGTGCATCTTAGTCCAACCTTCTTTCATTTGGAGAGAAAGAAACAGTGACTGAGTGGAAGTTTGACTCTGGTGTAAGTGCGCACTTATATAGGAAAATTAACCTACATCTATTGGGAACTTGCAGTATAGTTGCAATTTTAGATATTGCCTCATTTCTCTCAAAGCAATGCTTGCCCATCTTAAAGAAGTATTACAGGGCCAAAAAGATTCATTAGCCGTTTAAACACTACCTTTTAACAGAAAATGCCACTTTAAGAAAGATGCTCATCCCCATCTTGAGCGCTGAGGACTTTGGTTTGAATCCAGCTTAGCATTGACTGAAAATTTTCCAGTTTGGGTAATCACAAATCACTATGTGCCTAAAACTTAAATGTGTGAGATACTAGTGTAAGTGTGTGGTAAGAAAAAGTTTTAACCATCCACTTGATGAATACAATCTTGCATAATTTTCCATCATCTTCCGTGTGCAATGAATGCTTTGTTGCTCTCGAGCTAGGTCCATGCTTAAGAAATACTGACACATGTATGCTTGTACATTGTTCAGAGCTTATTATTCTCTGTGGCTACCCCTTCCTTCTGAGCTGTTGGTGAGCCCCCCTCATTTTGTCACAGTCAGATACAAGCCCTCCGCAATTTTCTTCATTCTGGTTTATTCTTTACACCTCAAGTCTATTTCTCAATGTCCTTAGACACACTTTCTTGGGCACACACTACTTCTTGTTCCCTGGAAGCATTTTATCATTATGCAGTTAACACCTTGGCTGCTAGGCGTTTCCCCCCCCCTGTGCTGAAAAATGCCATTTTGCTGGTGTCATGACGAGCTCAGCTCGTCATCAGCACAGCTCAACTGTGCATCATGACGAGCTGAGCTCGTCATGAGCATCGAAAGGGGACTACTTTTAATCAGAAAAGACACTTTTCTGTGCTTATTAAATCAGATGTAACATCATTACGCAATGCTGTGGAACACATCAGTAGCAAAAGACAGTGTCAGATGTAGGAGTCTCTAGTGCTAGTTTCATAAAGTTCCAATCGGCTAGTGGTACAAGCAAAGCCTCTGCGGTGCAGTGCCACGTACCAACGTTTTAGAACTCGTCCTCAATTGAGCATGCCTTTACTGCGTTACGGTATCATTATTGTACCCATTAGCTGTATATCATAAACAAAGAGCAAAAAGAAAAAGAAGAAACAACCAATAGGGAGGGTTGAGGATAGGAAAAGGATAGTGGGGGAGGGGGGCGATGCAGCGGGGGGGAAGTTGTGGTGCCCTACTGCACTTTCTGGGACATTTCACATCACTGGGAGGCACTGCGCTGGCTATGCCAGCTACTGTCTCTGGTAACATGCGAGGCAAGGTCGAGGGTGGCACTAGTGGTCAATGCGTCGGGAGGGAAAATGTCTAAGTCGTGGAGAGTGTATAAAGGTGCTATGCAGAGTGATTAGTCAGTGGGATTCCAGAAGCCCTCTGGGTCAGAATGTGGTGAACTGCATCGTCAAAAAGCCGTAAAGCTCTGAGTCTTGGTGGCTGTAGTCTAACATTTTCCAGTCCCAGATGGTTCACCAACTGTTTCCACAACTTCGTGAATTTGGTGTCCCGAAGCTGCAGGCGCGCCGCAAGCAATTCCATAGCCACTGTGTGCCATAGATGGGTGAACCACACGTTAATGGAAGGTGTTTCTGTTTTCTTCCAGTGAAGAGCAATCGTCTGTCTTGCGGCACCCAGCATGTGTCACAGCCCGCAGGTTCACCGGCCTAAGGCCCAGAATGATTGTGAGCGGACTTTCAATCAGAGGGTACCCGAGCACCCGTTTAATGTGGCTGAGGACTTCTTTCCAATAGGTAGCCAGGATAGGGCACGACCACCCAATGTGTATAAAATCCCCCACTGCTTGAGTACAGCACCAACACAGGGGAGACGCATTGGGGAACATCTTTTGAAGCCGAGCCGGGGTGTAGTACCATTGAGTCATTACCTTCCAGATTCCTGCTGGAGGATGCTATGGGAAGTTTTTGGAATGTCGCGCCAGAGGCGCGTTCACTGAAAAGGGGCAATGTCGGTATCGGAAAGAGACTGCCACTGTTGCTGGTATGTGTGAGGGTCCGAGCATTGTGAGTGCTGGAGAACCTGGTATATGCGAGAGATTAATCCCTTGGAGGTGCTGAATGTACGTGCCAGCAGTTCAGACAGTGTGAAAGGTCGCGTGGCCGCCTGTGATAAAGAGGATTCCTGTATCCAGTGACGGAGCTGGATATATTGGAATCTATCTCAGTGAGTCGGAATTCTTGTTTGCATTGAGCAAATGTTTTGATATCTTCCCCCAAGAATAAGTCACGTATCGTTCTACAATCCTTGTCAGTCCAGTTTGCAAAATAGGGTGGATGACACGCAGGGGGAATCTGCGGGTTGCGAGCAATAGGGGTATGCGGACGGGAAGGAAATGAGGCCCAACTGTATATTATAATACTGTCTTTGCCCCCAGTGTGCAAAATAGTAGCCCAGCCACCACTGTGTAGTACTAGCCCCTCCAACCCCCTCCCGTGCTTGTTGCACCCCTGTTTTCACTAAGTGGTAAAATACGTGCAGTGAGTCAAGGGCATCCTGTTTTTTTTTTGGGGGGGGGGGCGGGGTTTCAAGAAAAATGTGTGTAAAAGTTTTAATTGTTTTTTTTTTTGTAAAACAAAGACATTTTGCTTAACAGGCACTTAATATATGGCATCCCACTCAGCAAAGCTTGTGTACCTTCAGCGAAGTAGCCTGGACTGCAGCTCTGCTGAAAGCGCATATATTTCCGCTGACCTGGCCATGCAGAGGACATCCCTCAGCTTCCCTGACGGACTGGCCGCTGCACTCTAAATGAGGGCCTCGCGTGTGTGCCTTGTATATGTGTGTTCACAAAGATATGCATTGGGCCTTACTTTTAGGACGTGATTGGCTACTTATGTGTGCACATATTCTGTATGCGTATTAATGCTTGTAAGTGGTAGCGTGTTTTTCCCTTGGGGTTCGTACCATCACTCAAAAGTCCTGGAGTGAAGGAGCCCTAATGCCACATGTAAGTGACACAGACATGTGAAGGATTTGGTGGTTTAGAGAAATGAGCCCGGGACAGCGATACAAAATCTGTTTTTTCTCCGAGTGCGTGATCGTAAACTGAGTAAAACTCTTGTTTAATCTGGGTCACAGCCAGGAGGCACCTGAAACGACTAATTTGCCTACAAAAATTAAGACTTTGGCACATGATAAATCAGTTTATGTAATACCCGTGACTTTATTCTGGTGAGGTTTCTTCCTGTGTAAAATGTAACTTGGAGAACATAGAGGACATCCGCTTAGGATGTTTATAAGACAGAAAAACAGCACACCTTTTCCAAAACGTGTTAAAAACTTTGCATCATCCTGGACAACTTGTTTAGTTTTTATTAGGAAGACTAATTTACTAATAAACTAAGCACATTTCCAAGACGGGTCGCAGCTATCAAAATAGACGTGCCATGATGATGGCATACACATGGCATTTTACATAAATTACTTTTCACCCAAACTTCCGTGCTCCCTGTCAGTAGCTAATCATGAAGCCAGATACAGCCAGCGTTCTTTCTTTGCTAAAACACATTACAAAATCTGAGTCTATCCAGACCTGGAGGAACAGGTTGTTCATTAACAAGAGGTGTCGCTAAATTTTACAAAAACATACAAAGGGGAAAGCCGAGGTCAAGTCTGTGGTCAAAACATGGTCTACCCACGGCCGTCCATTGATAGACCATGGTTTGTGCATAAGCATCACAACTTTTGTTTGCTAAGTGAAGCGATATTACTCTAAGGTTTCATTCTTACTAATTTGTACACAAATTCATGCGAAAAAATATTGATTTGCATCTATTATTAAACAGTGACATAGAAATGGGTTATTTTAGTTGCATCCTCATGCTTCCCATAAGCCATTCAAGCCATTATCTGCAACATCAGGACATGTGTTCACATTGCTTATATCCTGGCAATTTTTATTTTAGCACTGACTTTCGAGGTGCTTGGATACATTTGGGGTTAAGCACTAAGTTAAGTGCACCTCCGGATGTGTGCCTGACTAAACTCTAATAAGATTGTGTTATGGGATTTGGAATCCCAATATAATGTGCAAACTGTATCGATAAAGAAGCCGAAATGTTTATTGTTTTTTAAATGTAAATAAATGTGCAAAGCTATGGTTTGCAAATTAATTTTTTCACAGAAAAAATATATGTGGATAAATACAGGTGAAATCCAAATTAGAACACGTCTAGTGGCCTCTACATTGAACAGTGCTTGTATAACTACCAAGGATCTGAGTTCCAGTAACGGTATGGTTACTCAAGCGTGTGAAACCCCACTAGCTGCAAACATAGTGGTGGAAGAGCAAGCACTTAATCTATTAGCCAAGTCTTTTATGGTGAAAGTGAAAGAAAAAGAGAGCCAGGAGGCTTCTGACACATAACAATGTGATTATGACCCCAGCACTCTATTACTGACGCATTAGCTATAAGTTTATTGATCTGTTTCCAGATGGTCACATCATAAGGCCATTACCTAGATCGTGTCTCTTCAGCATATTTTGAGCTTTTCCATTCCTAAGATTAATAAAATGTTGGTGGAGCCAGAGAAAAATGTGTTAGTTGGGAGAATGATCAGCTCATAAGCATACAAGCACGGCTTGGAAGCTGATCAAATCTTTCTTAACAGAGAGAGAGCAGACAGTTTCGCTCATAACTTTATTGCTAATCCATTCTCCCTTCCCTGTGGAGTTCCGCAGGGGTCATCGATGAGTCCCACTCTTTTTAACGTTTATGTTTCCCAGCTCGCTCCTCTTATTGGCTCCTTTGGACTGAAGCTGACCTCATATGCTGATGATACTCAGATAGTGGTCTCCATGCTTCTGAAGCATACTCGGGAGCCAGGAAGGCGTTTTCATGATTGCATAACAGCTGTAGGTGGCTGGATGGCCCAATACTGCCTAAAACGTAACTCGGCCAAAACGGAGGTGATCCTTTCGGAAATAATCCTCAATTTTGGACACCAGCCTGGTGGCCAGACTCTCTTGGCCTTCTCCCAACACCAGTTAGGAAAGTGAGAAACTTGGGGTTCCTTATTGACAACAAACTAACCCACAAAGACCAAGTCAACTCAGTTGTCTCTACAACCTCCTACATCTTAAAATCATGCAAAAAAATACTGGACTATCTCCCCATAGCAATTCAAAAAACGGTTGTCACTGCTTTAGCAATGTCCAGGTTGGACTATTGCAACGGCCTATATGTCAACGGACAGGAAGGTCTCACAGGATAGAGGGGGTTCCATGATTCTAGTGCTGTTGGACCTGTCCGCGGCCTTTGATACCGTGTCTCATAACATCCTCCTCAGCCGTTTGCAGGGAGTGGGGATCGGAGGCTTAGCATTATCCTGGCTGGAGAGCTTTCTTTCCGGGAGGTCGCAATCTATTAGCCTGGGCCCCTACCGTTCCACCTCGAAGGTGCTCACGAAGGGGGTGCCACAGGGCTCAGGCCTTAGCCCTACATTATTTAATGTATATGTGGCCCCCCTTGCTGAGATTGTGCGGAAGTATGGGTTCACACCGGTTTCCTACTCTGATGACACCCAGCTCCTCTACCCTTTCAGCTCCCTTGGCCCTAAAGTCAAGGAAAACTTTGCTGAAGGTATGAGGGCAGTGTCACATTGGATGGCCGCAAACTGCCTCCAATGTAGCGTTGCAAAAACAGAGGTTATGCTCTTCGGCAAAGCAAGTCTTCTCTGGTCTCCAGATTGGTGGCCACTGGATCTGGGTCCAGTTCCAACATCAAAGCCACACGTTAAAAATCTAGGGGTAAAAATTGATCAAAAATTGACCCTTAAGGAACACACCAACCACATCGCAGGATTGTGCTTCCACACCATTGGCCTTCTAAGACGAGTCTTCCCGTATCTTCCTGACACCTATAGGAAGACAGTCGTACAGGCCCTGGTTACTAGCCGCCTGGACTACTGCAACGGCCTGCTGACGTTGGCAAATGCAGATGCAGTAGGCCGCTTGCAGGTGGTCCAGAATACTGCGGCTAGACTGGTCATGAGTGTACCGGCTAGGACTCCCTCTAAGCCCTTGTTGAATGAGCTGCATTGGCTCCCTATACGGCAGCGCATCAGTTTCAAGATATGCTGTACGGTCCACAAATGCTTATATGGGGATAGTCCTAAATACCTTTCTCAATCACTTGAGCTGTATCAACCCAGCCGGTCACTCTGCTCAAGAAACCAAGCTCTCCTAAAACCCCCTGCAACAAAAAAATCCAGACAGGGAGACCGAGCATTCTCCTCAGTTGGCCCTGCTTTATGGAATAAACTTCCAACAGATGTGAGAATGACCACCAACCATCTGTCCTTTAGAAAGGCATTAAAAACTCTCCTCTTCCAGGAAGCATCTCAGTCCCACTAATCTATCTCATTTACTCTGTTAATGTTCTGGCTGGCAAAGCGCGGAGATACCCTTACGGGATTGAGTCCAGCGCGATATAAGAAATTAAAAATTAAAATTAAAAAAAATAAGGAAACTGCAACTCCTACAAAACGCAGCGGCCAGACTCCTGTCAGGCATTCCAAAACATAAATCCATCTCGGCAGAAATTAAAAAACTGCACCAGCTGCAGGTTAGGAAACGAGTCTTGTTTAAGGCTTTGTGTATAACTCACAAAGCACTACATTCCACGGGTCCAGAACACCTGATCTAAAATCAAGTGGTATGCCCCGTCCAGATCTTTGCGCTCCTCAGAGGCTAAACTGATCCGCATTCCATTGGCAAAGAAAGCCAATTGCGGTGGCAGAAGCTTCTTTCTAGGCGCGGCCAAGGCATGGAATGACCTTCCACTCTCTCTTAGAGGCACAACGGAGTTGCTCATCTTCAGAAAATCCCTAAAAACCTGGCTGTTCAACGCATAAAGCTCTAGGCATTTCCATCTTCACCTTTAGGGGACCATCACGTATAGCGCCAGGACGCGCTTGGGCAACAGTGCGCTTTAAAAATATCACTAACATTAACCTTAACATTAACATTTTATGGGTCCAGAGCAGAGCACGTTAGAGCTTCATCTGCGTTCATTTATGTGTGTCTCTCTGTGACATATAAACATAATCTACGGGCAATACTATGTATGCTGGGTATCTCTACTGAAGAAGGAAAAATATCCTGAAACACGTCAGTGGCATACGAAACTTGAGGGGGACCCCTGCAAAGCACATGGAGGGGCCCCATTCCCCCGGCGGTGCGGCCCACTATCTCCCACTTTGCCCTACCACCCAGAAATCTAGCATATTTTGATTTGAAACCTCCAACATTTACATGAAATGCCTCTATATTGTCTTTCTCCAAGTTCTAAAGTGGGAAACACTCTTAACATACAAGCTATGCCATTTGTAACAATACTGTCAAAAGCAGATTATTTAACTGAGGCAGCAATCAGCCAAGGAGTAATCCTATTGTCTCAGGAACTGCCAATGGCTGAAGAACAAAGAACAACTATGAAGGGTCTGAAATAGAATTGACAATACCTTGAAACTTTGAAAGACCAACCCAAACCTGAAATTACATAAAAACTCGACTGAAACTATACATGAGAAGTATACACGCTATAACTCAGTATCCTGCGAAAGTCAAGAGAAATAGACTGGTGCATTATATGCATGGAGTCTATTGTATCCGTCTTTATCAGCATTAGAAGATGAAAACATTCTGAAGCCTGCCAGCCAGGAAAAATCTAACTACCTCCACCACATTAAGGGTTGCTACAATGTCTGAGGCTATCCTTGCTGACTCCTGTGTGGGCCCCATCCTGCTGACCCCTGGCATTGTGGCGACAGGACCTGCTATCTGCCTTTATCAGCCTTAGGAGATGAAACCATGATGAGCCCTGCCAGCCAGGAAAGAGCTAGCTACCTCCACCACATTAAGGGTGGCTACAATGTCTGAGGCTATCCTTGCTGACTCCTCGGGGGGGGGGGGCTTCCTGCTGACCACCATATATTGTGGCGATAGGACCCTCAATCTGCCTTTATCAGCGGTAGAAAATGCAAGTACGCTCGCTTAGCCCTTGGATCACCCCTTACCACAATAAGGCTACAAATGGGCAACTGAAAACGGGCGACATTCACTCCCTCCGACCTTTGTTCATTCTTTCCAACCTTTCTTTTATTTCCTTTATTATTTTCTTCTTTCCTACTTTCCTTCCTTTCCTTCCTTCCCTTCTCACTCTTTCCATTTCTTCCCCTCTCTTCCTTCTCCCTCCACCCTTTCTGTAGCTCCATTCTTCTTTTCCTTCTTTGTTCCTTCTCTTCCTCCCTTGCAGTCTTCTTCCTTTACCTCAAGACTCTCCCCCATCTCCTTGCAAGCTTTCTTCCTTTTCCTTCCTTCATTTCTGCTTTACCACATCTCTATCTTTCTTCTAGCTTTTCTTCCATACTTACCTTCCACCCTCCTTTCTTCTCTCCACCACTCCCTTTTCCTTTCTTCCTGCTTCCCTTCTACTCTTTCCTGTCATCTCCCCACCTCTCCTTCCTTCTATTCCGCTCTCTCCTTTCCCCACCTCCTGTCTTAAAGCGCCCCCACCCCTCTTTTTTCCCTCCCACTCTTGTTACGTAGCTGTACGTCTGGCCCAGCTTCATCTGAAGTGCAGAAGACACCCACTAAGGGTTTCTCATAAATCATTTAGCAATGTTTTGCTCTGGTCTCATATGTAATTAACAGCTTGATTCATATTTTAATATTAATTTGCTTTATAAACTCTAACATCTCTGTTAACTCATTTATTGATGCCACTTGTCAGACTGGCAATGGGTTTAACGTCAATTTAGAACAAAAAGAATTTAAGACAGTAAGTAAAGATAGGTGTAAGACACATCCCTGAAACGAATCAACTGCAATTTAAAGAAATCTGACTCTAAACTGTTTGATGCACAGCCAGGCAAAAAGACAGCGCTGAATGGAGGACAATCAAGAGAACGCTCACTAGATGACCCGTGTGCACTACAAAGAAAATGTCTGTGTGGTAAACATGTTTGACATACTTTCAACAATTTTGAGACCAACCAGTATATCAAAGTACACAAAGAAGCAATTCCACACAAGTACAATACAACTTAAGTTTTATTATTAGCACAGTAGATACATGAATGTACTTGAAATCACACAGTTGAACCATCAACATTGGTTTTTAGGTAAATACATCCTATTGATACAGTTGCATTTTTAGTTCAACAACAAAACATTTCGCTGGAGCCCGATGCATTTCGGGACCCCAGTCCCTTCTTCGGGGGCCACTGAAATTCAAAACAAACATAATATTTTGTTTCAATAAATATTCATGAAAACATCATATGTAAATGCTGCCAAATCATAAGGTTCCAGGAAAGGGTTGCAATGTGCTTTAAGAATAGGCACGTACCTTAATCTCCCCACTCATGTGGTAGAAAAATAATGACGACCATATAACACACAGATAACCAAGACGCACATATGACGTGAGAGAAATGTGAGCTTGTGACAAAAAGTAAATGCAGTAAAAAACAACCTAACGTGAACCACAGGACAAAACATTGAAAGACACGATCAGTTTAAACCACAAGGTACCTGAATGTTGAACGTGTGTACCAAAATGCTGAAAATACCAACATGACAAGGAGTCAATACTGAATGGTCGATCCAGTTTCCTGAAATAAGATAGACAGTTCTCAATACCCAGAACTATTTGAGTCTGATTAAATATCAACCCAGAATGAAAAAGGCTTACCCTCAAATGTACGCGGAGCGTTACACTCAAAGACGCTATCTCAATCGTTACACCAATCTCTGAAAAATAATTGGGACCAAAAAGACTACCGTTAAAATCGCGGACAAATTCCTGGTCCGTATAATCAGAGAAGATTACTCCATAACTTACCAAGTGATCCCAAACGCTCGCTGTATTCTAAACAAAGGTCTACACCATGGCTGATAATTCGAAAGTCTGCGTCTCGACACGAAGAAAGTTCACAGAACCGGTCATGTGACCGAGGCATGGAAATAAACAGAAGACGGCCGCGACTACCCGGAAGTGAAACTGCTGCATTTCAATATCGCGTAAAAAACTATAAACAACGGACTCAAAGTCTCCAGCTGCCAAAGTGTAACACTCGAACGTGCAACATACACAACTCGGAAAATACAGGACAAATACTGGAAAATAAAAAGGGATAAAAATTGAAGAAAGGTCGTGCACAAACACATCAGTGAAACAAATGAAATGCAATAAGATAATTAAACATAGCTGCCAACGTATACATACATCATGGGCACAATATGTCATTTTACACATTTCTAGAAGTGGCTGATGAATGTGAATGACGTATGCTGTGTTTTAGTGAACCTATCACTGTATGTCTGTGTGAGTATCTGGCATGAAAAAAGTGGTAAGAGATAGATATGTGCTCGGCCAATTGCCTAATATATTTTCAAAAAGCAGCTTAAGTCTAATTTGTCATTAAGACCATCTGGCATCATAGTCTGTAGTTTACGTGTCCAGAAAACCTCTCTCTGTGACAGTTTCTTGCTATTGTCAACACCCTCCTTGGTGATCACTTTTTCTATGATTGCGAATCTAAGTTGCGCAATATTGTGCCCTTGTTCCAACCAGTGAACTACTAAATTGGAGTTGGTGTTTTTGTTCCTGATCATGCTTTTGTGCTCGCCTATGCGAGTTTTCACTTTTCTTTCGGTTTTGCCGACATACGTTAAGCCACAGGGGCATTTGATTCCGTAAATAACATTGGTGGTATTGCAGTCTGAAGTGTGGTAGAGATTGATATTTTCTCCAGTTTTAGGATGAGTTATAGATTTTTGTTGCATGACATTGTTACAATTAACGCAGTTATGACACTTTCTCATACCCAAATAGTTCAGTGTGGAGGTAGATTTTTTGTATGATAATAGTTCCTTCAGATTTTGGCTGCGAGTGTGAGCAAATAGTGGCTGCTGTGAAAAAGAGGTTCCAAAATCTGGTTCTTGGGATATCAAATCCCATCTCTTCTGAATTATCTTCTTGATGTTCTGCGAGTTTGTGGAAAAGTTGGATACAAACACTGTTCTGGTGGTGGGTGTTTTTTGTTTAATCGTTAGCAGCGAGTTTCTTTCCATCTTTGAGATCATCGTTTCAGCCTGCCTAATCAATGCATGATGTCAATGAGCTACGACATCCACACAAGTCTCCAAGGACCATCAGTTAATCATTATAGTCTAATACCTCAGGTTTTAATTTAAATTATGTGTTGGGCTTTCTTATTTCTCATCCAGAAGGAATAAACGAGTTTTTCTGTGGATGGCACACTGTAGACTGAATTATCCATAGACACAGGAACACTGAACCGGAATGGCTGGGGTGCACAACCCAAACTATCGACTTTCGCACCTAGCGAAGTTTCTCAGTTTAAGCCCCGAATGACATTATACAAATGTGAAATATGTTTTCCAGCACTTTAATGAAGCCAATCCATTGATGGTGTCAACCAAGGTTGGCCCATTTTAAGAGAAATCGAAATACATAATTGGCAGAGGTTTCCCGTTTTTGCATGCATTTATGAGCAATTTTTCTAAAATAGATGAAAGCATCTTGGAGCAAGAGGATCTGCTAAAAAATATGGGTTTACCAAAAGTATGCCAGTTAATGAATTACTTATATATGTATTTGTTTAATAATTTTTTTTATATAGTAATACTTTACCCTCAGATGGTCAGATTGCTTTATGGAGATCAAGTTCAAACCTGAATTCTCAGGAATGCATATAGCTATTGAGAAACAACAGATGAATTCAGCAAAAAACACAAAACATTTAATTTAAGAGTGATATTCCGTTAGGGCAGAGGGGGAAGAGAGAATATATGGGAGGAAAAGAAATACCAGGGAAGAAGGAAGTAGCAGGAGGGATAATTGAAGATGAAAGACTATGTAAACAAAGCAGTTTCGATATATGAACTGTTTAGTGGTCACTGGCCTTTTGCTTGTTGCTCATGGGTTATGTGTTTTTTGGTCATTGAGAACTAAGAACTCTCTTCCACATTTCAGATTTAAAGAAGGATAGATCCGTGGTTATGCTTGTTTCCAAAGACCTCAAACCCAATGTATAACTAAGAAATTAAGCTCTGTGCTAGGTAAAACACCTCTTCACCTTTAAGAGCAAATTCATAATTTTTCATCATCTTCCCTCTTGTGGTTACAGCAGAATATTAGTGACTATGAAGTGGGATAGAACTTATATTTTATTGCCTCGGAGGAGACAATCTTGAGAAGATTATACCTGTCTTGGAATACATAAAGATGAAGCAGCTCACATAAACACGTTACAGACTCAGAATAAACAAGACTATCTTGAAGCAGTTAAATAAGATAGCCATGCACTTTGGTGCATCTGTTAAATACGAATAGCAATTATGCTTTTAGGTAAAAGGCTAAGTTCATCTGCCATCAAGAAGTATTTAAAGGCAATGTGGCTTTGGCTTCCTAAATGTCACAGAGGAGGGGACCTAGAGTGTTTCTAATATTGCATGGCTAAACAGTTAGGCTTTGGCGCCCAACTACAGGCCCAAAGCATCAGCATATATTAAAATTCCAAACATTTGAACATGATAGCTGCTTTCAGTTCTACATACACACCACATTTATATATTCCACAGTCTTGCATTTCTGCCTCTCTTGGTGTTATAGGACCAACAATACTCATTTAACATCTTCTGTGTTAAGCGTGTAAGTTAACTCTGTCCTCTGGTTTTGCATACCAAATACATGGATAGGCATCTCATTACTACAAAACAGGATGACGTTATTTGCTCCACTATTGGATAGAGATTGTCTAAGGTTATGTGGCTATAATACTGTTGAAAAAGGTTGCAGCCACATTCATAGAGTCACGCCACCGACCTTTCTGAGACTCTCCACTCTGAGTCCGAACTCGGCTGAGCAGCACCAGGTCAGTGGGTCGCCCGCCGTTTCGGACCACTACTCCTGACACCCGCCTGGGATAATGCACTTTGATAATGAGTTATCCCCTAAAGAGCTTCTGCGACGTTTTTGTAAATGTCTAATGAATTATTTTATTATTGGTTTTATGTATAATGGGTTTTTTATCGGTCTTATGCTCACCAGTGTTCTTTTTTTATACAATTGTAAAGATTTGAATTAATCATACAATAAAGTATTACCTTCTGGCACCCAGCGTAATATAAGGCTGCTCCCTAATGGCGAGGGTGTCTCCCGATGCCCCCTGCTGGTCTAATGCTGTCTCCACATCACAACCCGCTTCAGCTGACAGCACCAGCCCTCAGCTATCTGGGTCCCACCCTGTTTCCTACCCACGCTCGCGCTGGGGGCCTCTCATCTCTTTGGCACTTGAGGGGAACATTGAAGCTTTGCTGCCCCTCCCAGGTCCACATACTCTACTGCTTTCAGCACTACTACCGGTACTCATTCCTCCATCCCTGCTCCCCCGCCCCCCAATCTCATCCAGCCCTGCTTAGGGATATTTCCTTAACGGTTCCCGCCATCTCCCTTCTGCGCCTCTCTATACCCACCAAAGCCTGAGAATGCTAAGCCGGCTTTATTGGATCCTCTCTTGTCCTGACCTGCCTCCTCGGACACGACATACTGACCTCACCTTAGGCCTGGCTGGCCTGCAGCTTTGGAGGCAAGTAGGGCGGGCATCAGAAGACAAGGCGACTGGGCGAGGCTAGCCACCAGAAAGGGGCTAGTACTCTTCTAGTACCACGACGGCTGCACCCTCCTTCCATTCAGTACTAAAGTCACGCGTACTTTTAATTCCAATGCGCAGGATAATGGCAGACATTAGTCACCAGCCCCGCCCCCACCCTGAAGACCACAACACCTGTGCTCCACCAGGCCCACGCACCATTTGAATAATTTGAAGAGCCGGCCCGGGCGTACTGCGCAGTGCGCACCAACTATTTAATTAATTTAAACAGACTCAGGCAGGCCGGCTGGGCGTGCGCACGGCACCATAATTACTGCTTAAATAGAGGCCGTCACCGCCCGTGGCTTGCGCGCACCATTTAATTTATGGGGACTTGGGGAGCACCATTTTATTTGCGAAGACTGTCTGTTGAAGAGGCTTCCTTGCAGCCGTCTTCCTCTGCTGAGAGTGAGGGGGCCCCTGGAGCGTGGCCCCCACCGCGGGGGCCTGTGTTACGCCCCTGAAACACGTGTCCTGAGATACACCACACTGACTGGAACAACTATGGTGAATAGTAAAGACTTTCCTTTGGGATGTCAGGGAGGCTCATTTAAACCATACTTCCAGTGATACAGGATGTGGAGTTGTCGAGTTGTCCCACAACCCAAGTCAAGCCCTACAGTTAAGCATGTCCATCTCAGTGGAAGATGTGGAGGCAGCAATATAACAGGGCACCTGCCTGAAAGCTCCTGGCCTCAATGGTGTGCTCCTTGACCTTTTTGTGGCCGCTGCTTCTAACTAATTTCTTCAAAGCTGCTATTATTGGCCCACTGCCCAGGACATGGAAAGTGGTGGTAGTGGTCCACGTTTATAAAAAGGGGGACAGAAAAGACCCTCCCTGTTATAGGCCAATATCATTGATTGACGTGACAGTAAAGGTTTTACGCAGGGTCCTACTGGCATGATTAGCAGAGTGGGCAGCTGCAAATAAGGTTCTTTCAAAAACACAATATGGTTTTAGATGGGGCATGAGTACAACAGAACAATGCCTCAATCTGTCTCTGATTGTCAGTAAGTACACTAAGTCCATGAAGAGTTTTATACATCTGGCCTTCATGGACTTATCTAGTGCCTATGATACTGTGAATCGCATTGCTAGAAAGCAGTGGGGGGACACTCCTCTGCCCTAGAGGAGTAGCCACCCCGCTGCAATTGTTAGCAATGCTGTTCAATCATGCCATGTGTCTTATTTTAATAATAGGGCGTTTAAAGCAGAAATTTAGAACATACAGTGGTCAAGTCTTGGAATAGAAGACTAAAATTGCAGTTTGGTAAATTGTGAATTAGTGGTGTTGACCATTACCTGCATGCAACAAGCAGTAATCTAGAGGTCGCGATTCCTTTCGTGTCAAGAGAAGAAAACTAAAACTGTATGAAACATTACAATAAAAATAAAGACATATTTTCCTTTTAAATCACCAGCATATAGCAGGCGGTCGTATAATTCGGTTTCTGGCCTATGTGGTTGACTTGGACCTTCCATAAATAGGCGGTTTGAGGTTAATGTGCAGAGAAACTGCTGTGACAATCATAAGTCGATGTTTCTTCGCACATTGTCCCCACTATTTCCTCTGAAAAAAGCTGCAGTTTCAGCACAGCTCCAGAGAAGGTAAGAATAAGAGGAAAAACAGTGATCCCCAATCACATTTTCGCCTCTCATTCACTGCTTATTTTGCGCTAAATATCAGAGTACAAGTGAGGGTGAGACTGCCCTATTTAAAGTTTGGTGGATGTGTGACATGCAGGAAAAAGTGTCAGGTGTACTGTCTGCCCTATTTAAAGTGTTTAGGGTCTGTTGCACTCTAGAGAGGGTGGACCGGGTATGCACCTTTTTTTGTCAGATGTGTGGATCCACCAAACACTAAATAAGTCTTTTGGGTTGGTTAAGTCAATAAGCTTCCTCAGCAGTGTCACATGATTGACTGAAACAAACTCTCTGGGAAGTCAAAAAAGCAAATAAAACTCAAATACTTCTGTGCCAAATACCATAAAGTGAAAAATTGGCAGAGGCAGCAGTCGCTCCAACTGAACAGAACAGGAAGCAACCCGAAGGTGATCCAAATTCTTTGCAAGGACTGGCAAATCTTAGCAACGGAAAATACAGTTGCTAGAATGTTTCTGAATCTGGAAAGCCAGTGACACAGTTGACATCAGAACATAATCCATTCAACTAGAAATGGGGGGACATGCAGAGATTAGGACCTCCTTAAACAGCTGGAGAAGCATAAAGCAGAACCTGTAAAGTGAGAGCTATGGAAGAAATTCTATGAACTAGAGAAAAAATTTGATTATGGTGAAATCAGCACAGATCGAGTTAGACAGTAAAGGAGGAACAGCAAGTATTTCTTCTGGTTTTGGGAGGCAACAAAGAACGATGCAATGGTAAGGAACAAACAAAAAAGATATTTTCAAAATTATCAATGAACTTTCACTTGTCAGCTCTTCTAAAAAATAAACTACCCTACTCCCAATATTTGTGCAACAAATTGTCAGATTACTTTGTTCAGAAAATTGCACTCAGCAAAACAGACATTACAGAACACCCTTCGGGCAATCACCCTTCTACTGCTACTTCTTTGCTAGAGCTTACATGGGCATCTTTGCAGCTTTTAGATCTGCCTCCTGTTTTACAGCTCATCACGGAATGCAGGCCGAGATCCCCATCGCATCCCATTTCTGTGAAATATCTTTCCCTTATTCAGGCCATCCTGGCTGTAGCTCTACTGGAGACACTTAGCTCATCTCTCCTCTGGCCATAGTCCAAATATTCATAAGGAGACACAGTAATGCCATTATTAAGCCCGACATTGACCCCTGCCTAACATCCAATTACTGTCCTATCACTCTGCTCCATGCTGCAGCTAAGATTCTCAAATTATGTAGTTAAGCAGTTCTACTCTTTTTGGAGAAATACAACATAGTATTGGAGGCCGTTGGAATATTTAGGTTTAATGTCAATGACTCGAAGCATTATCTTCAGAGAAAAATAATATTGTGATGCTTAAAGTCTCACAGTTCAAATGTGCCACTATTACAAGAGACATAGCTAGAAAACAAAACAAAGGGAACTCTGTGGGCAAGATCATGTACAGTAAAAATGTAGAGGAGAAACAGTGTAGATTATCTCCTCTATTCTGGAGTTCTCTCCTGTCCTGTATGTCCAAGAATTTAAGGAATAGACGGGATCAATCACTATTTGCAAAAATGCATGTGGAAGCCAAGTGTGATGTGCTTGTTTAAGAACAGCTATATGCCCAAGAGCCTCCTTTTTCCCTCCTTTCTGAACAGAACTTTAGCAAAAGTGTGTAACTCAAACACTTTATTTGCGGTGTGGGGGGGGGGGGGGTGTAACTGCAGTCTAGTGCTATGCTCTAAATTAGATTTACAAAGTGGGACTGCCACTGGGGAAATAAGGATAAAATGTTCTGAAAAGTGTCCTGACAAACTGATCTGGCCGAATCTTGAAGGGGTTATCACGTGATATTGTGTGTGTGTGTGTGTGTGTGTGTGTGTGTGGCACCTTTACATGAACTGATTTTTTCCTTGTAGTTTAGGAGCTTCTTACAATTTTCGTAGACTAGTATGATGGCTAGGGTTTAGAAAATGCAGGCATCTACTTAAACACTATGCAGGCACATAATCAACTGCAATGTTAACAGAATACATTAGATAAAATATGAGCTCAAACATACTTTTTTTTAGAAAGACAGCATATTCTGTGTTACAGTTGAAGAATGAGTACTATGGGCTGCGTACTGTGAGCTAGGGTAAAAGTCTAAGTTTGCTAGCTGCAAAGATAAAACAAGAGGACTTGTAGATATTCAGGAGCAAACACTGAACAGTCCTGGCCAACCTGAATGGCTTAACAGTTATTTCTATATAGAATAATAGAAGAATGAGGAAGAACCTCACCAATCAGTAGTATATTTGTAAGTAAGATTTGACTCCCTAAAATATGCCACCGAGCCTGAGCAATGTTGAACAAGTCATTATCTGATACTAATACCTAACTGGCAATAAAAGAAAACAACTCGGGTTCGTTCCTAAATGAACGGTAACATGAAAGACTAATTTAGTACAACACCAATAACAGTGATTAAGATGCCTCTAACAGACAATACAAGAAAAGGCAAAAAAATATCTTTTTCACTTATGACCATGAACACCAAAATATTGGCTTTCAAACTAGCTGTCAATTAAAACAATATTTCTTCAGTGATAAGCAGTACCATTAGCATTTGCCCCACCCTTTTTTCCTAAAGAGGACATGCAGACGCTGCTCTGTGGTAGTTCATGTTCCTGACTTTGGATTCTGAAATGGCATTTGAAATGAAATTTGAATTGGGTAGATAAAACTTCTCAGCTTCCTCCCCTTTGATTTCGGGAGCAACCTCAACAGCAACGGCTGAACATCTATCTGCACCGTCCAACCAGTGGCCCTATTTAGCTCCTCCACGACCTCTTGCCAGAAGGGTATTATTGACAGGCAGTCCCAAGCTTCATGCACAAAGTCTGCATCTGCAGTGGGAACAATTGGCCACAAGTGAAAGATATGTATAATGTGTAGGGTTTTGGACGTGAGGTACAGTTGATGGATATAGTTATATTGTGTCAACTTAAATTGGATATTGGGTGAACGCTTCTGCACGCCCCCATGCACTTTCTCCCACTTGGTAGCTGTAAGTGGTTTGTTTGTCTGTTCGCCCCATTCATCCTGTATTTTTAGCATAGGCACAGGCAGGTCGTCCCATAGAGCTGTGTACATCAGTAATATCAGTCATCTCCCTCACGCCATAACCAGCCTCACTATCAGTGACTGGACTGGGGCTTCCAGGAAGCATGACCATAGCTCATGCGCCATGGCTGAAAGCTTTGCATATTGTAGGTATTGTCCCGTCCCAAGGGCAAAGGACTCAGTGGCCTCCTGTCTAGTGTTAAATTGCCCATCAGCGTGAACGTCTCCCAGGTTGTTGTATCTGCCCCTCAAACATTGTTCTCCTGACATGGCCTTAGCCATTTTCACAAGTTGCTGCAAAGACCATATATGCATCATGCCTGGGCATTGTTTGCAGAGTTTTGCTATGCGAAACTCCGCTAAGTTACAAAAAAATACTTAGCGAAGTTCCGCAAGTGGCGAAGTGCAGTACGAACTGCAGTTTGTGCTGGTATTCCCACCGCTCGGGTAGTAATTCTACCCGAGCGGCAGCTTGCGCTTGCACTTATTGTTCGTGATCTCAAACTTACCGTTTGCGATCGCGAGCAGGGAAAAAACTCTGCTGCACATCGGAGTTTTCTGCACTCTGCGAAGTGCAGAAAACTCCGCAAACGGAGCAAAGTTCACCGCTCAGGCCTAATATGCATATCAGGTGTATACGGGGCGCGTATGATCACCTACTTCCCCTTTCGTTCCCAAAGTCTATAGATGTGTCTGACCACATATGGTGTGTGGGGTGGCACTCCCGTCCCCATTATCAGCAAAGCTACCAGCGGCTCTGTACCATATCATCCCTTCAGAAGTCAGTTTTCCCAGTTGTCGCCAGTGTCAAGCCAGTGTATTGCATGCTGTAAGTGGACCGCATATAACACAATTCTATGTCAGGCATCTCCAGTCCCTCCCTGCTGTCAGGTCTGTTTAAGTGTGAAGAGTCCTATTCGCCTCTGCTTGTACGCCCAGCTTGTACTTGTACTATAAGCTTTTCAATTTCTATAAAATATCAGGTTGGGACCTCGTATTGTGTGCCCTGCAATACATATAAGCATTGCAAGTGCAGCACCATTTTAACCAGTGGAACTCTGCACTTCAGCGACAGCGGGAGGGTCTTCCAGAACTTAACCGCGGGCCGCAAGCTCCCCACCATCCTTCCAATGATAAGATTTGTAATGTCCTGTTCTGTGTAGCAATCCTGATTCCTAGCTACCTAACACATTTCGTCTACCAGGGCAGGCCGGTCGCAGGCAACACATCTAGTGGGACAGCGTTCAGCACCCAAGGGGGAAGAGCTTAGGCTTGGCATGATTGACCGTGAGTCCTGAGATTTTCCCATTCTGTAGTAGGGGATCTCTGTGTATAGTCATAATCTAGTGAATAGTCCCGCCCATGTGCGTGGACCCCGGCAATCAAAAATAATCTCTTAAATTGTCAAAAAATGCAGAACTGCAAAGACACTTAAGAGAGAATTTAAAGACAAATAATGCAGCCTATATCCACAGGCTACACTGTCCAGTACTTCAACTAGAAATTCCACCAAAAAAAAACACACACATAGCACAGCCTGCCCAGTTCCCTCCATAGAGAAACTTGCCTCTACCAATAAAAGCCTCTGGAATGATATAGAGGAAGGCATGAACAGACAAGCCCCATAGGCTGCCAATTATGTGGCTTAAATAGGATACTGTGCCTTTAAGACAACTTCCGAGAACTTATCCCAGTATTCCAGAATGCACAGCAGGTCCCTTTTACTTTCAGTTCTTTTTTCCAGCTCCTACTAACAGGACCCTGGTGCATTGAGCTCTCCCTTTTTCAAGGGTTTATTGGATTTTTGTGCACTTTTGGTTTTAAAAGTGTTTTCAGTTTGTGTACTTGGTGTTTCCCTTCACTCCTGTGTATTTGTTCAGGCTTTTTAGGGCTCTAAAATGCCTGCTCTTTTCGACAAGTGCCCAGCATGTGGAAGGAAGAAGTCCAAGACTGATCCACATGACGTCTGCATACTCTGTCTCCCTGAAGCACATGTCCCTGAAGAATGTGACATCTGCAAGAACTTTTCAGCAAGGACCCTGAGGGAAAGGCTGAAGATTAGGCTTCAAGGCCTAGAGGAGAGACGACTGCAGGCTGCAGGTGGGTCTGGGCAGGCTGGGAAGGCTCCCTTTGCCTCTGCTGAGGCCTCTGGGGGGCTCCCCAGAGGCAGGAAGCCCAGCAAACGGTCCCGGTCTCCGTCGGCGGCGATTGCATCGACGACGACGACGAGAGGGATGACGACGGTGTGTTCCACATCTCCCCGGGGCTCCGGGTCGAGACGGCGTGAAGGGTCGACGTCGAAGGGCCTGGGTAGGCCGCCGTCGAGATCACCGTCGACGACTTCGTCGTCGTTAACGTCAGCGTCGAGCCATCGGCGTCGAGGGGATCCTCGACATCGAGGACCTCAAGAAAGTGGTCGGCGTCAAGAAGGAGTCGACGCTCATCGTCGAGGACTGAACGTTCGACGTCGCGGAGGCGGCGTCGAAGAAGAAGCGTTCGACGTCGCGGAGGCGGCGTTCGACGCCGTAGTCGCGGAGGCGCCGCCGGAGACGGCGATCACCTACTGGAGGGGCTGGTTCGCAGTCCCCTCCCCTGAAGGATTCACCGGGCTCGGTGTACTCGGTGGTTTATACACCACCTCGGCCGAAGACGCCCCCACCTCCTGTACCTAAGGAGGATCCTCCCATCAACCCTCCGCTTCCACCACTTCCTCCCTCAGGACAACCACCACCACTGCTTCCGCCTCATGGGCCCGCTCCTCGGTCGGAGATACCCCCTGTTCCTCCGCCAAGGTCAGTGTCACTGCCTCCACTCCCTACACCTCCTAAGGGGATGCCTAAACCAAAACCCCAGGATAGGCCACGGAAGACGCCTCCACGGAAACCTGCGGAGTGTCCACGAACTGGGAGATCACGATCTCGTTCCAGGAGGAGGGAACGATCGCGCAACAGGTCATCCATGCGGTCGAGACGACGCAACAGGAGGCGTAGGTCTCGTTCCCATACGAGGTCCTCAGGGACCAGGGACTATTCTCCGACTTTGTCGGAGTCACCGGAGACAAGGGTGTCACCGGGTGACGATCTGGTGTCCTTTCACGATGTCCTTTGAAGAGGTGCAGCAAAATTGGGCATCTCGTTGACGGTGCCCACGCCCAAGACATCGGTAATCTTCGAGACGCTGCACCAGAAATATCTGTCTCGGCCATTACTGCCACTGGTACCGGGCCTGGAGGATCCGGCCATGGACTTTTTTCTCACCCCGGCGGTGACGAAGGACGGCCCCCTCGAGACTACAGAAAAAATACCGAGCTCCTGACTCAGATCCGGCTTTTCTAAGGGTGGAACCTCCTCCAGACTCTGTGATAGTGACGGCGGCTCGTGAACAGCATGCCACTACTCCGTCATTCTCAGTCCCACCAGATAAAGAGTCTAGATGGCTGGATTCGGCTGGGAGGAAGGTTTGTGGGACGTCAGCGACTTCCATGAAGGCTGCGAGTGCCACAGCCTTGTTGGGGCGCTATGACCGAGCCCTCTGGGAATCCCTCCAGCAGTTTGTAGAACACCTGCCTCGTGACAAGAGAGAAGATTTCCAGGAGGTGTTAAATGAGGGGATGTTGGTGGCGAATCAGGTCATCAGTGCTGCAGCGGATTCTTCCCTCCTGGCGGCGCATGGCTTCTGCCATAGGATTAACCAGCGACGACACGCCTGGCTCCACCTCACGTCGCTGAAACCTGACGCACAACAAAGGGTTGCCAATTTAACATTCTCTGGCGAAACCCTGTTTGGAAAACATGCGGATGACGAAATGGCCTGCATGAAGGCGGAGGCAGAAACACTTACGGTTGTGGGTCGGGAAAAGCCCAAGGATACCAAGAAATCGTACCGCCCGTTCCAGAGACGGTTCGGTGGACAGGGCAATTGGCGTGGCCAGGCTTCAAGACAGCAGCAGCAACAACAGCAGCAGTTCCGATGACCGTTCCAGAAGCGCCAGAAAGGCAGAGGCGGCCAACAGTTGGCACCAGCGACCAAAGGCCCGGCCGGGTCTAGGCCCTGAGCGCTTACTTCCCCTGCATCCGTTACCCACTCCGGTGGGGGGATGCGTTCAATTTTTTCTGGCAGAGTGGAGAAAAATTACTCAGGACAAGTGGGTGCTGAATATTGATTGCAATGGATACAGTCTTCGGTTCATCAGCCCGCCTCCAGCATTTCCACCGGTCAGCTCGCGGTTTCAGCTGCGCGAGCTCCAGGCGGAGGCCGATATCCTGTTAAGAAAAAGGGCGATAGAAGACGTACCTCTGTCTCAAAGAGGAAGAGGTCTATACTCCCGGTTCTTCCTGGTTCGCAAGAAGGACAAAAACGAGTTCAGGCCCATTCTGGACTTGCGAGAGGCAAACAAGTGGATTCGCAGAGAGAAGTTTTGCATGCTGTCGTTGCATCAGATTTATCCTCAGTTGCAACAGGGAGACTGGCTATGTGCTATAGACCTACAAGATGCGTACTTCCATATGCCCATTGCACACAAACACAGGAAGTTCCTGCGGTTCCAAGTTGGCGCCAATCATTATCAATACACAGTACTCCCATTCGGACTGAAGTCTGCGCCGAGAACATTCTCGAAGTGCATGGCGGTGGTAGCAGCACACCTGAGGAAGAACAAGGTGTTCGTCTACCCGTACCTGGACGATTGGTTGATCAAGGCCTCCTCCTTCTCGGAAGCTCGAGCACACTTCCAGAAGACGTGCGTTCTCTTGAACAGGCTGGGGTTGCACATCAACATGTCCAAGTCTGTCCCGACTCCGGTCTAATGCATACAGTACTTGGGAGCCTCCATCAATACGCTATCAGCAAGCGTGTCTCCTTCAGAGGAGTGACAATTACACTCCTTCGGAAGGCTCAGGCTCTTATGACCATTCCATCTACAACAGTGAGGACGGTGTCTTTTCTACTGGGATCGATGGCCTCTTGTATCTTCCTAACGCCACACGCACGACTGCACATGAGACCGTTGCAAGAGTGCTTGGAGGACCAGTGGGACCAGAGCAAAGGATCTTGGGACGACAAGATACGACTGTCTCTGCATGCTCTTCAGTCTCTCAAGTGGTGGTGTTCAGCGGAGAATCTCCTCAGAGGGGTTCCCTTCCACAAGGACATTCCCACTCAGACTGTCGTGACGGATGCTTCTCTCCACAGTTGGGGGGCGCACTCCGGAGATTTACAGATTCAAGGAATGTGGTCCCCGATGGAGGCCAAGTATCACATCAATTTCCTGGAACTCAGAGCTGTTCACTTGGCACTGAAGGCCTTTCATCCGTCCTTTCAGACCAACTCTCTGCTTGTACAGACGGACAATACGACCACGATGTATTACCTCAACAAGCAGGGGGTTCGAGATCATGCACTCTGTCGCAGAAGGCGCAGGCGATCTGGCACTGGCTTCTGGCCAGAGGACTGACGATAACGGCTACCCATCTGCCAGGTGTGCAGAATGTTCAGGCGGACGCACTGAGCAGACTGATTCAGGAAAACCACGAATGGGTCATAAACGACGAAGTACTAGGAGAAGTCTTCGCAAGGTGGGGGACTCCAGACGTAGATCTGTTCGCCACTGCCGAAAACAGCAAATGCCGAGACTTCGCCTCCAGGTACTACCAGCAGGGGACGCTGGGGAATGCGCTATGGATCAACTGGTCGAACAGCTTTCTGTACGCTTTTCCACCCATTCCCCTGATTCCGGCGGTGCTCATCAAGCTGGCCCGGTCCTGGGCACGGATGATACTCATTGCCCCGGAATGGCCCAGGCAGTGGTGGTTCACGGACCTGCTTCACCGGTCTCTCCTTCCTCACATACGGCTGCCATGCAGGCCGGACCTTCTCACGAATTTCGGGGGCAGATGTTGCACCCCAACCTCTCGTCTTTGAGTTTGGCAGCATGGCTCCTGAGATAGTGCAATATGGCCATTTGAATCTGCCCGAAGACATACTGAAGGAGTCTAAGAGACCTTCCACTCGGACTTCCTATGCTTACAAGTGGGAGAGGTTCTGTATCTGGTGCAAGTCCAAGAACTATGATCCGACGACGTGCAAGGAAGACGTCATCCTTCCTTACCTTCTACATTTGGCGCAGTCTGGCCTTAATGTTCATTCCATTAAGGTTCATCTCGCTGCATTGACTGCCTACAGGAAATGCCCTTCACAGACTTCCTTCTTCCAGATCCCTGTGATCAAAGATTTTCTGGAAGGCTTGAAGAAAGTATTCCCTCCTGTCAGACTCCCTTCGCCTTCATGGGAATTGAATGTGGTGCTGTCAGGTTGATGAAGGAGCCTTTTGAACCTATTCATAAGGCTTTGTTGCAGCACCTGTCCTGGAAGCCGGCGTTCCTCGTGGCCATTACATCGGCCCGCAGGGTGAGTGAAATTCAGGCGTTGTGTTGCCAAGAACCTTATACTGTATTTCATGCTGCTAAGGTTGTTATGCGTACTCACCCTAAATTTCTTCCCAAGGTTATTTCTGATTTTCATGTCAACCAGACCATAACTTTGCCTACGTTTTTTCAGAATCCTTCATCTCCAGCGGAAAGGTCTCTACATTCCCTGGATGTTAGGAGGGTGTTGACATTTTACCTGGATAAAACCAAAGATATTCGTAGGTCAGACCAATTGTTTATAAATTATGGATCGGTCAAGACGGGTCTTGCTACCTCTAAGCAGTCCATCTCTAGGTGGATTGTGTCCTGCATACAGTTGTGTTACCAAAAAGCTAATAAGACCTTAGGGGGTAAACCTAAGGCTCATTCCACCAGGGGCAAAGCGGCCACGACAGCTTTGCTCCGTAACGTTCCAATTGCAGAAATCTGCAAGGCGGCCACTTGGAAGTCGGTCCATACCTTTGCTAAGCATTACTGCCTGGACACTGACGCCAGGGCAGACGCTCAGGATGAGCAGGCTTCGCTGCGAAATTTGTTTGCACATTAGTGATGTTAATCTTCTTCTCTCCACCGCCGCTTTGGTGTGGGGATGGGCTTGCCATTCTATTCACTAGATTATGACTATACACAGAGATCCCCTACTACAGAAGGAGTAGTTTCTGTCCTGTAACTCCAGTTCTGTAGTAGGGGTATCTCTGTTATAGTCATAAGCGCCCGCCCTCCTCCCCAGTGGAGAAAGATATTCATGTAAGGATTGCTACAGGTCTGGCGTGTTACGCCTTCAAAAAGAACTGAAAGTAAAAGTTTCAAGTTTCAAGTTTAACATTTGTATAGCGCACTACTCACCCAGAGGGTCTCAAGGCGCTTGAGGGAGGGTCTTTATTTATCGAATATCCAAGTTTTTAGTTGTTTTCTGAAGGAGAGGTGGTAAGCAGTGCGGGACCTGCTGTGCATTCTGGGATACTGGGAGAAGTTCTGGAAAGTTCTCTTAAAGGCACAGTATCCTATTTAAGCCACATAATGGCAGCCTATGGGGCTTGTCTGTCCATGCCTTCCTCTTTATCATTCCAGAGGCTTTTACTGGTGGAGGCAAGTTTCTCTATGGAGGAAACTGGGCAGGCTGTGCTGTGTGTGTGTTTTTTTTGGTGGAATTTCTAGTTGAAGTACTGGACAGTGTAGCCTGTGGGTATAGGCTGCATTATTTGTCTTTAACCTCATCCGCGCTAGCGGTTTTCCCGCTGTGCGCTGGGTTTTTTAAAATGCCTGAGTTCATGACGAGCTCAGCTCGTCATGAGCGTACGACAGGCGTACCTCATGACGAGCTGAGCTCGTCATGAGCGTTGACGGGGTTAAATTCTCTCTTAAGTGTCTTTGCAGTTCTGCATTTTTTGACAATTTAAGAGATTATTTTTGATTGCCGGGGTCCACGCACATGGGCGGGACTATTCACTAGATTATGACTATAACAGAGATACCCCTACAACAGAACTGGAGTTACAGGACAGAAACTACTCCTACTCGCGCATCACCCGAAGCAGTATAGGCACTGCATATTACAGCTGGTGCAGATAAACAAGGGAATCGTCAGTATAGAGAGATATCACATGTTGTGTTTTCCCCACCGTGATTCTCCACGGCTTGAGCTACCCTCGGAGCACACAAGCCACTGGCTCCATTGTTAGTGTTATTACTAACGGCGACAGGGGGCATCCCTGTCATGTACCCCTATGAAGGGTGATCTTCTCTGATGTTATCCCCACCAGTCCACACCCTCGCCCCAGGATCAGTGTAGAGAAGTTTCACCCACTGTATGTATCGAGCAGCCTTGCCCATATTTTCGACGACCAGCTAGAGGTAAATCCAGTCAATCTAGTCGAACAACTGTTCGACATCTAGAAACACCAGGGCATAGGCTTCGTCTAACAGGTGTGAGGCATGGTACATATGGGAGGGTCGGCCATGGTAGAGAGGCTCCTGGGTCGGGATAAACCCACACTGGTCCGAGTGTGTCACTACAGGAAGGTGACCCATGCTGGAGAGCGGGCAATAGGAGCAATTCTCCTTCAGGTCTTTACCCGGTTTAGGGATCATTACCATGGTCGCCTCTCGCATTTTATCTGGGAGTCTCCCCTTCATCAGTGCATCGTTATATACTTGTAGCAGTTTGTCCACCAGAGCGCTTGCGTTCCTATGGTAAAATTTCGGCAGGTTTTTCATCTCCTATAGGAGATTTAGCTGCTTTTATAGTCCACGTATGGCAGCCAAAACCACCTCTCTGGATACGGATGTCTCCAGGGTCTCGCAATCTTAGCAGGTACGCTTTGGCATTTTTGCCCCTGCTAAATACTACCTCACCTACATCCCTCGGCTAGGCCATATAATTTACGTAAATGTGACCCAAACTCATTATTGATAAATTGTTGCGTACTAACAAGCAACCCCCTGTCACCTGTTACAATCAGTAGTGGTGTGCAGTGGGTTTCATGTTTAATCAGTTGGCCAAGCAACACCCTCGCCTTATCTCCCCCATGTAGAGCCTCTGTCGGGATCCTATGGACAAATGTTTCCAGCCTTCTCCAATTGTCCAGGAGTTCCCTCTTACCCTGCTGCCATTCTGTGAGTTGATCCGGGTCACCCGGCAGCTCTTTCTTCAGTTCGCGCAGTCTAGCCTCTTGTCTGCCTAATCTTTGTTCCAACTGTTTCGTAGCGCCAGATGTACGACCCTAAATTGCATGTGCAAACAGGTTAGCAACCCGTTTTCGTATGCAATAACGATTAGAGTCATGTACAATTCCTATTTAGCGAGTTGCAATTTTTTTCCTCTGGGGACCCCTTCCCCTCTGCAAATGCAGGGGAAAATATTTTTTAGGGGCAGGCAGTGGTCACAGGGAGCACTACCTGCCCTTAAAAAATGAAACGAAAACATTTCATTATTTCTTTTTTAAAGCAGCCCGTTTTTCTTTAAGGAAAAGGGGTTGCACTCAAAAGCAGTCCTCGACATGGAGGTCTGCTGAGCCCAGCAGGCCACCATCCCTAGTATTCCCAATGGGTTCGCAAATTGCGAGTGCCTCATGAATATTTATGAGGCATGCAATTTGCTACCCCATTGGGAATCGCAAACAGTGTCTCAGACACTGTTGTACATGGCATTTTGCGACTCTCAAATTGCGACTTGCAATCAAGCGCAAATTGGGAGTCACAAATTGTCATGGTCATAAATCTGGCCCTTAATCCTAAAGGTGGTCTTCAGGCTATCCCCACAAATCACCACCTTCATGGCGTTCCTGTCAACTGCTCTACTCCCTGCACTGCCCCATTTTTCCTTGAATTAGTGAGTCAACGTCTCATCCTCCAATGACTCGTGCACTGGGTCGAGGAGGGCCTCCAAAGGTGGATTGCCGGTTGTGAGTGCTCAATTACAAATACCAAAAGCAATGGGGAGTGATCAGAAATGTACCAAGCCAGGGACGTTACCTCCGCACACCGGCAGCAGTAGTCACGCTATTATCATATTTGCCATCTACTGTTACTGAGGATGCGCAAAATATCTATTGATATAATGTGCTTTTACTTATTTAACAGTGTATGTATATTTATATGTACTGTGCCAGTTTCTGTACTTTTATGGGTGGATAGACAGAATACATTATTTTGATGATAAAGCAGTAGCCCAACCTACTATAGGTCCCTGCAGTAGGTGTGTAGCATGAGTATGCCCTGTCATCTGGGTGTCTCTCTCTTTCCAGATGTCCACCAACCCCAGTCTCCTCAGGGTGTCCTGCAGGGCCACAGTTTTTGCAGGTTTGGTTTTAAGTTTGTTTTTTAAGCGTGCTACAGAGGTAGCACGTTTGTCCTCAACCGTGCCTTCCTGTTAATGCACCTATCTCGAGTGGGGATCCGCCTCGACCTCTGTGCACTGTAGCTAGTGTGCTTCTAAACTAGAACATCACTGCTTTTTTAAAATCAATATTTGTCTATGTTTATGGTTTATTATCACCAACACATTTAAACAGAAAACTAAATCATGCCACTACACATTGGCTTTCCTGGTTTCATAACCTATCTATTAAACAAATTTATTCATACAATGAACATTTTCAACATAATGATGCAGTCCTTTGCTAACAATTTCATCACTTCAAAAAAGATTCCCGAATAATGCCCAATGCATTTCGAGCCCTGATGGGCTCTTCCTCAGGGGCCTGAAACTGAACAATATACATCGTTTTAGTGCATGCCTCAACATGTTACAATGTTCAATATTACAAAACTTCCTGAAATAACAAGGAACACATTTGTTTCCATAAGAATCTCATGCCCATAAAGAAATTCTATTGGTAGCTTGAAAAAAAGAAAGGAAGAATATGAAAGAATCTTGTGCGAAATAGAAGCTGAAACAAGAAAGTTTTCCTTCACCTCACCGTACTATGACCAAATGCCTAATCATTCTATTACTCACTCAGGGAACCGGAGTAATATTCTGAAATCAAAAAAACAACAAACAACACGTATGTAACTCCTCAGCCACTAGAGAAAAACTCGCTATTGCCAATAACTGATAACCACAGCTGCCGCTTACTTCGCTCTGGAAAACAGTGTCACAACTCTGCAGTGTTCAAAAAGACCCTCGTGCTAGAAACCTTGCCGCTTGAACCACCTTAAAAACAAATGACCTTGGCTTTAACGAAGACGCCTTACACACACCGCTTATTCTCGTGGGATAACTTTACACGAACAAAATTCCTACCTTACCTCCGTCGAAAACGGGCTGCCTTGGCTACACTCTCCGTCACCTCTCCAACCACTTCACTTTGCGGTCTCAAAGTCTTAAACACTATCGCCGGAAACGTTGCGTTCGGAGCGTTCAAACCTCCATCTACCTCGCCATGCCTAGACTAGAAACTAACAACAGACACCACGAACACCTGGATGGTGGACGCCATCTTTGCCTAGTGCCTAAATGATTATGAAAAACGTTCTCCCGAATGTACATCTCCTTACACGGGCGCATGAACAAAGTGAATGGAGTGCATGAATAAGAATAAAAGAATAGAAATATAGTTGAAAAGAAAAAGGACAGGTATTGGAAAAAGGAAGCAGATATAACTGTTGACAAATATGAACCAAAAAATTCAAACTTTACATAACATGAGCACAACATGATCTTTCATGTCATAATATTCTCAAAAGGACATAATAGTGTGAAAACTCCTGCATTCGCAGCAACACACAGCCTCAGGGTGACTGATGTAGAACCTTCTTAAAAGATTATAAAAAACACGAGTAATCAATTTTCTCATTGAGCCCCCTTGGCTCCTGCGTGCCTAATCTTTTGATCCAATAAATTTCTCTTTGAAGGAGGGATCTGTTGAGATTCGCCCCTTCGTATGGTTTAATTTTTTCTAGTACCGAAAACTGGATCTGGGAAATGTTGTGCTTACTGTCTATTTAGTGCTTGGCCAAATTGCTTTTCAAGTTTTGATTTCTAATGGTGCTTTTGTGTTCAGATATGTGGAGTTTGAGCTTTCTCTCCGTCCTACCTACATATAATTTGCCGCATGGGCATTTTATATAGTAGATTAAATTGTTGGAGTTACAATCACAATTGTGATGTAATGAAGTGGGTTTTCCTGTCTGTGGGTGATGCAAGGTTGTTCCAACAATTACATTGTGGTAGTGAACACAGTTTGCACATCGTTTCATCACTATATGGACTTTTTGTTGTTGGGTAGATGGTGACATTAACAATTCCCTTTTGGCTGTTGTTTGCTGGCCATTCCTATTGCTGTCTGCCATTGACTGCTCGCCTTCGTGGTTGCTCTTGTGGGGGAGAAAGACCTCGCCGGACAAGCTTCGCAGGTCCCGCAGCGCCCCATATCTACTCTGTGCTGACCTGGGAGAGGAGCTGTGACCTCTGGGCGCGTGGAGCTGCCGGCAGGGCTGCGAGCTTGGAGGCAGGGACTCAACCTACCAGGAGTCCCTGCGAGCCCTATTCGCCACACCTGGGCTGCTCTCCCTGCTGCCCCCGCCCACGGAGTGAAAAGCGGGTGAGGAGTTTGCTGTTGCGGGACCCTTTTGGCTGTTGTTTGCTGGCCATTCCTATTGCTGCCTGCCATTGACTGCTCGCCTTCGTGGTTGCTCTTGTGGGGGAGAAAGACCTTGCAGGACCAGCTTTGCGGGTCCCGCAGCGCCCCATATCTACTCTGTGCTGACCTGGGAGAGGAGCTGTGACCTCTGGGCGCGTGGAGCTGCCGGCAGGGCTGCGAACTTGGAGGCAGGGACTCAACCTACCAGGAGTCCCTGCGAGCCCTATTCACCACACCTGGGCTGCTCTCCCTGCTGGCCCCGCCCACCCGCCCATAATCTTTCCCCCTCTTTGTTAGAAGGAGCTATACGGGCCGCTGCACGAGAGCGCGCAGGAGCGTCCCGGGAGAAGCCCGGGACAATGGCGGGACCGTCTGTGGCCGTCCGGGGCCGAAGGAGGCCGGGTTGGGCCAGCCCTCTGACATTTCCCCTAACGGAATATATTGTACCAGGAAAAGTGTTGCGACAGATAAGTGCTAATTTCTAAGTTCTGTAAAAGGGTTGGTGACCACAAAGTATGCCTGTATCTCCAAGTAGTATCACCCCGATGACCCCACCGGTTGAGGCTGGGTCTGTAGTTATTGGACCTTTAGATAAATACTTTAACCGGACCACCCAGGACATCGACAAAGAGATAACGCTTGCAGAGAGGCATGCTGAGCGTAGATTATCTATTGAACTTCTCAAACATCCTGCAGACAAGCGCCCAGTACAAATCTATCCTGCAATAGTAACGCCATTATCATCATTAAACCTGCCTGTTGTAGCTGAAATATGTCATGATGTTATCACTAATGAGGAGAACCAGGGTATTGTAGTAGAACCAATATCTTCTTGTGTGAGCCATACTGACCCCATAATATGTACATCGGAATTACTTGCCCCGGTTTCTCTGCCCCAACCCAAATCAGGATCAAAAAGAAAAAGGAGTACTGCACCTAGAAAATGTTATCTAGCTAAACACCCACACAAATTTAGGAAAGTAAGTAGAAGTACGTGCCCCAGTAAGGCTGTCACTGAAGCGAGCTGTAGTAGGGAAATTATACAAGAGGGGGCTGTTGTGTTATTAGACAGCCCAGATCCTAGCAGTATTAATTCTTCTGTGACTGGCTTGGCAACGGCTGGCACACTGCCACCTCTTTGCAACCTGTTTCCTGACCTAGAAAGGTTGCTACGGTCAATTTTGCTTCCAATAGAGGAACGAATTGGCAAGCTATCCGATCGGCTAGATCATTTTGAGCAGGTAACATTAGATAATTTTTTTTCAAGAAAGGCATTGATAAAAACTCAAGTAAGGCTGGATGGAAGTAGCAAGCCCCAGAATAATACTCAATGTGTACCGCTGGACAAGGGACGAAGGCAACAAATTAATTCTCCAGTGCCATCTAAGTCAGGCAGTGCGGCTGGGAAGAGACTACCCAAGCCTCTTGACTTAGCACCACAGGGCCCTGCCAAAAATTGTCCTAATATTGTAACCTCAGTTCAGATTGCGGCGCAATCACTGCCGCCTAGTTTAAATCCTTTGCTTACTGTGGGAGCAGGGGGTAGTGCGTGTTCTGGAACAGGTACTGCCCCACCAACTGCCCCATTAACTAGTAACCAGCCCCTAGCAAATAAACCTGCACCTCGCCCTGCTCCTATAGCTTTCAGACCGTCATTACCACCCTTGACAAAGCCACCTCAAAAGAAACCCCCAATGAACCTTACCCCAGATTCCTTTCCCTATGTAGTTGTCCTCACAAATGTCCCACCACTTTCAATGGGACAGAGAGAAACCTTCCAGATGCTTAAAAATAAGGTTATGCACTGGTTAAGGGTAAACCGGCCTCTACCAGGGGAAGTTGATGGACTAATATTGGGGGTGAGGAGAATAGACTGGATAGGCTGTACTCCCAAAAGTTTTGGGGGGGACTGCATTGTGGTTAACTTTCAAGATCCAATGGTGGCAGGATGGATAACAAGACTGGGATGGGGCACAAACAACGGAGGAATCGATATTGTTGATCTTACTTTTTTTTACCCACGTCCTATTAGTGTTCTGACTGGTATGCTTAATGAGCAAAACTGTCCTTCTAACCTTCCATGGTCAAGGATTTCCCCACCTGTCCCACTGCTACAGTGCCAAAACAATGTTACTGGCTCGAACTATAATCTTCCGGTTGGATGGCAAGATCTAGGTTGGGGATGTTGACAAACCCTTGATCACATGAATATTAGTGAGGGGGGAAATAGCAGGAATCAACACGGGGATTGTAATAAACTTGATTCAAATGCTGGTGTGATGCTAGATGTCATGAATACTGGCGATGAGATCGCGAATGTGGAGGAAGTATGTGGGGAAGTAAGTGTTGACGATGGAAAGGGTGAGTTACCCACACCAACTGCAAATGTCGATAATGATATGGAGGGGGGTAGTACGAGGAACATCGAGAGACTTGTCGGGAATGATGAAAGCTCAATGAACCCTCAACCATGTCTTATAGCAAATGCAGTATGTGAGGATGGGCTTAGTTTTGGGAAGTTCCTATCCTGGAATATTGCTGGGCTGGGTAGTAAGTTAGAATCACAAACCTGGTTAGACTTTATTAATGGGTTCGATGTGTGTTGTTGTCAAGAAACATGGGCCTGTGACCCTGTTTTCCTCCGTGGGTATTTAAACTTTTCAATCCCAGCCTCTAGAGGGGTTAGGGGTCGGCCAATGGGAGGGCTTACTGTATGGATAAAGCAGGACTTGGATATTTCTATTAAAGTGTTGGATTTGGGTCTTAGTGACATACAAATGTTAAGATTGTCCTCAGAAAAATGGGATGTGATTGATCTGTATAACATCTATGCAAGAGGAACCAATTCGGGGAGTTCTCCCACTCTAGAGGCTCTGTTCGCCTTCTTGGAAACTAAGTCCCTAGGTAACAGAGTAGTAGTTGCTGGGGACTTAAATAGGACCTTCGAACCACTTGACAGTACAAATGATCCCCTAGGTCAGGATGAGGAAACGCTTTGGGGAGTACCATTTTTGAGTATAGATCCTGTCAAGCGGTGGACGAAGGACATATTGCTACTAAATGCCATGTGTTTGGAGCACGGGCTAAGAGCGCTGAACGGGAGGACACCAGGGGACAAAGAGGGTGTTTGCACTTTTGATAATGGTCATAGTAGGAGCAGAATAGATTATGTTATATGTAGTCTTTCACTCTGGCAGGGGGTTCTTGATATGGTCATTAAGGGTAGATTGGAAAGTGATCACAATCCCCTTTGTGTGACCCATAAATGGTGGAGTGTTGGGCCTCAAAACATGCACATAAGAAATGACCAATTTCCAGTAATGGCCAACGACATGCGAAGGCTGAAATGGCCAAGTGTATTAGCAAATGAAGAATCCATGACCACTATCAATGATGAGGTTGATAAGGCTCTCACTTCTATGGAAGCGGCAAAACCTACAGTCCCTGGTTCCAGGGAAATTACAGATATCCACAATAAGTTTTTTTTGCCTCTTAAGACCACACTTTATGCAACTACAAAGTATTAAAGGCAAAAAACCTCCTAAAGCGGCCAGGTGGTTTAACCGCCAGTGTAGGTCAGCTCGATTGGCACTGGGCCATGCTATTAGAAAATCCTACAATATAAGCATCTTCCAGGCAAAGAGAAAATGGGATGAAGAGCACTGGGCAGAGCTAAAGGAGGCTTCCAGTAGTAAGGACTCCAGGCTTTTTTGGAAGATTATAAAGTGGGGTAGAGGCGGTACCCCTGATAGGCCTGACAATAACGTAGCTGAAGAAGCCTGGGTGGAGTACTTTAGACCACAATATGCAGAAGTACGGGAGGACGGGATAGGGGAGGTGTTATCGCCAGTTTTTGCTACCGATAACCTGTTTTCCCTTAAGGAAGTTGAACTAGCAATTTGCTCTGTTCAAGGGGGTTGGCACCAGGGTTAGACGGGATACCCTCGGATGTCTTTAAACATGACATGAAAAGGTGGGCGAGGTATGTCTTACTATTGGGTAATGCCATCGCCAAGGGAGGGGTGGTCCCTGAGCTGTGGCAAAGTGCCATTATCATACCCATCTACAAAAAAGGAGATCGGTCTCTCCCAGCTAACTACAGGCCAATAAGCTTGATTGCAACCATACAAAAAGTTATGGGAAAAATGGTTGTAAATCAGCTTATGAACTGGGTGGACGATAATAATGCTCTTTCCCCCTACCAAGCAGGATTCAGGCTGGCCACCAGTACAATCGACCAAGTTTTTCGCTTCACCATTTTGCGATGGAGGACGGTATTGCTTGGCAAAGGCTGCCTGTATGTTGCATTTATCGACTTGCGGGCAGCCTTTGATTTGGTCCCAAGGTATAAGCTATGGATGGTCTTACACAAACTAGCCATCCCAGCTGAACTCCTTACCCTAATCATGCGATTGCATGAATGTAATTTTGCCAGGGTCCAGTGGGGTGGGAATGGCGAGTCATCATCGGACTTCCCGGTAGAAAGGGGGGTCTGCCAAGGTTGTGCAATGGCACCCCTACTTTTCTCACTATTTATTAATGGGATTGTGGGGAGGATGTTAGATGTTAGTGTAGATGCACCTTCGTTAGCGGGCGTCAGGGTCCCGATCCTGATGTTCGCTGACGATACACTAATTATGTCAAAAACTCCTGCAGGTCTACAGCGTGCCCTAAATATATTTGATGATTTTTGTAAAGAGCATGGCCTTGAAGTAAATGTGGGCAAGACGAAGTTAATGGTCTTTTCCCCGCGCCATAAAGCCCACCCTAGGGTATTTCTGAATAACACCAAGCTAGAGGTGGTTAGGGAATTCACATACCTAGGGGTCCAAATAGCAGATGGTGTCGGCTGGTCACATCACCTGGAAAAAACGGCACTAAAACATCAGCAAATCTCAGGGGCACTGAGGGGGGAACATAGAAAATCTAAAACCAAACCTATTAAGCCTGTCCTTATTGTGTATGATGCGAAGGCTCTAGGTGCAGCCCTGTATGGTGCAGAGTTGTGGGCCTGGGACAAGTTATCTACCTTACAGACATCAGAAAATAGGCTTCTTAGAGGAATTACGGGTGTACCCCAGAGCACCCCCCTAATTCCACTGCTCCTTGACCTAGGCAGACGATCAATCAGTGATAGAGCGCGATTGCGCCCCATTCTTTACTGGAGACGTCTTTGGACAACTCCAGAGATTAAGTATTACGCAGATGGATTCCTGGCAATAATCAAGGAAGACAATTTCCATAAGATCAACTGGCTAAAAAATTTAAGGGCCATGTTAATTAAACTGGGCCTTTTTAATCTTTGGACCAATCCCCAGGGGGAAGTCTTTCCAAGTAAAGAAGCCCTCAAGTCCCAATCCTGGGATTGGGTAGATAGCAGCCTTTTGAGGGGCACAAGATCTGATTCTATGGCCAGCCGCTTTCTGGAAGTCAAAATCTGTCCTATCTTAGAAAACTATTGGGACAGTATTACTGCCCCAATGGATAGGAAGTTATTCTTCCAGTTAAGGTCTGGATCCCTTCCCTTAAAAATATTAACTGCAGGATGGCAGAGTTCGACCTCTATATGTTGCCCAGCGTGCAATGCTGCTACCGAAAGTCTAGGCCATTTTTTATTTGTCTGTGATGCTTATTCCTTACCAAGGAGGGTATGGCTAACCCCAGTTTACAAAAATCTTGGGACACGACGCAGTGTAGTGGCTATGAGAATCCTATGTACATCCACTGATGAGCCGATTGTTCTTGGAGTGGCCAAATATTTGGGGTGGGCTTGGTCAATCAGGCGGAGGTTGATAGGTAGGGTTTTTTAACGTAATTTTAATGCAATCTGGTTTTATATTTGTGTGTAATTCTTATTACTTAGTATTGTATGAGCTCGCACAACTGTTTTTAGAATATGTATATGATGAATGAATTACTGTTTTTATCTGTCTTGTACTTGATTATATGTTGTGCTTTTATGAGAAGTTATCTCGAATAAAGCTTATACTACTACTAATACTACTACAATTCCTTCAAGTTCTTTGATCTAGTGAATGCAAAAATTGGTTTTTGAGCAAAATTCCTTCGAAGTCAGGTTCTAACCCAGCCGCCAGGAAAATCAAAACCTCAAATCAAACCTCAAACAAAACCAGGAGAAGCAACAGAAGGCGCGCGTACAAGGAGTCACGTACAAACCTAGTAATCAATATCTCAAAAACAGAATCATCATCAGATGAACAAAGAGTTCTCAACAAAGGCTTGGGCTTTGTCCCAACATATGACACCAATATTTGGAATGTGAAGTAGCTCTGTTCAAATTCATGAGAGTTCTCAAATTGAAGCATTTTTTCGCCAACATAGTCCCAAAACAACAAGAGAAAGAAGAACTTGAGTTCTTAGAATTCAGACCAAAATCGAGATTTCAGTCAGCAGTATCTCATAAAATTCTGGATGCATCCGAGAAGTCAGTTAGAAACAACTTAGACAAATTAAACATGCGGAGATCACAAAAGAAGAATCTTTCTATTCATGACAGGAACAAACTTAAAGGCCTTCATGAAAACGACAAAGTGGTGATACAAAAAGCTGATAAAGGTGGAGCCATCATCGTCATGGACAAAGATTTTTACCATCAGAAAGTGAATGAACATGTTTCAATACTTTGGAGCAAGATTTGAAAAACTTGGGGGTCATTATCCACTGTTCCATACCAATGTACAAGATTTTTTTTTTAAACGCACCGACAACTAAAACTTGTGCTTTGCTAGAGGACCGGAGTCAAGAGGGAGCCGTAAGACCAGTGGTGTTCAAGCTTCACCCCCGACCGCGGCCTCACCACCATATTGAGCATTCAGTAAGATAATAGCAGTGTTTGCCGGACACAGGACTCTCATACCAATGGCATCCACTTACACCTTACCATGGAGTAGCAACAACAAGGAGGTTGGGGGCAGGAGCAGGTATGGCCCCATAGCCCCCTCCCCATGCTCACATGAGAGGAGCAGTTATTAGGTTGAGGCGGGCCCACATCCGTACTCATGCTGTCTGACCACCCTGCCCAGTCACTCCTTATTTGAATGAATGATTCCCTTGTGTCCGGTATCATCTCTGTGTCCATGAGGGTACTATAAGGGCAGACAGCAATCCGACCAGACTGCCGAGGACTAGACGATCGTGTTGTCCATCTGTGCAGTTGTGTAGAGTGCCTCACTGCACTCAGGTGATCCAGTTTTCCACTAATTTCGCCTCGGAGGGAAGCTGCTCCTAGAGTGTCCACCCTTTCTTTTCCATCTATTGTAAAAGAGATGTGCCTTCCCTTCATGGAGAACCTGAAAGGGTACGTCAATCTGTATTTCAAATTGAGGTCTCCAAGTCATTTTTCGACAGTCAGGTTGCACTAATGATTGTCCTGCACTTTTTGGGTGTAATCATGCAAGATGAAAATATTCCTGCCCTCAAACTGAGTTGGACCCTTTCCCTTGACATGTTGTAAAATTATATCCTGATCCCAGAAATGAAACATGTGGGCCATGATGGCTCTGGGGGGTGCCCCAGGGCACGGCGAATGGACCAGCGCCCTAAGCGCTTGCTCCATAGTAAAATAAATTGGACAGGTGTTTGGGGCGCATCATACTAACAATCCAATCTTCCAAAAAGAGCCTAGCAGATTGCCCCTCCTCTTTCTCTGGGAACCCTATAAAGCTCAAATGATTTTGTTGTGACCTTCCCTCCAAGTCTTCTACTCTGTGCACAAGGCTTACAGAGTGACTGACAAGGTTAGGGCCTGCATTAAAGAGGAAATCTCCAAGATGTTTGCTTTAGGGGTCATTGAGTCCTCAAACAGTCCTTGGGCCAGTCCAGTGGTCTTGGTCCCAAAGGCTGCCTCCCCGGGTGCCACACCCGAACTCCGGTTCTGTGTGGACTACAGAGGGCTCAATTCAGTCACCAGGACTGATGCACACCCCATCCCCAGAGCTGATGAGCTCATTGATCAGTTAGGGGCTACCCGGTACCTTAGCACGTTTGATTTGACGTCTGAGTACTGGCAGATCGCCTTAACTGATGGGGTTAAGGAGAGGTCTGCATTCTCCACACCAGATGGGCGCTACCAATTCTGGGTTATGCCCTTTGGGATGAAGAATACCCCTACCACCTTTCAGAGGTTGGTCAACCGGGTGTTGGCTGCTTAGAGGATTTCAGCGCCGCCTACCTGGATGACATTGCAGTGTTCAGCACCAGTTGGGGAGAACATCTGCACCACCTCTGGGAAGTGTTGATGGCACTGCGCAAGGCAGGCCTCACGATCAAGGCGAGTAAGTGCCAGATCGGGCAGGGTTCCGTGGTGTACTTGTGTCACCAGTTAGGAAGCGGCCAGGTGGTGCCCCTACAATCCAAGATTGATACCATCGTGGCATGGGAACCCCCAAAGACTCAGACACAGGTGAGAGCCTTTTTAGGACTCACGGGGTACTACCGGTTTTTTTTGAAGGGGTATGGCAAAATTGTTGCACCCTTGACTGAGCTGACTTCCAGGGAGCAGCCCAAGAAAGTGAACTTGACTGACACCTGTCAGAAGGCTTTTGACGCCCTGAAGACTGCCATGTGCACAGCACCCGTGCTTCAGGCGCCCAATTCTCAAAAGAATTCATTGTTCAGACAGACGCTTCAGAGCATGGTGTGGGGGCTGTTCTATCACAGATTAATGAGGAGGGCCTAGACCAACCTGTAGCCTTCGTCAGTAGGAGGTCACTTCTACAGGAACAGAGGTGGAGTGCAATTGAGCGTGAGGCAATTACTATGGTCTGGGCGCTGAAGAAGTTGAGACCATACTTGTTTGGACTCACTTCTAGGTTCAGACCGACCACAGGCTCCTCAGATGGCCAACACAGATGCGGGGTGAGAACCCAAAGTTGTTGAGGTGGTCCATTTCCCTACATGGTATGGACTTTACGTGGAACACCGCCCTGTTACAGAACACGCCAATGCTGATGGTCTGTCCAGATTTTTCCGCCTTAGTGAAGAGAACTCCCAAGGGGAAGGGTAGTTTACCCCACATTGCAGCTGGAGGGGACAAGTGTTAGAACTGGCATCATTGGTGTGAGTCTCCCTTCCAGTTTTGACAGATTGCCTCCTCTGTTCTGATATGTTTTTGCTGGTTATATGCTTTGGGCACTGTGCCACTGCTATTCAGTGCTATAGTGCAAGTGCTCCCTATGGTAAATTGATGTACTAATTGGTTATTTCATGATTGGGTTATTTGATTTACCTGTCAGCCCCTAGTACAGTGCACCATGTGTACCCAGGGCTTGTAAATCAAATGGTGCCACCCTCAGAAGCAGCTTGTAAAGTGTGTCTCAGGCCTGCAATTACAAGGCCTGTGTGCAGTCTACTACTGCCATGTGACTTGGCAAGTGCACCCACTTGCCAGTCCCTAAACCTTCCTTTTGCTTCATATTAGAAGACTGCCCAAGGGCAGTGTGCATTGTAAGTATAAGGTAGGACATGCTCTGGTGGGTGTAGCATGTCCCAATAGTGAACCGTGTTTCCCTTTTGCAAGGCTATCTGTTCTCCATAGGCTAAAATGGGCAGTGTGATTATTACATTCTTATAATCCTAACTGACTCAGGGAACATGGTAGAAATTCAAATTTAATCTGCCTGAACTCAGAATAATAAATTACAGCTTTTAGTAAAGTTGGTTTTAATATTCTGTGTTTGAAAATACCTCGTAATAGGGTCCGTCCAGCACTCTTGTATTTGGTTTGTTCCTAATTAAATCTCTTTCGTTTTTGTGCACTGTTACCTTTAGTGGTTTAGTCTAAAACCACTACTCCAATGTCTAGCGAAAAGTGAGACACCGGGGTCCCGATGTCTATAGGTAACTCCTTGCACACTTTGAAAGTGTGCAAGGAGTTACCTATAGACATCGGGACCCCGGTGTTTGAAAATACCACTTTTAGAAAGTAGATATTTTCTTGCCTAACTGTCCAGGCCTGCCTCTGCTGTGTATTCCTTGTCTGGGTCTGTGAGTGACCGGGCTGGGGGATTCCAGGAGACAGGCCGGGGTAGCCCAGTGGTGAATAGAGAGATTTGCCTCTAGATGGGAGGGAGGAGTTGCACCTGGGACCTGAATAGGGCTGGGCCTTCCCTCTACAATGCTGGCTCCACCTCCTGTGGCTTGTCTGATGTCTCGGCCCTGCACTGTGAAAGGAGAGAAGAAATCTTGTCAACAAAGTGCTCCAGAGCTGTGCCTTCCCTCTCCTGTGCTGGCTCCACCTCTTGTGGGGCAACTGATGTCTCTGCCCTGCACAGAGAAAGGAAGAAGAGAGTCATGTAAACAGAGTGCTCAGGAACTGGTTTGGACTAGGCAGAGGCCTCTCTGCCTTCAGAGAACAAAGGATTTTGGGGTATAAATATTGGGACCCTGATCCCAAGAAATTAGATCACTTCTGGAACAAGAAACCTTTTGCCAAGGAGAAGAACCAAGGAAGCTGCAGGAGTTTTACTGCCCCTCTGCCAGTGTGCTGTTTGTTGGGTTGGCCTGCAGTGGTTGCTTCATTGCCAAGGAAAGACCAGGAACTTTTTAAGGACTTTCATCATCAAGTTAAGGAACTTTTTAAGGACTTTCATCAACTTCAGAATATTCTCCAAGGGATTGAACTGTGCTTGCCTCCTGCTGAAGTCTCAGGGACAAAAGACTTCATCTCCAGCTCCCCTCTGAATTTCCTTGCTGGGAATTCTCAACTCCAGACATTTGTGTGTCGCTGGGAGCTGAAAACGCGACACATCGAGAGGAAGCGTGTCACCGCCGCAGCTGAAATCGTCACATCTCCATAGAAGCGAGCCTTCACCGCACCTCCCTGGAAGCATGTGTTCATCGAAGCTGCCTGCTGTCGCATCACCAGAGAAGCGTGACGCCATCGAGAGAGTTGCCATCACATCACCGTAGGACCGTGTGACAGGGCCTGTCGTGGCTCCAAAGTACAGAGTCGTCGCAAGGCTGCCAGGGCGTCGACGCATCGTCATCGCATCGCCGTATCAAGGGCGCCATCTTCTCTCATTGCAACCGGATCATCGCGTCGCATCAAGGCGCAATCTTGCGCACCACAACGGGCCCGCAGGCTGAGAATCCACACATCACTTCCGCACCGGTAAGGATTACGATGCATCCCCTTCTCTGCGCACGCATTGAGGCACGACGCATCATTTCCCCTGGATCACGGAACCAACGCATCTCCCCTTTTGTGAGCCTTTTGTTTACTTTGCGTTACGCATCCAGGTACTTTGTAGAGAACCTTGTTGCATTTATCATCAACTTGAACTAAGTAACTTTGATCATCTTTAAAACAATCTTAAGTGTAGTATTGTGGATATTTGTTGTTTGTGGTCTTGTGTTAAGTCTATATAAAGAATACTTATATTTTATAAAACCTGTGTTGTGCCCATCTGTAGTGTTTTCACTGTATTACTGTGTATATTCACAAATGCTTAACACACTGCCTCTGAGATAAGCCTGTCTGCTCGTGCCGAGCTACCAAGGGGGTAAGCAGGGGTTATTAAGGAGTGTAATCCCCTTATCCTGACTTAGAAGTAAGGGTCCCTATTTGGACAAAGGTGAATACCATTGCCAACTAGAGGCCCCCAGGTCTAACAGTGGGACAACAATTTTATTAATTTTGCGAAGGTCTTGCACAACCCTATATTTTCCGCTCAGTTTCTTTATACCAATTATAGGTGAATTACATGGACTGCTCATTATTTCCTTTAAAATGCCTTGCTCAACCAAACGCTCTATTTCTGCTGCAACACCTGATTTTATTTCTGTGCTCATCTTGTACTGATATTTGGGTAAACAGCACCTTCCTTCGCTGTCATTTTTATTGGATCAACATTTGCCATTTATCCTACATCTTTTCCGGTAAAATCCCACACATCAGGGTTTACAGTATTTTGCAGCTCTTCTGGTAAATCCTTTATAGTAATCTTTTTTAACTTCAGCTTCCTGTTTAGCTAACATTAATTTATAGATTCCATCTTCATCTGGGGTTTGAATTTTTCAATACCACCTGGGGTGCAAAAGATTGTGCAATTCATTTTGCACAGTAAGTCCCTTCGTAACTGATTTACTGGACTGAAGTCACAAACGACAAACGTATGCATTTGGGGTCCTAATTTGTTTAATAGAAACGCCCACTACTTGGATCGCTTCTCCCGAGAGGGGTAGGTTTGGAACGTCTGCTGTACTCACAGTAGAACGGGTAGCACCAGTGTCCAACAAAAAGGTAACATAATTTCCCTCAACTTTTTCCTCAATGTATGGACCTGTCTGATCTACCGGCAAGGATGTGCCAAGTACGCATTCCTCTTCCTCCCCTCTCAGGCACCGTCAGTAACTATCCTCTTCGAAAAATGTGTCTTGCAAGAGAAACTGTGGCGTCCCTACGTTTTTCCTACCACTTCCCTTGTATTTTGCTGGACTCCCAGAATCTGGCATAGGGCAAGGGGTAAATCGTTTTGTATTACCTGTTACTGCTGTTTCCTTGACACCTCATTCTGCGTCTGTGGATTTAAATTTTCATTTTGAACATTATTACTGTGTACAGCCTTACACTCGTTCTTCCAATGCCCCAATTTTCCGCACCCGTGACAGGGAAACTTTTTCGTTGCCTCTTTCTTCTCTGTTCATTCTTCCCCTTGGTTTACCCCCACTTCCTTTTCCTCGACCTTGATTATTTTTCAATGGACTCAATTGGAGTTCCTGTTGCGCTGCTAATTTTACTTGTGCCCACATTACCTTTTCTTCTAAATACTTACATCTATTATCAATTTCATCTCCACAATATTTTTCATATATTTGAGAATTTCATCGACAGGTTTTGCCTGCCAGCAGATTTTATGATCTTAAATCATTTGTGAAATTTCTGGTCTCAATCCTGACGCAAACCGATAAATAAAATGCATCATATCTTTGGTATCAATGTTCTCCAACCCACTGTACTGCTTTAATACCGGCAAAAGGCGTTCATAATATGCATGCACTGATTCATCTTTATTCTGGGTAGTTCTATCTATTCTTGTCCAATCAGTCTCTTTTGGGGGTACTTTTCCTTTCAAATAAGTTATTACTTGATAGTACTTTTTCATGACGTCTTCTGACGGGGCTCCTGTTTTTGGGTCTCTAGTATACTCATCATTGGGCCAATCTACTGTAAGTTTACATTCTGTCCACAAATCTGCAGGCACAACAATGTTGAATGGCCCATCCAAATCTTTTAACAAAACTTTTGAAACTTTTACAAACCTTTCGACTTGCCTGTACCATTCTACAGGTTTCGCTCTAAGTTTTGGGAAATCATTTGTGAATGATAAAATATCATGTCGGGACCATGGGACAATCTTTCCACCGTTTCTGGTTCTTTCATTAAGTATTCAGATGTAGTACGATTTGCCTGAGCTTCCTCTTTTTTCTTTGTCCATCTAGCTTTCCATCTGTCTAAATCACCCCATTTTTGTAACAATGACAACAATTCTTTTATTTGCAATTTTGCTCCTGACACATTCATATTTTCTAAATCTTTGTCAGAAAATTCAGCTCGGTAAGGCTTGTGCAGTACTTTAGATTTACCAATGTCAATTCCCATGTCAGAGGCCAAATTCATTAATTTCTCATGAAATGTTTTAGTATTTCGAGTGATGCTTCTGCATATAAATAGCAACTCTTCGTCACTGAATGTATTCAACCTTTCCAATCCCACATTTCCAGCAATCATTTCTTCTAACTCGATTCTTAATTTAAAAATGTATAGTACCTTTGGCTTTGACTTTGTCTTTTCTACTTCTCGAGGCCACCTCTCTATTTTTTCTGGAGTCACTACAGTGACACATTTTGTACACGGGCATGTATGTGTGTGTGGAGAAGCAGTAGTCCCTACCTCGTCGGGATGGCGTTCCAGTCAGGGGTCCCTCCCCCCAACATCGGGACGTACAGCGTCCCTTACCCATCGGACTTCCTCTCTCTCTCTTCGCCCACAGGATCCGACAACAACATCCCGGAGCGACGACCCGGAAGTGGTCAAACAGGATACCGGAAGTGCAGCTCCCGTAGGTGACCCGGAACCCAACCCTTCCGGAACCGGAAGCGCGTCCACTGAAGTCCGCCGGGAACAGAGAAAAGCCGGGAGGACAGACGGAGAGTCGTTCAGCCCAGCGGACTCGTGGCAGGAGACAGCGATCGGCGTGGAACCCCCGACGGAGAGCGGAGAGGAGGAGAGCGGAGAGAAGAAGGAGAGCGGAGAGGAGAACGAGGAAGAGGACCTGTGGTCGGAGGACTGGTGGCGACCTCCGAAGGTGGCTGGAGAGCGGCCGCAACTCGGATGAGAGTTGCGGCGGGGCACATGAGTACCCTCTATCCTTTCTCCGTGTTCCCTAGTGTAAATAGTGTAAATACCTGTAAGCATTGTATATAGACCCTCACAAGCACCTCGCACTAGCCATAGAAATAGTGAAGTATCACGGGCACTGTTTATACTCCGCCGCACTAATCCCTGACACCATCAACCACCCTCTAACCCTTCCCTTCTCTTATTTGTCTTGTCCCCTCCTACCCAACCGGCCCTTCCCCACGTTCGTTTTCCGGTCCATTCACTCCCCGGTGCAGGTGGAAGTACTCGGTAGTCCTTGCTGGACTGGACTAACCCCCTGTATTCTCTCTCCCTTGTATATCTCCGAGGAGCACCAGCACCCGACATTATCCTGACGACACCAGCCCCGCAGAGGACTACATCCACGGCATCTACCCTTCATCCGAACCCACCCGGCTCTGCGCTTCCATCCAGAATTCCTTCCTATACCTCTGTCGAACAAGACTTTGTGTACAGTACTGAACAATAAATCCTTAACCATAGCTCACTACATTCGGCCTCCCAGCCTGTTATTCCGGTCCGCCCAACCCACAACTCCACAGGTGATGTCAGAAGTGGGATCCACCGGAAGCATGGAGGCCGCAGTCCAACACCTCGCGGAGAGCCAGGAGCAGCTTGGCAAAATGATGGAACGCTTTCTTAAAACTGCAGAAGATGAACGAGGACAACTCCATGACGTCCTAAAAGGACAGGGGACCGCACAGGACCAAGCCCTCGAGAAACTGACCACCGTCATGGGACAACAAAGACCCGTAACTTCCTTGCCCTCAGTTGTCTCGCAAAAGTATGTGTCGGGTGAAGATCCCGACTATTGCTTCACTAATTTCGAGCGCCTAGCCCAGGCTGCGGCTTGGCCTGCCGACCGATGGGGCCACTATCTGGGTCCCCTGTTGACTGGTGAACTGCAGGCAGCCTATCAGCAGGCCAATATACAGGGCCAGACTCCCTACAATGACATTAAAACCTGCATTCTGGAGAGACTGGGGATTGACGACTAAACATACAGGGTTCGTCTGAGGCAGGCCAAAGAGGGACCCCAAGAAACGCCACGGGCTCTCTCGTTCCGTATACAGGATTTGGCGAATAGGTGGTTGAAACCGGCCACCGCCACCAAGGAGGACATCCTAGCAAAAATATACTTGGAGCAGTATCTAGCGTCCCTACATCCGGCCACCCAAAAGTGGGTGAGACAACACGCCCGCCTGACACTTGATAGTGCTGTGGAGATTGCCAGTGCCTACAGTAGAGCCCAAGAGTCCCAACGGATCAAAGAGGAACCACATCCACGTATCCCACATGGCAGCCATTCCCGTCCACAAAGACCACCTCCCGGGGTCAGAAGACCGGATCCGGTCCCCTTGTTACCCTACCCAGTTATGCCTCGACCCAACCCGCCTGGACCTCAGTGTTATCACTGCGGAGGGTATGGCCACATAGCTCGTGTGTGTCCTCAAAAGGAAGAGCCCATGGACATAGGAATGGCCAGGAACTATGTCTGTCTCACCAATGAAGTCACCCCGCCGCCTTTCCGCTGTCCGGTAAGGATTGAAGGACACCGCATGATGGCGTTAGCAGACACGGGGTGTAGACATAGCGTCCTACGACCCCAGGAACTACCCCATCCGGTCGGACCTGTGACCGGAACGGTCGCTATCAAATGCGTCCACGGCGACACCAGGAGTTATCCGACGGCCCGAGTGCGGGTGCAACAACTCTCAGATGAGGGAAGTATGTTAACTGTCGGCTTGGTTCCCAATCTCCCTGAACAAGCCATTTTAGGTAGCGATTACAGTGGTCTTCCCCACCTCCTTCAAGACACTACAGACTCCCTAAAGAAATGGTGGGCGGAAGCACCGTTTCCCCATGGGTCTCCTTCCACGGACTCTCCGTCAAAACCGGGGAAGACCAAGAATCAAAAGAAAAGAGAAAAAAGGATCTTTACCAGTGCATACCCGGCTCAGATAGATGTTCATCCCTGGGAAACCGACAGGGAATTCCGCGCAACCCAGCAAGAGGATCCGGTTTTGCAGGAAGCCTGGAATCGTGCCCTGGACAATGAGGACCCACTGAAAGTAGGTCCTTACTTTTTTCGAAAGAATGGACTCCTCTACCGAAAAGGGCGGCCACAGCTCCCACCCCAGCTAGTTATCCCAGGATTATTTCGGGACAAAGTACTATATCTGGCCCACAGTCACTTGTTGGGAGGGCATTTCAGCGATGAAAAAACGGGGAAAACAATCCTAGAGAAGTTCTATTGACCGGGCGTACACGGTCAAATAAAACAGTACTGCAGGGAGTGTCCGATCTGCCAGAGAAACAGCCGGTATCGTCCCCCCCGGGTTCCTCTCCAGCCCCTTCCTCTTATCGATGTACCTTTCTCCCGAGTGGGTATGGACCTAATAGGACCCCTGCTACCATCCAGGACGGGGTGTAGGTACGCTCTGGTGTTAGTGGATTATGCTACCCGGTTCCCGGAAGCCGTCCCTTTGAAACAACCCACTACCCAAAACATCGCCAAGGCCCTCATTTCCATCTTCAGTAGAGTAGGGTTCCCTCGGTAGATCTTAACAGATCAAGGTACGCCTTTTGTGTCCTCCCTCATGCGTCAAGTATGCGCCCATCTGGGAATTACACATATAAGAACTTCGGCGTACCACCCCCAGACAGATGGGTTGGTGGAACGTTATAATGCTACACTAAAGACCACCCTCAAGAAGCTCCTGGGCCTTGAGAGCAAAAGGTGGGAGGAGATGCTTCCTCTTGCCCTCTTCGCCATCCGTTGCAAAGTGCAAAGTAGTACCGGGTACTCACCATATGAATTGTTATATGGACGAGCCCCCAGGACCCTGTTAGACATGGCTCGCGAGGCCTGGGAAGCTGAGCCAGACCGTACCCGTCCCCTCCCTGAGTATGTGGACAATCTCCGAACCCATTTAACACAAATCAGAGAGATAGTGAGACAGAACATGGTGGCATCTCAGGTCACCCAGAAACAGCAGTATGACAAAGGAACCAAGGCCCGTTCCTTTAAACCTGGAGACCTGGTTTTGTTACTTCTACCCTCATCCGACCATAAGCTATTAGGGCAGTGGCAGGGCCCGTTCCCAATCTTAAGACAGGTGTCTCCCGTCACCTACGAACTCGAAATGGATGCCACCCGAGGGGTCACCCAGATCTACCATTTAAATCTCTTAAAGAAATGGGAGGGGCCCCTCCCTGTCCTGACGAGCACTCCCTCCTTTCCTTTTGAAGGGTGTATGGACACAGATCTCCCTGAAAGGAACAAACAAGACCTCAGAAGGGTCTTATCCTCTGTTCAATCAGTGTTTTCTTCCCTACCGGGACACTCCACCATAGTGGAGCATGCAATCCACACCGAACCAGGGAAAACAGTGAGACAAAGACCCTACCGGTATCCCTGAAGCACGAAGAGCTGTCATAAAAGAAGAGACGACCCAGATGTTGAGGATGGGTATCATCGAACTCTCCAGCAGCAGTTGGAATTCCCCAATCGTTCTAGTTCCCAAACCCGATGGCTCTACTCGATTCTGCATCGATTTCAGAGAGGTGAACAAGATCTCTGCCTTTGATTCCTATCCCCTACCTCGAGTAGATGAGATGGTGGAGCGCATAGGCAAAGCCAAATATATCAGTACCCTTGACTTGTGCAAGGGATACTGGCAGATCCCCTTAAAACCCGAAGACAAGCCAAAAACGGGGTTTTCAACCCCTGAGGGTTTGTTCCAGTTCCGGGTGATGCCCTTCGGGCTTCATGGAGCCCCGGCAACTTTCCAAAGGGCTATGAACCTGGTCTTACGACCCCATTCCAGCTATGCCGGGGCGTACTTAGACGATATAGTCATTTATAGCGACAGCTGGGAACAACACCTACACCATTTGCAATCAGTAGTGCACTCACTTGGTAACCACGGCTTTACCATCAACCCCGCCAAGACCACCTTGGCGTCCCAAAGCGTGAAATATCTGGGTTATCTGTTGGGGGAAGGGGTCATCCGTCCCCAAGACAATAAGATCAAGGCCATTCAATCCATACCCTTCCCTCACACCAAGAGAGAACTTCGTGCCTTTCTCGGGTTACTGGGGTATTACAGGAGATTTATTCCCAACTTTTCCCAAACTGCAGCTCCCTTGACCGACCGGTTGAAAAAAAACACTAGAACCGAAGAGAAGTTACAGCAACCCACTCCCCTGCTGTTGCAAGCCTTTGACCTACTCAAGCAGTCCCTCCTGTCCGAACCAGTGTTAATCAGTCCTGATTATTCACAACCATTCATCCTTCAGACGGACGCTTCCGATCAGGGTTTGGGGGCAGTCCTGTCACAGAAAGATTCAAGAGGGGTCGAAAAACCGAACCTGTATCTCAGCCGGAAGCTCTTCCCACGTGAACAGAACTATGCGGTGGTTGAGAAAGAGGCTCTAGCGATTAAATGGGCCGTGGATAGTCTCCGGTACTATTTAGAGGGCCGTGAGTTCCTCTTGTATACGGATCACGCCCCACTCGAGTGGATGGCCCGCAACCGGGGCCACAACGACCGGGTCCTTCGGTGGTTTCTCTCTCTACAGCCCTTCCGTTTCAGAACTCTACACCGAAAGGGACTAGACCAGGGCAATGCTGATTACCTCTCACGTTATCCGTCTCCTTCGAGCCCTACTAGTAAGACAGCTAGGGAAAGGGGATGTGGAGAAGCAGTCGCCCCTACCTCGTCGGGATGGCGTTCCAGTCAGGGGTCCCTCCCCCCAACAACGGGACGTACAGCGCCCCTTACCCATCGGACTTCCTCTCTCTCTCTTCGCCCACAGGATCCGACAACAACATCCCGGACCGACGACCCGGAAGTGGTCAAACAGGATACCGGAAGTGCAGCTCCCGTAGGTGACCCGGAACCCAACCCTTCCGGAACCGGAAGCGCGTCCACTGAAGTCCGCCGGGAACAGAGAAAAGCCGGGAGGACAGACGGAGAGTCGTTCAGCCCAGCGGACTCGTGGCAGGAGACAGCGAGCGGCGTGGAACCCCCGACGGAGAGTGGAGAGGAGGAGGAGAGCGGAGAGAAGAAGGAGAGCGGAGAGGAGAACGAGGAAGAGGACCTGTGGTCGGAGGACTGGTGGCGACCTCCGGAGGTGGCTGGAGAGCGGCCGCAACTCGGATGAGAGTTGCGGCGGGGCACGTGAGTACCCTCTATCCTTTCTCCGCGTTCCCTAGTGTAAATAGTGTAAATACCTGTAAGCATTGTATATAGACCCTCACAAGCACCTCGCACTAGCCATAGAAATAGTGAAGTATCACGGGCACTGTTTATACTCCGCCGCACTAATCCCTGACACCATCAACCACCCTCTAACCCTTCCCTTCTCTTATTGGTCTTGTTCCCTCCTACCCAATCGGCCCTTCCCCACGTTCGTTTTCCGGTCCATTCACTCCCCGGTGCAGGTAAAAGTACTCGGTAGTCCTTGCTGGACTGGACTAACCCCCTGTATTCTCTCTCCCTTGTATATCTCCGAGGAGCACCAGCACCCGACATTATCCTGACGACACCAGCCCCGCAGAGGACTACATCCACGGCATCTACCCTTCATCCGAACCCACCCGGCTCTGCGCTTCCATCCAGAATTCCTTCCTATACCTCTGTCGAACAAGACTTTGTGTACAGTACTGAACAATAAATCCTTAACCATAGCTCACTACATTCTGCCTCCCAGCCTGTTATTCCGGTCCGCCCAACCCACAACTCCACAGGGTGCCACATGTGCACCCATGCAGTATTCAGGGGTGCAACAGGGTGTCAATGTGACACCCTGCCACCCTTGAAAGGGTTCCTGAATGAATGGGAATTACTGAATCGGTATTTACCGATTCGGTAAATACCGAATCGGTAAATACCGATTCTTAATTACCGAATCTTACCGATTTGGTAATTTTTACAGAAAAATTATCTACATCCCATTTACCTATTCTTAAATACCGAATCGTTAAAATTCGGCATTTAAGAATAGGTAAATTGAGATTACCTACATCTGGCCCTTAATTCTTTTTCACCTTTGAATGCAAAATTGTATTAATTAACAACGTAAAAACATTCACCACTGTTCTTGATTGACTAAATTCAAAGGACAGATAATTTATTTTTTTTACTGCGAGTAAATCCCTTCCTTTTACCCTTCACTCACTACGAGTAAATCTCTTCCGCTTACTCTTCACACAAGCATTAAAGCACCTGTTACTCCTTCAGGCTTAACCTTTTGACGTGATATAAGGCCAAAGTTTCACCAGCGAACTTCTCTGCTATCACTTATTCACACATTTATACAGAAATCCCTAATTAGTGCTTCAAGTTCTACCTAACTTTACGCACTTATTCATTAAAGCAATTGACCTCACTGCAGTGTGGCTTCCATTTACCACCCGCTAGTCCATATCCCCGGGGCTTCCAGACAACACTTAACTATACGAACGAGTTTTGGTTGATACATGAAATCAATACAAAATCAATAATCAATACACAACTAACTACCTATCTTAACTAAACCTAAACCACTACTCTGCTACCAAAGTGATACCGATGGCGCGCAGAGTTACCTGCTCAATTACCATACCACCTGGGCCATAAACATGCACACTTTGAACAGGTAATCCGGCCTTTATCTTTGCCTATCAGGATTTTATTCACTTTAGGACTTATACCTATACATATTGACTTACCAATCCTTGTCATCTGTATTTAAATTCCTAAGGGATCAAAGGAGTTAGAATAATAGGTAGTAAATAACATTTACTTTCACTGCCCCCCTGGGCCTTATTCCCATCTGTCTGTTCCGACTCATAACAAGGGCCACACTCTTGATCAAGTGTTTTCCACTATTCCTCTTGTCATGGCCAGTCCCGTCCCTGTCCTCTGGTCGGACCATTTTCTGATTAGCTTTCAGATTCAGGGTATCAGTAATCCCCCCTGTGCAACTTCCAATCATCCTGGGCATACTAGTCGGGCATACCATCGGGTGACCCCTGAGAGTCTGGCTCTGGCCTGCTTGGAGCATCCCTGCCCTCTATCTGGTGACCTTGAGAGGGATCTTGATTCGCTACAGAAGTGGCTAGTGGAGCGTTTAGATGAACTAGCTCCGCCGATTGCGCCCCGGACAACCGCAGGACGGACCTCTGCGCCTTGGTTCACGGAGGCTCTTGCACTGTCCCGGCGCAACTGCAAGGTAGCTGAGAGGCTCTGGCGCCAGCAGTACAATCCTGGGGCCAAGGCTGCTTATAGGGCTACTATCAAGGTCTATCATGCGGACATTTTAGCCGAAAAAAAGAACTATTTCTCTGCAAGAATTGAGACGGCTTCAAGTTCCTGCAGGGAAATCTTCACCATTGTGAAGGAGTTTATAAACCCTAAGGCTAATGCATCGCACCATGAGTTTTCTGAGCCATGGTTGATCTCGTTAGCTAGCTTTTTCACCACGAAAATTAAGCGGATTCAAGACTCTTTCCCCCTTTTGAGCCCTAGTGTTGTTACCATCCCGTGGGACCAGCCGAATTTCACAGCTGGACCTGGACCCTTACTCTCTGAGTTTCCTTCTCTCTCTGACTCTATCTCTCAGGACCTCCTAGTTAAACTCAAGTCAGGTTCACCCTCTGACCCCTGCCCTGCTAGATTTCTGGCTAGGGCAGCGGAGGTTTTGAACCCGCTGATTAATCCTATCTTGAATTTATCTTTGACTAGTGGTGTGGTCTCTATGGTTTGGAAACAGGCGATGGTAGTCCCACTTCTTAAAAGGTCTGGCCTCGACCCCGAGATACATGCCAATTATAGGCCGATTTCCCTCCTGCCTGCTCTTGCAAAGATAGTGGAAAAGCATGTCCATACTGTGCTCTCCACTTTCATTGAAACCCATAGCTTGCTGCACCCCACCCAATCGGGCTTTCGATCCAACCTAAGCACCGAGACAGCACTTCTGGAGGTCAATGAGGCCATTAAGGAAGTGCTGGACGCAGGAGGAAGGGCCATGTTGGTAATGTTAGACCTGTCGGCGGCCTTCGGCACCGTCCCTCATGAGGGTCTCCTCAGCAGACTCCATGAGATCGGTCTGAGAGGGACGGTGTTGAGCTGGTTTAGATCTTATTTAGCTTGTCGCCGACAGATGGTCTGGGCCCCCCCATACTCAGCCGAAGTGCCGCCTTTGGAGGTCGGAGTCCCTCAGGGTTCGGTGCTGAGCCCGACTCTCTTTAATATCTTTATGACCCCTCTGGCGGTGTTGGCTGAGTCTTTTGGGGCTCAGATCGTGTCATACGCCGATGACACCCAGCTCCTTTTCACTTGTGGTAAGGGGGCTGAGTTTGACGGAGAGAGCATCCGTGGGTGTCTTGGGGCTGTTTTCGAATGGTTTCAGCGAAATAGCCTCAAGTGCAACCCAGATAAATCAGAGGTGCTTTTCTTCGGGTGTCAGGCTGACCCGAGCTGGCAGGATTGGTGGCCTGTGAACATGTCCCCTCCCGCGTCCTCTTCTCTGGTTGCTAAGAATTTGGGGGTCAAAGTTGACATCAGCCTATCGCTCAAATCCCAGATCCTTGGACTGACTGGCACTTGCTATGGTCTCCTTAAAATGTTACGCAAGTTCCTTCCCCTGCTCCCGCTGGCGCATAGGAAGACTACGGTCCAGGCTCTTATCTGTTCTAGGCTGGACTACTCAAATGTTCTATATTTGGGTCTTCCTGACTATTCACTACAAAAACTTCAGGTGGTCCAAAACTCGGCGGCACTGGCGATTTTTGGCCTACCTCGCCGAGCGAGAGCCTCGGATCTCCTACACTCCCTACACTGGCTCCCTATTCGGAAGCGGATTGTTTTTAAAACACTTACGCTGACGCATAAGGCACTCCATGCTGTGGAAGCTGAATATATTCAGAAACGTCTTGCTTTCTACAGACCAACTAGATCCCTTAGATCGGAATCTCTTGGTCTTGCCATTGTCCCTGCTGTTAGGAAAGCAAGGGTAGGGGGACGCTCTTTTAAACGCTTGGCTCCCCAGCTATGGAATACCCTCCCTCTGTCGCTCCGCTGTACTTCGAACTTACTTGCCTTCAGGAAGGGTCTTAAGACGTGGCTCTATGGACAGTGATCTGCTTGTTTCTTCTCTTTTTTCTGCCTCCCCTCTGCAGTCTGCTGTGGGTTAGAAAGCGCCGGGACACTCCTTGGAGTAGCCGAGCGCTATATAAGACACCCATAACATAACATAACATAAAATAAAATAACTACAGACTCCGGAAAGTTTAAACACTTTATCTATGTAACTTCTTATTTGCTAGAGTCCATAAAGGTTGAGTTAAAGACTTTTCAAGCAAGAAAACAATAATCCCAGTGAAGATCTGTAGAAATATTGCGGGATTTCTATTGGACATTGATACCTGGGAAGGGTGAAAGAGGGAAACAATACAATGACATACCACACAGATTATATTTACCTAGAATGGTGTGACGACCAACTCTGGCCACGGGCTGGGTAAAGGAAACCAGGACTCCCCACAGTATCAGGTGCAAATAAACAGGACAGGGGCAAATCAGGAAAGGTGAGGACCGGAACAGGACAGATGCAGGTCAGGACAGGAACCCTCAGCTAAGTACAACGCCAGCGTCACACCCCTCTCTGCGGCTAACTGTCGGACCCTGATTGGGTTATCGGTTCTTCTCCCTCAGCAATTCCTGATTCTTCTGACAGAGTGCTCAGCCAGCACCTCTGCTCTCGATCTCCTATAGCATGCAGTGAGTCAGTGACAAGTCAGCTACTCGGACAAGTCAGACAATCTAACTGGCTAAGCCTACCTTAGTTATACCATTTTCTAGGACAATGTACCACCCCCCAGTGTTGAAAATGTATGTATTCCCTTGATGTGATTGGTCAGAAGACGAGGAGAGGTCATCACACCATACCAGTTATGAGATTATCTTCATTCAAAAATAATGATCAATGTTCCCGCCCATAATTTACTTTCCCATGATTTTTATTCCACCCAGAAATAACTGTTTCAGTTTTATACACAATGTATTCGATCAGTTCATATTTTCCTTCCTTTGAGGGAGTCAAGCGGTCATCTTTCCAGGAATATTACAAGTAAGTCGGAACTTGACTGCGATTCAATGCCAATCCTTCAGAGTTTTAGAGTTCCTCTGTGCAGACGCAGCTCTTTCAAGATGGAGTTCAGAAACTCTCGTCAGGCCCAAATACGAGCTAGTAGCAAAGTCAAAGAGAAACAATTTAGAACAAGAAATAAATGAATGCACTGTATACCACTTATCTCCACTCTATTCCCATCACTTTATTTTAACTATAGCATTAATAGTTAAGCAGAACAAACAAAGTTTAGTTAAAGTAGCAGCAGGTGCTTTAGTATGTGAAACATGAAGCAGCCATCTTTAATACTGGTGCTCAGTTGCAAAGATTTCCCACCAAAGCGAAAGACGTCACACCATGTGAGTGTGACAGACGCATGTGCTGTATAGTTCCTGCGTTTTCAGCAGCCATATAAAGTCACACGGGTAATTTTTATTAAAAGCACATAGGAAAGCTTCCCCATGATACTAGAAATGTTGTGTATTGCAATTATTAGCTAGAGAAAACATGTTGAATAATAAATTACATATTATTTCAAGAGGATTGAATCCGAGCAATTCTCTTTATGTATGAAACCTTGCTCCATCATGTTGGGATATGCGTTCATCTGTGATCCTGTTATCTTCTCCTCGAAAGCCGAATATCTCTCGATGTGTCCTGATTATACACACGAGGGGCTCCAGCATTAGAGCAAATAGGAGCGGCAACAACGGTCACCCCTGTCTTGTACCACGTTCTATTCTAAATTCTTTGGAAGTTATTCCATTAACTCTCATGCGGGCCAGTGGCTCTTTATAATGTATGGTTATCCACTGTCTGAATTTGCGGCTGAATCCAAATTTCTCAAGGATTTGCATGAGGAAGTGACAGTGAACAGTGTCAAATGCTTTTTCTGCATCTAATGGCAATATTAAATGTGGGTCAGTCCGGGTATGTGTGGTTGCAAGCCAATTAGGAAGTATGCGCAGGTTCAATCTGGTCGACTTCTTCGCGTGAAGCCAAATTGGTCGCGATGTATAGGATTTGAAATAACAATTGTAAGCCTGCCAGTTAATATACGAGCTATGATCTTTGTCTCAGTGTTTATAAGTGAGATGGGGCGGTAGGAGCCTCACTTCTCTGCTGGGCTACCTATTTTATGTATTACTACTATGGTAGCTGTTTAAAGGTCTTGCAGGGATACCTGTTTCTTGTGTTTCTAAAAACAGTTCCAGAAGATAGGGGCTCAACAGGTCTGCGTTCTGCTTATAAATCTCTGATAGCAGTCTGTTTGGTCCAGGGCTTTTCTGGGTCTCAAGGAGGTACTTGCTTTTCTAACCTCTGTGAGTGTCAACTCCTCTTCTAGTGCTTGAGCTTCACTTTTTTCCAGTATAGTAACATTAATTTCGGTCAGATACAGCTCTATTTGTGCAGTCTCTGCCAGGGGGCATTTCACATAAAAAGCTTCATAGTAGTGAGCAAAAGCAGTCACTTTCACTATGGACGTAGTACAAGTCTGCCCATCCTCTGATTCTATCTGAGTCACGCATCTTGCTTCTAGCTCTTTTTTGCTAAGCCATGCAAGCAACCTGCTGCTTCGCCACCAGCGTCATATAGGCGCCGGTGCATGGCCTGAATCTTTTTTTGAGTGTCTTTCTGGGCTAGAGCCAAATAATCCAAGCAAAGAATTTGCAACCTCCGCAATAGCGAGGGATCTTCTCCTGCTAGTGCTTGGTTTTCTAAAAGAAGGAGTTTAGATTCAATTTCAGTTATCTGTTCGATTTCGCTAGATATGTTATGCGCTATAAGATGTTGGACTCCTATCTCGAAGGACCGTTTTGCAGGCCTCCCAGAGTATTATGGCTTAAAGCTTGGTATCCGTTTTAATTTCTTTGACCACTTGGGGATCTATTAATTTCCAGGTGTTAAGTTTCTACTCATTACTCACGTGTTGCCTATGCTTCCTTCCTAATGTGAGCCAAAGAGACAAATTATCTGAAAAGCCTCTTGCCAGTTACTCTGCTTTCTGAATCTCTGTTACTTCTCCCGCTGGGGCGAAGATGTAGTCTGTTTTGGAGACGACTTTATGTGCGCCTGAGTAAAAGGAGTATGCCTTGGCATGCGGATGTAGTTTACGCCACAAGTCAGCGCCACTGTGTCTGTGAAATGTTTGACTTGTGTATCTTTGGGGCGGTCTCTAGGTGTCATAGTGCGATATAGCTGAGAGTCTATAACGTCGTTGAAATCCCCTCCTATCAAATGAGTGCTGGAGTCTGCTTCTAGCAGAATTGCTGCAAGTTTTTCCAGCATCTGTTTCTACAGTCTCTGGGGTGGTTAGATGCTTATTAAGGTGATGTCTTTCCTGTTCCAAACTCCCTTAACTGCCACATATTTGTGTCCACCCATATACTTTCAATTCAGAGAGGTGGGGATTTTCTAATGAGAATTGCCACCGGTGGAGAAACCTGCAGGGCCTTATATGCCCCTCTACCCAAGAAGCCACATTTTGTGCCCTTCACGTTTCTTTCCTGGAGGAATACTACATTTGCCTCTTGATGTATGCCGATAGTAGGCCCCTCTTAACTTTGTTTCCCAGTCCATTCTCATTCCGGGACAAAACTGAGTGTGTATCATTATCGTGTCCTTCCATCCCACAACTGCAAGTGTGGAGCCGTATTGTGCAGGGTGCTTCTTGTGCTTCTCTGGCTCAGCTGATACTGTTGGAAGAGGTTGCCTCCTGATTTAAACCTTAACTGAACTGTCTGATTCCCCTGTCCCAAAGTCCCTACCCTCCCTACCCCCAACCCTCACTCCCCCCCCAACGCCCACGCGAATATCCCTTGGGGCACACGTGGCCAACAGCCAACTGTGTCATGGATGGATGGAGAGGTCTGTCGGCCGCCCATTGAAGCCCAGGTGTACTCCTAGTCTCTTATCTCCCTGATTGTCTGGTGTATTCTATTCGACCGGGAGACAGCCTTAGATAAGTGTTCACATCTCCCTGTAGTATACTATTGTCCCCGTTTATAGTCACAGGGTTAAGAGAAGGCAGCACGAAATAAAAAGATTAAAGAACATAATGATATACTAAACAAAGAAAACTGAGAAAACAAATATACTCAAACAGGGCTCCTCGCCAGCTTGCTGTCCCATTGGCCTCTCGATGGCCCACCACTTGTCGTCATTCTTCATTCCCTCTTTGTCTATTTGGCAATGATGCTTCTTGGACCATACTTTCAGAGTTTGGCTCTTCCAGGCGAGAGATGTCTTGCATCAGTGGGTGGTGACTGTCAGAGTCTGAGGGGTTCTCCCGTTCTGTATGTTCTGGGGAGTATTTCCGCATTTATTTGAGTCTTTCTCCTGTACTGGTCTTTCGGGCATGCTTCCTCAGAGTCTGATGCCTGTGAAGCCACACCGGTAGCTTTCCTGCTTCGGTATGGCATAGCCCTGACTTAGTCTCTTGAGTGGCCTAGAGCCGGTTTCAATTTTAATTTCTGAATTTTGGGTCAGTTGCCTGCAGAGGGGCCTCTTCTGGAAGGTGCCACTTGTGTCCCGGTTGCCCTTTTAGGAGGACTTTCTTCCAGCTATTGCCAAGCCTCATCGGGAGAGTGAAAGAGAAAGGTTTTGACTGATATTACCTTTAATTTGGCTGGAAAAAGCTACATATATTGCATCTGTAGGCTCCGTCATTTCTCTTTCACCGAGTCGAAGGTGTGCGTTGTTTTTGTTCATCCCTCGAATAATCCGGGAACACCATTATTTTAGTATTTTTGAGTCTTATTTATTGGGCTCTGCGCATTTCTTTTAGTATAAGATCTCGGTTCTGATCATTTAAAAACATGCTATCAGAGGCATTGACGGTGCTCCAGTGGGGGGCTTTTGACCAGGTATTCTGTGGGCCCTCTCAGTTACGAAGCAGAAGGAGAATTGTGCGTCTCGGAGTGAGTCCTTCAACCAGCTGTGTAAAAAAGCACACTCGTCTGAGCCTTCTATTGCTTCGGGAAAGCCAATAAATTTGAGGTTGTTTCTGCGTGTCGGATTAGCTGCGTTGTCAACCCTCCAGGCCACTTCCTTCTTGGCCGTGGTAAGGATTGTGACCTCCTTTTTGAGGGCGTGTGAGGTATCTTCCACTTTGGATATTCGGTTCTCAGCTTGCGTTACATTCACTGAGATGGGCCGAAGATCCTGGCACAATAGGTGGACATCTATACAGATTTCATCAATTTTCCCTTCCAGCGCCTCTCTGGAGGATTGAATTGCCTGGAGTAGTACAGTGTTGTCTGGCGTGTCGGGCGCTGCCTCCGCCTGTGACGCCGGAGGTTGCAAAACATTGGCAAACTTGTCCATTTTCCCCTGCCTTTGCTGTTTGGAGTCTTTGTCTTTTGCCATCTGTGGCTGCTTCCCAGTTCTATTCTGGAATAACATAAACAGTAGTATTGACGTAGAAGTGCGGATCTTCCAGGCCTCTACTGACTATGCTAAACTTAATTGGGTTTGTTACCAACTAGCTCAGAGGTCACTGGAAACTTTCTTGACTGAAATAGGAAGTGATCAGCTTCCCTGGCACAGACAAGAAGGGATTCAGTTTTCCAACAACCGTGCAACATGACAACTTTGCTCCTCAGATCAAGAGTCAATCTCTAGGGTCGTGTGAAACAATAGACAGTTATTTTACTCAGGCAGGTTGGTGCAGTTTACTTTCACAATATGTAGAGAGTAGAGAGACGGGCGTTTGTCAATAAAAGGTTAACATTTATTGAACAGTCTTTCTTCTCATACAAGAGAAATGAATTGCCACAATTGCAAGACTTGTTATTATAAAAAGTACGTACAGTAAGATAAGTATTGCGAAATAATACTGTAAAAGCATTGATATGGTTTCTTAGCCATATAATGGTTTAAAAGTAATAAAACATATATACATTCATATATACATTCGGCTAAAATACTCAACTGGTGCTTCTAACTACGCCTACCCCAGTGTACCTGACCTAAGCCTAATACTTGGGAGGGGAGTAAGTGAGTAGCTTGTAAGTTAAGTTGGTTTTGCCAAGGTTTGCTTCAAGAATTCTCTCTCAAGGGATTAGTCAACACCATACCTCTGGAATAGAATGATGGAGGTCTGGTATCTCCCTCAGGGCTCGATATCCCAGTCACCCGCAAGGGTAGACTAGAAACGCTGGAGCTGGATTTCTCGGCAGGAGAAAGGCAGCGTCTCTTCTTCAGCGCGTCGAGGAGGAGAAGGAGGGGGGACAGCGTCCGCGGGCAGCTTGCATCTGCTGGGCTCTTGCAGGGGGACGGCTGTTCAGCTCCTAGGTTCACCACACCATCGTTCGCTAGTTAGCAGCGATAGCAGTAGCGATAGCAGCTATGATATCTTCAGCATAACAGCAGCTTCAGGCGACGGGCAACAGGGGACTTGCTTAAGGCCACGTTGGTAGTATTTATACCTGAAAGGTGCCTTGTTTGACGTAAGTTTGCTGGACATAAGACGTCAATAAAGATGTCACTAGGAAGTGATCGTCTATCAGTGCTCATTAGAGTTCTATTACTAATCAAAGCACAGCAAGCCGGGATTTCCAGGTTTGCTGAGTTTTTATCTTGTTGAAGAACTCAGAGTGTTAATCTAGGAATCTCAGATAGTGACTTCTGCTCTGTCATTGCACTAATTGGTTGCAAAGGAAGTGGCAGAGAAAGCTATTCTGGAATGTGGCTCTGTTCGTATGAGGCCAGAGATGAGTTTCTGAATATTGTACTTGAACGGTTATGCCAATATAGGGAATAAATGGATTTATAGCCGAATAGGGGCATAAGGTCACAGTATCGATCAGGATCCTAGATTAGAACGCCACACCCACTCCACGAATTCATGTCCATCAAATTACTAAAACTAGAGCAATAAGATGCATGTGTAACATTGCCCACCCCAAAATACATAAATGCATTTGAAATGGGCGTATATTGTAATACGTGAAATTTTAGGTACTGTACGTTTCTGAAGCATAGAAATCATTCAAAAATTATAGCATATGAAATCAATGAACGATTATGCAAAAAGAATTACACATGAAATATCTCTGAAACAGAAGAAGGGCGAGATAAATCATCACATATAAATGCATTGCAATAAATGTGCTAGAGGCTGGTGTAAAGTTATTATGTCTCTAGATGTATGTAAAAATAGAAGTTTGAAGCTTCTGTTCTCTATGAATAGTTTTTACCTTAAGCAAAGAATTTTTCGTGCCAAAAAAGGGTGAATATTAAAAAGTGTTCAATTCAAAAGAATTATTGCTTGAATGGGGAAATAGAGTTCCAACGCTTTTAGCACTTTTTGTTGTTCAAAAATGAAGGCCGAATTCAGAGTTCATGGGAACGCCGTGTGTCGGAATGCTTCTCCAAAGTTATTATTTCTGTTCAGGGGAGAACATCATATCAGACAGGCTCTCAAAGAATTGGTCTACAAAATCAAGTGACAGTTCGACCAAATTCGATAGTGCTGTAACTTGGCAGGTGTGAGAATGATTGCTGTCATCATAGTCGGGATCAGCAATGCTCACAGAAGGTCGTACCTGGGTGATGCTGCTTTTGTCACTCGCTCCACTGTTACCACCTAGTCGTAGCACAGGAGTCTCAACGAATGCCGTCATCAGGATTGGTAGCCGCTGGGGACAACACAATGCGTGAGCCGTTATCGGACTTAGCAAAGTATCGATATCCATTGGTACTGCTGATGGAAGTGAAAGACAGATGTCCAACACGCACTCATCTCCGCATAGCATACATCAAAGTACAGGTAAGATGCAGGATTGCCATATAGGTCTGAATGAAAGGAACCAGGTCATGTTTAGATCTCTCAGCCTGGCCAATCCAAGGACTCTAGTTATTCTGTCCCGGTAGCGTATTGCTAGGATTGTCTCTTCCATTCCCATAGGAGCTATGTCTGAGCTTTGGCTTGCCATAACGAAGCAGGAGGGTCAAAAATAAAATCCCTGCTACAAGTCCCAAAAATAGGGGTATGCCGCCAAAAACAGAGTGGACAAAATTTGGAACGATTCCCAGAATTGCTTGAAATGGTGTTAGCAGTCCCGTAAAAATCGTCTTAAATATGCCTGGGATGCCTGTGGCACTAGACATGTTAAGGAGTTGGCCCAACATTTCTACGAGATGCACGGGGCAATTTGTTGATAAAAGGTCATGAACCTCCGTAGCTGTCCTTGCAACTAGAAGATCATACATCTCTTTTGATGACGTTATGGGCACTGTTGTCTGTAAAAGCACAGACTTCATTTTGCTTAAAGTATCAATTTGTATAGAATAGAGATTCAGACGAGGCCAGATGGGAGTCGCTATGTCTACAGGCCCGCTAGGGAACAATGCTTGCATACAGCATTTGACCATGGATTTTACGCTTACTAGATAACTTTTCCCTGGAACAAGGCCACAACATCTGTGATCCGTTCTAAGAATGTAACTCCCATTCGCAAGTTGCATAAAGAAGGGCTCTATCTGAGTTGCAGGTGTGACAAGCTGGTGGCATGAAAGGTTGCTAGAATTACCTTCACAGGCGCCGTGTAAATTAATACCCTGGCACAAAAGTATACCGCTTAGTGAATGTTTACAATTTTCACCACTAAGAAATACATTTTTGTCGCTGTCACTATAGTAAGAATGTGTGTATGGTAATTTCCATTCTGATTTAACATAACCTTTACCCAATCGTTCATACTGGCCAGTAGGTATGTATTCAAGGCACTTTTTAAATCGGAAAGTTGTTATCGGAATAGTGATAATTCTGTGTATTATCCATTCAATGACAGGACTCTCTGACATTGTCAATGGTAATCTCTCAAGTTTTTCGATGCTCAGGATTGTATAGTCTGCTCCTTTCTGTGCCAAACTGCTTTGTTTATCAGTAAGGTTAAAAATTGAAAATAATGACGTTGTGTTGATTAAACGCCAAGGCACATAGCCTGAATGAAGATTTTGCAGCGTCCAGCCTAATTGTACAATAGAACGTATTTGAGATTGGCCATGCTGTAACATTAGCAAGTCTCTGTCTATTATGTCAAAGGCAGAAGATACAATATTGTCCAACGAATATATTCTGGAGGACAGAGTCATTAACCCATTGTCCACTACAGAAAGTGATTTTTCCAAATTAATACGATCAATTTCTCGTATTTTTTCAGCTGTTTCAATTTGTGTGACTTTCCAAGCCTCGTTGTACGCAGCATAGATGCTGGCCGCTATGAAACGCTTTTGACGCTGTTTGCGTGGTCCAAGAATGAAATCTCGCAAATCAGCACCATCTTTAAGTAAAGATAAGTGTTGCTTGATTTCAGCCAGTGTGGATGATCCTAGCCATTCGAGGCAGAGTTTCCCTACACTGTATGTTGTTACTATCCCTGGATGTTGTCTCTGGGAGTATCTAGGGTCTTGTCTGGTCATTTTTAACCCCTGTGTTTTATTCAGGAATCTATCTTGACAGTTGTTTGTGTCAGTAGGCCAGATTAACCACTTTTTCCAATCAGGATGTGTTCTGTTAAAATGTAAAATTTTAGTTACGTCTATCTCAATATCTGTTGTTGCATTATCAGGTATTGGCTTCGGAATAGACGGCTTGTTAAGGTCTTTGATCTTAGCTAGGCCAAGACAGGATGTTTGGTGAATTGTGTCATTTAAAAACATCATTTGTTCTGGTATCATGCAGGTTCTGAATAGTGCTTCTAGGCCTTGTACCTGCCAATCTTTTGTACCCCAAATGGTTTTTGTTTCAATGTTATTTTTCCAATAATCAAAACCAAATGTCATCATTTTTTCATAAAATGCTTCTGAATATATTAATTTAGTGTGTGTCAGCATTGTTTTCATTCCTGTTTTATCTAACAGTTTGTAATAAAACGTTTCTGCATCACTGGGTTTAAACTCTGAGAAGTACTTGAATTTCTCACAGAATGTCTTAGAACTGCTTTTAGGTGGTGTAGCACAATGTTCCCATTGATTATACTTAAAAACATTTCTAGGCTGTGCAGATTTATGCAAATAGTGATCCCCATAATGTGTGTAGCAGAATAACTGCTCATAACTAGATGAACCTTGTAAATAATCATGTTCTGTGAATCTAGCTGACATTACTAAGTCAGACATCATGTCATTAATACTGTTAAAGTCCCAATCATCAGAGAATGTACTAGCTTTTACAAAGTCACTTCTGGAAACCTTCAGTTGATGAGGATACTTCAGGATCTCGACCGGACCATAGATCTCATAGTCAGTTTTCTCCCATACTACCCCACCGGGTATTGGAATTGCTGTGACATTTACTGTTGACAGTTCTCTTTTCTTCACGTGGGATGATCTGTGTGGTTTGAGGACTAGGTTGATGTTCTGACTTGCTGTATCCATTCAATTGTAATAAACTTTCCTAAAATTAAAACTAAAATTAGGCATAGTAGGAGTATGAATACCCCTGAAATAATCCAATGCTCAATCAACGGTGAATCCAGATATAATTCTTTGATTTGTTGAAGGAGTCCTGTTGTATTTTCTTTAAAAGTCTTTTTTGTTTCTGGCATCACTTCGGGGTCGTTTTGATCTTCAGAGAAGTTGTCGAAGTTGATGAAATAACCAGAGGCAGTTCTGTCAATTGTTGGGATTGTTCTTTCAATCTGTCTTTCGGTAGCATTTTCTGATGCCACATTATTGTAGACTGGTGTTTCTTGACGAACTGTTTCAATCTGTGTCTCAAGAGGCACGAGTTCCATGGCATTATTGCATAGTCCTTCTCTGTGCACTGCAGGCTGATCGAATGTGATTAGTATTTCAGTTTGAACCTCTTGGATTGTTGCAAGTTTGGGTATTCTGTTGATTCTTGGGAGTCCACTGGGCCTACTGTTGATTATAGGCCATATGGTTGTGGTTTTACCAGGTCGATAGACACGACTCTGTTCTCCTTTTTACCAGCAAGGGGCGGTAGTACTACTGATCTTGTTCCGGTGACTGCCAAGACAGGTACTGCTTTTCTGTAAGAAGGCCCAAATTCCTTCTTCACCGCGATTTTTTCTCTGACTAGATCCCCAATCTTTGGAATCCAGACAGGCCTTGCTGGGGCTGTTGCTTGTGGTGCCTCGTCAGTGGTATCTGGCTGTTGCTTTAACTTTATGTTGCTTAAGGATTTTCTTGTTTCATTTAGTTCCTGTAAAACAGCCAAACGATCTTTGATGTCAAAGTCTGTTTTCTTTTCTTGTACCACTGATACCTGACTATCTAAGTCCTGAATTGTCATTCTAATTCCGAACAATAGTTCGTATGGGCTGAAACCTTTTAGAGATTTTCTTGGCAAATTGTTAAGACTGGTCTGGACACTTATTAAATGTTTGACCCACCCAGCGCCTGAACCTAATACCTTCGCTGTTATAGATCGCTTTATGTCCCGTTTTTTTCTTTCTACCACACTATTCCCTTCGGGGTGCGACGGACAAGAATACCGCAACCCATTTCCCATGCTGGCCATGGCCTCCTTATAAGCTCGAGAGCTGAAAGCAGGACCCTGGTCAGAATGGAACGTGGCAATTGCGTATGTGCGTACTCGCAGATCTTTTATAACCGTTCTAGCGTCAGCCGAGCGCTGGGGCCACATTTTTTTAAGTGTTTTTTAGTCTTAACTGATTAATAGGACGCTGAATGGCTTGCGGACATCATTAGCCTTTCTATAAATGGTAACTGTGCAACAGGCAGGACCAGTTCATTACTGCGATCCCTGTCACAGTCCGGACAGTTCTTTACATATATCTGATGTTGCACGCTCATCCCCGGCCACCAGTATACTGATTGCAATTCAGTCAGAGATTCCCTCATCTGAATGTGCCTTGGACCTTCACCCATGTGTGCGTCTGCTATTAATAATATTCTCCGGTTCATGTTTGGAATTACCCTATCCCCCACTCCAGGGATTCGAGCAAAAGGAACGGAGTTTGCATCGATTACGTATGCATAATTGAGTGGATAGTTCACGGGTAGTGCTGCACAGTCGCCTTTTACGGTCGTTTTTACTGCCAGCATGGTTTCCCCGTCTATGTATTTTTCTGTACGCTTTTTTGTGGCTACGGAAGCCGGTTTAGTTGCTTCCGCTGTGGCTGTATTAGCCAATGAATTCCCTGCAACGTGAACGCCATCACGTTGATGACTCAGTGTATGTATCACGTGAGTCGTTTGTAGTTCTTTCTGTAAAAGAGCTACCTGTTTCCAGAGCAATTTATGCTTTATTGTGGAACCTGTGTCATCTTTGTAATCGTTTTCAATCCAACTCTGCAGTTTATTATTGTAAGAGTTGACGCATAAATGAGAATCGCACACGATAAGTGTCGGGAATTCACGTTCTGCATTTTCAAGCGCCATCTTTAAAGATCTGATTTCAGCTCTCTGAGCCGAACAGTTTCTCAATTATTCAGTTTTTGTTACTTTCGGTCTGAATTTACTGCACAACCAACGACCTTTAACAATCGCACATGCTGCATCGTAGGATTTGCTCTCTACTTTGAAATGCTGTACAAATCTATCTGTATAGATTACACAGGCGTATTGTGGGAGAGGCAGAAGTTCGATTGGCAGAGGATATTCTTCTTCATATTCTAAATCATTCAGTTCTTCTAATTGCGGGTCGAAATAGTATTTCACATCTTCCGCTCCTAGAGAATCTACACACTGTATCCATTTCGGATCCAGTGACACTGTAGGCAGGTTTACTGGGCTGAATAGCGCCTCGAAGGCGGATTCTGCTGTGAGGATATTAATCCGTTTGCCGTGTGCTAGTTCTCGTTCATTTGCTAATGCAATTTGTACTGCTTTCACAGTTTTTTCTGTGTGACTGAATGTTTTTTTTACTTGTATGTACAAGTGAGATTTAATTGAAATTGGTACCTTTTCTCCCTCATTAGAGGTTAGGTACGTGAATCCGCATCTTCCTGGGATGACTCGGATTACAAGATCACGTGTGTTGTCACGTGTATCTAATTTTGTTTTTGCTAACATGTCTGTTTGCAGTGATCTCAAAATTTCTGTATGTTTTTGAGTCCAATTGATTTGTTTAAAATCAGGTTTAATTAGTTCGTAGAGAGGTTTAACCCTCTCTGCGTAATTTAGAATGTAAGTTCTTCCGAAATTCAGAAAACCTAGAATTGATTGTAAATTCTTCCGCGTTTTTGGAGCTTGGAGTACAGCGCACTTCTCTAAGAAGTTGTCCGCTAGGCTTTTTCCTTCACTTGATAATTCGTACCCTAAGAATAGTACTGTCAGATGGGCAATTCGAGACTTTTTAAAGTTGAATTTGTAACCCTCTGCTGCGAACCCAAGTATAATGGTGTTCACTCTTTTCAAGTGAGTATCCAAGTCGTCGTCTGTGAGATAGATATCATCTACGTAAGATAATGCCTCATCATCATATATTTGTAGTAACTCTGTTACTCTAGCTGAGAATAGTCCTGGGCTGTTCTTGAACCCCTGTGGGAGTCGACAGAATTTTTTCTGCGACCCAAATGCTGATAAAGCGGTCAAATATCTGCTTTCTGGTGCAATGTTTTGACAAAAGAAACCATTAGATATGTCTAATGTCGTTTTATATTTTTTCCTAACTATGTTATTCATTAGGGCTGCACTATGCGAGTTTTGTACTGCAAATGTTTTACAACATGCATTAAGGTGTCTGTAGTCCAAAACTAGACGATATGAATTGTCTAGTTTGGAGACAGGAAACAAAGGATTGTTCATTTGAGAGGTGCATGTTTCAATCACCCTCTGGTATTCAAGTTGATCTAAGATCTCCCTGACTTGTTTTTTAGCTTCTTGCTTAATGGGATACTGCCGTTGGGCAGTTGGTTCACTTTTTAACTGGATTTTGTGGGGAGGAGAGTCCTCATCCCATCCTACATGATTTTTATATAATGCCGGTGCCTGGGCTACTGCCCATTTCCTTGCATAAGTATATTTTTTGTGAATCGGAATGTGATTCGAGAAGGCAGGCATAATCATTTCTTCGCCACGAGGGCACTCCCTGACAAACTCTGGGGGCCAATCTTTTTCAGCTAACAGAATATCATAGCCTTTTGAGATTTTATCCCAAAATAGACCCCTTATTTTCCTAGTCTTATCACCCTCTATACGCAATGTTATTTCGTATATTTTATGGGGCTCGCTAAGTCTGGTGTCGGCAGTTTCAACCTGAATGAATTCATTCGTGTCCACTGTCTCCAGATGACTCATCAGGATCTTGCGGGCTATACTGATTTCTGCTGCACTGTCCAACATTGTCAATGCCCACTCCCCGTTTTTCAACTGTGTCCTCAGTATTCTCGGCATGGTTGATTACTCTAATACTGGCTACCTTCTTTTTTGGAAATTGAGATTTTTTACTCTGAGCAGGTTCCTTGTCTTTGGACTTGGTGTGCTCTCCTGGGTCTGACCGTCCTCTTCTTTCCGATTTCTGCGAAAAAGATCGAGAGGGACTTGTATCAATACTTTGATATCTATCAGGTTTTTTCAAATTATCCCTATTTCTAAGGTTATATCTTTTCTCAGAGGGCTCCCTCTGGGGGGACTGGTGTTCTCGAGTCGGAGTTCTTTCCCTCCGTCGAGGAGACCTTCCTCTGGACTGGAAAACTTTTTCCTTGGGAGTGGATTGTTTATTTCCATCCCAGCTCTTTTCAGGAGTGTTTAAATTATTTTTAATAAATAATTTTTCAGGATTTTCGAGCAGTTGGGGCTTTACTGGTTTCCCACCCAAGCTGTCTCTACCTAATTCTTCATAGCACTTTTCTATGATTCTGGCTAGCTCAACTGGCTGATCTGTTATATCTGTTTCCTTCAACTTCTGGCGGATCGCCACAGATGCTGCTTCTCCCTTTATATTGGCTAATAATATAGCAGAGACCTGCTTGAAGTTTTTCAGTAATTTCATACCAAGATTTAAAGCGGGCTCTGGACCGTATTCATTTTGAATCTGTTTTAGCACTTCTGGTATTACCGCCATAGACGGAACGCCATGTGTTTTTGTGTAAATGGAAGCAAAGACTGTACCCCGAGTGTCGCAGTCCTCCACGTGTGGTGCGATTCCCATAGGAAGGCAGATTGTCAAGATTCTATGTTTCTCAATAGGGGTAGTATCAGGAAATACTGCCTCTATTTGAGTGATTTTCTGTGCTAACCAGAAAGGAATTTGTTCCCGTTTTACGGGTGTTTTACCAAGACATGACTGTATGTTCTGTGGTGTAATTTTATTAGTGTTCCCCTGATGAGGGGTCAGCTGTGGTATATTAACAGCTGGTTGGACTGTTGCAGTCCGCATTACATATTGGACTAATTGCCTATGTATTTTAATTAGTGTTTTTAGCTGTACTAACAGCTCTTCCTTTGACATTTTTGCAATGTCCGGATGTGGTGTGTAGCTGGCTAGAACCGGCCACGTTGCTCCTGGTCTACCTAGTGGACCGAGCCTGGTTATGTGATCATTATGTTTTAGGGCGCCATTAAACCAGAGCAGGTGCTCTTGGAATTTTAGTGGGATTTCAGTCTCCTCGAAAGGAGCGTACTCTTCCGGAGGTTTCTCTATTTTGTAATAGTGAAACTCTTTTGTTCTAGCGTTTGCCGCTGGAAAGTTTATCCATGAATAGAATACCTCTGTCTGCCGATATTCGTGTGCCTTTCTCACGAAAATTACTGTACCACCTTGTGGTGTCAGTCCGTTTTCTATAAGTTTTAAAGTTATAGATTTTCTTAAATGTACCGGGATGATAATTGCATCTGGGTCAGTATCTTCGGGACCCTGCTGAGTCGCATCTGCTGCGGCCCCAGTGGTTCCGTTTTCTCCTGGCATTGTATAAATGCAAGGTTTGCAGAGTACGTCTCCAAGGAGACAAAGATTAGGTGCACAATATTTTGGAACACTGTATCCTTCAACGTTGAATAAACCAGAGCTTTACATAGGAATCTCTTCCTACTGAGTTCGGGCGGATTTTAACCTTTCACCCACTCCAGACGTCTATTGGAGTATTTACGGGAGAAAGGGGTCTGTGTGAAAAATGCACGACTGAGTTACTCTAACGTCTTGCGTTAGTTTATCGCATAACCAAACGTTGGGCGCCATGTAGCGTAGTTCCGATTTTCCCAATAGGCCCTGCGCATTGGAATAACATAAACAGTAGTATCGACGTAGAAGTGCGGATCTTCCAGGCCTCTACTGACTATGCTAAACTTAATTGGGTTTGTTACCAACTAGCTCAGAGGTCACTGGAAACTTTCTTGACTGAAATAGGAAGTGATCAGCTTCCCTGGCACAGACAAGAAGGGATTCAGTTTTCCAACAACCGTGCAACATGACAACTTTGCTCCTCAGATCAAGAGTCAATCTCTAGGGTCGTGTGAAACAATAGACAGTTATTTTACTCAGTCAGGTTGGTGCAGTTTACTTTCACAATATGTAGAGAATAGAGAGACGGGCGTTTGTCAATAAAAGGTTAACATTTATTGAACAGTCTTTCTTCTCATACAAGAGAAATGAATTGCCACAATTTCAAGACTTGTTATTATAAAAAGTACGTACAGTAAGATAAGTATTGCGAAATAATACTGTTAAAGCATTGATATGGTTTCTTAGCCATATAATGGTTTAAAAGTAATAAAACATATATACATTCATATATACATTCGGCTAAAATACTCAACTGGTGCTTCTAACTACGCCTACCCCAGTGTACCTGACCTAAGCCTAATACTTGGGAGGGGAGTAAGTGAGTAGCTTGTAAGTTAAGTTGGTTTTGCCAAGGTTTGCTTCAAGAATTCTCTCTCAAGGGTTTAGTCAACACCATACCTCTGGAATAGAATGATGGAGGTCTGGTATCTCCCTCAGGGCTCGATATCCCAGTCACCCGCAAGGGTAGACTAGAAACGCTGGAGCTGGATTTCTCGGCAGGAGAAAGGCAGCGTCTCTTCTTCAGCGCGTCGAGGAGGAGAAGGAGGGGGGACAGCGTCCGCGGGCAGCTAGCATCTGCTGGGCTCTTGCAGGGGGACGGCTGTTCAGCTCCTAGGTTCACCACACCATCGTTCGCTAGTTAGCAGCGATAGCAGTAGCGATAGCAGCTATGATATCTTCAGCATAACAGCAGCTTCAAGCGACGGGCAACAGGGGACTTGCTTAAGGCCACGTTGGTAGTATTTATACCTGAAAGGTGCCTTGTTTGACGTAAGTTTGCTGGACATAAGACGTCAATAAAGATGTCACTAGGAAGTGATCGTCTATCAGTGCTCATTAGAGTTCTATTACTAATCAAAACACAGCAAGCGGGGATTTCCAGGTTTGCTGAGTTTTTATCTTGTTGAAGAACTCAGAGTGTTAATCTAGGAATCTCAGATAGTGACTTCTGCTCTGTCATTGCACTAATTGGTTGCAAAGGAAGTGGCAGAGAAAGCTATTCTGGAATGTGGCTCTGTTCGTATGAGGCCAGAGATGAGTTTCTGAATATTGTACTTGAACGGTTATGCCAATATAGGGAATAAATGGATTTATAGCCGAATAGGGGCATAAGGTCACAGTATCGATCAGGATCCTAGATTAGAACGCCACAATACTGCCCGACCCAGGGGTGGACCGCCTACCACACTTTTAATTAATTTGCACTCAGTCCGGTGGGAGTGGGGAGGGAAAGAAATGCGCTCCCAGCACCTGGTTTATTACGCTGGTGACCTGTTCATGCATCCTACTTTGAAACACCTGGGATGCTACTTCCTTACGCCGAGGGGTGAGTGAGGGGGGAAAAAGGTGCAGCTCTGGTTTCACATGCTGCCTCCGGCTCCGGCCGTCAACTGTCAGCACTTAAAGAAATGTTATAGTGTGCAGATGTCTCTACTGTCGTGCAGGTTCTCACACAGCCCCAGGGGTACTTGCCTTCTCTCTCATTACCAAGCTGCTGCATGCCCTCTGTCCCAGCCTTACCTGTCGCCACACCGAGATCCAGGGCGGCCCCTCCCTTTGATGGAGGCCAATCCCCTGGAATTGAGTGCCGGGGTCGTGTTAAGTCCTGGATGTCGATTTTCTCACTGTTGAGGGTGCAGAGTCTCCTCCCAGCCGCCCCTCCGCCGCTCGGAATGCTGGCCGTTCACATATACCAGGTACCGCCACTTTATCGCTGTCCATTGGCGTCGGGGGGGACGAGGGATCACCTCTCGATCTGTGGTGAGGTTGTGCCCTATACCAGCCGAGGTCGCGTCGCTCTTACTCTGTCTTCTCACAGCACCGGAGTCCGATCTCGCCTCAGCGGCATCTCTGTCTGTCTTGCAGGGCGTTGGAGTGTGGGTGGGGGGTCCCTGCAATTATCAATTCTCTGGCTTCTTCACCCCCTTGGTGTCTGGCCAGCTCACCTTCCTTCCCCCCCAGTGAGTCCATGTTTCTGCCGCTATCTCCCAGGTTCGCGGTGAGCCACCATTTTGTCTTCTGCTACGCCGTAGTTTCTTACCTCTATGTTCGTCTTCCGCAAGCCACTTCAGGATTCTGCTGCATGTTACTGCTCGACTGCAGTGTCCTTGTCGCATTTACTGGCTGCAGGGGTCCTGATTCTGTGTGGGATGAAGGATATTCTCAGGATTTGAAATGGGCCAGCGGAGCGTTAGTTGGACACATCTAGTCCGCCATGCTGCTGGCCACTACGCCCCTAAATTCATATTATTGTTGACCAAAGTGTATTGTTTTATCCTTCATCATCTAAATGCATTACCTTTATCTACAGTACTGCTTGCTATTCTGATTCAAGCATGTGAATCTATGAAAGATCCAGAAACTGACTCTGTTGTTGCAGCCCCGCCTGCCTGACTGCTGACGAGAACGCTACTCGCTACACGCCGAGTCAGCACTGAAGCTGCCCCGCCCACCTGGAGCTGCTTGAGCCGAGTCGCGAGACGCGAGTTGGGAGACGCGCCCGTACCGGCTTTTTGCCGATTTTGCTGATTTTCGGGAGATTTAGACTCCGGCGGACCCAGGAAATACCGGGTCCTGCCGTGGGAGGTCGCGCTGCAGCTGAGGCGTAGTCGAGTGCCTGGTGCAATCACATGGGCCATTTGTCTTTTCGCCCCAGAGAAGAGGGGAGGGGCCGAGTTAGCCCCAACAGGGCTTTCATCATCCCCAAAACTTTTCTCTTTACAATCTCTGGAGTCGGAGAATGCAGGGCAATTGGGAAATGAAAGCCATGGCTCAAGTCTTGTTTGGGGGACTTCACCCAACCGATTATCACAACATCTAAACAGGCTAAAAAACTCAATCCAGCAGGATACTTCAAGAACAGGAAGTCAAGCTGCAACCGAGAGAAACAATCTCCAGGACCTGGACATGTCAGCGTCGCCCTCATCCTCCATGATGGACTTATTATTGATGTTATAGAAAACCCTCCAGGGAATTATAGAAGTAACAATGCTGAACAAAGGAGTCTTGAAATCACAAAAGTTGTTCTTAAAAAAGATTGAAGAGGAGCTGGTGGGAATTAAAGGGCAAATGCCGCTTATGTTAAGATCAGTAGTTGCCCTCCAACCCACAGAACAAAGCGCAGTTAGAGAGACAACAGAAGCACCAGATAACGTATACATATCCAAATGCCTAATGCTGATAAAAATAAATTGTGAATATGTAAGGGTCTATACTAAAGGTAGGACAAGCAAGAAGCGGGTACCTAAAACAGCAACAAAGGGAAAAAGGAAGGAAAGGGAGGAAGAGCTAAGTTTAAATGCCTCCGCCCTGACTTTTGTGCCCAATACGTCGCCGATAGTTGAGAACAAAAAAGAAACGCCCAAAGTGTGCAAACGAAGAGTCAGAGTAGTAAGGGTCTAAATGAGAAGTTATCAAAAATTAAATTCACAAATCAAAGAGTAAACCCATCCCTAGAGGGAAAAACCAGAAACTATCCAAGGTATCTTAATCCAGAAGAAGTACCACAGCCTCAAGGTATGGCAGAAGTGGAAAGTAAAATGGGGCTCTCCGGATGGGTAAATGGTAGACCGCTAAATCTAAAAACCCCCAAGAAAGGACTAGAGGTGGATAACAACAAATCGGTATACCTGAAACCGGTGCAATCAGGACAAAGGGGAAAGAAACTGAGGAAAACGAACCCATTAAATAGGGCAGAAATCCTGATTTCATTCTCCAAATGCCCAAGTCTGAGCGGGATTGGCTCGAAAGATCTGAGACAGGTGGGCTTTATAGAAAATACAAATGGTAAGGAAATAACAAGAGTACTATTTTACTCTGACCTGATAAAAATGGCCATTGAGAAAGCGGCGAGTGCGATACTCCATGTGGGAATAAGTTTAATCCCTGAGAGGGAATTAAAGAGAAAAGCCCAATCAGGAAGTAGTTTCCTAAAGTGCCATGCAGGCCTTGGGAGGAGACAGGTGAGGTTACTGAGGGATAATGAAGAAGAGGGTAGCCGCTTGAACATAGTGATAAATAACTCAGTAAAGGATGACTCCTGGGGTAACTGGAGCCAAAGAAGTAACCTGGGAGAACCCTCCGAGAGGTATATGGAGGAAATGGCTAAAGATGGTGGTCTAAGTGAGGTGGAATAGGATGAGGGGGTGTCGCATAGCCTAAGTCTCTTATCATGGAACATAAATTGCATAGGCAACGATATAAAACAAGAGCATATAAAGAAACTAGTAAACAAAGCGGAAATTGACTGTCTGCAAGAGACTTGGTTATGCGACGAACCTCCAACTTTCGAGGGTTATTTACAACTAAATCAACCGGCCAAGAAAAAAAGATTTGGTCGTCCATCAGGGGGAATCATGACTCTCAATCGACAAAAGTAATAAGAAATGCAACCTTTCTAAAAGTGAAATGTAAATGCTTATTGGCATGTAGATTAGTTCTCCTGACCCAGGACAAGAAATATGAAAATGTAATTGTTATAAATGTATATATGCACTGGGATAATGTGGCAGAGTATGGAATTGAGTTGGGAAATTTCAAAGAGGTTATAGACTCTTTATTAGAAAAACATGCTTTAGATGTGTTTCTTATTTTGGTGGATTTTAACCATAAGCTGAACCCAAAGAAGGCCAACCTCTGGAACAGAGAATTGTTGGATGCCTATGGAATAGAGCATGCCAGATTTCCAGTATGTGAATCCTCGAACAGGGCATAGAATTGGTAAACTATCTAGGGACGAAGGGTCTCTTCTGCCTAAATGGCAGATTTAAAACAGACTGCCCGGCAAAGAAGACCTTTAAAATAGGCTTACAAAATTTTATGTTAGCCAGGAATGTCCCACTAGTTTGGGAATTTAAGATACCCCAAAGTGAAGGCAGCGACCACAACCCGTTACAATTGAATATATACCGGGAAGGAGGGAACATAGAGACAAAGTGATCCCACAAGAAGTTGATTACCCCAAGCGAGCGACAACAAGACTGACAGAGAAGTATCAGGAAAATTAAAGTCCTTTCAACATAAGGTTAAACTGGGGGATCTTGGGAGTAAAAACCTGGAATGGTACGAGGAGAAGATAGTCCAAGTAGTACAGTGTCTCCGGATAGAACTAAAAAAAGATAAAGGAAAGGGTACAATAATCCTGATCAGCCGACTGAAATGGTTCTCCGTCGACTGCCAAACTAAACAAAGGGAGATAAGGACAGTATCAAGAACCCTTAGGAAAAAGTTCACCCAAGAGAGGCAAAATTACCTTATTAAGCTGAAAAAGGAGTTTAAAAAGATGGTTACTGATGCAAAAAGGTCGTATAAAGAGAAATTCTGAGTAAATTTACTAGAATCAATTGAAGCAAAAAATTTGAGCCAATTTTGGAAGCTGGTAAAAGCAGCATCCGCTCCCACAGCAGGAGAAATGAAATGTGTTGTTAGCGAGGCAGCCTGGGAGAAGTATTTAAGGGAACTGTATGGACCCCAAGAACATCAAGAAGCTATAGAGCCCCAGCATTGGCAGGAAATAACTGAAGAATTCAAATTAGACTTCACCGAACAGAAGGTAGAAAACACAATAAGGAACCTGAAATGAACCCGTGCGGCAGGGCCAGACAATCTCCCAGAAATAATATTAAAGTCACAGATAAAGTGGTGGGCAAGATTCCTCACCCAGTTGTTCCAAATAATAGTAGCAGAAGGTATAATGCCAATTAATTGGAAGGGCGCTGTAATCAGGCCAATCCATAAAAAAGGTAGCATGGACGCGCCACAAAACTATAGATTGATCGATCTTCTAGATATAGGAGAAAAGGTATTCTCAAAAATAGTGTTAAATAGGCTGAATGTTTGGGTTGACGAGTTCTCAATCGTACCCACTGAACAGGGAGGCTTCAGAGAAGGGCACTCCACGATAGATCATTGCTTTTGCACTATGGGCAATGGCGCGAGTTGTTGTTTCGTCGACTTTCGGGCAGCGTTGGATTCAGTAGATCGGAACTGTCTTTGGGAAACTCTTATAAATAAAAACATACCGAAAGACCTGCTGGTTATAATAAAAGAACTACACCAAGTTAATTGGGCACAAGTGATCAAGGATACTGAGGGGTCACTAACGCCAAAAATACCCATTGAAAATGGCCTGAGATAGGGCTGCGTCTTGGGCCCACAGCTATTCTCTATATTTTTATCTGATTCACATGCCTGTCTAGAAGTTGAGGGTAGCGCAAGCCCAAGAATGGATGGTAAAAAGGTGCCCTGTCTTTTATAAGCGGTCTAGCTGGTAATAGTAGACCAGACTGAACTGGGCCTCCAAAGAAAGTTGAAATCTTTTAGTGAATATTGTGCAAGGAAACTTTTAACAGTAAACTTGGACAAGACAAAAATGTTATGCTTTGGAAAAGAGGTAATTAAGTTTAATTAGTTCTTAGGTGATCTTAAATTGGAATCTGTTAATGAATATCCCTATCTAGGGATGTGGTTTGATAACTCCCTAGACTGGCACACGCATCTAGAAGCTCAGAAAGCGAAAGCACATACATCAATTTCTGGACTAAACTTTTTTAACCGTGAATAAGGGGATACTTCTCACCGACCGTTGCTAAAGGCATTCAGTGCATTGATACCTCCACAAGTACTCTACGGCACAGAAATCCTTTATTTGAGCGGTAAAGGAGTCTGGGACCTGGAGGAAGGAAAATGCCTGAAAACCCTTATGTCTCTGCCCCTATCATCAATGGTCCAAGCAATAAGAACTGAATTAGGATTACCAGCCTGGGAGGTCCAATCACAAATAGCAGTGATTAGATTCTGGAAATGTCTGGAAAAAGGCGAGAATGTAGCACAATGGTGTAGAAAAGAGGTTCAATCTAGTAATCTAAAATGGGCAAAAACGAGCAGGAAGAAAATGATGCAGGCCTGTGAGTGTATAAAGGTGGTCATGTGCCGAGAATCCCTACGAGTAGAATGCACTAAAAGTGATTTGAGGGGGAGGAGCCAAGCTCGACATCGAGATGGCCGCACGTTAGCTCGGCTCCGCTGTCCTACCTGCCTAAACTCGAATATCCTGTCACTCATCCTACCCAAAAAGGACAACAACTTATATGCAAAGCTCCGCAGTCACTTACCATCCATCCTGGTGGATCCGGCGCTCAGTGGATCCGCAGCGGCGTCCTCCCGGAAAGTGCGGCCTCTCCGGGGTTGAGACCGGGGCCTCGCCCTTAGCGAGTTGCCGGCGAGATGGTGTCGGCGGCGGCCTCGGGTAAAGGATTGGGGCCGGCCAAAAGATGCCGATGTGCGAAGAGCCCGGAGGCAAATGAACGCGCCTGGGACTACCGTCCGGTACTCCAGAGGTGGTGTGCGGCAAGTTGTGGGTGGGGGACGCCGTGTTGGTGGCTCCCTCCTTTGTTGCCGCCCGGCCGTACCGGACTCCATTGCTCGGTGGCGGAGAGTGATCCTGGCGGAGTGGTGTCGCCGGCGGGTCCCCCTCTTTTGAACAGCTCCTGAATTGCCATCGGCAGAGGAGGTCCCATGGGTTGCTTCCATTGATCGTCCTGCGACTTTTCCACGGCCTTTTCTCATCGCCATGTTTTATGCCCACTGGATCGACACACATCATGACGTTAGCTAAGAAAGGACTAGGATGAGTCCGGTTCTTACTTCGGAGGACTACTAATCGGTGAACGGAGTTATGGACTGCCCCAAATTGTGATACTTTGTTAATTCCTTCATATTTACGTATAACTGAACACTTGCCAGATTTGTTTTGGGCCACACTCATGGTATGTGTGGGCGGGGGCCGCGTCATCTGCTATATGGTTCCTCTCCCCAGGCTTTCCTTTTTTCTCTTTCTTTTTCCTTTTCTCTATATCATCTCATCTATATTTCGGGTTCATAATTAGGGCGACAGGCATGCTGCTGGGGGGGGGGGGGGTAGGCCGTAGCCTTCTGCAGGGGTGCAGGGTGGGGCGGGTGGATTAGGGTCTATTAGATAGTTCTTTGTTTCTATGGCTCTTTTGTGTCCTTTTTTTGGATCTCCACGACTGTGCGTAATCCCGCGGGGTGAGTTTGGGGGGGAGGAATAGGTATTATATGTAATATGGTACCCATGGCTCTGTTTATCCTGAATTAGTTGCTTCGCCCCCAAGCACGTTCGCTATTTGTATTATTGATCGCCATTACCACCGTGGGGCGGGTACAGTGACGTGGAGTCCCCCTACTTCCCTTTTTCTTTAGTACTTTTGTTTTCTTATTTCTCAGGTTGGGTTGTATAATGATTGCAACTTATCTGTTTCCCTGATGGTTTTTATTATTACGGAAACGCCGTTCAGTTTGTCTCTGGGTACAAGTGGTCGTGCGTGGACACTACCAATGAGGAACTGTAAGCGAACCTATGCTTTGCGTGCTCTGGACCTTTCTGATTATTGCTTTTTGGCTGTACTGCTATGATACAGTTGGTTTGTTCCCCGCCACGTACACCAGGTTGCTACCTATACAACTGATCCTTTATTCTTTTAATATATAAAAATTAACCTCCTTTGATCCTATGTCGAGTGGTTCCAGTTAGTTAGTATCATTGACTAGCAGCGTTAGGTATTATCGTCTAACCACTCCGTGCCTTTAATTGATAATGGTGCCTTTACAGTTTTGTTCCGTGGCCGGCCCTCGGGTTGTAGGCCCGTATTTGTATGCATCCATTTCCTCAAATAAAGGTTTTCAAAAAATTAAAATTAAAAAAAAAAGTGATTTGAAGTTTAATGGGCAAGAAGTGTCTAGAAGAACTGACATGGAATACCTGGCTAAGAAAAAATCCGTAGAGTTTATGATGAGCTCATGGGCTAAGGAAAACTGGTTCCCTTATCTGAATATCTTACCAAACCATTGGTATAGACAGGAGTTATTAAGAATGCAAATTGGGATTAACCCGTGGTTGATAAACAAAGAATTAAAATCAAAAATGTTGGACCACAAAGGGTGTTGCAAGTGTAGGCTGGGCACAAAAGGTGATTTAGTGCACATCCTGTTATATTGTATAACTATTCTAGAACAACGTAAACTATGTCTGCGTCCAATATTTTTAAAATATGATATAAGAACGCGGGCACAGCCGGTCACCCTCCTTACGGAAATGCCTTCTATTGAAATTGCAATTGCTCTAGGGAATTATATAAAGGTAGTACAAAGATTCCTAACAATATATGAGTAACAATTTTAGACATTTTATAAATAAATGAATTATATAGCTTGTCTAAGAGAAAAGGTTAATAACTCTTAAGGGGTTGGACCACCCAAAGAATGTGATGCTCTTATTGGTACCTTCTTTTAAGCAACGTATTCATTTAGTGAACTTTTTATAAATATTGCTGTAGAATATTTTAACTTGTAACTACTTTTTAGTATTGTTGTAGAATATTTTAAACTCGTAATTATTTATTTGCACTTGTTTAAAGACTATGATCTAAATCATGGGTACTCACAAACTTTCTCTCGGGGGCCAAATTTACAGTGTGGTTTGTGTCCGAGGGCTGCACCGGTGGGGGCGGGTCAGTGGGGGAGGGGCGGGGCTAGAGCAACAAAAAAACTGTGACCATGAGGTTGAACACGTCCCTGCAGCGGACGCCTTTGTCCACTGAGCCTCCAGACCCAGCATACACATATCTCTCTCTCTCTCTATCTCTCTGCCTCCCTCGCTCCATCCGTCTATCTCCCTCTCTCCCTCCCTGTCTCCCTCTGTCTCACTCACTCTGACTGTCTCACTCCCTCTCACTCCTTCTCTCTCCCTATCTCTCCCTCACTCTGACTGTCTCACTCCCTCTCACTCCCTCCCTCTCCCTCTCTCCCTATCTCTCCCTCACTCTGACTGTCTCACTCCCTCTCCCTATCTCCTTCTCTCTCTCCTTCCCTCTCCCTCCCGCTCCTAACTTCTCCCTCCCTCTCCTTTCATCTCCTTTCCTCCCTCACCCTCACTCCCCTTCCCCCTCACTCCCCTTCCCCGTCACTCCCCTTCCCCCTCATCCCCCTCTCCCTTCCTCACTCCCCTTCCCTCACTCCCCTTCCCTCACGCCCCTTCCCTCACTCCCTGCCTCCCCTTCCCTCACTCCTTCCCTCACTCCCCTTCCCTCATTCCCTCCCTCCTTCACTCCCCTTCCCTCATTCCCTCCCTCCTTCACTCCCCTTCCCTCACTCCCTCCCTCACTCCCCTTCCCTCACTCCCCTTCCATCACTCCCCTTCCCTCGCTCCCCTTTCCTCACTCCCTGCCTCACTCCCCTTCCCTCACTCCCTCACTCCCCTTCCATCCCTTCCCTTCCCAGCACGGTAAGGTGTTAGCCGGATGCTTTTTCACATCTCCCCACCCTCAGATGCCTTCACTCTCCCGCGAAATGTCTCTTTCTGTCGAGAATCCCTCCCCATCCAGGACATAGTTCTTTCTCGCTGTTGCACTTCCTGTGAGGGTCTTCGGAAGATGAAACCACCCCTCCAAGGAAAAGTTTCTCCCCGGAGCTTTTCTAGGGAGGGGTTCAGCAGACCGCCCCATCTCCCCCCCACTTGTATTCACCATTAAGGTTGTGACGAGAACCCCGCTCCCTCCACGGGGGTGGTCTCTCTGGCTCACCTCGGCTGGCTATCTTCACCTCAGATCCCTCCCCCTCTTGATATGTTCTCGGCGCAGTTCATCACGTGAAGGTCTCGGGCTCCTCCAGTGAAAGAGCACTCTATCATTCAAGTGCCTCACATGATTTTGGGCCTCACGGAGAGATAGCTGCTGCTTTTTCATGTTTATTTAAATCTAGATGTAGGTCTTCCTTAGCTGCTCCCGACACCTTTCAAACACCCCACTTCACGAGCTACTTATAATTCCTGCTTCTGTGTGACAGTTTTGTGGCCACGCTTCCAGGACGTTGCACGAACACAGACTTCACTGTTACTTAATAGGCTGCTTCCTCCATTCTAACCCTGCCTTCTGGACACAATCAGTAATTAAAATGCGTAGAAGTGGAGCCCCGAGTTAGAAAAAAAAACCGATAGTTTACAGAAATACTGGAGGAAAGCACTCTGTCACTCTCTGTCTCCCTCCCACCTGTCTGCCTCTCTCACCCCCCTTCCCTCTCCCCCCATCTCCCTCCCTCTGCCACCTCGCCTGGCGTGCCTGTGTGTCAGCCGGGGCTGAGACAGCTTCCTACCGCACCCAAGTACTTCACAGGTCTTTAATAGACCACTTACTTGTTAATAAGGCTTTGTTGTTCTTTAGCCCCTTCTTAGAGCCCCTGCAGCTCCACTCTGACCTTCGCTGGAATCGCCCGGCCCCATAGAGCGCTGCTGCAACCGACAGTGTTTGCGGACACAGGACACTCTTACATTTTTCTTAATAACACTGGTAGGATGTCCGCAAGGTCCGCTGGCCGCCAGGGAAGGCTTGCCGGGCAGCTGGCGGCCCGCGGGCCGTACTTTGAGTACCCCTGATCTAAATAAACATAACTTTGACATTGACATTGACAGTACTGAATAAGTAAAGTAAATAAGTTATTTACCTGTAACTGCAGTTATCCAGTATTGGTATCTTTCATAGATTCACATGCTACCCACCCTCCTCCCCTGAGAGGCTCCCTGTCTCACTAGAGATGTTGTTCTCACTTGTGTTAGAAAATCTGAGGAAGTCCGCCTCTCTTGGGAAGGTTCTAGAGGGTGCTACAACCTGTTTGGTCATGGTCAAAGTTTGGTGCTTTTTCAAAATGGACATAGATAGACTATCAAATTCATGGCCTGGTGCCATTATAGCCTAGGTTAGTTATACTTACTGCTTTATTATAGTACCGTGGGACTCCCACTTCGACAATGGGGAATGATTCAAGCATGTGAATCTATGAAGAGACCAATACTGAATAACTGCAGTTAGAGGTAAGTAACTTATTTTCATACTGGCTTCCGAAAGGGGGGCAGAGTGATCCTAAGCCAGGAGGAAGTGAATGAAGTCAGAAAGAACAAACTCAGGCACTGATTTGGGATACATCCAGTAGAGCCAAACAGCCAGGCTCAAACAGAATCTAGAGCGTACGGTCATCATAAAAGGGAAAAAGGGTCAGAGAGATGTATAGGCAAGTTCACTGTAAAAGCCAAAACAGAATCTGAAGAGCAAGGTCACAGTAAGCAGGCAAAGAGTCAAAGAGCTATAAAAGAGGAAAGGCACAATACGATGCTAAAGCCATACAGAATGCAAAGAGCAGGGCCCGGGGAAACGGACAAGTGATCAGGGAACAGAAGAACTGTCAAAGGTGACGACAACAAATGTGAGGGTCGATACTGTGGATGGATTAGCGACAGTGAAGAGCCAATAAAACGTCCTAGTGTATGAAGCTTCCTAGTGCTTGAAGCTTAAATATTATAGCTGTCTGTCATGACCCAGAAATGCCACACTGGGCCTTGGCCCAGGCCTGCTAGCTATTCACTGCACTCCAGCCACCATAGGCCGGTATGCCACAGCCATAATGTCAATAGTCAAGTCAATAAATTTATATAGCGCGCTACATACCCAGAGGGTCTCAAGGCGCTGGAGGAAGGGTGGGGAATTACTTGTCAAATATCCACGTTTTAAGTTGTTTTCTGAATGCTAGGTGGTTCTGCAAGCAGGCTGCAAGCAGGCTGTGGAGCGACCTCTCAGCGCAGGAGCGATAAGGGGATGGAAAATGTCTCACTCCTGTTCTCCTAATCCTTCTAGAACCTTGGCTATCCTGCTGATTCCTGGTCTTGCTTCCATTTATGGCAATGTTGCTGTCACTTGAGGTGTTGAATAAGTGACAGGTTGCCATTTTTGTGGGTATAAAATGTCGGATGTTTAATGAATCAAGTGCTAATATTTGGATGACAAGCCTGTGTATGGGAGTGCATTTCCATCTTTCAATCGTTTCTTACCCCTTGTTTGAAAGTGTTGATACTATTGCAATGATAAATCAAGTTAATTCACTGTTTTGCATTGATTTCCCTTGCTGGCAATGTTTGCGTTGACAATTTTAAGTGCGTCCTCGCCTTCTGTCCCACAACAACTTATGTGCACATTTTTGCACATCTGCTCTCGAGTATTCAATGGGCATTTATTTTCAGTAATTCCATCTGCTAACTTTAAAGCAACGGAGAGAGACAGATGGGCCTTGAATAAAGTTTAAGCTAGCCTGGAGGCTCTGCTCTTAAGGAAACTGGAGGTACTGTATTGTATTGGTATTCATATAGTGTGTTCCATTGCCCTTGCAAAGCCTAAAGCGCTTTCTCGGGTTATCCGTTTGCATTTTTATAGAGCACTAAATAAAATACCCTTGGCGAGGTCATCAAGCGATCTGATTTGCAGTGGGTTCATATGATGACCCGGTGGGTGCACAGTGCGCGCAGGCCTGGCCTTTAGCATGGGAGGGCTGGGCCAAAGGGCGGGCTGGGCCCGTGCCCAGGGAGCCAATTTTCTGGGGGGCGCACGAAGCTCCATCCTAGACCTTGTCCCTGCCTGTTCGTTTCTGTCTGATTTGCCAGTATAAAGTGGTTTTAGTCCTTCATTATCATACAGTGGGCAATGTTTTTGACACCTCTTTACCCCCCTTCCTTACCCTCCTAACCCTGCTGGCACACATCAACAAAACCATCATCTGATTGAGGTAGATAAGCTATCGGGTAGGTCCGAGGATGTTTGTGTTCAGGGGTCAGACCCTGCTTCTCCAGGTACTGACCAGTGAACACAAAAGTGGCCCCCAGCTGCATCCTTTAATGCAAGGGTCAGTTTCTCGCCGCCCAAGCCCAGGACGCTATCTTAGCAAAGGGCGGCTCCGAGTGCGCGGAGTGTTGGTGCTAATACGCATGGGTGTTGCAGAGAGTAAATGTGTCTGAGTGGGAAGGTTAAAGTAGAATAATTAACCTGGTCTGCATCAGATAACGTATTGGAATTCCGTTGTGTTAATAGTATACCCTGACGATATGAATCGGAAGAGTGGGGTGCAAATAGGGATACGCTTAATTGTTGTACTTTTAACGCTCTTGGTTTGAAAAAACGCATAAGCATTTATTTTTGGGGTTTGGCCTTGTGGTTCTCAGCAGGAATGAAGATGGTGTCGCATTAGCAGGATAATGTTATTTTTGTTGGCCTAGCATGTGGCAGTTTGTGCACGGTTTTACTGGAACTAGATCAGGAGTTGACAAAGAAATTAGGTGTACTGGTATCGTATGAAGGCTTGGGGGAGCCAAATGCCGAGGCAGTCTTTCTGGGAATAAAACGGGGCTCTGAGGCATTCGTGTCTAGGCCACTAATTACCACACTGAAAGATTGTGCTGAGGTCATTGAGGTTTGCCTGGGGTCAGAAAAGGTAACTTTAGGCCAGCTGAACTCCTAATTGATCGACTGAAGTTTGCAGCAATGTTTTATAGACATAGAATGAATGTTCTTGCTGCATACTTAGGTAGTAACTAGTAGTTTAAATCAGCAGTGTTTAAAGCACCCTAAAACAAATGCTGTCTGTTGGCAACACGAGCCAGTCTTTTCTCTCTTTTTCAAACTGGATGCTATTTTGATTTTTAAAATTTGCATTTCTGCTTCTTCAGATCGCAATATTACCACTCAAATACCACTTAACTAACTGCTCAGAGGTATACCAATCCAGTTTAAAGCTTTATTCGGCAGAAGGCTATAAATCAATATCATACATTCAAATTGTTAAAATAAATAAACACATTACAATGTATTCTCAAGCCATTCACAATGCTATTTTCAAAATCCATCCACAATACATAGTGAATAAACATAGCATTAATCAATAAAGGTGGTCACAGTCTTCCTGATTTTGAGTGCTTGACAAATGTAGCCCAATACTGCTGCACAACAAAATTCAGATTCTAGCAGTTGGAGACTGAGCAAACAGACAGAAAAATAAGTAGAATCAAACGAGCTCAGTAATGGACATAAAAAAACGCCCTTGGTCTAGGATAAAAACGACTAAAAAACATAAAATGGCCCAGAGATTTTTTAGAAAACCCATCACAAGGACAGGGAGGTAAACAAGAGAACCACAAGCTCTGCTTAGAATGGGCTACCAGGAAATACAAAGTACCCAATCTAAAATGGGTTAGACAAATTCAGCTTTCCAAATTTGTAATCCAGAGGTATACAGTAAAAACACTAAATTCATCTGTACAATTTTGCATGCGTGCGTACACCAAAACACAAAAAAAACCTATATCCACTTAAATAAACAAAAGACTTTTCTTATAAAACATGTTTTAAGGGGCCGTTCGCATAATACTTTATGGCATCATTCCCTATCCTACTTAACTATGCCTAGATAAATAGTGTCGAAGGCACAAGTACCTTTCATTTCATCTGCAACACATGGATATATTTAAGCTTGTAGGTAATATTCTCTGGCCCGTGGATCGCAACATTTGGCAGACAACATAAGAGCTGGTTAACTACTAGCTGGCTCTACAGCCTATTTGCGATTACTCCAGTATTGGAGCTTTCATAGATTCACATACCTGAATCATTTCTCGGTCGTCGAGACGGGAGTCTCCGGTATATAAAAAAGCAATGGTTAGCAGTATAGCTAACTGAAAAAAGGCCTTAGGCCCATTCCCTTTTGCAACCCATAACCTTTGTTATGTAAAAAAGGACCAAACTTTTCCCTTAGCCAATCAGTGTCACTCAGCCTCTAGAACCCTCCTGAGAGAACCTTCTGCCCCTCAGATTTTCTACCGGCACGTTGTGCTAGGGAGTCTCCTTTGAGCTGTGCTCAAACTCTGGATTTCCAACTTTGTGGAAGCTTAATTTTCATACTATTTCTTGTGGATTTGAGAATTTTATAATCTATTTCTCATCTACATCCTTGAGAATGTCTGGAAAGGTAAAAAGGGGTCTTTTTAGAGCCAGTGCCACCTGCTCTATAAAGAGACTCTACACTGATGACCCACATGAAGACTGCTTTACTTTCTTTATCCGGACCACCAAGCAAAGGATTGCAAGGTATGTCGCACTTTCTCTAGCAAGACCCTTAGAGATCGTGAGGGATACCTTTTGATTTGGCTTCAGAAGAACAAGGCCAGAAAGGAGGTGGTTTCTAGTGATAGTGACCAGGAATCCTCCTCTTCATCAAGGCGATCTCAGAAAAGATCAGATCTCCTCAGGCTCATTCCTCAGGGGACCCTCCTGAGAAGACCCTAAAAAAGACCACTCAAGGGTCTTCAGGAGGTAGTCCTTCCAAATCTCCTCAACCAAAACCAAAGGAGAGCAAAGGACACACTTTGAGAGAAAAGGAATCCAAAAGAGCCTCTTCTGAGCCTTCAAAGACACCACCTTTGGCTCAAGCATCATTCAAGAAGCCATCCTCTAGTAATCCTGAGGAGAAAGTGAAAAAAATCGATATCGTTGATGGGATCGTCAACAAGACCGTCAATGAAGAAGTCATCGTCTGCGGCGACGACCACGTAGGTACAGAAGCTACCTTTGATTGCATTAGAGTCAACGTTGACGGGAGCTTCAACGAATGCAGCGTGGATGCCGGTAACATCGACGACGACATCGTCGACAGTGGTGATGACGGCAGTAATGTCGACAACAGGATCGTCGTCGACGATGATGACAACGGGGTCATCGACGGGAACGTCTACGACGATTACTATGTCGACGGCGGGGAGTGGTTCTTTAGCACTGTCCACGACGACAACACCTTCGTCGACGGTAGTATCGACGATGATCTCGTCGACGAAACAAACTCCAGAAAAGCAGAAGAAGAAAATCACGCCAGCAGTGACTTCCCCGAGCAAGATTACTCCTCTGGTCCCGTCGCACCTTTTAGAGGAGGAAGAGTCGGATGAGAATGAGGATGATGGACCCTTCGGGTATGCCACAAGCCCATCTGAACTCCACGTAAAATGTCAAGAAGATGACGATGAAGAGGGGTATGAAGAATACCACGTCCTCTCACACCATTGCTACCAACAAGAGCCTCAGGAAGAGATGGTCGCAATGCCATCTTCAATGATGATGGATTTGCAATTCATCTTGTCGGATTATGAGAAGAGGTTTCCTCCATCAGGGCTCCCTCAGGACGTTCCACCTTCACGTCCTCGTTCTATTCCAGCCACTCCAGTCCGCAGTAGGGAAAGCCTACTAGACACAGCTCCGCAGACATCTCCGGTCCAACAGCAGCACGATCCTGTGACAACATATGATGATGGCCATGAAGAAGGGGGGCTAACGGAGCGCCACAGAGAATGGAATGACAATCTGATTCCCTCTCCACCATCACCCACCCAAGAACCAGCGGATTCTTCACCAGTGGACATTTGGTGGATTCCACAACTTAATGGAGAGAGCTGCAAAGATATTTCAGCTACCAATGAAAACAACTCAAGCAGAGTGTTTTCTTAATGACTTTAAAGAGCCCTATCAAAAGTATCAGGTCCATACCAATCATTGACCACGTATGGAAGGAAGGGTTACAAGTAATGACGACTCCAACGACGGTTACACCGGTACTAGAGAGACTGGACAAGAAATATAAGGCGCCTGCGGACGCTTCGGCGTGTTTATTGAGCCATTCTAAACCGGACACTATCATTTCGGAAGGCAGCGCAACAAAAGTCAAAAAATCCATCAGCACCTATTTATGCACCTCCGGATAGAGAGGGACGGTGTTTAGACAACGCAGGCAAACGATTCTCCGCGATGTCAGCTCTCCTGGTCAGAGCAGCTAATGCCCTTGCCATCCTGGGCAGATATGACAGACAGCAGTGGTGTGATATAGCTCCAAATGTCGACCTCCTTCCGGAAGACAGCAAGCACGAGGCAAAGAAAGTTCTGCAGGAAGGAGAGAGAACTTCAGCCGAAGCTATTGAGTGTGCTATGGACATAGCTACCACAGCCTTTCCTTCCCTAGGAGGAGCAGCAGTTTTAAGGCGCCAGGGTTGGCTGAGGACCACTGCCTTTAGACCGGAGGTCCAAAATAAGATTTTGGACTCCAAAATAAGATTTTGGACCTACCTTTTGATGGGGAAGATCTGTTTGGACGTCTAGTGGATGAGACCCTTCAAAGTATTGAGAAGGACACTGATACGGTGAAAGCCTTGGGTACGTTACAGTACAGAAAGGTGCCCTTTCGAGGCACCCCGTGAAAGAGGACAACCTTCGTATAGAGGTGGTTACCAGCAAGGAAGATACACATCCTATTCTTCCTCTTCGCATCCCTACCGGCAGCAATATGGCCAGAAGCATTCTGGAGGCTACTCTAAGTCCACACCCAGAGGTCGAGGAGGTCGTTCTGGGAAGGATAACAATAAAAGACAATGACAACCTACAAGTTCCAGGTGCTTCTCCTCCTACCCTGTCAAATGTTCCCCTGGGTGGAAGAGTAACTTATTATTTACAGCAGGGGCAGAAAATAACATCGGACAAATGGGTCCTCCACATAATAAAATTCGGATATACTCTGGAATTCCTCCACTTCCCTCCTTCCACGCCATCTACATATCAAGAAGTAAAACACCTGTCTCAGATGCGTCGGGAGATTTGGGCAATGCTCCAAAAGGGAGCAATAGAACCGGTGCAGAACTCCCAAAAAGGACGAGTATTTTATTCCCGATTCTTCTTGATCAGAAAGGATGCTCTCAGGTGGCGTCCAATCTTGGACCTACGGTCCCTAAATGCCGATCTCAAGAAACAGTCATTCAGAATGGTGACCCTCCATGATATTCTGTTGCTCTTAAACCCAGGAGATCAGATGACTTCCTTAGATTTACAGGATGCCTATTTTCATATCCCCATCCATCCGTCCCACAGAAAGTTCCTTCGTTTTACAGTGTCCAAAGACCATTACCAATTCAAAGTGCTGCCATTCAGCCTCAAATCGGCACTGAGAATATTTACAAACTGTCTGGCGCCAATGGCAGCTTATCTAAGAAGACAAAAACATCAAATATTCCCATACCTGGACGACTGGTTGGTAAAGGCACCATCGCAGGAGGCAGCTCACGCTTCGACCTCGGCTTGCATGGAGTTGTTTGCGAATCTGGGCCTGACCTTAAATGTGGAAAAATCATCTCTGCAGCCATCCAGAACTATCAAGTTTCTAGGGACGATCCTAGATACATCTCAAAACAAGGCATTCCCATCCATAGAGAGGCAATTGGGACTAGTATCTCTAGCCAAAGAATTCAGCAGAAGAAAGTCTCTTTCAGTCCGAATATACAAATCGCTTCTGGGGACAATGTCTTCATGCATTCCACTCATTCCCCTATGTCGTTTGATTATGCGGCCGTTACAAGAAGAGTTAGACCTTCAGTGGTGCCAAGCAAAGGGATCCTTCAAGGACAAAATCAAAGTCACGCAACCAATGTTGCAGGCGGTAAAGTGGTGGACTCGCAGGAACAATATCTCGGTGGGTCTGTCCTTCCTGACCGAACCAGCTCCGTTAGTAGTTACCACGGACGCTTCTCTCGAAGGATGGGGAGCAGTCCTACAGGAGTTACAAGACAGCGGCCGATGGAACAAACATTAACAACACCTTCACATAAACCTATTGGAATTAAGGACAATAGGATTGGCATTGTTGGCCTTCTGCCAAGAATAGAAAGGAGATCAGTGCTAGTCCAAATGTACAATACAACGGCAATGCACTACATAAACAAACAGGGGGGCACAAGATCTCTTTCTCTGTCAAAGGAAGCTCAAAAAATTTGGAAATGGGCGATAGATCATGGAGTGACTCTGACGCCCATACATCTTCCAGGAGATCAAAACACGACAGCGGACACCCTCAGCGGGCAAAAAACGACCTGTCACGAGTGGGAGCTGGATCAGGACACGCTGAGGACCATCTTTGCCAAGTGTGGGATGCCAACAGTGGATCTGTTTACCACAGCCCAGAACAAGAAATGCCAGTTCTTTGCAAGCTGGCGTCACCAAAGGGGATCATGGGGGAATGTGTTTTCCATGGCATTGTCAGGCGTCTTTGCATACGCCTTTTCGCCGATTCCCCTCCTGCCACAAGTGCTCACGAAGATGAAAAAGGAACCGTGCAGGATGATACTAATAGCCCCTTGGTGGCACAGGCAGCATTGGTTCACAGAGCTGCTCCTTTTGTCAGAGACCAAGCCAATACGTCTACAGCCAATACCAGCACTATTGACCATGGAGAAGGGACAAGTGCGGCATCCAAAAGTGCCCGAAAATCTGAGGGGGCAGTAGGTTCTCTCAGGAGGGTTCTAGAGGTTGAGTGACTCTGATTGGCTAAAGGGAAAAGTTTGGTCCTTTTTTACATACCAATTATGGGTTGCAAAAAGAAATGGGACTAACCCTTTTTTCAGTTAGCTATACTGCTAACCATTGCTTTTTTATATACCGGAGACTCCCGTCTCGACGACGGGGAAATTATTCAGGTATGTGAATCTATGAAAGCTTCCAATACTGGAGAACTACAATTACAGGTAAGTAACTTGTTTTCTTATGGGCACAGTACTTGGACAGCAGTTAGATACCATGCTCTTTCGTGCCACACAGTATTTTGCAATCACGGAGGAGTCGAGGAGCTGGCAGCTGTCCCCACTCCTCATACAGAGCAGAGCTTTAGCGCAGCAGTGCACTGCCCTTCTCCCTTGTGTCCTGGAAAATGTTGGAACCCATCGAGGAGCAGAACAGCTTACTAATGTATGTACAAACATTCACATGTGTATATATACAGATGTGTACAGTGTTATATGCTAATTATTACCATTGTTGAATATGGGGAGTGGTCATGACTTACTGGAGGCGAAGCCTTGAGTAATTCATGATTCCTCTTCCCTCCGTCAACAATGGCAAAAAATAGCATATTATACGCATCATCGAATAAGGTTCATACCATGGCATTTTCCTTGTCTTATTTGTTTTAACAAAAACTATTTCAATGTAACCATGATAGATATTCAAGCAAACACATATTCATCCTTGCTGCTGGATATGTCCAAAAAGAGGTCATTCCTGGGCGTGTACTAAATGTAGCTAAATTCCTTCGTAAGATGCAACTATTCGGAATGCTATTTTCTCAGTGGTGTATAGCCAACTGTCCCCATTTTTTCTGTGCTCTAGAGTTGCTCAACATGTTTAACACTATGAAATCCTTAACTAATGTTGACCATAATTTACATATCTAACAATGAGTTGCACAAATTTGGGAGTGTGAATCATGAAACTTTTTTAAATTCACTGTTGGACTTGGCTTTGTTGGCTAAAGTTCACTTACACTTTTTGCTTTTCCCCTTGACCGTTTTCCTGACAGAGAGCTGTGAAGTTAGATGCTGTAGGTACTTGCCACTGCTAATCAGTGTGCAAGTACAGGTGTTCCCTGTATAAATTGTAGTGGTGTTTGGTTGTCTCTGATTGGTATATTGGCCTTACTAGCCAGATCCCTAAGTGATGTGCACTGTGTGTGCCAGAGCTAGTACTAAAGAAATGTGCAGAGAGGGAACACAGGTCTTCAGTGTAGGGCCTGCACGCATTATGCTAAATCAGCATGTTATCCTGACAAGTGCTACCACTTGTCTGCCTTACTTTCCCTTTTGCATACACATGGGGCACCCCTGTAGGACGCCCTGGATAACCCCTAGGCAGGGTGCAGTGTAGGTAAAAGGCAGGACCTGTGCCAGTGTGGGTGCTAGGCCCTGACAGTGGAAAATACTCCATTTCATTTTCCCTGGTGACAGGCCATCCTACCCATAGGACAGAATGGGGGAGGCTGGGTGTAGTATTGTTAGCCTAGTTTCCCAAGAATTGGAAATGGATCAGTGAAGTTTGGTATGTCAGAACTCACAGTGTCCTAACGCATCTTTTTGGGTAGATGGTTTTGTCGCTGTGTGTCCAGAAACCGCTGTTTGAGAAATTGGCAGAGTTTGTGCTTTGGACCTTTTTGTGTGTCTCAGCAGAATGTGAATTGCCTGCCTGGATCTGGGAGAGGTGAGAAAGGCTGAGGGAGGTCGTGCCCCAGGGGAGGGGTGGAGATGGCGCCAGGCTGCCCTGCACCTGGAGCGCTGAAAAGGAGAGGCTTAGCGAGGTGAAGAGGCCTGGTTCAGAGCCATCAAACAATTGACCCATCTCCCTCTGAGTGAATAAAGATCCAGGCCCCAATATCAAAGAGATGAGGGTGACACTGCGAGGGAAATACGCAAGACTGATTTAAAGAGGGGTTGGGGACCCCTGAGCACAAGGAAACTTCAAAGACAATGAGGGGTATAACTGGAAGAACTATAACCCCACAATTTTGGTTATGTTGATGATGATGTCGAAAACTGTCTCGGTATCGTACAGAGAAGTGCTGGTAGCGCTTTGAAGATGCTGTGGAATAGTCGAGTCTCTGGCGGGTTTGACCTGTCCGCGATTGGGAAGAAAACCTCCGCCTCAGGAAGAATTGCTGAATAGGCTGCGGGAGACACTTGACCCCTGCTTCGTCATCTGGGGCTTGTGGGCAGTTTGCAGGTCTTGACCGAGGAAAGACTGAAGGGGTGCTGCAGTGGATCGGGTCCCCCCTTCTACCTGAGCAGGACTTTGCTGTGTGCTGCGTCCTGTACTCCAAGGGCCTGAGGTGAGCTGGCTCCCTGTTCGGAAACACAGGAACATAAAAGTTTCCAGGAAGTCTTAAGTGGCGCGGTGGTGGGATCGTGTCGTGGCAGCCTGAGACCTCCGAAGGGGTGCCTAAGGGGATCGTGTGCTCCCAGAGCCAATCAAGACTCTGACGTGCAGGGTGCGTGTCTTGGTAGGGCTACAGTTGTTGGAGCACCTGTGGATTGTGGGCATGGTGAAAAAGAGCCGAGATTCGGGACGCACAGAGGGTGCACGTCGCAGTGCAGTCCAGGCACTAGTTAAGAGTGCCGGGACATCTTGGGGACTAAGGAGTGAGTCTCCAACACGCGGGTCGGTGTGTGCTGGTGCAGCCAGGGCGTTAGTGGAGAGCACCTGGTACCTTGTGTGCACCAGACGGAGAGGTGAGACTCAAACACGCAGTGTGCGAGTCGTGGTGCGACCCAGGCGTTAGTGGAGAGTGCCTGAAGACTGTGTGCACCAGAAGACGGAGTGAGTCTCGAACGCGCCGGGGGTGCGTGTCGAAGGTGCCACCGGAGGTGCTGGAGAGGAGTACAGGGGAGCGGTGAGCACCAGGAAGCGAAGAAGTCCTAATAGCGCTGGAGAGGAGGGCCAAGTGATCGGGCCCTCGAAGGCAACGTGAGGTAGCACCAGCGTCGTGTGGAAGGCTTCGTGGAAGGAGTTTGTGCTGAACGTTGGCGGTCCGGACTGGCAGCCCCTCAGGAGCTGAACTACCGGCCCGAGCGCGCCTTGCCCATGGTGACAAGGTTCTGGAGTGAGGCCAAGCCACTGCGGCAGGAGAGGAGAGTGGGGTAGTGCCCCTCCTGGTAAAGTGGATCATCGCCTAGGGCAAGGTGCGGGCCTGGAGGGACACTCTCCCGGCCTCTTGCTGCTGGCAGCTGTGTGCGCCTGTTGCTTCGGCCCAGATCTCTGTCCTTGCTGGTCCCGGATGGGGCAGTACAGGGGACAGGGCACAGAGTGGAACTGGGGTGTCATTTTTGATCCGTGTTGAGGGCAACCGATCGCACAGCTTCTAAAAACACTCATATAACACTTTGCATATTTGCAGCTAACGAACTATCGTACTATTGGACAACGTCTGACACTAGTGATGCTTACGAACTCGAGGGTTAGTGCGCTACGCACTACGGTATGTTTCTCTTGCAGGATACAGGATAATAGCGTAGCGCACTGCATTGGTTGCTTACTGCACTGTACTGAATTGCACTGTGACGCATTACCTTATTCCTTTCTTGCACAGGGCATGCTGGTGGTGATACGCATTGCATTGTTTACCTATCGCACTGTACGTAATTGCAGCGTGAGGCATTGCTGTATTCCTTCCTTGATCAGGGCATGCTGGTAGCGAACCGAGTTGCATTATCTTGTGTTGACTCAGTACATGATCTTGAAGCTACGCATTGCATTGTTTCACTTTGGCACTGTAAAGAAACCCATCGTTAAGTAGTGCAGTATTCCTTGTATTTTGCAACGTGTGTGAATCTAGTGATACGACATACCTAACCTGTTGAGAACGGTTAATAGTCAGCGTAGCTGCTGGTTAGAAGTGGTGGTATTGGATTAGAACCGCCCAACCCACCGGAAATAATATTACCCAGTGTATATATGTGGGAGTTATATCGTGTGGTCATTTTGTATATCTTTTTATATAAAGTATACTCATTTTATACAAACTCGTGTGGAGTCCATTTGTGGTGACATCATTGGGATTGCTGTGGGTGTGGTTGCACATACTGAACACTCGTGCCTTGGAGGTAAGCCTGGCTGCTCGTGTCAAGCTACTAAGGAGGTGAGCAGTGCTGTCTGGGACGGTATCCTTTCTTGGCCTAACATGGGAGCGTGGGGGTCGCGCACTTGACAAAAACGGTGCGTGCGGGAACGCCGGCTTCTGACATTACCAATTGTAAATCTGCTCCCCATGCCGTAAACTGGCTGGTCCAGGAGAAGAATGCCATGGACATTTTGGAAATACCTACAAACTTGTGATTTTATAAGTATTTATAAACCTTTGACAGACCATATTCCCACCATGTGTACAATCAGTTTTATTTCCGTCAAGTTATGGAGTAAATCTCTATCCGTGGTGGGAATGAGTTCTGAACTCCCACAAAACTGGCGGGGGAATACTAATAATCATAATTACTTCTTTTTTATATTGCAATAAATAAAGTAATGGAAGGAATGCTTGATTAATCTCAGTTACAGGCAATCGCTAGAAGCCACAATCTAGTCAGCTGTTTTTTCTTACTGGGTCACTCTAGGCAAAGACCAGCCATATGCAGAGTTGGTTCTGCTCCAACGGAAACAGTCCAGCCTGAAATGCCAGGTCAGGTCTTGTTTGGATAAGAAAACCTCAAACTGGTTTTGGTGCAAGTTTGCAGAATAATGCATGATGCCATTGAGGTTCTTTATTGACGTTCTCATTAATACTCACTATGTGGTGCTGTTAATACCTGGGGCCATACATTTTCATTAATGGTTGATTGCATTGAAGCTCGATACTGGCTGGCACACATCATTATAATTAATTCATGGGATGACTGAAGTTCCTGTCTTCCACGGCCCGTTGAAACTTATTACTAGCTGGGTCCTTTGCTGTTTAATACAGCATAAGATTAACTCCTATTATTCACTGGACCCTTCATGGATATTACTGTGCTTGTGCATATTCGAGTTTTCTGCTGCCAGGCCATTGCTTTCATCACTGCATGGGGTCAGTATTGGTCCTCCTCACTACTTGAGGACATTGATGGTCATGGCCTGGGACCATTCCGGCTTATTCCTACCTGGACCCATTAAAATCAATAATGGATGTCTTGTTAAGGTTTCTCCACGGGCCCTTTATCTATTAAAGCTAAGAGATTGGGTTGCCAAACCAAAACGTAATATTGAAATTTGTTTGGAGTCCACAGTTGACACATCTTTAGAAAAGATGAAAAAAGGCACTGACACTGCTTAGTCCATGGGGGTCCTTGCAATTTCCTTCCCCTGGAGGTTCTTTTCGCCGCTCCTTCTATAGGGCCGGCTCCAAAATCATTGGCTCAGAACATCCCTCTTCTTCCTATAAGAACCCCACTCAAACAACCTCCAGAGGATACTTTCACTGTGGATACAGAGGCAACAACAGTAAGGGAAGAGGTCGCAGTAACAATTTATTTATTTTATTTTATTTTTTTAACTTGTATGGTGCGCAGCTACCCAAAAAGGGTTTCCCGGCGCCCAAGACATATGGTTGAGCAGAAAGCATATGATGAGCATGATTTAACATAATTGTTTCTGGAAGAGCCAAGTCTTTATGTTCTTTCTGAACTTGGCGTAATTTTCTTCTTTACGTATGTGTAAAGGAAGTGTGTTCCACAGAATAGGCCCTCTGACAGAGAAAGATCTTCCTTCCATTCTTGTCAGTCTGAACCTGGGGACCGCGAAGTTTGCTGCTGTTTGGGAGCGCAGATTTCTCGCTGGTAGGTAGAGAGTGGCTAGTGATTGCAGATATTCCGGTGCCATTTTTGATTTTATCCTGAACATGTAGCTCAGGGCTTTAAAACTGATGCGGTTTTCCACCCTGAGCCAATGTAGATCGTTCAGATGTTTTGACACCCTAGCCATTTTTGGAATTCTGCACAGGAGTCTCGCAGCTGAGTTTTGAACCAGCTGTAGCCGATTGATGACTGCCTGGTTTGAGCTCAGATAGAGAATATTGCCGTAGTCAAGACGCGATGTAATCAGTGCGTTGACTACGGTCTTTTGGGTGGCAAGAGGCAGCATCCATAAGATTTTTTTCAGCCACTTTGTTTGCCTGTTGTTTCAATGATAGGGCATTATCAATGATGACCCCTAGGTTTCTTACCTGTCTTACTGGAGTGGGGAGATTTCCCATTTCGGGGGGCCAATGGGAGGAGTTCCATAGCTCTTTATTTTTTCCTAACAGGAGGATCTCGGTTTTATCATCGTTTAATTTCAGCTGATTGGTGGACATCCAGCTGAAGATTTTATGGAGCCCAAGTTTGAGGAGGGAAGGAGCTGAGGGTTTTGAGTCTGACAGTGAAAAAATAATTTGGGAATCATCAGCGTAGGTCATGAGGGTGAGTCCTACGCTGTCGGCTAGGTCAGCTAAGGGTCTAAGGTAAAGGTTGAAAAACAATAGGCTCAGGATGGAGCCCTGAGGTACTCCGTGGGGGGCATTGAATGTATCAGAGCAGGCGAGGGAAGATTTAATCTGGAAGGTCCTATCTGTTAGGAAGGACTCAATCCATTTTAGTGCATTGCCACGGATACCAATCCTCTTGAGTGTGGCCAGGAGTTTACTATGTGAGATGGTGTCAAAAGCCGCACTCAGGTCAAATAGAATGAGTGCGACTGTTTGGCCATCATCCAAGAGTCTCCTGATGTTTTCAGTCACACCCAACAGGGCGGTCTCCGTGGAGAATCCTGCTCTGAATCCCGATTGTGTTGGGTGAAGGAGATCGTTTTCCTCAGTGAAGAGAGTAAGGGCAGAATGTTTGTGCTTTCCAAGAGTTTGGAGAAGGCCGGAAGCAGAGATATTGGCCGGTAATTTGCCAATATTGCGGGGTCAGCTGAGGGGTTTTTCAAAAGTGGGTTAACCATAGCGTGTTTCCAGTATGATGGGACTGTGGAGAGTTGAATGGAAGAATTTAAAGTGTCTGCTATAATGGTCAGGGAAGGGATGTCGATCTGTTTCAGGATGCTAACGGGTACTGGATCACGAGGGGAGCCTGATGTGATGGTCTTGAGGGAGGATTTTAGAGAGTCCACGGTTATAGGATGCCATCGCTCTAGAATGTTCAATATGTCCAATTTCTCGGGGATGTCTTCCTGTGGGCCATTTCCGGCGGAGACTGAATTAATGTTAAAAATTATTTTTTCATTGAAAAAGGAGGCAAGGTCCTGGCATAGTTTTTTATTAGGTCTCGCGACCTATCAATGCGCGCAAGCGCATTGAGCGTAGCGAGAATTCATGTCCTCAAAACGCTCGTGAAACCAAGGGTTTCGTTCGTGTGGTTTTGTTTAAGTTCACGTGAATCATGTGACCAAACAAGCATGCGCATTCACGGCCGCACAGCACATCAAAGGGCTTCTCCTCCGCTAATTATTCGGCCGGCCGTACTTTCAGTTTCCCGGCCGCTCTGCATTATCAGGTACGTGTTGTTTTTCACTTTGTCTCCGTGCGTGCGTCTCCCTCGTGGTTTTCCCCCACCACTCGTGTTGTTCTCTCCCTTGTGAACCCAACCCACGCCCCCCCGCCTTGCATTTCCCGTGCGGCTTGGAACCTACCTATTGCTTGCCATTCGTTTCCTCTCCTTGTAACTCTAATTTGCCTGTTTCCTAATCATGTCTGAGCTGCAATCTTGTATTTGTCCCTCCCATGGAGCATACCGCCATGCGTTGCTTTCATTGACTTGCATTGCGGTTTCCTGTGCTTGCTTTTCAAGCACTACTTATTTCTGTGTGAAGCCCTGTACCTCCCATGGAGCATACCACCATGCGTTGCTTTCATTGACTTGCATTGCGGTTTCCTGTGCTTGCTTTTCAAGCACTACTTATTTCTGTGTGAAGCCCTTCATGAGAGCGCATTCTTTTTGAACTGTTGCCCTTGTGCATTTTGCACCCCGTGCACTCCGTGTTGCTCTCTGTCACCCGAGTGTCCCCCTCCGTTTTGTGCTCACTGTGTCTTCCCTACTCCCTCCGTGTTGCTTCCATCTGCCTCCAGTCCTCTTCCTTGTTTCTTGGGCTCCCTTAGTTGCTTCAGTTCTTGTTGTTTTCATGAGGGCTGCAAGGACTGCTTCTATTTCGTGCTTTTAATTTTGTTTCTTGGGGTCTTTTATTTTAATCGCTATTAATTCTCATACAACTAGGTGGGAAGCGGCCACCCGTCTGCAACAAGGAAAATTTGAGGCATGATTAAAACAAAACAGTACCCATTGGCCGAGGCAGCTGCCTGATTCCCGCCAGAATGACATATACTGACCTCAAATGAGCTCCCTCCATCAGATCCTAGGCTGCTCTTGAATATACATCAGTCTGTGGCTCAGCCGGGTCCCCGGCCTGAGCACCCTCCAAGATTTCACTCCCAACATTCTTGCCCAGATCTTCACTTTGTTACATTGCTCTTTTAAAGCACACATATTCACCTCTCTGGTTATTTTGCGCTTGCCACGCAATATGTATTTTCTGTGTTGCCTCATACCCTGTGTATTCCAAAATGACACCTGTCCCCTATACATTATAAAAGCTTCATATAAAAGAAAACTTTCCCTCTTTTAATGGTGTGCTTCCTCGTGAGTGCATGTGCATTAGTGCAGACTTCAGTGCACGCAGAGCAGACAGCATATTAATGCAGAACCATTTTTGCAATTAAGTATCTTATACATTTGTTCATCGCTTAGTTCCGGCTGCACAATGAGTGTTCTTATTGGTGCATATAGTGAATGATGTTCAATCTAGTCCACAGTAATTAAGCACAAACTGTTAATTCCAATTTATGTGGATTATCTGCTCACTTTATTTGATCATATTTCAGAGATTTGAGTATTTTAGTGCTATTGAACTCTGTGCAATTCCCTCGTCGAATATGGCCTGTTGAAGACCCAAACTGTGCAACATGGAATACTTGGGAGCATAAGTACAGGCCTTAACAAGGTTCAAGGTTTTATTGGCGATTTTGATCTTACAATGAGATTTACAATATAAATCAATTAGTACAGCTTTAAAAAAAAAACAAAGTAAACATTTTACAACACATTAATTGACTGGGCAAATTATCATCTCCATTGCAGCTTTAGCTGCTGTTGTACCATATTTATTTTTTTTGTTTTAAAAATCTGTTTTCAAACTTTTAAAACTTGACATATGAATAACACACCTTAAATCGTCTGAACTTCATTGTAACAGAAGGTGCATATTCTTTCCTTCCAAACTTTCTGCAATGCATCAGTCACCGTTGTTAACGTCAAACATTTTAGTCTACAAAGCATTATACACCTTCGCACCTTTTGTTCCAGGTTTCAATTCAAATACATTTGATATTTTTGTTTTCATTTTAAAAACATAAATGGCTTTGTCATTTACAAAACCAATAGCTCCGACTTTCCTACTGCGAGACCTATTGGCAACGCCAGTGCTTGTTTAAAGGGCGGGTCGTTGCGATTGTTTGAGCACCTGCAAGGTCCTTAACCGTGTTAAAGAGTATCTTTGCTTTATTTGCGGCAGTGTTTATAGTATTTGCTACATATAAGGCACGGGCCTTGATACAGGAAGAGTGATACACATTTCTAGCTTTATTGTATATCAACGTTTTTCTTGGGTGTAGTCCTTCCGCCACTGCCTTTCAAGTGCTTTGCATTTTGATTTTTCAGTTTTTAGAAGTTCGTTGAACCAGGGGTCTGGGGGGCGATGGACATTCCTTTTGGCCTGAGTTGGAGGAAGACATTTGTCGGCTGCGTTCTCCAGCCATAACTGGGTTGCTTCGGCTATACTTTCCATATTTAGGGCATGGATGGGGGGTTTGTTGGCGAGAGTTTGGTTCAGTTTTACGACATCAATAAGCTTCCAATTTCTCATGGAAGTAGCTGGCCAGGCCATATTTGTTTGGGGGACATTAGATAAAGTGAGGCAGAAATGAAGGAGATGATGGTCTGACCAACATATGGGACTGGTTTGAACCCATTTTAATCCAGGAATGTTGGAGAAAATGGGGTCTAATAGGTGTCCTGCATTATGTGTAGGTCCTGAATTGAGTAGTGTCATATTAATCAATCAATCAATCACTGACATTTATAGAGCGCACTACATACCCGTAGGGTCTCAAGGTGCTGGGGGTGGGGGGGGTGCCGCTACTGCTCGAACAGCCAGGTCTTCAGCTTCTTCCTGAAGGAGAGGTGGTCTTGGGTCAGGCGCAGGTCGGTCGGGAGGGAGTTCCAGGTCTTGGCGGCCAGGTAGGAGAAGGACCTTCCTCCTGTAGTCGCTCTTCGGATGCGGGGGACGGCGGCGAGGGCGTGGTTGGCTGATCGGAGGTGGCGTTTGGGAGCGTAGAAGTTGATTCGGCTGTTGAGGTAGCTCGGGCCTTGGTCGTGTAGGGCTTTGTGTGCGTGGGTGAGGAGGCGGAAGGTGATTCTTTTGTTGACGGGGAGCCAGTGAAGGTCTCTCAGATGTCCGGAGATGTGGCTGGTTCGTGGGATGTCGAGGATGAGTCAGGCTGAGGCGTTCTGGATCCGCTGGAGTCTCTTCTGGAGCTTGGCGGTGGTACTGGCGTAGAGGGCGTTGCCGTAGTCCAGTCGGCTAGTGACGAGGGCCTGGGTGACGGTCTTCCTGGTCTCGGTGGGGATCCACCAGAAAATCTTCCGTAGCATGCGTAGGATGTTGAAGCACGCCAAGGAGACGTTGTTGACTTGCCTGGTCATGGAGAGGGAGGAGTCCAGGATGAAGCCCAGGTTGCGTGCATGGTCTGTCGGTTTGGGTGCGGTGCCCAGGGCGGGAGGCCACCAGGAGTCGTCCCAGGCGGAGGGTGAAGAGCCCAGGATGAGGACCTCCGTCTTGTCCGAGTTCAGTTTCAGGCGGCTGGTCGTCATCCACTCGGCTACCTCTTTCATCCCTTCGTGCAGGTTGGCTCTGGCGGCGGCGGGGTCGTTGGTCAGGGAGAGGATCAGCTGGGTGTCGTCGGCGTAGGAGATTATGCTGAGGTTGTGTTGGCGTGCGATGGCCGCGAGGGGGCTCATGTAGACGTTGAAGAGGGTGGGGCTCAGTGAGGATCCTTGGGGGACGCCGCAGATGACTTCGGTGGCCTCTGACTTGTACGGTGGTAGGCGGACTCTCTGTGTTCTTCCGTCGAGGAAGGAGATGATCCATTCCAGCGCCTTGTCCTGGATTCCGACGTTGCTGAGGCGCTGTACTAGGGTGCGGTGGCAGACAGTGTCGAATGCCGCGGAGAGGTCTAGGAGGATGAGGGCCACTGTTTCTCCGTTGTCCATCAGGGCTCGGATGTCGTCGGTGGCGGCGATGAGGGCGGTCTCGGTGCTGTGATTGGCTCGGAAGCCGGACTGTGAGGGGTCGAGGGATCCATTTGTCTCGAGGAAGGCGGCCATCTGCTTGTTGACGGTCTTCTCGATGACTTTGGCTGGAAACGGGAGGAGCGAGATGGGGCGGTAATTCTTGAGTTCGGTGGGGTCCGCTGTGGGTTTCTGGAGTAGAGCGCTGAGTTCGGCGTGCTTCCAGCTCTCAGGGAAGGTGGCGGTGTCGAAGGATGTGTTGATGATGTCTCGCAGGTGGGGTGCGATGACAGCGTCGGCCTTGTTGAAGACGTGGTGAGGGCAGGGGTCGGTCGGTGATCCGGAGTGGATGGAGTTCATCGTGCGGATGGTGTCTTCGGTGCTGATCGGGGTCCAGGCGTGGAGGGTGGTGGTGGGGGGTGGTTGTTCGGTCTTGGTGTGCATTGGTTGGTTGTTGAAGCTGTTGTGTATGTCCGCGATCTTGTTGTGGAAGTATGAAGCGAGGGAGTTGCAGAGGTCTTGCGATGGGGTGATGTCGTTGTTTCCTGCGCTGGGGTTGGATAGCTCTTTCACGATGTTGAAGAGTTCCTTGCAGTTGTGTGCGTTGTTGTCCAGCCGGTCCTTGAATGCAGTTTTCTTGGCGGCGCGGATCAGCTGGTGGTGCTTCCGGGTGGCCAGCTTGAAGGTGGTCCTGTTGTCCGGTGTGGGTTCCCTTCTCCAGACTTTCTCGAGGGCTCGGCAGTTCTTCTTGGAGCTCTTGAGTTCGTCGGTGAACCACGGGGCTTTCTTGCTGCCGGGTCTGCTGGGCGGGGTCCTCAGCGGGGCGAGCTCGTCCGCGCAGATGCTGATCCACTTCGTGAGGTTGTCGGCGGCCTGGCTGGAGTTCGCTGAGCTGGCAGGAGGGTGCTGGCTCAGGGAGGTGGCGAGCTGGTCTGCTGTGATCTTGTTCCAGCTTCTGCGGGCGGCCTGTTGCTGGTGGTGGTGGGTCGTCGTTCTCTTGAAGGTGAAGTGGACGCAGCTGTGGTCCGTCCATTGAAGCTCTGTGGCGTGGCTGAAGTCGATGTCTGTGCTGGAAGAGAAGACTGCGTCCAGTGTGTGTCCGGCGAGGTGGGTGGGGGTGGACACCAGCTGCTTGAGTCCAAGATTGGCGAGGTTGTCGAGCAGGGTGCTGGTGTTGCGGTCGTTGTTGTTCTCCAGGTGGAAGTTGAGGTCCCCCAGGAGGATGTAATCAGCGGAGGGGAGGGCATGCGGGCTGACGAAGTCGGCGATGTCCTCGCTGAATTGTGTGCGTGGTCCCGGGGGTCGGTAGATCAGGGTGCCTCTGAGGGTGGTGTTCGGGTCGGTGTGGATCTGGAAATGCAGGTGTTCCGCAGTGGTCAGGGAGTTGTCGGTGCTGGTCGTGAGACGGATGGTGTTCCTGTGGATGATGGCGATGCCTCCTCCCATCTGGTTGGCGTTGCGGTCCCTCCGGACGATCTTGTAGCCCTCTGGGATAGCGATGGCGATGTCGGGAGCTGAAGAGGCGTTTATCCAGGTCTCTGTGAGGAAGGCAACGTCAGGGGCTGTGGCGTCTAGGAGGTTCCAGAGTTCGATGGCGTGTCTGTGGACGGAGCGGGTGTTGAGCAGGATGCACTTGAGGTGGGTGCTGCTGGAGTTCGACTTGGCGGGTGCTGGTGCGAGGCAGGTCCGGATGCAGGTGAATTTGCAGGCGTGGCAGCTGAAGGGTCCGTGGGTGCGTCGTGGTGTGGCTTGGTGGCATTCTGGGAGTCGGCCGGTGTTGAGTGCGATGAGGGTGGCGGCGGAGTACGTCAGGCGGGTCGGTCGGGGTCTTCGGTGGCCAGGGGTCCTGGCGCTGGTCGCGATCCGGTCACGGACGGGCGCAGACGGGCTTACCTTTGGCGCGCCTTCGGCGCACAATCGGCGCACCCGCTGCGCGTTCGCACGGTCTCCATATAAGGCGAAGTGCGCGGGTGGGCGGAGCAGCTGGGAGGCGGGAGCGGGGAGGGTACAGAAGAGAAAAAGGGGCGGGGTAATCGGCGGTGGCGGGAAGCGGGGAGGGAGGGCGGCGAGGTATGCGGGCAAACAGGAAGGAAAACGTTAACATTAAGTGCTGCTAGGTCGTCCTTTAAGTTACAGCATGTCATGTTTGTAGAATCTTCAAGGTGCAAATTTAAGTCACCAAGAAGTGTGAAGTTTTTGGAATCGAGATGAAAGGGGGTGATATAGTTTGCCAGGTTAGCCGCCCATGTGTTGGCATTTCCGGGGAGCCTGTATACTAGGAGACCGGAGAGCGTGAAGTTGGGGTTTAGAGTGATTTTAAAAAGTGCAGCCTCGCAGTCTGGGATATTGACAGGCTCCAGGTTGCAGATGAGTTCCTTACGAAAAATGATCGCAATACCCCCACCTACTTGGCCCTGTCTATCTCTCCTTACGATGGCGTAGTTTGAAGGGAGAGCGGTTGCTATATCTGGGCCGGAACTTTTGTGTAGCCATGTTTCCGTTAGGAACAGGACACTGGCTACCTTGTCTAGCAAAAAGGTGAGGATGTCAAGTTTGTGCTGCGGTAAATATCTGCAATTAACGCTGTAAAAGGAGTATTCGCAGGAGGTATGCTTTGGCCTTAAGGGCGGTTTTAAAGTGCAGGAGCTAGGGTCAGGGTGGGGTTGAATATTTGTAAGGGCGAAATTAAAATGCGTACAATTTGTGCTGTCTGATGGCCTTAGCACCTTACAATTGCCATGTTTTACAGGCCGTAGGGCTCTTAATTGGTCAGAGCTCATACCTGTAATAGTTCGGACTAGTGGGATATGGTTCCATGCCCCTTGTCCCGTCCTGGCCCGGACGGGCCCAGACGGGCTGGTCTTAGGCTTGTCTTTGGCGCGGCTGTGGCGCGGTCGCAGCACGTACTTGCTGCGCGTCATAGGGGGCAACAGGCTTATGTACAGGACGGGCTGTTGATCAGCTCCGCCTCTGCGCGCTCGGCCAATCAGTGCCGGCCAGAAGAAGGTGCCTCCCTGCCCCCTCCACACAAACAAGCCTAGCGCTTGCGGTGGACCGGGGCTAGGGGAGTGATGAATGCCACAGTGGTGAGTAAAAATAAGTACACAAGTAAAATTCCTACAGGGTACACAGTGCAGATTTTTAAAATCAATCGGCGCAGTGCAATTAAAAACAATTTTCCTCTTGCTCCCTAAACATATAATCGTTTAGTTGGCACAGATTTAAAGTGCAGGAATTACTTCTAGCAATAGTCAGTGCAAATCGTTAAACTCATTCACACAGCTGTTGTAAATACAGGTTCACCATATACATTCGCGCAAGCGATTGTCATCAGGGGAGTGTAGAATTCGATGGGCTTATGTACAGGACGGGCTGTTGATCAGCTCCGCCTCTGAGCGCTCGGCCAATCAGTGTCGGCCGGAAGAAGGTGCCTCCCTGCGCCCTCCACACAAACAAGCCTAGCGCTTGCGGTGGACCGGGGCTAGGGGAGTGATGAATGCCAAGTACACAAGTAAAATTCCTACAGGGTACACAGTGCAGATTTTTTTAAATCAATCGGCGCAGTGCAATTAAAAACAATTTTCCTCTCGCTCCCTAAACATATAATCGTTTAGTTGGCACAGAAGTGCAAGAATTACTTCTAGCAATAGTCAGTGCAAATCGTTAAACTCATTCACACAACCGTTGTAAATACAGGTTCACCATATACATTCGCGCAAGCTCCCTACCACCAAACAGTGACTTCCCTTCACTTCCCCAATCATCCCACTCCTGTCGGGGTACGTCTCTCAGAGTTCCTGCCTGTCTGGAATTCAATCACAACAGACAAGTGGGTAAGACAAATTATCCAGTATGGTTATTGCCTGGAACTCACCTCTACTCCCCCAAATATTCCTCCCAGACAACGTCCAATGTCCTCGGAACATCTGATATCTCTCAAACAAGAGGTTCTCTCTCTATTACAAAAACATGCAATAGAACAAGCTCCCCTGCCTCATTAAGGCACAGGGGTTCACTCCCTCTATTTTCTAATTCCAAAAAAGGATGGCTCTCTCAGGCCAATATTGGACCTCAGACCACTAAACCTCTACATTCAGTAGGACCACTTCCACATGGTCACTCTCCAACAGGTGCTCCCACTGCTTCAACAGGACGAATTTATCTCCACTTTGGATTTAAAGGACGCCTACTTCCATATTCCCATTATCCCCGCTCACAGGAAATATCTCAGGTTCATGGTAGATGGTCAACACTACCAATTCAAAGTCCTCTCATTCGGGGTGACTACAGCACCCTGAGTCTTCACCAAGTGCCTTGCAGTAGTTGCGGCTCACTTACGAAGACAAAATATTCATGTCTTCCCTTATCTGGACGACTGGCTCATAAAAGCCAAGTCACACAGCAGCTGTGTGCAATACACACACAAAAAATCCAACTGCTTCACGACTTGGGATTCACGGTGAACCTCCCAAATCCCACCTCCAACCGTCCAGCATACAACAATATCTAGGGGCTACAACAGACACCTCAAAAGCTCTAGTATACCCCAACCCAGTCAGGATAAGCAACATGCAAGCTTTAATAGCAACATTTCAGCCGCAACAGGTGTGTTTGGCACGTCAGTGGAACCAGGCTCAAGGTCAGCTAACAAATCTGGTGTTGGTGGACGACCGTTCCCATCGATCACTACGGTGGTGGAACACATTAAACCTTTCCAAAGGGTGGCCGTTCCTCGACCCAGTTCCACAGATAGTGCTAACAGCAGACACATCGCTCACCGGCTGGGAAGCTCATCTTTGAAACCATACCAGTCAGGGCATGTGGACCCCTCAGCAAAAACAATTCCACATAAATTACCTGTAATTGTTGGTGATCTTCCAAGCGTTAAAAATCTTTTCAACTCCATCTAGTAAGCAAAGCTGTCCTGGTCCATACTGACAACATGACAGCAGTGTATTAAATACAAAAACAGGGAGGGACACTCTCTGCAGCTTTCACACCTAGCTCAAAGCATATGCAGATGGGCCATTCCACAAAACATATATCTCCTTCCAGGACAACTCCCTGGAGTACACAATCAGATTGCAGATCTGCTCAATCGTCAAACACAGCAGATTCACTAATGGGAACTTCATCCTCAAGTTCTCCATCCATTCTTTCGAATGTGGGGCCACCCAGAAGTAGATCTGTTCGCCACACACCAAAACACAAAATGCCCAAGCTTCGCATCGAGGTATCCACACCCATTGTTCAAAGGCAATGTGCCATAGATGAACAAGTCAGGCAAATTTGATTACGCTTTTACGCCTCTCCTGCTCATTCCGCTAGTGGTTTGGAAGCTCAAACAGCTTACCCTCACAATGATTCTGATTGCTCCAACATGGGCCCGACAGCCATGGTTCAAAACCCTCTTGTTCTCGCTCAGAACCAAGGAGAGATAAGGCATCCAGAACCCAGTCAACTCAACCTTGCGATCTGGCACCTAAAATCTTAGAGTTTGGCTTCCTCATTCTCCCGCCAGACTGCATGAACATCATTAAAGAGGCTAGACGACCTACCACCAGAGCTTGCTATGCCGCAAAGTGGAAAAGATTTGTAATTCACTGTACAAATAACAAAATCAATTCACTGGATGCTTCTATTAAAAAAATTATATGTTATCTTTTGCATCCCGAACAATGTAACCTAGTGTATACATCCATTAGACTACATCTCGCTCCAATAGCAGCCTATCTCCAAAACAGACAACACTTGTCTAAGTTTAGGGTACCAGCTAACAAAGCATTTATGGAAGGACTTAAAAGAATAATTCCACCTAGGGTTCCACACTCTCCAGTATGGAACTTAAATGTTGTCCCTACCATACTCAAGGGTCCCTCATTTGAACCTCTGCATAAATGCGAACTACAGTTCCTCACCTGTAAAGTAACTTTCCAAGTTGCTATCACCTCTCTTAGAAGAGTTAGTTAACTCCAGGCATTAACCATACAAGAACCATTTCTGCAAATTAATCGCAACAAAGTAGTTCTTGGGACTAACCCAAAATATCTACCTAAAGTCGTGTCTGTTTTCCACCTTAACCAGTCTGTAGAACTCCCAGTATTTTTCCCTCTACCAGACTCCGTAGCAGAACGAACTCTTCACACGCTAGACGTAAAAAGAGCAATAATTTACTACATTGAAAGAACAAAGGGCCATATGTATCAAGCACAAATGCGTTCGCAAACACCGAAATCGACGTAATTTCGGCGTTTGCGAACGCATTTTTGCTAAATGGTATGTATGTAGCAAATCTGAGTGCAAAATAAGGAATCCTAAATTTGCAATTCCTTTTTTTGCGATTGCATTTAAGGAATCGCAAATTGTGCAGTTCCTTAAATGCAATGTAAGAAGCACCAGAAAAGTGCAATTCGGCCTTAAGGAATCGCAACTTACCACCATCTTCAAGTTGGTGGTGATTTGCGATTTCTTTCACAAAAGCACTTTTTTGCATTTGTAAAGGTGCCATTTGGCGCCCTTACATGCCCTTAGGGCATGTATGGGCGCCATATGCGCACACATGTGAATATCAGGGGTGCATCATGGTGTCCTTATGACACCCTTGCACCCTTGAAATTATTCTCAATTTGCGATTCTCAAATTGCGAATCGCAAATTGAGAATAACTTCCCATTCATTCCTATGGGCCTCCTGGCCCTTAGAAATGAATGGGAAATTATTCCTTAATTGCGATTCGCAATTTGCTACGGAATTTTAAGAAATCGCAAAAAAAATCGATTTTCTATATACATCCCTATTTGCAAATCTCAAATAACGATTTCTAAAAAATCGCTATTCTAGATTCGCAAATCAGGATGTTGATACATCTGTCCCAAAATCCTTTAGAAAGACTAAACAACTTTTTGTGGTTTTCTCCCTACCTCATTAAGGCAATCCTCTAGATGACAGCTGCAAAGCAGCAGCTTGGTCTACACCACACACGTTGACAAAACACTATTGTGTAGCCGTGCAAGCAAAACAACAAGCTAGTGTGGGCCAGGCTGTATTGAGAACACTTTTTTAAACCACTGCAACAGATACAGGTAGCCACCACTAACAGGATAACTGCTGTATAGTCTATGCACAAGTATACGATCTACAGCTCATATGCCTCGAATGGAAAATGCTACTTACCAGTGTGCATCTGTTCTTGGCATGTAGAACTGTAGATTCGTATACTCCCACCCGCCTCCCCAGATACCTCTATCTGTTCCAGTACTATCTTACTTAGATACATTACTGAACAACACATATAGGATTAGGGAAGGTAGTTCGCCTTCTTAAAAGAAGTACAAAAAAGCTACACAGGATAGTTGGATCTCCCAATCCAATTACCTAATATTAAATACTTCCGACAAGAACTCTAATTGCTTCTTAATTAATGCCAGATCAATGAGTAAACATAAACATGATTTAGAGTGCATGATCAAAATAAAAAATCCAGACCTGTTTTTTCTTACGGGAACCTGGGCTAAAGAAACAAGTAACCCCGACTGGAATACTGGAGTACCAGTAGGCTACTTTGTTGCGAACATTGATAGGGTAGGGACCTGGGGGGGTGGGCTTGCGCTAATATACCGATCCTGCTATACGGTGAGAATTGTGCCTGAATCATCACTGGATGCCGAGGCAATGTTCTTTAGTGTTAAAAATAATAACCAAGAACTCTTCCCGGGGCTATTGATCTATAGACCACCAGGGCCAAGATCTTCTTTTATCACCTCCCTTCAGACTAATCTGGACTCTTGCTTAAACACTGACTGTTTTACTGTTTTAGGTGATTTTAACTTTCACTTGGAAGTGGATAACAATTCTAACACAATAGGCCTGATTGACAATCTAGCTAGTCTCTTCCTGACTCAGATTGTTTGCGAACCAACACATCTAGCAGGCCACACGCCGGATGGTATTTTCACAAATAATGATTTTATTGAAGTGAAGGGTACACAGCCTCTACGTTGGTCAGACCATCATGCAGTTCATTTCACTGTTAATATCTTAGATACAACCCAGCCCCCCCCCCCCCCACCCCCCCCCCCCCCGGGTCAAATCTTCGGAAAATAATGCATCAACAAGAACTGATCACTGCCTTGAAGGAGAACCCCCCAACTGGCTTAGATTCCAATGAGTCAGCTATTAACTTTAATAATTTAATAACTGGGTCAACTAGGTAGTTAATATACTGGCACCGGAAGTGACCAAGCAGACTAGGCGAAGACTAGTATCATCTCCCTGGTATTCAATTGAGCTTAAACAATATAAAATCAAATGTAGACATAAGGAACGCATTTGGAGAGCCAACTACAGTTCCACACAAGAAAGATTATTGCTTAGCCTTAGAAGACTACAAGCTGGCAATAAAACAGGCAAAGACAACTTATTTTACTTCTAAAATTCAGGAGGCCACCTATTCCTCAAAGGAACTATTCAAAACAGCAACTGCGTTGTCAAGTTGTCCGCAAGATGCTGTTTTCATTCCTGACCAAGATTTTGGGGACAAACTGGCTCTCTTTTTCCAGAACAAAGTCCAGACTGTCTATAATGTACTACTGAATTCATCAGAAGCGAGTGGGAGGATTACAATAAAAATATTAAAAAAAAAAAAAAAAGAAGCGAGTGGGAGGAACCATTTAGTGGGTCAGGATGAGGAGACATTTCTTTGCAGCCTAACTCAGTTCTCCACCTTAACCGTAGAGAAAGTGGTAGACCTACTGCTGCAAACTAAATCAGCGTCTCCACTTGATCCATGTCCCCCACGCATCTTACATCTGCCGCTGGAGGAGTTCGGTACATCCTTGACCCCACTATTAAATCTAGTCACAAGCTCAGGGGTCTTGCCCTTTGTGTTGGAAAATGGCTTGTATTCAACCTATTTTTTTTTTTAAACTACGCTCGATCCCCTGGAGGCTAAAAGCTATCGCCCAATCTCCTGTCTACCTCTACCCTCCAAAGTTTTGGAGAAAGCCATACATTCTGAGTTGACGGTCTGTCTAGATCTATATAACATCCTTGACTCCACTCATCATGGGTTTAGATCTAGGCACTCCATAGAGTCAGCCCTGTTCATAACGACAGAGGTGATCCATAAGGTGATGGACGATGGTGGTAGGGCTGCCCTGATATTGCTTGACCTTACGGCAGCCTTTGATACGGTAAATCATGCAGTATTAGTACAAACCTGAATGTGATAGAGCCACCCAATCATCCCCAAGGGACTGGGTATATTCAATAACAAAATGTCATTGTCCCCTAAGAAAAATATTTTTTGAAAATAATTACAATTTATATTGCTGTCACAATAGTGATCATTAATTAAAAATTTCCTAGTAGTCACAACGGAAAATTTCAATTCTATTAAGGACTCGGAGGCGAGGATTATGCTCTGCTTTCTTTATTTTCCAACACCAGCAGCTTTAACATTACAAAAAAAACTCTCTTTCCAAGGAACCCTCTGGAAAGCGCAGTCCGATAGGTCAACCAATCAGCATTCACTCATGTCCACAAGGTTCAGGGAATGCTGGGACATCTCCTCTTTCTTGACTGCGAACCACTCAGTTGTCAACGAAGTCCATTAGTCCGCTTTAGATGTTTCTGGTTCTGAAAGAGGTAAGAGAACAACGAATGAACCAGAACTTAAACAACATAAAATACCAACAAGGAGCAACATGATCATAAAACAGAAGAATAATGCAGTTATACTTTGAATAGCCAATAATTTAAACAGTAATATTGAGACCAATACTTATACCTTACGGCGTACTTGACTTATAGGCCGGGTGGGAGAGAGTGACTGACTCCTCAGGAAAAACTCTGGGAGAGAATAATCCTCGCCTCCGAGTCCTTAATAGAATTGAAACTTTCCGTTGTGACTACTGGGAAATTTGTCATTCTATGGCAGGACCGGAGGCTAGGATTATGCTCGTTCAAAGCTTGTCCACCACCTGGGAAGCCATGTCAATGGCTGGTTTAAAATAAAATCTTTTAAACATTGAGTCTGAAGACCAGTCAGCGGCATTGAGAATATCATCGAGACGAGCTCTGAGGGTAAATGCTTTGGAGGCCATCGCTCTTCTCACTGAGTGAGCACCGAAGTGCGAAATGTCAATGCCCGCTTCCCGCATGACCCATCTATAAATACCGATTCAGTAATTCCCATTCATTCCTATAGGCCTGGAGGCCATAGGAATGAATGGGAATTACCGATTCGGTAAATACCGATTCGGTAAATACCGAATCGGTAATAGGGGGGAACCCTTTCAAGGGTGGCAGGGTGTCACATTGACACCCTGTTGCACTCCTGAATAGTGCATGGGTGCAGATGTGGCACACATACATACCCTAAGGGCATGTATGTCTGCTACATGGCACTGTTAAAAAAGCACAAAATTGCTTTTTTAACGGTTTACGTTATTTTCCACCAGCTTGTAGTTGGTGGTAAATAACGAATCCTTACAGGTGAAAAGCACTCATTTGAGTGCTTCCTACATTTCAGATTCAGTAATTTACCGAATCGGTATTTAAGAATTCGGTAATTTATCGAATTCTTAAATACCGATTTGGTAAATTACCAAATCTGAAATGTAGCTACCTACATCCCAAATGCTTAATACCGGTCGGTAACGGCCGTAATTCGGTAATATCGGCCGTTACTGACCGGTATTAGGGTTCCTACATCTGGCCCTAAATTTCCAGAGTCTAATGGAAAAAACATAAACATAAGACATCCAACTATCAATTATTTTAAAGGCCTTCAACCTATCTGGAACACTAAAGGAGTCATTAACAATACTCACAGGTCTTCTTGAATGAATATCAGCACCTACAACACGTAAGAAACCAATCAATAATACCAGCTCTTAGTCTCTACTGTCATCAAGACACCTTTGCACCACAAAAAAAGTATCTAAATAAATAAAGATACTCACAAAGTTAATTCTTTGTCAAGTGTAAGTACCTGAAATCGAGAATCAATTGACAGTATCAAATAACTGTCGCAACGCACAAGAAAAGCGTTCTAATTCAGTTGCAGACACCTTAAACCCCTAAGATAACACCCAGTGTATCCACAAGTAAAAAGTACTCACAAAATAAATCTTTTTACACACGTTTAAATCGCCTGCAAAAAAAGGAGTAAAATAACAATTTCAATAATACTACACACCTACAAAATCTAGAATCATGAGCCATAACCAAGTCAGACCAACACTTACTGTCAATAGGAAACCTGCACCGCTAGGTCCGTTTGCACCCTACTCCAAAGACCGAGTACGGCGTGTTGCAAACCACGGTATAAAAAGGGGAGGACAACCGAAGTGACGTCAGATGGCAAAGTTGTATAGCGGACATGGCTTAATACTCATTGCGTGTAAGCTAAACGGCTTATCAATTCTGCCGACAATATACATTTATGCTCCATAAATCAAGACTTTAGAAGATCGAAAAACGAAGATCGAAAGAACGAACTCAGACATGTCCACTTAAAGGAACCGCGTGTTAGAAACAGCGGTATGACAATAACATTTAGATCATGATAGTATTAGATCACAGAATTACACAGCGGCCATCTTGGAATGGCTATAAGATCACTGTATGCCAGCAAACACACTGTGTTTTAGCAAAAAGCCGCTGAATAGAATATCGGAAACAACTAAGTAGCTAAATGAAAAATGAAAAATAGTGAGCCAATTAAGGACAAGACCAACAGTATGTGCGGCCAAGATAGCATGAATACATAACTAAAATCTCTTACATAGTGAATGCAATCCTAGTCGGCATATAATGCGCACTTAAGGTGGACATTCAATAAAGATGTGAAGGACTAAAAACTAGTATGGTATGATGACCCTGTTTTCAAACACAGTCATGCCCGTTTATCAGCAGCTAAGTATGTATGTCCGCCCACTGTTGGAAACCATAAACAACAGTCATTCAAAGGGTATTTAAAAAGAGGGCCAAACCCCAACAAAAACATACAGTATGACTAGAAATGAGTCTATAATACTACTAGGGTGTGCCACTCAATCCTCAAGTTCAATCCTTTCTCCACTGTATTGCAAGTCCAAATCCATTTGTTTTCTTTTTGCGTGAGCAACCGATGGACATTTTGTCGCCTCTTTGAATTCTTAACCACCTCTAGTACAAATCATTTCATTTCTGTTGGCATATGTAACATTTGTTGGTAATGTTCGACCAGAGGAGCAGTAGTAACATTACATGGTATACGAGATTGATGTTGTAGAGTACGTTTTCTGACTTCTTGTGTTGTTTTACCAATATATGTTAAATAATTAAATAACAAGGACACTGTATGCAGTATATTACATTCTCCGTTAGACAATTCTTTTTTGATACGTTTGGGTATTTGTGTCGAAATTCCCAAATTCCTCTGCATAACTGAATTAATGATCACTATTGTGACAACAATATAAAAAGTAATTATTTTCAAAAAATATTTTCCTTAGGGGACAATGACTCTTTGGTATTAGTATGAAGGCTGCGTGCCGTTGGTATCAGTGGTAAAGCCCTGGCCCTTCTAACATCATTTCTGTCCTCCAGGGATCAATGAATATATTGGGAGGGTCTTCAGTCAGAACTGTTTACTCTCCCAGGTGGAGTCCCCCAGGGCTCAGCCCTGTCCCCGACCATATTCAACATATATGTGGCCCCTCTAGCCTGACCAATAAAAAGTCATGGTTTGTTGCTTGTATCCTACGCTGATGTAAATGTAAATGTACAGGAATTTATATAGCGCAAATCACCAAGCGGTTTCTAAGCGCTTGCTTAGGGAACCCGTCCTGGGATTCCCCTGTGAGATAACCCCAGCAGTGTATCCGCAAGGTGAAAGCCAGGCATTCCGCCGCGAGGGGCTGTTGTGGAGATTAAGCAAGCTATTGCCCAGAGTCGCAGAGTGTGAACCCGTGAATCGAGTAGGCACCGGAGCGAGAATTGTCGAGTCCATGGACATTTTAGGACTCAAGACCCCGCCGAGCCGGGAATTGAACCCTGGTCCCGGGCTGACCTCTGCTTCCAGGTCTGCCTCCTCTAACCAGTGAGCCACACTTCTCGCAGCTAGTGGTGTATGTCACGCAAAACAGGGACATGACAGCCGAACGGTTTTGCAATTGTATTACATCACTGATGTCTTGGATGAATACCAACTTCTTAAAACTCAACACTGAAAAAACTGAGATTACAGAATTTGGCCAGAAACCATCGATTTGGGGCCATTCATGGTGGCCTATCCAAACTAGAACTTGTCCGGCTCCGTTGCCCAATTCTCTGAACCTTGGTTTTCTGATCGACAAAGATTTAACACTTGCCTCTCAGATAAACCAAGTGGCTTCAGCCTGCTTCTTTACGTTGAAGGTTCTACAGAAGAGTCTTCCTTTTATTCCTTTTTCTCTGAGGAAAACGGTGGTAGGAGCTTTAGTGCTATCTAGAATAGACTATTGTAACGCCCTCTACCTGGGCACTGAAGTACGGCAGCTCATTAAACTCTAATCACTGCAAAATGCAGCAGCACAGTTACCTAACCACCCCATCTCTGCCCTTATAAAGCAACTTCACTGGCTTCCAGTGAGATGGCTGGTGGAGTTTAGAGCCCTCTGCCTAGTTCATAAAGCCCTCTATGGAGGAGGGGCAATGGACTTACAATCTTTATTTCCTCTGCATGTTCCATCGCTTTGTCTAAGATCTACTGACACTGGACTGGAACATCTTCCGAGTGCAAAAAGAGTAATATGGGGAGGAAAACGTTTTTCATTCCAAGCAGCTAAATTATGGAATTCCCTCCCCGTCTAACTTCGACTTCAGTCCTGCTGTATGCTTTTTATGAAAAATGCAAAAAACCTGGCTCTTCACGCAACTCAAATTTTCTTAGCTGTTTCACATTCACCTAGCACCAAGACACCTCTGCAATAGTGCACTTTATAAATATTTCAGTCAGTCAGTCATTACACATGGACATCCTTTTCTATTTCTTACTAACTCCATCATAACCCTCCATGGTAAAACAATCTGGAGATGGAATCGATGTCCATGCGCACTATTGTCCTAAGGAGTAGTCACCTACCAGGTGACTACATAAACTTTTTCAAAGACCAAAACAAAGTGCAAACATCCGAGCCCAACAGCAGATGGCGATCTATGCACAAGTATACAAATCTACAGCTTAACATGCCAAGAACGGATGGATACTGGTAAGTAGCATTTTCCTTCTGTAGCATCAGTTTGTTGTTTAGATGGTTTTAGCAGTGCTCACTCCCTAGTGCTATTAGAAAATTTGATATCGGATGAAAACAAGTAGTCTCTAATGCATTCCATTGGAAGCAGAAGATACAACAAAAAAGTCAATAGAAAAACGGTAAGTTGAAAATACTTTTGTTAGCTCGACCAGGATGTGATTAACAATGTCTCAAGCCAATGGCTGAATGTGTGGGAGCAAAAGGAGCCTGTGCCTGAAGGAGCAGGACCCCAAGCCCCTTAACATTAGTACAAACACAATATGTCCATCATGAACACCAGAGTACCATTCACATCAAATCTGAAACTACGGTCCACCAGCATTCAAATCCCAAAGTACAATTATAGTTTATCCTGCAGGAAGTATTTAACACCGCTGGTTGAGATTGATTAGTATATCAACAAATGTGTGCATCGTGTCCTCAATATCACAAACTTTCACAAAATTACCATGTGTACCCCGGCCAAGAATACAATTTTCAATTCATGTTTCTCCATCAATGTAGTCTCTGAATCATTGGATCTTTCACAATGACACGTAACTCTGTCCTTTATTGGACCCCTTTACACATCATAGCGTGGTAGGAATTCCCTAAATTGAAGGTCTTTGAATATGAAAATTTGACGGAGTCTGGTTGATTTCGATCAAACCAAGTAAATTGGATATAAAGATAATGTTGGGTATCTTAAACATTTGTTTTTGTTTTCAAGATGTTCACCTCATTACTGTTCGTGAGCAGTCACTTTGAGTCTGTGCATTCAGCATAACTACTACATACTTTAAAATACGTTAAAATGCATTTGGTACATCAGATTGCTGACACGTGGACTTTGTCTGTTGTACGTCAATGTAAAGCCCTGCAGCATGACCAATCAGATCAGAAAAAATTAAATTTTGTAAGGAAATATTGTTAAATGTTTGAATACGATTTAGATTTTGTATTTTTATGATGCCTAGTGTATCTGTAAGGCTGTATGTAAAATGGTACTGTGCTTCAAACATATATATATATATATATTTTTTTTAAATAATTTTGTTTCTGCCAAGTCCTTATTCACAGCTGAGTGTTTTTCTAGTTAACATTGGTTTGTAAATTGATCCTCATAACTTTCTATTTTTTAAATTGCAGCTCATTTTCTATTATGGCGCTGCAGACAATTGGTGTCCAGTACAGTATCATCATGACATAAGGAAAGATTTTCCAGAGGGGAACATTCGTTTATGCGAGAGAGGATTCCGTCATGCCTTTGTTCTGGACTCAAGCAAAGAAATGGCTTCTCTCACTCTGAATTGGTTACAAGATTATATATCCAATTGATGCTAGTTTGGAAAATACAAAAATGTAGCCCACCTCTTTAATTAGATGCTCAGTGTATCCAGTTTCCCATCAGCTACAGCTGAGAGTGCACAGTTTAAATCTACTTTCTGTTGTGGCATACACACATTTCCAAAGTGTGTAGAAACGGGTTGGAAACCACTTGACATAAACTAGATCATAATATGAAACATTTTAGCACTTGTGGCCACAAAGTACCTTCATAAAAATGCCCAGTATGCAGATGTGATGGTAAGATATTTCTAGGATTTCCGTTAACTTGAAGCAACTTTGCTAAGTAGTATGGAGAAAAGGTACAGCATATAATAACCAACTTATTTCAGCTTCCTGCTCTTTTGTAACATGTGTTTCTGCTGTTTCAACTTCTTTTTTACTAAGGTAACTTGATGTTTTTGATTTCTTTTTAGAGATGGACCAACAATGTCGGGTTGCCCACAGCTTCTTTTGTGTTTATTGGTACACAGAGTAGTGGCAACCTGCCTTCCCTTATCTATTGCAAAAAAGTATACACTGCATATTGGAGCCACCTATGGTGCTCCCATCATGCTTTCAACTTCAAAACAATGATTCCAGAAAAAGTCACCTAGGCCAGTTCTGTAGATCTTACAACATGTACAAATATTCCAAACTGTTAATTTTTCTAAGTAGTGGCCATTTTCGAGGTTTTTCGGTCCAAGAGCAAATAAGAGATTTCAAGAACTAAAAAGGAGCAATTCCAGAGAGTGATGTATCTTGAACTGCTGTTGTGTAGAAGATTAAGGCCCTCATTACGAATTGCGATCCCTAGGTAAAACACATATTTGCACAGAAAGCACAGTAATAAGTGTTGGAATTTTTATAGCAACTTGTAATTACCAGGTGTGATAAAATTGCATCCCATAAAATGTGGTTTGATAATTATCACATCACATAATGGGCCATTCTAAATGATGGCCCAAATGCTTATGTATTCTCCCATCACTTGTACCATACGTTTAATTGTTCTGAAAGAAGTTCTGACCATGGAAGTGAATGCAGTAGGACACATTGAGTTTCTTTGCGTTTAAATTTCTGCTGATATAAAGGGGACTGCGAAAGCTAGCTTATAATCACTAATTTGCAGGTTCAGACTGGCATAGAGGGCAGTATGGCAAAATGCCAGAAGGTCTGGTCTTATAGGCCAGTGAGTGGACTGTTTTTTTGTGTGCTTGTTTTTTGACTGAATGTTTTATGGTCTGGTTGGCTGGTTTCACTATTGATTTCCCTGATATTACCACAAAAGTTTCTTGCAGCCAGCGCAAATGTGTGCAGTCTCCCATACCTTGAAAAACACCTATATAGCATGTCTTTTGCAAGTTCAAAACTGCCCCGATTTCCAAATGTGGGTTCCTTTTTAGGTTGAAGCCTGTTTTGCAAACAACATCTTTGAGAAATTCAGAAAGCTTCCCTGGGAATGCAATCCACCCATTGCTTAATTTGTATTGACTTTGTGCTTTGTAACTCATATTTGCTTGCTTTCAATTTGCTGGCTTTTTTTGTTTTAGAATGTCCAGCTTGAGTTTGTCTCTTCCATGGCCCATACCCTATTTACTGTATTCTTCCACCAGTACCTGCTTTCTGTAAAGAGGCCTTTAAATCTTGTTCTTATCTTGTCACATTTGCTGTGCATTCAAAGACGGAGGTCAAGTGTCAGGCTCTCCTCTGAGGGAGCTTGGTGTTAACTTTTCTTTCTCTGACTTCAGTGAGAGGATTTATGTGACAATCATGCAGGCTAGAAGGAGTGTGCTGGAGAAAGGCTGTACGGTGTAATTCATTTTTGCCATATAACAAACTATAAACGTCAGACTATATCCGAATTAGGATCGCACAATGAGCGACATTTATTTGTAGTGCTAAAGTGTAGTGGAAATAAATATTTTTATGCAATCAAAACAAATTACTACACTAGGTGATGACATTTCTACACATTATAGTTTGTGAGCTGTATACTTTTATCTGTAAAACTGCATGTCTGTTCAAATGTAATGGTCATTTCAACTGAAGATGTGTTGTCTGTAGTAGCAGTGCCCTAAAACTCCATGCATGCTCAATTTTACCCCACTCCACTCTGCATCACCTCACACATTGTAGTTTGTGCACTGTATACTATTATCAGTAAAACTGCATTTCTGTACAAATGTAGTTGTCTTTTCAATTAAAGAAATGTTGTTTGTAATAGCAGTATGCTACCACACCATTCATGCTCAACTTTACCTCACTCCATTCCACTCCACATCACTGCACTCTACTCTGCACCACTCCACACAGTGCCACTCCACACTGCGTCACTGCACTGTACTCTGCACCACTCTATGCCAATGCACTCTACTCTTCCCTGCATCACTCAACTCTACGCCACTCCAATCTGCAACACTACACTCTGTGCCACTGCACTCTACATCAATGGACTCTACTTTGTTCCACTCCACGCCTGTGCATGCTATGCTAATCTACTCTATGCCACTCTAACCTACTCTGTACCACTGCACTCTACAACATTCTACTCTAGGCCACTGCATTCTAGTCCACTACACTCAGCCATGCACCAGTCCACTCCACCATTCATCAGTCCACTCTACGCCACTTCTCTCTACTCTGAAACAATCTACTCTGTGCCACTCCACTCTAGCACTGTATGCCATTGCACTATATACCACACTACTCTACACCATTGTACTCTGTCACTTCACTCTACACCGCTCTATTCTACTTTGCACCACTGTTCTATACACCACTGCTCTCTATGCCACTCTACTCAGCACCAGGCTACTCTACACCACTGCACTCTACGACAAATACACTCTATACCACTGCACTCTATTACAGTCTGCTCTGCAACACTGCACTCTCAAACATTGAATTCTATGCCACTGCACTCTGTTCTGCAACACACTACTCTACACTTCTTTTTCTGCAGTTTACGCCAGTGCACTCAACAGCACTGCACTCTTCGCCACTCTATTCCACTCTGCATCAATTCACTCTGCGCCACTTCACTCTATCCCACTCTACTCTGCAACATTGCACTCTCCTTCATCTAAACTGTATGCCAGTCTACTCTGGCCCTCTACACTCTACTCTGCACCACTTTACACCAATGCACTGTATGCCACTACACTCAATGCCACTCTTCTCTGCACCGACCACTCTACGCCACTGCATTGCGTGCCAATCTACTCTGAACCACTGCACTCTACTCCACTCTGCAACACTCTACTTTACGCCACTGCACTTTATTCAACTCTACTCTGTCATTGTACTGTACGTTACTGCACTCTACCTCACTCTAATCTACTCTGCACCACTGTACTCTACCCCACTGCTAACCACACCACTCTACTCGGCTCCACTTTACGCCATTGTGCTCTATGAAAGTCTACTCTGCAACACTCAACTACACTCTCTGAACCACTGAACTCAATACTACTACACTCTGTCACTGCATTCTACCCTGCTCAACTTAACGTTTCTCTACAGCACTCTACACCAAAGCTCTCTACGCCACTCTAAACTGCACCACTATACTCTACCTTGCACCAATCCTCTCTATCCTGCACCACTCCTCTCTATACCACTGTAGTCTGTAACAATGCACTTTCCTCCACTAAACTTTACTCTGCAACACTCTATGCCAATGCACTATATGCCACTACTCTCTACTCTTCTCTTCATTGTTCCACCCTAAGCCAATCCATTCTAATCTATTCTTCACCACTGCATTCTACGGCACTCCACTCAACGCCACTCTACGCCACTGAACTCAGCGACTCGTGTGTAGGGGTAGGCAGATGATATTACGCAGCATGCGCAGAGTGAGGAAGCAGGCGGAGGAGACAGAGTTGATCTGTGATTTCATGGTGAACTTGTTGTCAGTGATGATTCTGAGGTTTCTGGCATGGTTGGAGGGAGTGGGTGCGGGTCCTAGGTATGATGGCCACCAGGAGTCGTTCCATGCATTGCTGCTGTTGCCGAAAATCAGCACTTCCATCTTGTTTGTGTTCGGCTGCAGGCAGTTGTTGTTCATCCAGTCGGCGACGCTTGCCATGCGCCTGTGGAAGTTAGTTCTGGTGGTGGTTGAGTCATCAGTGAGTGAGAGGGTGCATCCACTAACCTTTTGGTGGACTTTCTCCTTCACTGCGCAGCTCCTTCTGGTAGCTGCTGCTGTCCCCGTTTGTGGCTGCTTACCCCAGTCAGGAGTTCGAGGCCCTCCCTGGTGGTCTAGTGGCAGAGCATCACTGCCCTTCTGTCTCTCTTTCAGTTTTTCTCTTTCTGTTTTTATTTTCTCCTGCCTCTGCTTTTTTACTTGTACCTTTTTGCTTTTTTATTCCTTTTGTCTCCTGTTCAGCTCCTTCATCGTCCCTGCGATCCCAAACCCCCCTCCAGTGACCCAACCTGCTCCCACGTTTTCCCAGCTGTCCAGAACCCCTGCAGCACTACTTAATGGCAAGCGCTGCGTGGCCGTGCCGCTGGCATGCCATAGGCGTGCTAAAAGCAAGCCCATCTGCGCCCGTCTGAGGCTGGACTGCGCCTAGTGCCAGGGACCCTTGTTCTCTGACCTTCTTCCATTACGACACAAGCATCCTCCTCGCCCTTAACTCAGTATGCCTCACCGCCTGCCACCTAGTGTCGCCGAAGGAGACCCGTGGACCATTCGCATGCCGGAACTGCAGCTACACCTTCACCCACGCCAACTCGCCAGCTCCTCTCGCCGTCCAGCCGACCAACAGGGCACCCAATCGGCTCAACAGCATCCTCCTCAACGTGCGATCCCTCCACAAGCACGCGACAGAATTCTGGGACCTCCTTGATGCCGCCTCTCCCGACATTGCCTTCTTCATGGAAACCTGGACCAACCCTAGTTCTGGACTGGACATTGCCATTGCCATCCCCAACGGTGACTAAATCACCCGCAAGGAACGCACCGATTGACCAGGAGGAGACATCTACATCGTCCACAAGAACACCCTCCGACTGACCACACACTCAAACAACTCAACGACAGCCACGAAACACCTCCACTTCCAGATGCAGACCAATCCCAAAACCCCCCTCCACTGCACCCTCGTCTACAGCTCCCCCGGCCCCCACTGACTCTATCTTAGACCTCATCGCACCCGAGGCTCTCCCATGCACTGAATACATCCTACTCGGAGACTTCAACTTCCACCTGGACAACCCAAATGACCAGAACATCATGTCCCTACTAGAGAACCTCACCAACATCAAGCTCAAGCACCTAGTGACCACGCCAACCCACACAGCCGGACACACGCTCAACCCCGTTTTCTCTGCCAGCTGGAACATCACCTACCAAACACCTCTGGACCAACCACCACTGCGTCCATCTCAACTTCACTATGCCCACCGCACACCACTGACCTCATCAACTTCCCTTGCCCCCCCGTCGCAGCTGGAACAAAGACCGAAGAACGTCTCAGTGACTTCCTCTGTACGATCACTCCGCCAGCACCAACAGACGCAAACACCAGCAGCTCGCAACCTGTACCGATCGATCTCTAAGTATGCCAACAATTTGGCACCCTTCAAGAAGACACCAGGCAAGCAACACTCCAAGAAAGCCAGCTGGTTCACTCCCGCCCTCCACGATTCCAGACGCTCCTGCCGATGACTGGAGAAGAGATGAAGGAGCAACAAAACCCCAGAAACCCAAGAAATCTTCAAATACGTTGTCAATGCACATCGCCTTCTCCTCAACACTACTTAACAAGCATTTGCAATGCAATAGGTCTCGCAGAATTAAAGTTTGAGTTACTGGCATTGTAAATGACAATGCTTTGCATTAATTTTTTCTCTTGAATTTGCAATTGGTATACAAACATTGTTTGTGAATGGTTAGCTGTTGCTTATGCTAAGCAAAGTTGGCAGTAGTATAGAGTGTTAGTCTTGCTTGTTATAAGCATGCTGATTTAAAGCACTCTGATACCTGCGGGTAAAGTTTGCGCCATATAAAAGTGAAAACTAATAAATACATTTTAAAAAACGTACCTGTACCACGTCCACCAGACCATAAATAACGTGCTAAAAGAAAAGACCATTCACCATCTCCTTCTAGGAATGGGGCTGCCAGGCCATAGACAATAAAATCCATTAACACCCAGGCACAAACGCAATTAACTGTAATTGTTTTATTCAAAACGGACATAGCCTCCAGAGATAAAGCAAACCAACTATCTACATATCAATCAGTACCCAAACACAAAACCATATACTGAATGTTTCACCTCCAACCATTACCACAAACACCAATCAAGCCACAATGTCAGCCATCTCCAACTGAGGGCGCAGCGGATAGCAAGGACACATTATTATTTAAGACAAAGTCTAGACAGATTGCGGTTTTATGAAAACGTGGTTTTATCAACGAGTATAGTCACATGAATAACAAGAGATACCAGGCAGGTGTACTACTTAAGGGGGATGAGGGCCACCTTTTAAAAATCGATCATTCCCATCTCTGTGTCCAGCCCGTGTTTTGACTAATGCTGGATGGCAGCTGATTAATCATGAAAGTGTGTCGCTCTTTTTTTACTTGTAGCCCAAGTGGAAGAGGATGCCAACTGGCTGCCATGATCGGAATCCCTCGCTTCCCCCAGACGGTACAATAACTCTTGTTACATCTGTTGGATGATACAAATTCAATGTAACATACAACCCAGCTTGGCGTAGGTGTCCTCATCAATAAGTGGCATTTACACACTTGACTTGGTACTAATCAGTTTACAAAACGGTGAGCAACCCAATATACCCTTGCGGGCTTGGGCAGAGAAGTAAATAGTAAATCGGGCCAGCAAAGGATTTTGTTTCTATTGTCAGAAATCAGCTGGTGCGGGACTTAAATTAATTGATAACTCGCACTATTAAAGAATAATGACTGACGAAAATGAATTTGTAATGCACACAAATAATGTTACCACACTAACATTATATGAAATAATGCAACAACCAGGTATTTAGAGTCAAAAAAAGTTTATTTGGCTTGAAGACAAGGAGTTGATCATTTGTTAAAATAGGGTACAAAAGAATGCAAATTAGGATATACAGGGAGTATGTTACATGTTCCACTGGTATATCAGGAAAGGTCTAAACTGCTAACAGAAATAACAACATTGATTTCAAATCAAACATTAGATGAAAATCAATCGTGGTAGATGAATCAGATGCAGAATTAGACACTGTTGTCGATGTTTCGGTCTTTGTATTATGATTTCATAAGACCATCATCAGGACAGAGAATAAAAGCATTTGAATGTAGACCCTGTATTGTAATATATACATACACTTCCTAGCCAGGTCAGTGGTGTATTTTCAAAATCAATCAATGGAAGATGATGTTTGAACAAGGTTGGAATCTGCGACTTCAAAAGAGTGGAAGCGCTTTGGAATTAAGCTCAGCAAGGCGCTTGGGGCTCGTTCAATTGTCGTAATTATGTTCTCACGTTTTGAATGGTCGAGAATTTTCGGCAAGTTTCTTCATCCAGGTCAACCGCGGCAGCGTATTCAGGAGGAACAGCTGACAATTGAACGAGCCCCAAGCGCCTTGCAATACAGGGTCTACATTCAAATGCTTTTATTTTCTGTCCTGATGATGGTCTTATGAAATCATAATACAAAGACCGAAACGTCGACAACAGTGTCTAATTCTGCATCTGATTCATCTACCACGATTGATTTTCATCTAATGTGTGATTTGAAATCAATGTTGTTATTTCTGTTAGCAGTTTAGACCTTTCCTGATATACCAGTGGAACATGTAACATACTCCCTGTATATCCTAATTTGCATTCTTTTGTACCTTATTTTAACAAATGATCAACTCCTTGTCTTTAAGTAAAATAACAAACTTTTTTTGACTCTAAATACCTGGTTCTTGCATTATTTCATATAATGTTAGCGTGATAACATTATTTGTGTGCATTACAAATTCATTTTCGTCAGTCATTATTCTTTAATAGTGCGAGTTATCAATTAATTTAAGTCGCGCACCAGCTGATTTCTGACAATAGAAACAAAATCCCTTGCTGGCCCAATTTACTATTTACTATTTAGTACTAATCAGCCATAGAAAATTTCTTGAACACAGCTGCAGATACTATTTCAACTCTTATGCACACCATCATTGTCCCAGTGCCACTGGCGATGCCCCTAAGATATGTTGCATATCTTCCAGTCACACCACAATAATGAATGCCTGAAGCGCATACTCTGTATGCATAGTGTGCCACTTCTGACCCTGAGCGCATAGCAGTCCGTCCATCATATGAAACACTCTCCTGGGAGCATGAAGTCACATGTGTCTACAGCACACCTGTATCTGGGGAGCACTTTTGTCTTTGATTGCCACAGGGCCCTCACTCCTTCTAAAGCTTGTATTCTCTTTTTGACCCTGGGGGCATACATCTCAGCTCTTACATGCACACACACTTCCCTGAGACCTTGACATGCCAGTACCCTGCACCGGCCCAGAAAGGAGTGAACATTACTGACACATGGCATGGGCCAGCCAGCAGGACAGCTTTCATGCGACACTCATTAGTGTCTCTGTGCCACCTGGGACCCCGCGAGTGCTTCTGCAGCCGCCTGTACCCTGGCACGTCAGCCCGCCTCCCGGTGGCATTGCTGCTGTGTGCCACCTGTCACTCTACGGACCACCTCCACTCCCCGTGCACCCCATTAATGAAGAAACCTGCCAGCCGGTGGCCCTCGGCCCGCCACGGGTCCCAGGCAGCATGGAGACAGGGACCGGGGTCACTCCTCACACCGGACTGTTCTCCCCTCTCAGAGCCCGGGTACTGCTGACATCTGAGAGCACACGCAGAACTTTTCATTGGCCTCCGTGCCCTACAAGTGCTCTCCAGGGAACACTGAGGCACTTTAAAGAAAACCTTGCAGGTATTTCAATACGCACCTCAAGCATAGGTCGACCCTTCCCGGAGACCCACTTGTACAATCCACCTTCTCCCCTACATGTTTAACATTTGGTTCCATCCATCTTACCAACGACTCTCATGTTCACCTCGTGTGCAGCTGCACAACCCACCGGACTTAAATCGCGTCTCAATCCTAACTCCATCAGCAGCACCTTTAGTCTTGAAATATTTTACCTTTTTTTAATTGTAGAATTTTTTTTAAGTTTAGAAGAAATATTTTACCTTTACCGCTGCACACACAGACTAGTCAGTCACAGGGATCCGTTCCTGTACCGTACCGCCACCTCCCCGTTGGTAGGAAGGCCCTGCGTCCTCCACGCTATGTTCTGCTTTCTCCTATCTAGATACAAACGCTTTCGGTTCAGATCCCTGATCTTGCACTGATTTAATAAATGTAAACACGATAGATTGTATATACTTTCTAAGTTACGGAGATCTTATGATGCCCGAGGGCAGGAATCTGATGAACTCTGCGTTTTTTTAAGTATTATTATAGGAAAGTAACATTAATGGTTGCACTTTCTCTCGGCTTCTTACACCAACATTAGTCAATTAGTCACCAGAGAGGCGTAATAATCTCTACCTTGTGCCGATTACACGACACGGGCCCGAGTCCCCTTCTCCAGCCCGGAAGCCGGCGCTGCTAATACCCAGGCGGTGATAAATTCATTCTCCGAGTGGGAAAACCGCGTGCATTAGCATTTCTTGTGAACCCCCCTCTCCTTGTGTGTACAAGTGTAATTAAGTGTTGTTTACACTTCTGTCGGCGTCTCAGGGATTCTGCAAAGAAACAGGACCCGGCAGATTTTATTATAGAAGCTAGGCTTAAGTTTGATGTCACCGCATAATTACAATCTTTGATGTTACCGCATAAATGCAATATTTGTTGTTACCGCATGAATGCAAACTGTGACTCAATGGCGCGTGACTCGTTTTAAAAAACTGCTAATACATGGAACTTTTAAAGAGCTTTTATTAGACGCGAACTTTTTGCATGAGATAAATTAACGCGGACACTACTTAACCTCATTCTACGCATGCCACAAGATGTGTAATTTATATTTAAACTAGCAGCCTGTCCCGACCTTGTCCGGGAGCATTCAGGCTTCCTCTACCCCCGCCTGCCCCGACATTAGCAGGCAGCCCGTGCCCCCACCCGCCCCGTCCCCCGCCTGCCCCGACATTGCCTTTCCTCAGCCGATCTGTTTTCCCGCCAGGCCCGACCCCCGCCTGGCCTGAGTCAATGGAGGTCGGACAGTACTACCTGCAAAATGTTCCACCCGTCACCTTGTTAGTCCCTGTCCCCCGCCTGCCCCGACCCCGCCTGCCCCGACATTGCCTTTCCTCAGCCGATCTTTGTTGTTGTAACTTCCCGTCCCCCGCCTGGCCCGACACCCGCCTGCCCCTACATTGTCCCCGGAACCTTACCTCAACCGCCGCTCCTCAGTTCACCGCTCCTCGCTGCTCTGCTCTTCACCGCCTGTCCGCCGCCGCTCCTCCCCCGCGCCATGTCCGCCTCTCCACTGCTCGCACTGCCGCTGCTCCTCAGGTCACCCACCCCCCCCCCCCCCCCCACCCCCCCCTCAGCGCCATGCCGTCCGCTCCTCGGACGCCGCTCCTCCCAGTGCTCCTGACGTGAGCACGCACGGCCGGTGCTACTTTGGAGGGACTACTTATTTTTAATATAAATTTTGTAAATAACGTTTATTTTTTTAATTTATATAGCCTATGTCCTTCTGCTTGCCCTGACGTTTCCAAACATGTATTGGGTGTTTGGATTGGTGGTGTACTTTTCGAGTTTACCTGGCTCAAAGGACACAGTTCTCTCTTTATAATAGTAGTATAGATGAAAGAAAAAAAGAGCAGAGAGTTATAAGTTTGTAACGCACAAGTGTAAACGAAACCGAAACTTACAAGGCGCGCGTCGCATCGTAAGCTGTCTACAGTACAAGCTCACGTGCGCGACCAAATCCCAAGGCGTGCGTCGACGAGCGCGACCCTATCCCAAGGCGCACGTCGGAATCCGACTCTGCCATGCTTCTGAATCTACGCGTGGCCATCTGTTGTCTCCAGTCCTTGTCGGCTGAGCCGACGACTATAGTTCTCTGGCGAGAACGCGTTTCGCGCGCTTCTAGTCAAGACCTAAAAACGGCCCTGCAGGACAGAATGAACGTCAACGCACATAACAGCAAAGAACTCTTCACTATCGTCAAGGAGCTCGCGAGGCCAAATAGTAAGACCACACACGTCCCACCCTCCCAAGACCACTGCAACAAACTTGGCACCTTCTTCCACCACAAGATCAGGCAGATCTACGACAGCTTCAGCACCTAGGACCATGCCAGAACTCCCACCACCACTGCACGCAACCACACCTCACCCCATCAGATTGTGCTCAACTGGACTCACCACAGACGACATACTCAAGACCATAAAGAGCATCCACTCAAGAGCCAGTTCTTGCCCGTACCACATATTCCACTGAACAGCCGGCTCTATCGCCCCCCAGCTTCGCCGCACCGTCAACTGCTCCATCGAAACTGCCACCTTCCCCAAAGACTGGAAACGTGCTGAGATCAACCCCCTGCTGAAGAAACTGTCCGCCGACCCAACAGACCTCAATAATTTCAGACCCATCTCCCTCCTCCCGTTCCCAGACAAGGTCATCGACTCCCAACTCTCTGAGTTCATTGAAGAGAACCATATCCTGGACTACTCCCAATCCGGCTTCCGAAGCAACCACAGCACTGAGACCACACTCCGTGCCACCACTGACGACATCTGCGCCCTCCTCAACCGGGGCCAAATGCAGCCCTCATCCTACTGGACCGCTCAGCAACCTACGACACAGTCTCCCACCACACCCAAATCACAAGTCTCCTCCACACAGTCATCCGCAACAAGGCACTGGACTGGATCCTCTCCTTCCTGGCCGGATAAGCACAGCGAGCCAGACAACCCCCGTACCTCTCAAGGCCTACATAGATCAGCTGCAGAGTGCCCCAAGGCTCCTCCCTGAGCCTCATCCTCTTCAACGTCTACATGGCCATCCTCGCAGCCATCGTCAGATGCCACGAACTTAACATCGTCTCCTATGCTGATGACACCCAGCTAATCTCCCACACCAATGAACCCACAGCCGCCAGAATCAGCTTTCACATCTTAATCAGGGCAGTTGCCTCCTGGATGTAGGACGGTTGCCTCAAGCTCAACTCGGGCTAGAACCCCCTCCCAAACCTACAGACCACTCGAACCATCTCGGCATCATACTGGACTCCTCACTCTCTATGAACTGCCAAATCAACACAGTATCCTCATCCTGTTTTCACACTCTCGACTGCTTCTAAAGACTTTCAGATGGCTCCCCACAGAATCCAGAAAGAGTCATCTACTCCCTTATCACATGTAGACTTGACTACGGCAACACACACTACACTGGTGTCACCCTGACACAGCTCAGGAAACTACAGAACGTCCAAAATGCCACAGCCAGACTGTTCCTTGACATCCCCTGCCACAGCCACATGACACAACACCTCTGACAATTCCACTGGCTCCCTATCAACAAGAGAATCGCCTTCAAGCTCCTCACACGACGCAGGACCAGAATATCTGACCACTGCCTCGCTTTCCACACACCCGCCAGACAACTCTGCTCTGCTCAACTTGCCCAGGCCTCCGTCCCATGAATCCACAAGACCAGAACTGGAGGAAGATCCTATGCCTGCCTTGTCGCCAAGACCTGGAACACTCTACCCTTCCACCTCAGGCAATCCGCGTCATTGACCCAGTTCTGGAAGGATCTCAAGACCTGGCTGTTCAACTGAACCTCCACACCAGATGGGTCAGCAGCCCCTCCCCCAATCAGCGCCTTGAGGCCCTCACGAGTGAGGAGCCACGCTTTATAAACCCCTGATTGATTGATTGAGTTGAGTGTCGTGTGCATAGGAAATTATGTTGAGACCGTGGGATCTAACGAAGTTGTTCTTCAAGGTCTGTGTTGAGACTGGTGTATCTGACGATGTTGGCCAGCAGGGTCATATATGTGTTGAAGAACGTGGGCCTGAGTGATGATCCCTGTGGGACATTGCAAGTGACCTCCTTGGGTTCGAAGGTGAAAAGCGGGCAGTGGTTCTCAGGGTTGGTCTGGTGAGGAAGGAGGTGTTCCGTTTGAGTGCATCCCCTTGGACTCCAATGTTGTGGAGTCTTTCGATCGACGTGTAGTTGGTTCCGGTGTTGCTGTTTCTCCTTGGTTGAGGAGGGTTCAGATGTCTTTGGTGGCTGCGATCAGGGCAGTTTTGGTGCTGTGATTGCTACGGAAGCCGAATTGGGATGCATAGAGTAGCTGGTTCTGTTTCAGGTGTGTCATGAGTTACTTGTTGGTAATCTTTTCCAATATCTACTCTGGGAATGGGAAGGGAGATTGGCCAGTAGTTTTTGCATTCGCTGGGATCGGCGGAGGGTTTTTTGAGTAGTGGTCTGACTTCAGCATGTTTTCAGGTGTTGGGAAATGTTGCTTTGGTGATAGAGGTGTTGAACAGGGCGGTGAGCTCCTGACCGATACTTTGGTTTTCGAGGTTGAAGATGTGGTGCGGGCATGGATCTGTGAGAGCTCCCAGTGGATGGATTTCGTAGTGGAGGTGGTGACTTGGAGGAGAGGAGGTTCCAGGTGGTCAGTCTGTGGTTCATGTTGGTTGCAGTGGTGGTGCATCTGTCGAGGAAGTCTGTAGGTGTGGGTAGGGGGTTTGAAGTTTCTGTATGTGGTTGCAATCTTGTCGTGGAAGAAGTCAGCGAGATTGTCACACAGCTCCTGTGAGGTTATGATGCTGTTTTTGCTGGCAGCTGGGTTGGAGAAATCCTAAACGATTTTGAAAAGTTCCTTGGTGTTGTTGGCTCTGGTTTCGAAGCGTGTGGCTAAGGCTGTTGTTGCAATCAAAGAAAGATTCTTTGTAGGCATGTCACGTTTTATGATGAAATTTATTGGGAGATGATAGTTCCTGGTACAGCTTACAGATGTCATGTGAATGCCATATCAATGCCCCACCAGGAACAGTCTCCTTCTGCTCAACCTGCTCTCTAACTGATCCCTCAGACATGCTTAAACATTTTGTGACATCACACACAGAGGCTGAGCAGCAGGTGTCATGGCAACTAGGGAGAGAATGCATATCATATCTAATACGGAATATAACAGCTGTCTTCTTTGTTTCGCCGAGAAAGATGTAGTCCTTGGAGTCTAAGGCTAGGGGCGCAATAAGGTCTGCGATGGCGTTGCAGAAGCTGGAGCGTGAGCCTGGGGCTCGATATGTGAGGGAGCCTCAAATGGTTGTCTCGTCGTCCATGTGGAGCTAGAAGTTGAGATGTTCCATGGGGTTGGTGGTGTTAACGGTAGAAGTGATGCACTGAATGGTCTCTTTGTGGTTGATGGCTGGTTCTCCTCCCGGTATGTTGGTGCAGTACTGGTGAGTATTTTTATATCTGTCGGGTATCGCCGTGGCAATTTCTGGGTTGGATGTGTGGGTTAAGCCAGGTCTCTGTGAGGAAGGCGACTGATGCAAGGGTGGCTATGAGGTCTCATAATTTGGTGGAATGTTTGCAAGTGAGCGTGTGTTAAGAAAGGTGCATGCAAGTTAGTGTTTTTAATCAGGTGGTGTCTGTGGTGTGGATGCTATGGCAGGTAAAGTAGCAGTGGGTGCAGGTGAAAGGTCTTACCGTGGAGCATGGGTCGGTGCGGTGGCAGTGATTGTTGTGATGTCCGGGGTTGAGAGTGTAAAGCTTGGTGATGGTGTATCTTTAGGGGCTGGAAGGCATGGGGTCATAGTACTGGACAAGGTCCTGGCGCGGACGGCAGCAGATGGGCTAGCCTTTGAGGTACCTTCAGCGTTAATTAAGTAGGTCCTGGGGTGGATTGGGCTTCTGTTGGCGGGAAGAACGGTGAGTGGGAAAAGCCGGGCAGGAAAAACCCCAGCAGCGGCAGTGTCACTGGATCAGTCTGGAACAAGCAGGCACTGGAGGCCACAGGCAAGTGGCAGGCTAGGTGTCCAGGTGCCTACCTTTACTCCACTCTACTCAAAAGCAATGCACCCAGTGCCACTGCATTCTATGCAACTGCTCTGCACCACTGCACTCACCACCAGTGCACTCTATGTCATTCTACTCTGCATCACTCCACTCTGCACCACTCAAATCTACTATGCACCACTGCACTCTACGTCACTCTACATAACTGCACTCTGCGCCACTCTACTCTGCGCCACTCTACTCTACACCTCTGTACTCTACCCTGTACCACTCCAATCAATACCACTGCACTCTAAGCCATTCTACTCTACGCCACTGCACTCTACACCACTCTAAACTACACCAGTGCACTTTCCACCAATGCCCTTTACACCACTTTACTCAAAACTAATGCACTCTACGCTAATCTAATCTGCACCACTGTACTTTATGCCACTTCACTCTAGGCCACTCTTCTCCACTCTATGCCACTGCACTCGATACTCCACTGTATGCTGCTGTACTCCATTAAACTCTACTGCACTCTATGACACTCTACAACACTCTATGCTACTTCACTCTACAAGACTTTAATCCACTACATGCCACTACTCCCCTCTACAATGGTCAACGCAATTCCCTCTTCACAACTCCATGGCACTTTACTTCACTCTATTCTATGACACACTACTCCATGCCACTCCACTCTATGCCCCTCTATTCTATAATACTCCACTCTACAACACTCTACTCCACTGTTGCATTCCACTCTACTCCATTCTATGACAATCTACTCCGTTCTACTCTACAACACGCTGTTCCTTTCTACGCAACACCCTCTATGCCACTCAACTCTACGCCACTCTACTTTACGACACTGTATGCTACTCCACTCTGTGACACTCTACTACACTCTACACCACTCAACTCTACCTCACTCTATGCCCTTCCACTCTACAACACTCTGCTCCCTCCACAACACTACATTCAACTCTCTACATCACTTCGTAACACTCCACTTAACGGCATTCCATGCTACTCTCCTTTACCCCACTAACTTTTAGCCACGCTGAACAGCAGCCACACTGGTGTACAACACAGCTAAGAACTATTGCCTGAGCCAATAGCTCTTGCATAGGCGAGACCTATTGGCTTTTGCCAATGTGTGTTTAACTATATGATTCAGTATTGGGGCTACTTTTATTTGGGTGTCCAGACCAATTTTCTGTCCTAATCTGACACGGATCCTTTCAAAAAACAATTCTGGTCACATAGTACGGCCCAGTGAAAACCACATTCTCCCTTTCAAACAGCGAACTGCAACCACTGAAGTATCAACATCGGTAATCCTATTTTATGTAAGGTGAATTATCTCGAAGCAGAAACGTTTCCACCGTTTTCTTCTTGGGCATAATTTAATAGAATTTCAGAGAGATTAACGGTTTGATCAACAGCAAAAATTCAAAGAGCAATGAATGCCATGAAGGATTAATATTTATTAGTGAGTGAATTTATATTTTGGGAAAGGAGATAGACTGGGCATTCTAATGTTGTCATTAGCAAGTGCCGCTGTCAATTAGTTAAAAGCAGAAGACTCAAATGAACTAAATATTACCCCCTTGTTTCTGAAAGGGAAGTAATTACTCTCTTCTTGGACTTTCAGCAAAGATATCTTTGTTTGTTCATAAGAGCTGGATGATGAGACAGCTCGGATGGTGAATGATAGACAGATTCCAGTGTCAAACAAAACTGAACCTCACCAAAAGCATTAGAAGTCCTAATTGTGATCATGTAGTAGCTGCCATGGTAGTACCAATGACATATGAGAATTTTACCTTTTATCTAATACCCTGCTCCTTATTTCAGTAGCCTGTAACTACACATGAAAAACATGTATAAGAAATTGATTATGATCACGCAACTGGTAAAAGGCACAAATACATTGAAAGTTGACTGAGCAGCATGATTTTTAATGAGTACATACTATTGTGATCGTAAATGCTGTGGTGTGAAATAAGGCCTATATATAATTACTCATAATGGTGAGCGATTCTCAAAGCTTCCTTTACTGCAGAAGCAGATAAAAAAGGAGCTATGTTGTTAGATCCTCGATGGGCTTTTTCAGACACCCAATCCCATCAGTTATTGGTGTTCTAAGCAAGCATACATGAGTACCCTGACCCCTCTCAGCTTGAAGATATTGATTTACATGTTCTTGTATAGTGCTTGGTTGGTACCAGCAATATTAGTGATTGGAACCATTTCCCTGGTATCCAGATTAAGAGGTTTGCATATTAATAAATACCTCTGGCCCAGATCACCATTTTAGTCAATGCTACTCAGGACATAACAGGAAGCTGCAGTGTTTTCCAAAAGACCACACATCCCTTAAGGCTGCTCATGATGCCCCCAAGGTTGCCTTCTTGGATATCTGTGTCCGAGTAACTGAGACCTGGCTGCAGGAGACCAATAATGCTATGCTCAACGAGATACCCATTCAGATATGGCCCCCATCACGCAGAGGGATACCTCTGCCCTGCCTCTCCAGGTGCAGGAGACAATCTAATGGCCCATCCGCTAGAGCAAAAAGCATGGGGGAGAAAGGGCACGCCTACCTCATGCCCGACCGACATAATAGGGATCTGAGACATGTTCCACACGCACACGATCAGGATAGGTTGTCCTGAGTCCTGGCTAGCTCACAGTGCACCATCTGTACCCCTTACCTAGCAAAGTAACAGGTTAGAACATGCTAACCTAGACTCCCCTAGGAAATCTTGTAAACAGATCAAAAACCCTTTTGTTTGGTAACTCGTGCATGGCATGCCAAAGGGAACCACAGGAAATACTCAAATTGGCATTTTAAATATTTATTGAAGCAATAAGATTCTTTTGTAAAATACGTGTGCTGCAATTATCAATAGAAGGATGCAAAACAGACTAATCAGCATCACAAGAATGGTAAAGAAAATGAACAGTTCAACCATTGTGCTGTTACCTAGAATATATGTTTGCATGTAAGTGAAGTTATAGTTATGCTCCTACCTAGCACTCCCTATCCTAGTGTGCCAAGGGTTGGTGAATCTGTCAGAATCCCAGGGGATCTGACTCCCCAGTTACCTGTAGGTATGGCTCATCTGAGAGCCCTTCTTAGTGTAGAGCTGGGCACCATCCTTTTCATGAGGTAAACAGTAATGTGCTGGGCTGGATTTCCTGCATGGAGCGACTTCGACAGTGTCAGTTATATGCTCCTATAGGACGTTGGGCAGGTATATGCTGTCCACTAATAAAAGTGGGCACCTTGCACCAGTCCAAACAACCCTTATGGTGATTTATGAGGTCAAAGATAACCTTTGAAAGATATCCAAGTGGTAGCTATGTAGAGCAGCCTTCAGGCTTAGTCTTGAAGGAATGTTAAGCAGCTTCTTTTACCAGAATGCAACCTTATAGTATTGGTTATATGAAAGGAGAACCCCATAATAGTTATAAAAATATGAATGCATTAATATAACACTATCTAGTACGACACAGTATCTCCTACAAGGAGATAATCACAAAGAACACAATACTTAAGCACAGAAATGACAGTAAATAGCACAAATGCACAGTGGACCCGGGGGTGGAGAGGGAGGACCAAACCATATACTAAAAATAGTGGTATAAGAACCACATTTCGAGTCAAGACAGTGTCAAGAGGACAGAGAATCATTGGAACCCCATGAAACCACCCAATGTGAGTCAGTAGGGACCCCACAGAGGATGGGTGCAGTGTGGGAACACTACCACGTGGTCCGTACAAATCTATGGGTAAGTTGCAGTTGGAGTTTAAGGACCCTTCCCAGTGGACTTCAAAGAAACCCATTTGGAAGATAAGAGATTGGAGAGCCAGCCCACCTGTGAATACCGACGTACCCAAGTTACCTATCTGAGGAAAGCAAGGTGCTTCGGTCTGAAGTGGCGTAGGAAACCGCAGTCGAACCCTCTGGAGGACTTCGAAGAAGAGCCGCTGCTGGAAGGAAAAAAAGTGTCCTTTGGAATCCTTAGGCGGATTCTTGTTGAAAAGTACCTGAAAACAGAGGGGACAGAGTCTTGGTCACTCAGGAGTGACCAGGGGCTCGGTAGATGAATGCCCACTGATGTCTATTTCTTCAGGTGCGTTGATGGAGTTCTTGACTCTGCAGCTATGAATACCAGGAGACGTCGAGGACGAACAGGAGCTGGATACGAGCTGTCTCTTGAAGGATGTTGAGTACTGAGGGGTTGGTGTCCGGCGGAAGCACCAACAAGCCTTGGCAATGACAACCCACGCAGAAGGTCAAGGTTGTGTGCGGTTAGGACCAGCAAGGTCCAGGAGACTCACCAAAGCAAATAGAGTCAGGGCAAGCCTGGTGCTACCAGGGGAGCCAGAGAAAAGCAAAGTTGACGCTCAAGTGGACCCACAGGCCGGAGGCACATGAGTCGTCAGAGGACCTCGAGCGATTTCACCAAACAACAGCCCACGGAGCACTCAGTGCGAGGAGGCCGGAGTTCTTGGTAGGAAATGGTGCTAGAGGTTGGGGAAACTTCAACAAGCGTATGCACTTGCAAATGTACGTGTTGCACAGGGGTTCGGGTATTGCAGCCCCCACGAGGGATTCTGACCTCAAACTTGGTGAGAGGGCTGCTCGGACCTCGAGGGACATAGAAACCCACCTCCTGTGTTGCTGAAGCCTTCAGAGTCTGTAGAAACTCAGAGGCAGCAGACCGGAGAGCAGTGTTGCGGTGCCTGCAAATGCAGTGTAGGGACTCCTTCACTCCATGGGAGATATCTTCGGTTGTCGTTGATGCTCCACAGGTCCTGTACGGATCCTGTATGGTGCACGGGCACAGAGGATGATTCAGACTGAGGGAGACAAGTCGGGCCCAAACAAACTGAAGCGAACTCCAGAGTGTCCAGACTGTTGAAGTTCAGTAGTTTCTGGTTCAGAATCTTGCCCACGTCAAATCTAAAGTCCTACAGCAAGGTATGCCCTTTTGTACCCACAGGAGACAGTTGGACAGATTCAGGAGACCCTCCCAGGTGAAGGTCTGGACAGTGGGGAGGTTACTCCCATGTCTTTTGTCCAGTTTCGTGCCAGAGCAGGAGCCAACGGCTCCCAGGACAGGTTTGAACTGGACTATGCACAGGGACAGCAAATGTGCCTCTCATGTAGACTTTCGGTCGCTGCAAGTGCACCCACCCAGCCCTAATACACTGTATCCTGTCTGGAAGGTGGTCACATCTCCCTGTGACAGGATGCCTATTGTTCTGCCTTCCCCTGCTCGAGCTTGGCTCAGCAGCAGGAGGGCAGAAATATGCCTCTGGTCGGCAGCAACCATTTTGTGCTGCCCGGAACACCAGGAACCCAACATAGCTCACTTCTGAGGGGTGGAATCATACCTCCCACACCAGTTACCGGTGTCGGGGTATGATTCCAACATACAGAAAGGAGTGGGAGCACACTGCTTCACCTCCAAGCACAGTTCGCCCCTTAGCATTATGGTAAATGCAGTTCATGGTACATGCTAACTCGAATATTTATTGGAGTATTCCACCAAAGTTGGTGCAGGTTAGTGCTGTAAATATCTAGACATGTGTTTCTGGATATCATCAGTAGAGATAAAAACAAATGTATTCTGGGGTTGCAGAGCAGGCTCCCGCAATCCTATCAGGTCTCAGTACCTCTCACAGGCACACAGGTGAATCTCCACAAACTCGTCGGCTCAATGGCTCAAGGTAGCCTTTTCAAACAGAAAGGGGAGGGAGCAAACTGCTTCACCTCTTAGCACAGTTCGCCCCTTAGCATTATGATAAATGCAGTTCATGGTATATGCTTACTCGAATATTGACAGGAGTATTCCACCAAAGTTGGTGCAGGTTAGTGATGTAAATCTATAGACATGTGTTACTGGATATCATCTGTCATCAATAGAGATAAAAACAAATGTATTCTGGGGTTGCCGAGCAGGCTGCCACAATTCTTTAACGTCTCAGTACCTCTCACAGTTGCACAGGTGTATCTCCACAAGCTCGTCAGCTCAATGGCTCAAGGGAGCCTTTTCAAACAGAAAGGAGTGAGAGCACACTGCATCATCTCTCAGCAACATGTTTGACATCAAATTCAACTGGGTTTGTTTCAGCCATTTTAGAGTAGGTCAGTACGCGGTCGCATAATGCCACTCTATATGTCGTATATGGCTGATTCACTGACAACCCAGGAGAATGGACACCGTAGGCTGCAGGGATGTTCTGCTCATGCAGTGGCACCCTCTCTCTTAGAAGCAAGCACCCTCCCTTCAGAATTGTTAAGGCCTGCTATAGGGGTGACTTATAGATTTTAAGTGCAGTGACCTTTAGATATAGTAAACCTATATGAAGTTAAAGTTAAGGATTTTGTAGAGCGCTCGTAGACCAAACGGATTCTTGGCGCTAAAGACGGACGTACCAGAGGAAACAGGGAAGCAGACTACTCGGCAAAAGCTTGCAGGAAGAGCCAGGTCTTCAGCGCCCTGCGGAAATCCATATAGGAAGCAGAAATCCTAATGGTAAAGGGTAAAGAATTCCAGAAGGACGGGGCCAGGAAAGAGAAGCTCATGCCGCCATGTTTCTTCCTTCTGCAACGGGGGATGCACAAAAGATATTTAGAAGAGGACCGAAGGTCACGGGTGGGAGTGTAAGCCTTGAGTTTAGCGGCTGTAAAAGCTGGAGCAGTGCCGGCTGGAGCTTTAAAGATCAAACAGCCGAGTTTGAAGAAAGAACGTTCAAAGAGAGGTAACCAATGTAGCGCTTTTAAAAGTGGGGTGACAGGGTGGTGTTTAAGGAGTTTATAAACTAACCTGGCAGCCTGGTTCTGAATTAGTTGAAGACGGCGAAGCTCGTACGCCGGAATACCGACGTACAGAGCATTTCCGTAATCAAGGCGTGAAGTGACCATGGCAGACAAGATTAGTTTCAGTGCTGCATAAGAAAAAAACAGGAGATTTTACGTATGATACGTAAAGTGAGAAAGCAAGATGAGACCACTGCACTAACTTGAGAGTGCATGGAGATATCACTGCTAACTCGGATGCCGAGGCTTTTAATAGAAGCTGAGGGAGAGGGAGAAGGACCAAGGCAGGAAGGCCAGAAAGAGGAGGACCAGGGACTGGAGACACCCCCATTAAGCACTAACTCGGTCTTATCAGGATTGATCTTAAGGTGGTTAGCACTCATCCAATCACTGATAAAAGTCATAACTGATTAAAAGTTAAGAACAGAAGAAGAAGAGATATTGAAAATGAGTGGGGGGTCATCGGCGTAATTGAACACTGTGACGTCCAATTTTTGAAGAGCGAAGATGAGAGGAATAATATACAGATTAAAGAGAAGAGGAGAGAGAGAAGACCTTCGGGGGACACCACAGGCAGCAGCAGAGAAACCGGCCAGCTGGACGGCCTGCTGGCGATTCTCCAAGAACGGGGAGATCCAGGGAAGAACCCCGAAGGCCAGCGCCCTTGACACGATCGATCAGGATGGTTTGATCGACCATGTCAAAGGCAGCTGACAGGTCCAGGAGGACCAAGGCCTGGAAAGAGTTGGCATCGGCCCCGCATCTAAGTTCATCTAACACAGAGAGGATGACATACTCTGTGGAATGCACAGGGCGGAAGCCTGCCTGATGGCGGTCTAGAAAGTGCGTAATCTCAATGAAGAAACTAAGGCAGACTGTCACATGACTCTCCAGGATGTTTCCCAAAAAAGGGAGCAAAGAGATGGGGCGGAAATTGCAAGGAGAGGATGGGTCAGCTCCTACCTTCTTCAAGATGGGAATGATTTTAGCCGATTTGAAGAAATCGGGGACCGTCCCCAGTGAAAGGGAGTTGTTAAGAAGTGATAGGGAGGGATCCGGACAAGCAGAGAAAACCTCTTTTAGTATATGAGCAGGACAGCTATCAGAAGGGGAGCCAGATTTGACCTTGGAGAGTAAAGAGAGGAACATTTCCCTAGATATGTAGGGGAACTATTTCAGACAATGTGAATTAGAAGGAGGATCCGGGCAAAGGAAATCAGGAGAGGGAAGGGGAATATTAGCTTTGATTGTGCTAATTTTGTCAATAAAGTACTGATTAAGAGAATTACAGAGACAATCGAAAAAATGTCTTTAGGTTTGTTAGCTGAGAGAAGAATTTTTGAAGTGAAATAGTCCGATGTGGCCTGGAGGATGGATTTCTTGTAGTCCTGTAACAGGGGGAGGTACCGTGATTTTAAGACGGGCATTACCTAAGCCTCCAATGACGTTCAGCCTGCCTGAGAGCCAACTTTTTAGATTTTAACTTGGAGGTGAACCATCTGTTGGCATCATGGAGGTGGCGAGTCCTGACACGTTTTAAAGGGGCCAACTGATCACAGGCTGAAGAAAGCCAGTTGTTGATTGCAGTAGCCTGAGAGTGGGGAGAAAGATCAAGTAGGTTAGGACATGAGGATGAAAGGGAGGAGCATAGTAGAGGTATGTCCTCTCGTCCCCAATTGCAGGCCCAGGTGTTAGAGGGGAGCAAGAGTTTGGTAGCCTCCGCAAGATCGAAGGAAAATGAAATAAAAAAATGATCGGACCAAGGACATGGGCTAATGGTAGGGGTCCCAATGTGCAAATTGACTGACCAAACCTGGTGCAAGATGTGACCATGAATATGAGTTGGGGAATGATAATGCTATTTATTGAGCGCACAAATACCAAGATGGTTTCTCGGCGATAAGGAGAGCAAGTAACCCCACAAAACACCACTTACTGAAACAACCAAGTTTTCAGGCTTTTTCTAAAACTCAGGAGGGAACTAGCCTTCCTGATCTCAAGTGGAAGAGAGTTCCACAACCTGGATGTACTGTACTGGAAGCTCCGCCCGCCCCAGTGCAAGGTCCGGAACTTAGGCACCGCCAGCAGATTTGCGTCGATAGAGCGGAGCTGTCTAGCTGGTTGATACCACACAAAGAGCTTCTGAAAAAAAGACAGACCATTGTGCACCAGGGCTTTATGGGACACACAGGGAGCCTTAAAGGTAATTCTTTGCTCCACTGGCAGCCAGTGCAGCTTCCGAATTTCCTCTGAAACAGACTTATACCGCAGCAGATTCAACAAGCTGCCTAATTCTGCACTACCTCTCAGGGCGCATGGGTGCGTGATCAGAGCTCGTCAGCTCGTAGCTCAAGGGAGTCAATTTAACTGAAAAGTCTAAGAACGCACTCCGACTCCACCCACCAGCAGGTGAACCCCAGGAGCATCATGGTAGATGCGGTCTTTGTAGCGTGTGTGCTATTCGAAGATTGTGTGTTTTTGCAAGGTTGCAGCACCAACTCTGGACACCGATGTTTCAGATTAATTGTTCCTCATCAGCAGAGTGTAGGATTCTTCAGGGTTTGCTGTGCAGGCTGCCAAGTGTTCTCAGGTTTGATACCTCTCAGGGCGCGTGGGTGCGTGATCAGAGCTCGTCAGCTCGTAGCTCAAGGGAGCCAATTTAACTGAAAAGTCTAAGGTCGCACTCCGACTCCACCCACCAGCAGGTGAACCCCAGGAGCATCATGGTAGATGCGGTCTTTGTAGCGTGTGCGCTATTCAAAGATCGTGTGTTTTTGCAAGGTTGCAGCACCAACTCTGGACACCGGTGTTTCGGAATAATTGTTCCTCATCAGCTGAGTGTAGGATTCTTCCGGGTTTGCTGTGCAGGCTGCCAAGTGTTCTCAGGTTTGATACCTCTCAGGGCGCAAGGGTGCGTGATCAGAGCTCGTCAGCTTGTAGCTCAAAGGAGCCAATTTAACTGAAAAGTCTAAGGTCGCACTCCGACTCCACCCACCAGCAGGTGAACCCCAGGAGCATCATGGTAGATGCGGTCTTTGTAGCGTGTGCGCTATTCAAAGATCGTGTGTTTTTGCAAGGTTGCAGCACCAACTCTGGAGACTGGTGTTTCGGAATAATTGTTCCTCATCAGCAGAGTGTAGGATTCTTTGGGGTTTGCTGTGCAGGCTGCCAAGTGTTCTCAGGTTTGATACCTCTCAGGGCGCGTGGGTGCGTGATCAGAGCTCGTCAGCTCGTAGCTCAAGGGAGCCAATTTAACTGAAAAGTCTACGGTCGTACTCCGACTCCACCCACCAGCAGGTGAACCCCAGGAGCATCATGGTAGATGCGGTCTTTGTAGCGTGTGCGCTCTTCGAAGATCGTGTGTTTTTGCAAGGTTGCATCACCAACTCTGGACACCGGTGTTTCGGAATAATTGTTCCTCATCAGCAGAGTGTAGGATTCTTAGGCGTTTGCTGTGCTGGCTGCGAAGAGTTCTCAGGTTTGATACCTCTCAGGGCGCGTGGGTGCGTGATCAGAGCTCGTCAGCTCGTAGCTCAAGGGAGCCAATTTAACTGAAAAGTTTAAGGTCGCACTCCGACTCCACCCACCAGCAGGTAAACCTCAGGAGCATCATGGTAGATGCGTCTTTGTAGCGTGTGCGCTATTCGAAGATCGTGTGTTTTTGCAAGGTTGCAGTACCAACTCTGGACACCGGTGTTTCGGAATAATTGTTCCTCATCAGCAAAGTGTAGGATTCTTCGGGGTTTGCTGTGCAGGCTGCCAAGTGTTCTCAAGTTTGATACCTCTCAGGGAGCGTGGGTGCGTGATCAGAGCTCGTTAGCTCGTAGCTCAAGGGAGCCAATTTAACTAAAAAGTCTAAGGTCGCACTCCGACTCCACCCACCAGCAGGTGAACCCCAGGAGCATCATGGTAGATGTGGTCTTTGTAGCGTGTGCGCTATTCGAAGATCGTGTGTTTTTGCAAGGTTGCAGCACCAACTTTAGACACCGGTGTTTCGGAATAATTGTTCGTCATCAGCAGAGTGTAGGATTCTTCGGGGATTGCTGTGCAGGCTGCCAAGTGTTCTCAGGTTTGATACCTCTCAGGGCGCGTGGGTGCGTGATCAGAGCTCGTCAGCTCGTAGCTCAAGGGAGCCAATTTAACTGAAAAGTCTAAGTTTGCACTCCGACTCCACCCACTAGCAGGTGAACCCCAGGAGCATCATGGTAGATGCAGTCTTTGTAGCGTGTGCGCTATTCGAAGATCGTGTGTTTTTGCAAGGTTGCAGCACCAACTCTGGACACCGGTGTTTCGGAATAATTGTTCCTCATCAGCAGAGTGTAGGATTCTTTGGGGTTTGCTGTGAAGGCTGCCAAGTGTTCTCAGGTTTGATACCTCTCAGGGCGCGTGGGTGCGTGATCAGAGCTCGTCAGCTCGTAGCTCAAGGGAGCCAATTTAACTGAAAAGTCTAAGGTCGCACTCCGACTCCACCCACCAGCAGGTGAACCCCAGGAGCATCATGGTAGATGCAGTCTTTGTAGCGTGTGCGCTATTCGAAGATTGTGTGTTTTTGCAAGGTTGCAGCACCAACTCTGGACACCGGTGTTTCGGAATAATTGTTCCTCATCAGCAGAGTGTAGGATTCTTCGGGGTTTGCTGTGCAGGCTGCCAAGTGTTCTCAGGTTTGATACCTCTCAGGGCGGTTGGGTGCGTGATCAGAGCTCGTCAGCTCGTAACTCAAGGGAGCCAATTTAACTGAAAGGTCTATGGTCGCACTCCGACTCCACCCACCAGCAGGTGAACCCCAGGAGCATCATGGTAGATGCGGTCTTTGTAGCGTGTGCGCTATTCGAAGATCGCGTGTTTTGCAAGGTTGCAGCACCCACTCTGGACACCGGTGTTTCAGAATAATTGTTCCTCATCAGCAGAGTGTAGGATTCTTCGGGGTTTGCTGTGCAGGCTGCCAAGTGTTCTCAGGTTTGATACCTCTCAGGCCGCGTGGTTGCGTGATCAGAGCTCGTCAGCTCGTAGCTCAAGGGAGCCAATTTAACTGAAAAGTCTAAGTTTGCACTCCGACTCCACCCACCAGCAGGTGAACCCCAGGAGCATCATGGTAGATGCAGTCTTTGTAGCGTGTGCGCTATTCGAAGATCGTGTGTTTTTGCAAGGTTGCAGCACCAACTCTGGACACCGGTGTTTCGGAATAATTGTTCCTCATCAGCAGAGTGTAGGATTCTTCGGGGTTTGCTGTGCAGGCTGCCAAGTGTTCTCAGGTTTGATACCTCTCAGGGCGGTTGGGTGCGTGATCAGAGCTCGTCAGCTCGTAACTCAAGGGAGCCAATTTACCTGAAAGGTCTATGGTCGCACTCCGACTCCACCCACCAGCAGGTGAACCCCAGGAGCATCATGGTAAATGCGGTCTTTGTAGCGTGTGCGCTATTCGAAGATCGTGTGTTTTGCAAGGTTGCAGCACCCACTCTGGACACCAGTGTTTCGGAATAATTGTTCCTCATCAGCAGAGTGTAGGATTCTTCGGGGTTTGCTGTGCAGGCTGCCAAGTGTTCTCAAGTTTGATACCTCTCAGGGCGCGTGGTTGCGTGATCAGAGCTCGTCAGCTCGTAGCTCAAGGGAGCCAATTTAACTGAAAAGTCTAAGGTCGCACTCCGACTCCACCCACCAGCAGGTGAACCCCAGGAGCATCATGGTAGATGCGGTCTTTGTAGTGTGTGCGCTATTCGAAGATCGTGTGTTTTTGCAAGGTTGCAGCACTAACTCTGGACACCGGTGTTTCGGAATAATTGTTCATCATCAGCTGAGTGTAGGATTCTTCAGAGTTTGCTGTGCAGGCTGCCAAGTGTTCTCAGGTTTGATACCTCTCAGAGCGCGTGGGTCCATGATCAGAGCTCGTCAGCTCGTAGCTCAAGGGAGCCAATTTAACTGAAAAGTCTTAGGTCGCACTCCGACTCCACCCACCAGCAGGTGAACCCCAGGAGCATCATAGTAGATGCGGTCTTTGTAGCGTGTGCGCTATTCGAAGATCGTGTGTTTTTGAAAGGTTGCGGCACCAACTCTGGACACCGGTGTTTCGGAATAATTGTTCCTCATCAGCAGAGTGTAGCATTCTTCGGGGTTTGCTGTGCAGGCTGCCAAGTGTTCTCAGGTTTGATACCTCTCAGGGCGGTTGGGTGCGTGATCAGAGCTCGTCAGCTCGTAACTCAAGGGAGCCAATTTAACTGAAAGGTCTATGGTCACACTCCGACTCCACCCACCAGCAGGTGAACCCCAGGAGCATCATGGTAGATGCGGTCTTTGTAGCGTGTGCGCTATTCGAAGATCGCGTGTTTTTGCAAGGTTGCAGCACCAACTCTGGACACCGGTGTTTCGGAATAATTGTTCCTCATCAGCAGAGTGTAGGATTCTTCGGGGTTTGCTGTGCAGGCTGCCAAGTGTTCTCAGGTTTGATACCTCTCAGGGCGGTTGGGTGCGTGATCAGAGCTCGTCAGCTCGTAACTCAAGGGAGCCAATTTAACTGAAAGGTCTATGGTCGCACTCCGACTCCACCCACCAGCAGGTGAACCCCAGGAGCATCATGGTAGATGCGGTCTTTGTAGCGTGTGCGCTATTCGAAGATCGCGTGTTTTGCAAGGTTGCAGCACCCACTCTGGACACCGGTGTTTCGGAATAATTGTTCCTCATCAGCAGAGTGTAGGATTCTTCGGGGTTTGCTGTGTAGGCTGCCAAGTGTTCTCAGGTTTGATACCTCTCAGGCCGCGTGGTTGCGTGATCAGAGCTCGTCAGCTCGTAGCTCAAGGGAGCCAATTTAACTGAAAAGTCTAAGTTTGCACTCCGACTCCACCCACCAGCAGGTGAACCCCAGGAGCATCATGGTAGATGCAGTCTTTGTAGCGTGTGCGCTATTCGAAGATCGTGTGTTTTTGCAAGGTTGCAGCACCAACTCTGGACACCGGTGTTTCGGAATAATTGTTCCTCATCAGCAGAGTGTAGGATTCTTCGGGGTTTGCTGTGCAGGCTGCCAAGTGTTCTCAGGTTTGATACCTCTCAGGGCGGTTGGGTGCGTGATCAGAGCTCGTCAGCTCGTAACTCAAGGGAGCCAATTTACCTGAAAGGTCTATGGTCGCACTCCGACTCCACCCACCAGCAGGTGAACCCCAGGAGCATCATGGTAGATGCGGTCTTTGTAGCGTGTGCGCTATTCGAAGATCGTGTGTTTTGCAAGGTTGCAGCACCCACTCTGGACACCGGTGTTTCGGAATAATTGTTCCTCATCAGCAGAGTGTAGGATTCTTCGGGGTTTGCTGTGCAGGCTGCCAAGTGTTCTCAGGTTTGATACCTCTCAGGGCGCGTGGTTGCGTGATTAGAGCTCGTCAGCTCGTAGCTCAAGGGAGCCAATTTAACTGAAAAGTCTAAGGTCGCACTCCGACTCCACCCACCAGCAGGTGAACCCCAGGAGCATCATGGTAGATGCGGTCTTTGTAGTGTGTGCGCTATTCGAAGATCGTGTGTTTTTGCAAGGTTGCAGCACTAACTCTGGACACCGGTGTTTCGGAATAATTGTTCATCATCAGCTGAGTGTAGGATTCTTCAGGGTTTGCTGTGCAGGCTGCCAAGTGTTCTCAGGTTTGATACCTCTCAGAGCGCGTGGGTCCGTGATCAGAGCTCGTCAGCTCGTAGCTCAAGGGAGCCAATTTAACTGAAAAGTCTTAGGTCGCACTCCGACTCCACCCACCAGCAGGTGAACCCCAGGAGCATCATGGTAGATGCGGTCTTTGTAGCGTGTGCGCTATTCGAAGATCGCGTGTTTTTGCAAGGTTGCAGCACCAACTCTGGACACCGGTGTTTCGGAATAATTGTTCCTCATCAGCAGAGTGTAGGATTCTTCGGGGTTTGCTGTGCAGGCTGCCAAGTGTTCTCAGGTTTGATACCTCTCAGGGCGGTTGGGTGCGTGATCAGAGCTCGTCAGCTCGTAACTCAAGGGAGCCAATTTAACTGAAAGGTCTATGGTCGCACTCCGACTCCACCCACCAGCAGGTGAACCCCAGGAGCATCATGGTAGATGCGGTCTTTGTAGCGTGTGCGCTATTCGAAGATCGCGTGTTTTGCAAGGTTGCAGCACCCACTCTGGACACCGGTGTTTCGGAATAATTGTTCCTCAACAGCAGAGTGTAGGATTCTTCGGGGTTTGCTGTGCAGGCTGCCAAGTGTTCTCAGGTTTGATACCTCTCAGGCCGCGTGGTTGCGTGATCAGAGCTCGTCAGCTCGTAGCTCAAGGGAGCCAATTTAACTGAAAAGTCTAAGTTTGCACTCCGACTCCACCCACCAGCAGGTGAACCCCAGGAGCATCATGGTAGATGCAGTCTTTGTAGCGTGTGCGCTATTCGAAGATCGTGTGTTTTTGCAAGGTTGCAGCACCAACTCTGGACACCGGTGTTTCGGAATAATTGTTCCTCATCAGCAGAGTGTAGGATTCTTCGGGGTTTGCTGTGCAGGCTGCCAAGTGTTCTCAGGTTTGATACCTCTCAGGGCGGTTGGGTGCGTGATCAGAGCTCGTCAGCTCGTAACTCAAGGGAGCCAATTTACCTGAAAGGTCTATGGTCGCACTCCGACTCCACCCACCAGCAGGTGAACCCCAGGAGCATCATGGTAGATGCGGTCTTTGTAGCGTGTGCGCTATTCGAAGATCGTGTGTTTTGCAAGGTTGCAGCACCCACTCTGGACACCGGTGTTTCGGAATAATTGTTCCTCATCAGCAGAGTGTAGGATTCTTCGGGGTTTGCTGTGCAGGCTGCCAAGTGTTCTCAGGTTTGATACCTCTCAGGGCGCGTGGTTGCGTGATCAGAGCTCGTCAGCTCGTAGCTCAAGGGAGCCAATTTAACTGAAAAGTCTAAGGTCGCACTCCGACTCCACCCACCAGCAGGTGAACCCCAGGAGCATCATGGTAGATGCGGTCTTTGTAGTGTGTGCGCTATTCGAAGATCGTGTGTTTTTGCAAGGTTGCAGCACTAACTCTGGACACCGGTGTTTCGGAATAATTGTTCATCATCAGCTGAGTGTAGGATTCTTCAGGGTTTGCTGTGCAGGCTGCCAAGTGTTCTCAGGTTTGATACCTCTCAGAGCGCGTGGGTCCGTGATCAGAGCTCGTCAGCTCGTAGCTCAAGGGAGCCAATTTAACTGAAAAGTCTTAGGTCGCACTCCGACTCCACCCACCAGCAGGTGAACCCCAGGAGCATCATGGTAGATGCGGTCTTTGTAGTGTGTGCGCTATTCGAAGATCGTGTGTTTTTGCAAGGTTGCAGCACTAACTCTGGACACCGGTGTTTCGGAATAATTGTTCATCATCAGCTGAGTGTAGGATTCTTCAGGGTTTGCTGTGCAGGCTGCCAAGTGTTCTCAGGTTTGATACCTCTCAGGGCGCGTGGTTGCGTGATCAGAGCTCGTCAGCTCGTAGCTCAAGGGAGCCAATTTAACTGAAAAGTCTAAGGTCGCACTCCGACTCCACCCACCAGCAGGTGAACCCCAGGAGCATCATGGTAGATGCGGTCTTTGTAGTGTGTGCGCTATTCGAAGATCATGTGTTTTTGCAAGGTTGCAGCACTAACTCTGGACACCGGTGTTTCGGAATAATTGTTCATCATCAGCTGAGTGTAGGATTCTTCAGGGTTTGCTGTGCAGGCTGCCAAGTGTTCTCAGGTTTGATACCTCTCAGGCCGCGTGGTTGCGTGATCAGAGCTCGTCAGCTCGTAGCTCAAGGGAGCCAATTTAACTGAAAAGTCTAAGTTTGCACTCCGACTCCACCCACCAGCAGGTGAACCCCAGGAGCATCATGGTAGATGCAGTCTTTGTAGCGTGTGCGCTATTCGAAGATCGTGTGTTTTTGCAAGGTTGCAGCACCAACTCTGGACACCGGTGTTTCGGAATAATTGTTCCTCATCAGCAGAGTGTAGGATTCTTCGGGGTTTGCTGTGCAGGCTGCCAAGTGTTCTCAGGTTTGATACCTCTCAGGGCGGTTGGGTGCGTGATCAGAGCTCGTCAGCTCGTAACTCAAGGGAGCCAATTTACCTGAAAGGTCTATGGTCGCACTCCGACTCCACCCACCAGCAGGTGAACCCCAGGAGCATCATGGTAGATGCGGTCTTTGTAGCGTGTGCGCTATTCGAAGATCGTGTGTTTTGCAAGGTTGCAGCACCCACTCTGGACACCGGTGTTTCGGAATAATTGTTCCTCATCAGCAGAGTGTAGGATTCTTCGGGGTTTGCTGTGCAGGCTGCCAAGTGTTCTCAGGTTTGATACCTCTCAGGGCGCGTGGTTGCGTGATCAGAGCTCGTCAGCTCGTAGCTCAAGGGAGCCAATTTAACTGAAAAGTCTAAGGTCGCACTCCGACTCCACCCACCAGCAGGTGAACCCCAGGAGCATCATGGTAGATGCGGTCTTTGTAGTGTGTGCGCTATTCGAAGATCGTGTGTTTTTGCAAGGTTGCAGCACTAACTCTGGACACCGGTGTTTCGGAATAATTGTTCATCATCAGCTGAGTGTAGGATTCTTCAGGGTTTGCTGTGCAGGCTGCCAAGTGTTCTCAGGTTTGATACCTCTCAGAGCGCGTGGGTCCGTGATCAGAGCTCGTCAGCTCGTAGCTCAAGGGAGCCAATTTAACTGAAAAGTCTTAGGTCGCACTCCGACTCCACCCACCAGCAGGTGAACCCCAGGAGCATCATGGTAGATGCGGTCTTTGTAGTGTGTGCGCTATTCGAAGATCGTGTGTTTTTGCAAGGTTGCAGCACTAACTCTGGACACCGGTGTTTCGGAATAATTGTTCATCATCAGCTGAGTGTAGGATTCTTCAGGGTTTGCTGTGCAGGCTGCCAAGTGTTCTCAGGTTTGATACCTCTCAGAGCGCGTGGGTCCGTGATCAGAGCTCGTCAGCTCGTAGCTCAAGGGAGCCAATTTAACTGAAAAGTCTAAGGTCGCACTCCGACTCCACCCACCAGCAGGTGAACCCCAGGAGCATCATGGTAGATGCGGTCTTTGTAGCGTGTGCGCTATTCGAAGATCGTGTGTTTTTGCAAGGTTGCAGCACCCACTCTGGACACCGGTGTTTCAGAATAATTTTTCCTCATCAGCAGAGTGTAGGATTCTTCGGGGTTTGCTGTGCAGGCTGTCAAGTGTTCTCAGGTTTGATACCTCTCAGGGCGCGTGGGTGCGTGATCAGAGCTCGTCGGCTCGTAGCTCAAGGGAGCGATTTTAACTGAAAAGTCTACGGTCGCACTCCGACTCCACCCACCAGCAGGTGAACCCCAGGAGCATCATAGTAGATGCGGTCTTTGTAGCGTGTGCGCTATTCGAAGATAGTGTGTTTTTGCAAGGTTGCAGCACCAACTCTGGACACCGGTGTTTCGGAATAATTGTTCCTCATCAGCAGAGTGTAGGATTCTTTGGGGTTTGCTGTGCAGGCTGCCAAGTGTTCTCAGGTTTGATACCTCTCAGGGCGCGTGATCAGAGCTCGTCAGCTCGTAGCTCAAGGGAGCCAATTTAACTGAAAGGTCTATGGTCGCACTCCGACTCCACCCACCAGCAGGTGAACCCCAGGAGCATCATGGTAGATGCGGTCTTTGTAGCGTGTGCGCTATTCGAAGATCGCGTGTTTTTGCAAGGTTGCAGCACCAACTCTGGACACCGGTGTTTCGGAATATTTGTTCCTCATCAGCAGAGTGTAGGATTCTTCGGGGTTTGCTGTGCAGGCTGCCAAGTGTTCTCAGGTTTGATACCTCTCAGGGCGGTTGGGTGCGTGATCAGAGCTCGTCAGCTCGTAACTCAAGGGAGCCAATTTAACTGAAAGGTCTATGGTCGCACTCCGACTCCACCCACCAGCAGGTGAACCCCAGGAGCATCATGGTAGATGCGGTCTTTGTAGCGTGTGCGCTATTCGAAGATCGCGTGTTTTTGCAAGGTTGCAGCACCAACTCTGGACACCGGTGTTTCGTAATAATTGTTCCTCATCAGCAGAGTGTAGGATTCTTCGTGGTTTGCTGTGCAGGCTGCCAAGTGTTCTCAGGTTTGATACCTCTCAGGGCGGTTGGGTGCGTGATCAGAGCTCGTCAGCTCGTAACTCAAGGGAGCCAATTTAACTGAAAGGTCTATGGTCGCACTCCGACTCCACCCACCAGCAGGTGAACCCCAGGAGCATCATGGGAGATGCGGTCTTTGTAGTGTGTGCGCTATTCGAAGATCGTGTGTTTTTGCAAGGTTGCAGCACTAACTCTGGACACCGGTGTTTCGGAATAATTGTTCATCATCAGCTGAGTGTAGGATTCTTCAGGGTTTGCTGTGCAGGCTGCCAAGTGTTCTCAGGTTTGATACCTCTCAGAGCGCGTGGGTCCGTGATCAGAGCTCGTCAGCTCGTAGCTCAAGGGAGCCAATTTAACTGAAAAGTCTTAGGTCGCACTCCGACTCCACCCACCAGCAGGTGAACCCCAGGAGCATCATGGTAGATGCGGTCTTTGTAGTGTGTGCGCTATTCGAAGATCGTGTGTTTTTGCAAGGTTGCAGCACTAACTCTGGACACCGGTGTTTCGGAATAATTGTTCATCATCAGCTGAGTGTAGGATTCTTCAGGGTTTGCTGTGCAGGCTGCCAAGTGTTCTCAGGTTTGATACCTCTCAGAGCGCGTGGGTCCGTGATCAGAGCTCGTCAGCTCGTAGCTCAAGGGAGCCAATTTAACTGAAAAGTCTAAGGTCGCACTCCGACTCCACCCACCAGCAGGTGAACCCCAGGAGCATCATGGTAGATGCGGTCTTTGTAGCGTGTGCGCTATTCGAAGATCGTGTGTTTTTGCAAGGTTGCAGCACCCACTCTGGACACCGGTGTTTCAGAATAATTTTTCCTCATCAGCAGAGTGTAGGATTCTTCGGGGTTTGCTGTGCAGGCTGTCAAGTGTTCTCAGGTTTGATACCTCTCGTGGCGCGTGGGTGCGTGATCAGAGCTCGTCGGCTCGTAGCTCAAGGGAGCCATTTTAACTGAAAAGTCTACGGTCGCACTTCGACTCCACCCACCAGCAGGTGAACCCCAGGAGCATCATAGTAGATGCGGTCTTTGTAGCGTGTGCGCTATTCGAAGATAGTGTGTTTTTGCAAGGTTGCAGCACCAACTCTGGACACCGGTGTTTCCGAATAATTGTTCCTCATCAGCAGAGTGTAGGATTCTTTGGGGTTTGCTGTGCAGGCTGCCAAGTGTTCTCAGGTTTGATACCTCTCAGGGCGCGTGATCAGAGCTCGTCAGCTCGTAGCTCAAGGGAGCCAATTTAACTGAAAGGTCTATGGTCGCACTCCGACTCCACCCACCAGCAGGTGAACCCCAGGAGCATCATGGTAGATGCGGTCTTTGTAGCGTGTGCGCTATTCGAAGATCGCGTGTTTTTGCAAGGTTGCAGCACCAACTCTGGACATCGGTGTTTCGGAATAATTGTTCCTCATCAGCAGAGTGTAGGATTCTTCGGGGTTTGCTGTGCAGGCTGCCAAGTGTTCTCAGGTTTGATACCTCTCAGGGCGGTTGGGTGCGTGATCAGAGCTCGTCAGCTCGTAACTCAAGGGAGCCAATTTAACTGAAAGGTCTATGGTCGCACTCCGACTCCACCCACCAGCAGGTGAACCCCAGGAGCATCATGGTAGATGCGGTCTTTGTAGCGTGTGCGCTATTCGAAGATCGCGTGTTTTTGCAAGGTTGCAGCACCAACTCTGGACACCGGTGTTTCGTAATAATTGTTCCTCATCAGCAGAGTGTAGGATTCTTCGGGGTTTGCTGTGCAGGCTGCCAAGTGTTCTCAGGTTTGATACCTCTCAGGGCGGTTGGGTGCGTGATCAGAGCTCGTCAGCTCGTAACTCAAGGGAGCCAATTTAACTGAAAGGTCTATGGTCGCACTCCGACTCCACCCACCAGCAGGTGAACCCCAGGAGCATCATGGTAGATGCGGTCTTTGTAGCGTGTGCGCTATTCGAAGATCGCGTGTTTTGCAAGGTTGCAGCACCCACTCTGGACACCGGTGTTTCGGAATAATTGTTCCTCATCAGCAGAGTGTAGGATTCTTCGGGGTTTGCTGTGCAGGCTGCCAAGTGTTCTCAGGTTTGATACCTCTCAGGGCGCGTGGGTGCGTGATCAGAGCTCGTCAGCTCGTAGCTCAAGGGAGCCAATTTAACTGAAAAGTCTAAGGTCGCACTCCGACTCCACCCACCAGCAGGTGAACCCCAGGAGCATCATGGTAGATGCGGTCTTTGTAGCGTGTGCGCTATTCGAAGATCGTGTGTTTTTGCAAGGTTGCAGCACCAACTCTGGACACCAGTGTTTCGGAATAATTGTTCCTCATCAGCAGAGTGTAGGATTCTTCGGGGCTTGCTGTGCTGGCTGCCAAGAGTTCTCAGGTTTGATACCTCTCAGGGCGCGTGGGTGCGTGATCAGAGCTCGTCAGCTCGTAGCTCAAGGGAGCCAATTTAACTGAAAAGTCTAAGGTCGCACTCCGACTCCACCCACCAGCAGGTAAACCCCAGGAGCATCATGGTAGATGCGGTCTTTGTAGCGTGTGTGCTATTCGAAGATCGTGTGTTGTTGCAAGGTTGCAGCACCAACTTTAGACACCGGTGTTTCGGAATAATTGTTCCTCATCAGCAGAGTGTAGGATTCTTCGGGGTTTGCTGTGCAGGCTGCCAAGTGTTCTCAGGTTTGATACCTCTCAGGGCGGTTGGGTGCGTGATCAGAGCTCGTCAGCTCGTAACTCAAGGGAGCCAATTTAACTGAAAGGTCTATGGTCGCACTCCGACTCCACCCACCAGCAGGTGAACCCCAGGAGCATAATGGTAGATGCGGTCTTTGTAGCGTGTGCGCTATTCGAAGATCGCGTGTTTTGCAAGGTTGCAGCACCCACTCTGGACACCGGTGTTTCGGAATAATTGTTCCTCATCAGCAGAGTGTAGGATTCTTCGGGGTTTGCTGTGCAGGCTGCCAAGTGTTCTCAGGTTTGATACCTCTCAGGCCACGTGGTTGCGTGATCAGAGCTCGTCAGCTCGTAGCTCAAGGGAGCCAATTTAACTGAAAAGTCTAAGTTTGCACTCCGACTCCACCCACCAGCAGGTGAACCCCAGGAGCATCATGGTAGATGCAGTCTTTGTAGCGTGTGCGCTATTCGAAGATCGTGTGTTTTTGCAAGGTTGCAGCACCAACTCTGGACACCGGTGTTTCGGAATAATTGTTCCTCATCAGCAGAGTGTAGGATTCTTCGGGGTTTGCTGTGCAGGCTGCCAAGTGTTCTCAGGTTTGATACCTCTCAGGGTGGTTGGGTGCGTGATCAGAGCTCGTCAGCTCGTAACTCAAGGGAGCCAATTTAACTGAAAGGTCTATGGTCGCACTCCGACTCCACCCACCAGCAGGTGAACCCCAGGAGCATCATGGTACATGCGGTCTTTGTAGCGTGTGCGCTATTCGAAGATCTTGTGTTTTGCAAGGTTGCAGCACCCACTCTGGACACCGGTGTTTCGGAATAATTGTTCCTCATCAGCAGAGTGTAGGATTCTTTGGGGTTTGCTGTGCAGGCTGCCATGTGTTCTCAGGTTTGATACCTCTCAGGCGCGTGGGTGCGTGATCAGAGCTTTTCAGCTCGTAGCTCAAGGGAGCCAATTTAACTGAAAAGTCTACGGTCGTACTCCGACTCCACCCACCAGCAGGTGAACCCCAGGAGCATCATGGTAGATACAGTCTTTGTAGCGTGTGCGCTATTCGAAGATCGTGTGTTTTTGCAAGGTTGCAGCACCAACTCTGGACACCAGTGTTTCGGAATAATTGTTCCTCATCAGCAGAGTGTAGGATTCTTCGGGGCTTGCTGTGCTGGCTGCCAAGAGTTCTCAGGTTTGATACCTCTCAGGGCGCGTGGGTGCGTGATCAGAGCTCGTCAGCTCGTAGCTCAAGGGAGCCAATTTAACTGAAAAGTCTAAGGTCGCACTCCGACTCCACCCACCAGCAGGTAAACCCCAGGAGCATCATGGTAGATGCGGTCTTTGTAGCGTGTGCGCTATTCGAAGATCATGTGTTTTTGCAAGGTTGCAGTACCAACTCAGGACACCGGTGTTTTGGAATAATTGTTCCTCATCAGCAGAGTGTAGGATTCTTCGGGGTTTGCTGTGCAAGCTGCCAAGTGTTCTCAAGTTTGATACCTCTCAGGGCGCGTGGGTGCGTGATCAGAGCTCGTTAGCTCGTAGCTCAAGGGAGCCAATTTAACTGAAAAGTCTAAGGTCGCACTCCGACTCCACCCACCAGCAGGTGAACCCCAGGAGCATCATGGTAGATGTGGTCTTTGTAGCGTGTGCGCTATTCGAAGATCGTGTGTTGTTGCAAGGTTGCAGCACCAACTTTAGACACCGGTGTTTCGGAATAATTGTTCCTCATCAGCAGAGTGTAGGATTCTTCGGGGTTTGCTGTGCAGGCTGCCAAGTGTTCTCAGGTTTGATACCTCTCAGGGCGGTTGGGTGCGTGATCAGAGCTCGTCAGCTCGTAACTCAAGGGAGCCAATTTAACTGAAAGGTCTATGGTTGCACTCCGACTCCACCCACCAGCAGGTGAACCCCGGGAGCATAATGGTAGATGCGGTCTTTGTAGCGTGTGCGCTATTCGTAGATCGCGTGTTTTGCAAGGTTGCAGCACCCACTCTGGACACCGGTGTTTCGGAATAATTGTTCCTCATCAGCAGAGTGTAGGATTCTTCGGGGTTTGCTGTGCAGGCTGCCAAGTGTTCTCAGGTTTGATACCTCTCAGGCCGCGTGGTTGCGTGATCAGAGCTCGTCAGCTCGTAGCTCAAGGGAGCCAATTTAACTGAAAAGTCTAAGTTTGCACTCCGACTCCACCCACCAGCAGGTGAACCCCAGGAGCATCATGGTAGATGCAGTCTTTGTAGCGTGTGCGCTATTCGAAGATCGTGTGTTTTTGCAAGGTTGCAGCACCAACTCTGGACACCGTTGTTTCGGAATAATTGTTCCTCATCAGCAGAGTGTAGGATTCTTCGGGGTTTGCTGTGCAGGCTGCCAAGTGTTCTCAGGTTTGATACCTCTCAGGGCGGTTGGGTGCGTGATCAGAGCTCGTCAGCTCGTAACTCAAGGGAGCCAATTTAACTGAAAGGTCTATGGTCGCACTCCGACTCCACCCACCAGCAGGTGAACCCCAGGAGCATCATGGTAGATGCGGTCTTTGTAGCGTGTGCGCTATTCGAAGATCTTGTGTTTTGCAAGGTTGCAGCACCCACTTTGGACACCTGTGTTTCGGAATAATTGTTCCTCATCAGCAGAGTGTAGGATTCTTCGGGGTTTGCTGTGCAGGCTGCCACGTGTTCTCAGGTTTGATACCTCTCAGGGCGCGTGGTTGCGTGATCAGAGCTCGTCAGCTCGTAGCTCAAGGGAGCCAATTTAACTGAAAAGTCTAAGGTCGCACTCCGACTCCACCCACCAGCAGGTGAACCCCAGGAGCATCATGGTAGATGCAGTCTTTGTAGCGTGTGCGCTATTCGAAGATCGTGTGTTTTTGCAAGGTTGCAGCACCAACTCTGGACACCAGTGTTTCGGAATAAGTGTTCCTCATCAGCAGAGTGTAGGATTCTTCGGGGTTTGCTGTGCAGGCTGCCAAGTGTTCTCAGGTTTGATACCTCTCAGGGCGGTTGGGTGCGTGATCAGAGCTCGTCAGCTCGTAACTCAAGGGAGCCAATTTAACTGAAAGGTCTATGGTCGCACTCCGACTCCACCCACCAGCAGGTGAACCCCAGGAGCATCATGGTAGATGCGGTCTTTGTAGCGTGTGCGCTATTAGAAGATCTTATGTTTTGCAAGGTTGCAGCACCCACTCTGGACACCGGTGTTTCTGAATAATTGTTCCTCATCAGCAGAGTGTAGGATTCTTCGGGGTTTGCTGTGCAGGCTGCCAAGTGTTCTCAGGTTTGATACCTCTCAGGGCGCGTGGTTGCGTGATCAGAGCTCGTCAGCTCGTAGCTCAAGGAGCCAATTTAACTGAAAAGTCTAAGGTCGCACTCCGACTCCACCCACCAGCAGCTGAACCCCAGGAGCATCATGGTAGATGCGGTCTTTGTAGTGTGTGCGCTATTCGAAGATCGTGTGTTTTTGCAAGGTTGCAGCACTAACTCTGGACACCGGTGTTTCGGAATAATTGTTCATCATCAGCTGAGTGTAGGATTCTTCAGGGTTTGCTGTGCAGGCTGCCAAGTGTTCTCAGGTTTGATACCTCTCAGGGCGCGTGGGTCCGTGATCAGAGCTCGTCAGCTCGTAGCTCAAGGGAGCCAATTTAACTGAAAAGTCTACGGTCGCACTCCGACTCCACCCACCAGCAGGTGAACCCCAGGAGCATCATGGTAGATGCTGTCTTTGTAGCGTGTGCGCTATTCGAAGATCGTGTGTTTTTGCAAGGTTGCAGCACCAACTCTGGACACCGGTGTTTCAGAATAATTGTTCCTCATCAGCAGAGTGTAGGATTCTTCGGGGTTTGCTGTGCTGGCTGCCAAGAGTTCTCAGGTTTGATACCTCTCAGGCCGCGTGGTTGCGTGATCAGAGCTCGTCAGCTCGTAGCTCAAGGGAGCCAATTTAACTGAAAAGTCTAAGTTTGCACTCCGACTCCACCCACCAGCAGGTGAACCCCAGGAGCATCATGGTAGATGCAGTCTTTGTAGCGTGTGCGCTATTCGAAGATCGTGTGTTTTTGCAAGGTTGCAGCACCAACTCTGGACACCGTTGTTTCGGAATAATTGTTCCTCATCAGCAGAGTGTAGGATTCTTCGGGGTTTGCTGTGCAGGCTGCCAAGTGTTCTCAGGTTTGATACCTCTCAGGGCGGTTGGGTGCGTGATCAGAGCTCGTCAGCTCGTAACTCAAGGGAGCCAATTTAACTGAAAGGTCTATGGTCGCACTCCGACTCCACCCACCAGCAGGTGAACCCCAGGAGCATCATGGTAGATGCGGTCTTTGTAGCGTGTGCGCTATTCGAAGATCTTGTGTTTTGCAAGGTTGCAGCACCCACTTTGGACACCTGTGTTTCGGAATAATTGTTCCTCATCAGCAGAGTGTAGGATTCTTCGGGGTTTGCTGTGCAGGCTGCCACGTGTTCTCAGGTTTGATACCTCTCAGGGCGCGTGGTTGCGTGATCAGAGCTCGTCAGCTCGTAGCTCAAGGGAGCCAATTTAACTGAAAAGTCTAAGGTCGCACTCCGACTCCACCCACCAGCAGGTGAACCCCAGGAGCATCATGGTAGATGCAGTCTTTGTAGCGTGTGCGCTATTCGAAGATCGTGTGTTTTTGCAAGGTTGCAGCACCAACTCTGGACACCAGTGTTTCGGAATAAGTGTTCCTCATCAGCAGAGTGTAGGATTCTTCGGGGTTTGCTGTGCAGGCTGCCAAGTGTTCTCAGGTTTGATACCTCTCAGGGCGGTTGGGTGCGTGATCAGAGCTCGTCAGCTCGTAACTCAAGGGAGCCAATTTAACTGAAAGGTCTATGGTCGCACTCCGACTCCACCCACCAGCAGGTGAACCCCAGGAGCATCATGGTAGATGCGGTCTTTGTAGCGTGTGCGCTATTAGAAGATCTTGTGTTTTGCAAGGTTGCAGCACCCACTCTGGACACCGGTGTTTCTGAATAATTGTTCCTCATCAGCAGAGTGTAGGATTCTTCGGGGTTTGCTGTGCAGGCTGCCAAGTGTTCTCAGGTTTGATACCTCTCAGGGCGCGTGGTTGCGTGATCAGAGCTCGTCAGCTCGTAGCTCAAGGGAGCCAATTTAACTGAAAAGTCTAAGGTCGCACTCCGACTCCACCCACCAGCAGGTGAACCCCAGGAGCATCATGGTAGATGCGGTCTTTGTAGTGTGTGCGCTATTCGAAGATCGTGTGTTTTTGCAAGGTTGCAGCACTAACTCTGGACACCGGTGTTTCGGAATAATTGTTCATCATCAGCTGAGTGTAGGATTCTTCAGGGTTTGCTGTGCAGGCTGCCAAGTGTTCTCAGGTTTGATACCTCTCAGGGCGCGTGGGTCCGTGATCAGAGCTCGTCAGCTCGTAGCTCAAGGGAGCCAATTTAACTGAAAAGTCTACGGTCGCACTCCGACTCCACCCACCAGCAGGTGAACCCCAGGAGCATCATGGTAGATGCTGTCTTTGTAGCGTGTGCGCTATTCGAAGATCGTGTGTTTTTGCAAGGTTGCAGCACCAACTCTGGACACCGGTGTTTCAGAATAATTGTTCCTCATCAGCAGAGTGTAGGATTCTTCGGGGTTTGCTGTGCTGGCTGCCAAGAGTTCTCAGGTTTGATACCTCTCAGGGCGCGTGGGTGCGTGATCAGAGCTCGTCAGCTCGTAGCTCAAGGGAGCCAATTTAACTGAAAAGTCTAGGTCGCACTCCGACTCCACCCACCAGCAGGTAAACCCCAGGAGCATCATGGTAGATGCGGTCTTTGTAGCGTGTGCGCTATTCGAAGATCGTGTGTTTTTGCAAGGTTGCAGCACCAACTCTGGACACCAGTGTTTCGGAAAATTGTTCCTCATCAGCAGAGTGTAGGATTCTTTGGGGTTTGCTGTGCAGGCTGCCAAGTGTTCCCAGGTTTAATACCTCTCAGGGCGTGTCGGTGCGTGATCAGAGCTCGTCAGCTCGTAGCTCAAGGGAGTCAATTTAACTGAAAAGTCTAAGGTCGCACTCCGACTCCACCCACCAGCAGGTGGAGTCCCCCTGAGAGGTATCAAACCTGAGAACACTTGGCAGCCTGGACAGCAAACCCCGAAGAATCCTACACTCTGCTGATGAGGAACAATTATTCCGAAACACCGATGTCCAGAGTTGGTGCTGCAACCTTGCAAAAACACGATCTTCGAATAGCGCACACGCTACAAAGACCGCATCTACCATGATGCTCCTGGGGTTCACCTGCTGGTGGGTGGAGTCGGAATGCGACCTTAGACTTTTCAGTTAAATTGGCTCCCTTGAGCTACGAGCCGACGAGCTCTGATCACGCACCCACGCGCCCTGAGAGGTATCAAACCTGAGAACACTTGGCAGCCTGCACAGCAAACCCCGAAGAATCCTACACTCTGCTGATGAGGAGCAATTATTCTGAAACACCGGTGTCCAGAGTTGGTGCTGCAGCCTTGCAAAAACATACGATCTTCAAATACCGCACACGCTACAAAGACCGCATCGACCATGATGCTCCTAGGGGTTCACCTGCTGGTGGGTGGAGTCGGAGTGCGACCTTGGACTTTTCAGTTAAATTGGCTCCCTTGAGGTACGAGCTGACGAGCTCTGATCACGCACCCACGCGCCCTGAGAGGTATCAAACCTGAGAACACTTGGCAGCCTGCACAGCAAACCCCAAAGAATCCTACACTCAGCTGATGAGGAACAATTATTCCGAAACACCGGTGTCCAGAGTTGGTGCTGCAACCTTGCAAAAACACACGATCTTCGAATAGCGCACACGCTTCAAAGACCGCATCTACCATGATGCTCCTGGGGTTCACCTGCTGGTGGGTGGACTCGGAGTGCGACCTTAGACTTTTCAGTTAAATTGGCTCCCTTGAGCTACGATCTGACGAGCTCTGATCACACACCCACGCGCCCTGAGAGTTATCAAACCTGAGAACACTTGGCAGCCTGCACAGCAAACCCCGAAGAATCCTACACTCTGCAGTTGAGGAACAATTATTCCGAAACACCGGTGTCCAGAGTTGGTGCTGCAACCTTGCAAAAACACACGATCGTCGAATAGCGCACACGCTAAAAAGACCACATCTACCATGATGCTCCTGGGGTTCACCTGCTGGTGGGTGGAGTCGGAGTGCGACCTTAGACTTTTCAGTTAAATTGGCTCCCTTGAGCTACGAGCTGACGAGCTCTGATCACGCACCCACGCGCCCTGAGAGTTATCAAACCTGAGAACACTTGGCAGCCTGCACAGCAAACCCCGAAGAATCCTACACTCTGCTGATGAGGAACAATTATTCCGAAACACCGGTGTCCATAGTTGGTGCTGCAACCTTGCAAAAACACACGATCTTCAAATAGCGCACACGCTACAAAGACCGGACCTACCATGATGCTCCTGGGGTTCACCTGCTGGTGGGTGGAGTCGGAGTGCGACCATAGACTTTTCAGTTATATAGTCCACACTGTCTTTATCAGGTGGTTTGAAAGGTAACTCCCATCCCTCCTTCACTAAGCATGGGGGACCCCTAACTGGATGCCCAAACAGAAGTTCAAAATGGCTGTAGCCAACCCCCTTATGTGGGACCTCTCTGTAGGTTAAGAGAAGGCAGGGCAACAGAACATCCCCTTTTCACTTAAGCTTTTCTGGGAGGCCCATGATCATGCCCTTGAGGGTTTTGTTGAAACCTTTCAACTAACACATTGCATTGTGGGTGATAGGGTGTGGTGAACTTGTAGTTCACTCCCCACTCCTTCCACATTGCAGTAATATAACGTGACACAATGTTTGTACCTCTGTCAGTTAAGACCTCCTTATGTTAACCCACTCTTGAAAAGATGCCCAGGATGGCCCTGGCCACCACAGGGACTGTGGTGGTTCTAAGGGGTATTGCGTCTGGATACCTATTTGCATGGTCCACCACTAGTATGTAACTGTGTCCAGAGGCTGTTGGAGGGTTCATGGGATCAATGATATCCATCCCAACCCTTTCAAATGGAACCCCCACCACTGGTAGTGGTATGACGGGTCCTTTGTGGTACCACCTGACTTACCACTGGCTTGACATGTGGTACAGGAGCGACAAAACTCCTTGGTGCCTCAAGACATGTGAGGCCAGTGAAAGTGAGTGACAAGCCTGTCCGAAGTCTTGCTTTGGCCTAGGAGTCCTACTAAGAGAATGTCATGTGCCAAGGTGAGTAGGAAGCCTCTAAACTTCAGAGGTGTGACCAACCTCCTGGTGGCACCAGGCTTGGGGTCTCTACCCTCCAAGTACAGGAGTCCCTAATCCCAATAGATCCTGTGGGATCCACTGACACCCGCAGCAGCCTCAGCAGCAGGTTTGCTGCTCCAAACTCAAGTCCGCCCTGGAAGGGTCCCCTGTCCCCAAGAACTCAACCTGATCAGGTTCAACTTCATCTGAGACAATTCCTTCACAGGGACTTAGATCATCTCCTTCAAGTGACTGATCCTCACTCTGAGTCTGGAGTGAAGACATCCTTACCCCTCCTGCTCCTTCTCTTGGAAGCCCTGGATCCTTGAACAATTGGATCCAGGGCCTGTTTATTGTTTGTCAGTTTGGCTTGTGACCTGGTCAGAGCAAACACATCTGTAGAAATGCCCAGGATTGATGCATGAGTCCTAAGTTCTACTTTATCCTAGGCTGAAGTTTCCAAATCATTACCCAACAACCATTCTACTGGTAGGTCTGAGCTAACTGCAACTTTTGTAGGGCCAGTTACCCGTCCCCAGCTGAAATTGACTACTTCCAAGGAATGGCCAATCATAACATTGTTTCCATTGGTCACTTGGTACATTTCTCCAAGTATGTTTTGGTCAGGGGCCAGAAGATTCTCTGTCAACATAGTGACACTTGCAACTGTGTCTCTGTATGCCATGGCCTCCTTACCATTTATCAAAGACTGCTGTCTGTATTTGCCCAGATTACTGGGACTGATAAATAGGGTGGCAATATCCATGCTACCATCACAGACAAGCACAGAATGACCTGGAGTTCTGATTGGGCCAGAGCCCAAGGTTTAACCTACTAATCCCTTGTTCCCTGTATCACCAATTGTACTTGTGCTAGGGGGCGCAGTTGCCTTAGGGGCAGTGGTGGTAGGAGGATTTTCCTTGGATTTTGGGCAATCAGCATCTTTTGTCCAATGGGTCTTTACCTTACAAAAGTAACAGCGAGGTTTATTTTTGCCTTTTCCCTTGTTGGATTGTGACCCCGGCCCCCTTTTTTGGGGCCCTGATGAAGACTGTTTTTGATCTTTATCCTTGTCCCCACCATTATGTGGAGTTTTAGAATCTTGCTTCTGGTCACCACCAGAGTTCTGGGTTTTCTGCTTTACCCTGGATCTGACCCACTTATCGGCCTTCTTTTTCAATTCTTGGGGAGAATTCGAATCAGAGTCCACCAGATACTGATGCAATAACGGATTTTGGCAATTATTAAGGCTCTGCTCCCTCATAATCATATTATACAATCCATCAAAATTGTACTTTGCTACAAAGCAACCAGCCTTCCAGAGCCTTAATAGCACTATCCACAAAGTCTACCCAGTCCTGATTCTGTTACTTCTGGGTTTCTCTGAACCTAACCCTGTACTGTTCAATGGTTAAGCCAACCCCATCAATGAGAACACTCTTCAAAATTGAGTAATTATCAGCATCCTCTTGTCTAACAGTGAGGAGCTTATCTCTACTTTTGTCAGCAAAGGAGATCCACAACATAGCTGCCCACTGCTCTTGCGGGACCCTTTGTACTTTACAGGCCCTCTCCAAAGCTGTTATCCACTTATGGATGTCATCCCCAACATGGTAGGGAGGGACAATCTTGCTCAGGTTCTTATCAAAGGAATGTTCCTTAACTCTAGAGACACTGTTGCTGCCACCATGGGACTCTAGTCCCAACATTATTAAAACTATTTGGACTTCTAGGGACTCCTTATCAAGAACCAACTACTCTTGCCTGAGCCTAAGCCTAGCTTGTTCAAGCTCAAAACGTTGGTACTCCCTATCAAAAGAGTGGTCCCTCTTGCTAGATACAGTGGTCCTTACCGACTGTCCTGAGTGATTAAACTCTGCAGAGGGAGATCTAGAGCTCCTTGGTAAACTCTGCACTCTTCCAGGAGGAGTAAAAAGATGGCCCTCATGGCCTCCTCCATTCTCCTCCTGGAGATCTGAGGTATCCAAGTAGGAACCATGAGGTTCCCCCTGGTCAGGGTTAGAGTCCAGGTCATAAAAGGTGTCACCTCCTGTTCTGTCCTCATTCCCTGCCCCACCCACTCTCTCAAGTCCCTTTGGAGGTGTGGGTCTGAATCCCACCGCTGCCACCAGTGTGAGAAGTTGGCCTGGTATTGACTGTCCACTACTTAAAGTGGGCAACTGGCACCTGTCCAAACAACCCTTCAGGCTTAGTCTTGAAGGAATTTTTTTTTTGATAAGCAAATTTTTATTGATTTTAAAACACATAAAACAATTCAGCCAGTACATGGAAATCGCGAGTTTGAATCCATTCACAAAAGCAATGTACCCCCCAATCACGAACTCCATAAAAATTGCACAGACGGGATTTGGAACCAGGTTAATCAGGACCCTCCACATTCCCCAACCACTTCCCCCACACTCTACGGTATTTCTTAACGCACCCCTTAGCTTTGTAAAGGGCTTTCTCCTGGGTCGCGCACCAATACACCTCTCCAGGGCAGGTGGGTCGGGGCTTTTCCAGGCCGCCGCTGTGGCCCTCTTGGCCACCATCATATCTGTGATAAAAAATAACTTGTCCGCCCTAGACCTGTCCAGCCCATCGGTGATCCCCAGCAAAGAGTGACGTGGATCATGAGGAACCTCCCAGCCCGTACCTCCGTTAGCTCCACTTCAATAGACCTCCAGAACTGCCCTAAGTGGGGGCAAAACCATGTTGAGGAAGTCGGCGGAGGCATGGTTACATCTCGCGCATGATGCATCTGGGCACAAGCCCGCTTGATACAGGCGCAGGGGAGTGAGGTACGCAGTGTGTAAGTAGTAGAGCTGAATCAGCTTGAGTTTCGTGGAGACAGTGACTGTTGTGGGGGCCATAAGGACATTGCGCCAGTCCACCTCGTCAAGAGGGCCCAGACAATACACCCATTGATCCCTCAACTTATCTAGGGATGTGGGAGTGTTGTTAACTAGAGTGCGGTAAATGCGGGAGACCCTCCACCCCCTTACCCAAGTCTCCCATCATCGTCTGAGCCTCAGAGGGGCTATATTTGGGGAGCCTTGCGTCTTCCGTAATATGCATATGGAGGGCATGTCTCAACTGCAAATATTTTTAAAACTGGGACGAATGTAGGGAGTAGCGAGTTTGTAGCTCCTGGAAGGACAGCATGTGGCCCCTGGCCCAGACGTCCCCTAGCTGGGAGTTGCCAGTAAAGTCCCAGGTTTTAAACCCCTGTACCTCCCGAAGCCAAGCCCCATGCCAGAGGGGAGTACACTGGGTCAACTTCCCCGTCCACCCAGTGTGACGGAGCGAGGCCCACCAGGCCAATAACACAGAGTGCATCACATCAGGCAGTCGGGTTGTAATGGGCCCCCCAGACATCATGACCTGGATATCAGGGAACCCCAGTTCGCTCAGTTCAAGCCTGTATGCTGGGTCCGACCAGCCCCCATTGAACCAATCATGGACTACCAGGAGACATGCCACCAAGAAATACAGATACAAGTGCATCATCCCCATAGCGCTATTGTAGGAGGGAATCTGACAAGCAGACAGAGCCACACAGGCCCTTTCTCGCTCCAGAGAAACTTGGTGATTAGACTGTCCAGTTCCCGGAACCAAGTCCTGGGAAAACAGAAGGCGGCATTCTGTAGGACATAAAGGAATCTGGGGAGGATCACCCTCCCCAGGGGGTTCAGAGGCAGCATTTTCCATTTAAGGAGGAAATCCTTGGCCTTCTTAACCAACGGGGCCACATTGAGGGACCAGCCCAACTCGGGAAGAAGGGTAATTCAAATCCCCAGCGATTTAAAGGACTGCCCCCGGAGTGGGATGGTAGACTGCCAATCAAAGCATTCTCTAGAAAGATGCAGGGGGACCAGCACTGATATCCCGGGATTTAGCTGCAGCCCTGAGGACTGCTCGAAAGAGTGCAAGATCTGGAGGCAGTGTGGCCTGGAGGAGGCCGGGTCGGACAGAAAGACAAGGACATCGTCCGCGTGTAATGCGATCTTGTCTGTGTCAGTATAGGGCCATTCCCATCCGCGGAGGCGGTCTTCAGCCCGCACCAGGGAAGCCAAGGACTCCATCGCCAGGGCGAACAGCAAAGGAGAAAGGGGACATCTTTGCCTAGTGCCCCTGGCAATGGGGAAGGCCTCCGACAGTACCCCGTTGACCAGTGCTCGCGCTCTCGGGTGAGTGTACAGGACCCGGACCAAAGAACGGAAGGTGGGCCTGAACCCCATCTCGGTCAGCACCGAGTCGAATGCTTTTTCGAAGTCCATGGACAGGAGTGTCAAATATGGGGTAAGCAGGTGCCGGTGTGCCAGAGCTAGCTGCAGCCTTCGGAGGCTGTGGTGGGTCCCATGCTGAGGCGTGAACCCGCATTGGTCCAGGTGCACCAGTAAGGCCAAGTAGAGGTTCAGTCATTGGGCCAGAATGGTGGCATATAGCTTAATTTCGGTGTTGAGGAGGGATATGAGGGAATACTCTGCAAACATTTGGGAGGGAGGCTGGGATTTCGGGAGAACCACGATGGTGACAATGTCTGTGTCCCGCGGAAAGGAACCTTTCTCCACGGCTTCATTAAATAAGCTGGACAGGTGGGGCGCTAGGATGCCTCGGGATGGCGCATTGTACTCTTGCGGAAGGCCATCTGGTCCCGGGGTCCTACCCGGGGAGAGCAGGGTGATCGCCTCTTTAATTTCTTTCAAGGAGATGGGGCGCTCTAGGTCCTTCTGAGCGGCCCGTTCTAGCCTAGGAAGGCACACCCTACCCCGGTCAAGGAGAGCCTGCAACAGACAGCTCGGGTGTGTGCTGTGTGCAGCCTCCGGTAGTATGCAGCAAAGTTATTTGCTATGCCACAGAAGCACATTGCACCACTCTAGCTTCATCAACCACCTCTGGGATGATACGATTCGCCCTGGGGTATGTGGCCAATCTGTGCAAGATCGTGCCGTTCATGTCCCCCCAGCTTTAAACTCTTCCTACTGAAGACCTCCAGAGGAGCTTGGCCGCATCCAGGGATAGTTGTTTAGTGTCATCCGGATGAGGGTTAATTGTCGGGTCTGGGGGGGCGTCCTCTGACGTGACTAATAGCTGTTCCAAGCAAAGCACCTGCGCTTCCTTGGAAGAGATCTCCTGCAACTGTGATTGCCTCTTGATCTTAAGCTGCCTTTTTACGATACCTCGTATGGTCGCCTTCCCTGCCTCCCATAGGGTGCCCGGGGAGGCTACCGAGCCCTCGTTGGTAGCAAAATATTGTTTAAGCTCTTTCGTCACTGCCTGCTTGAAATCTTTGTCCTGGAGAAACCAAGCATTCATCCTCCATGTTTGGGGTGCTGAGGGAGGGGGGGGGGGGGGGGCCCTGTGCTAAGGAGTATCGGGGAATGGTCGGAAATGCCTCTGGGCAGGATGTGGACATCAAGAATCATAGACAGTCAGGCGCGGGGACAAAGATCGCATCTATGCGTGCTTGGGTGTGGTGGGTAGTATGGGTGGAGGTATGTGTGAATCGGGTGCTGTGTGGGTGCCATGTGTGCCATGCATCGCAGAGCCCCAGGGACTCAGACCAGTTATTCAATTGTTTCGCACTCGCCGCCCGGGTGGCAGATGGAGGTCCCGTTGTGTTGAGGGCCGGGGCTAAGAATGCATTAAAGTCACACACAATGACCATGTTGCCAGCGGGCACATTATGTAGCATGGCAGCAGTGTGTGCAAATGTGTGCGCGAGCATGGAGGGGAGCATATACCGACACGAGAGTGATGGGGGAACCAGCCAGCGATCAGCAAACTGCCACAGATGAGCCTTTAGGATCATGTACCACTTGGCAGAGGACAAAGGGCGGTGTACGCCTCAGGAGGAAGGCATCCCTCGTGAGGCCCTGGAGAAGCCGGAGTGCTATACCCTATCATAACCATAGCGAGCTAAGAAGGGGCAGCAGTTACCTAAAAGGTTAATTTCTTGGAGCATGAGGACATCTATGTGGAGACGCCGCGCGTACCTTAGGACGCCGTGCGTTTGTGCTGGTGCAACAGGCCATTGACATTCCACAACAACACGTGAAGAGACGCCATAGGCGAAGTGTTATCTGTCATGATAGGCGTTTCCTGGTCTAGGCTGAGTGTGTGGCTTTGGGTATACAAACGAACTAGGGAGCTCGCGGTGATGTGTGCGTTCGCTTGCTAAGGGGGCACACTCCTCCCTCCCACTGCTAGCATGTGTCATTCCGTTGTAGCTGAAACAAAAACCATCAAAAAGCAGAACAACGTACAGGGAAAAACTTTCCCAAACCCCCCACTTATCCCCACCCCTCACCCTACACTTCAAGAACAGAAGCATCTGTCGACCCCCAAAAAACAACACCCAGATACACACTACTAACAACCTAACTAAAACGCCTGGGAATGGGGAAGCGTGGAGGACCCCTCCTCATGATCGGATGCGTGTTTACAAAGACCATCGGGAAGTTAGGAACAAATCTGAGTCAGAGCGCCGTCTCAGGCCACAGAGCAAGGCCCGGCTGGCAGAGACCGGCTCAAGCAGGGTCCTTCAAAAGCCTCGGGCCACATGAGAGGTCCGTGTCCGGGAGGTCAATTGCGGAGGGCCGGGATGCAGCACCTCCGCCGTCCAATCGGCCGGAGGAACCAGAGCACCTCTCAGTCGGCAATCCCTCTTCGACTTGCGATGGCTGTTGTGAGTGACCCAGCTTGGAGTCCGAGCGGGCCCGCCCCCGATCACGGTGCCTGCGCTACCGATTACATAGAGGCTGAGGAGCAGAGGGAGCGGAGCGGCCCAGCCCGCCCCTGCAACCCCCCTCCACCCAGGGCACAACCCTCAGCCCGCAGAGGGCACTCTTCCGTCGCCCAAGTCCAAGCCTCTGCCGGGCTGTCGAAAAACAATGTCTTGTTTGCAAATACCATCCGCAGGCGAGCTCGGAAGAGGAGGCGATACTGAATGTTAAGTACTCTCAACTTTTGCTTGACCTCTCTGAAGGAGCGACGCTGGCCTTGGACCTCACGGGTGTAGTCTGGGAAGATCATAATGGCGCAGTTCTCGTGGAGGAGCCGTTGTTGCTTGCGGGCTTCAGACAAGGTAATGTCTCAATCCTTGAAGTTAAGCACCCGCATTATGATCGGGTGGAGAAGAGCACCCGGCATTGGTTTGGGGGCCAGGGACCGGTGAGCCTGCTCGATTGCTAGCCAAGGGGATAGGGATCCCCCTTGGACCCACGACCTCAGCCACCTCTCCAGGAAGTCCACCGTACAACCCTGTTCCACTCCTTCCGGAAAGCCCACAAGGCGGAGTTTATTGCGTCTGGATCTGTTTTCAGCTTCCTCCGCTCGACGGTGCAACTCCTGATTAGGAGATTGAAGACGGGCCACCTGCCCTTTAATTTGCTGCACGTTGTCTTCCACAGTGGAGATCCTGGACGCAGTCTCTTTAATCCCGGCGTTCGCGTTGCGAAGGTCCTGCCTGATAGCAGTCATGTCTGCTCTCACTTCTGCAATTTTGCCCTCCACCGAGGTCTGGCACGTGTGGATGGCCTGGAAGATGGCGGCCAGTTCCGCAGACGAAGGTGTCTCCTGCCCAGCCACTCCCTCAGTAGCCCACCCCTTCGGGGTAGTGAAGCGATCTATTTTTGTCTGGGTGGCGGGTACCTTCGTTGATCTGTCTGTTCTACCCATGTTCGCCCCCCGGGGAGGGACGGGTTCTCAAGGGCCCCCCCAGCCAGACCCCACACCAGAAGGCTGATAAGGCAATGGAGCTGAACCAGGGAGCTGTGAAGTACAAGGGGCTGGTGTGACGGCCCGGGACAGCACAATCCTCCTCCCAAGAGGTGCAGCCAGTGTAGAGGGCCGGAAGGAAGGGCCACGATCAAGGGCCACGAGCTAGTATCCCCTCCGCCAGAGCCGCAGAACGGTCTGCCAGGGCAACAGCACACAGCACATGAGGAGATCAAGGAAGGGGACCGTTTCCCGGACAGGGGGGGTCAATGGACGCAGTTGCTCCCAGGGATGTGTTAGCGACCCAAGGGGTGATTGGGGGTCCTACGAGTCCTGCTTCAATGACTACTCGCAGCCCCACGGGAGCCACAGGACCTCCGCCTACGACCACCCTGGGACAGCCACGCCCCTGGTCCAGGAGGATAAGCTGAGCGGTAAATGCTGCCACCATAGTCACTCAGAAGGGGCCAGCCCCCACCATCAAATCCTGGGCGACCCGCTAGGAGTGGGGGACGGGGTAGGAGGATGGGGGAGGAGCCACACCAGCCAAGGGGTCCCCACTGCGCCCGACCTGCTGCCCGGTTGACAGCCGACCCGCACCCCCAAGCCAGACACCACAGGGCCCTCACTCCTTACCTGCAGGCCTGTTCACAGGGTTGCACCCTCCAGCAGACAATGACCAGCAGCAGTGGCCCAGGCCGGAGGGTCCAGACGGGGCAACCTCACGTGGACTCAGGCAGGGCCCCCAGAGACAGCAACATCCACCCAGAGCCGGGGGGCGACCGGAGAACACCTTGCCTGGAAGGCCGCACCTCCTGCGGCGGTCCCCAGCACTGGCGACAACCAAGTTGGCCTTCTTGATAATAGTCGGCCACCTCCCTAGCCAGCAGGCCCACAGGTACAGTCTTGCCACTTCAATGACCCCGGTCCAGATAGCAAGGGGAGGTGGGAGGGCGCCACCACCAACAGTACATGCAGCAGACACAGGGCAGGGCCTCAGGAGCAATAGAGGATCACCCCCCCCCAAGCCGCGTCCCTGCCGGGCCCGCAGCGCCAGAGCAGTCAGGCGAAATCCAAGGCCGACAGGGATGCCGACAGCCCCAAGACCAACAGTGGCTCACCGGCACCAGCTCCCCACTCCGTGGCAGATGTCCCACTACTCCACACACCTCAGGTCAGGCAACAGGGAGGATCCGGCAGGGCCCTCAGGAGCACCACAGGCTGACTGCGAGCACCGAAATCCCTCGCGGAGCCGCAATGCCGCGCACACTCCAGCTCTACCTCAGGGGAGCCTATCAGCTCGGGACGACAGCACCAGGCCTTCAGCTTCTCTCCTCATCGGCGCGGGTCCCGCAGGGGAGGTAGTGGTTCTCCCTGGACAGAGGGGGGACCCGCCACACAAGGAGCTCCCCCAGCAGGCAGGCGGGGTCGGTCACGGACAGTGAACCGGCTGGGGATCTGGATTCCACGCGGCCACGGCCGCCATCTTGAGGGGCTCGGCCCGGCGGGTCCAAGATCCAGGATCAGCCCTATACGCTCCAGATTCAGTGCCTCATGGCTCAAAAGGAGCTGAAGAGGCCCCCAGGCATCCAGGTATGGAGCACAGGGTGTTTGATGGACCACATAGCGGCGGATGGTCGAGCGGATGACAGAGGGGTCCGGAGCACACCTAAGGTGCGACCGCCATCTTGACGCTCGTAGCCACTCCCCCAGTCTTGAAGGAATGTTAAGCTGCTTGTTTTACCAGAACGCAACCTTATAGTATTGGTTAAATGAAAGGAGAACCGCACAGTAGTTATAACAATTTGTACGAGGCATATGAGCTGCAGATCACACACTAGGCATAGATCGCCATCTGGTGTTGGGCCCGGATGTTTGCAGTTTGTTATTGTCTTGGAACAAGTCTTTGGACATCACAAGATAGGTGATTTCTCCGTTGGACAACAGTGAACATGGGCATCGACTCCATCTTCAGATTGTTTCTTTCCGCCATCGGGCTCGGATGTGTTCGGCGCACTCCAGTTCGCTGTTGTTGCCGATGTACCTTTTGAAGCGCAATCCTTCACCCATTGTTCGGTATTGTGTTCGATCACGTTTCCCATTCGATGCGCATCCCTACAAACTTGAATTCTTTGGTTCCGGTCGTCGGCGCAGGCCTTTGGCCTTTCTGCGTCATTAGGCCCTTTTGCTCATGGAAAGGACTCCTTTCAAAAAGTGTCCTCAATGTGGATCCAGGTTTCCATACGCCGATCTTCATGAGGTGTGTAACCTCTGCCTTTCACCCGAGCACGAGGCCAAAGAATGTCCAGCTTGTGCTTCTTTCCTCTCCAAGAAAACAATATGGGATCGTCGGGCTCGACGAAGCATGGCTTGATCATCAACATCGATACCGGACGATATCTTTGAAGAAGGCATCAATGTACTGGAGCTGGAGCAGATTGAAGAGGGCAACATTAGCACCAACGACTCTGACGTGGAAGACATCACTCCAGGGCAGCGGGTCGTAAGTACTGACGTCGACCCCCCCCACCCATCCATAAAAAGGCTTTGGTAACACCTTCACCTTCAGGCCTAGGTACACACTGCGACAAAACTTCCCACGCCCCGCCTTCAGACCCAGCAAAAAAGTCAACTCGTAAGCCTTCAGGCCACTCGGGATTGAGCCAGCCTTCCGTTGGTACCAAAACCCCATACCCGGTACTGACAACAAAAGACAAACCCAAAGGGAAACCACTGTCTTCGTCCGCACTGAAGCCTGGTACCACATCGGCGCACTCGGCACCGAAATCCACAGACACTGAATCTTCGGATCCGAAATAATCATTGGAACCAAGGAAACAACCGGTTCTGAAGACCACTGCACAGAAACTTTGGCTCCGAAAAAACCATCGGAACCAAACAAACAACCGGTTCCAAAGACCCTCATTTAACCTTCGGAACCAAAGAAAACTACTGATTCCAAATCTAAGGAGCATAAAAAACTCAAAAACTTGTGCCACACAGAGTCGGACCCGAAAAAATTGGCACCAAAGCCACACTCCAGAGGAAGAGCTTTTTCGACCTGATCCAACTAAAAAAATTCTTGAAATAGACCCAGAAACTGGTCACCTTATAATTAGTCCTTCCAAGAAAAGGAAAATGGACAAACCTGCAAAACCTCCACTTCCTTTAAAGAAAAGAGACATTGCCACTTCTTCTTTAAGGATTTCTTCTCCACCTCCTCCTCCACCCTCATCTCTCCTATCCCCTCTCTAGTACCCTCACAATCTCCTCCACCTTTGGATGATGAGGACACCTCTGGGGAGGAAAGGGATGATGAACCTTTATGGGAACCTAGTCATCCTTATATCCCAAATGACCCATGGGAAAATTATGGCACACCAGAAGTTCCTAATATACCACAAGAAGATGTCTATCCATCTAGACCATCCCCTCCAGAGGAAACTATAGGATTCACTCAGGTTATACACAGAGGTGCTGAAAACCACTGTGTAAATTTACACACTGACCCTATAGAAGAAGATTTCCTCATGGACACTTTTGCACAATCTCAAAGGTCCATTCCCATTCTCCCAATGTTAAAAGGGGTAATCAAACACGATCCTGTAGTCTGTAAAGATCCTGTAAGGGCTAGAATCATTAACCCCAGAGTGGAAAAGAAATACAAGTCTATCCCAACCTGACCCTGTGTACATCAAAGGCGAGCTTCCCTTGGATTCCTTGGTAGTCTCCAACGCCAGGAAAAAGGCTAACTCTCAGACCTCATGCGATTCTCCACCTCCTGATAAGCAGTCCAAACTGTTGGACGCATCTGGCAAAAGAACAGCGTCCCAAGCAGCCAACATATGGAGAATTGCCAACACACAGGCCTTACTGGCTAAGTACGATGGGACGCACTATGACGAACTAGAGACCCTACTACACCACCTTCCAGATCAATATAAAACAAGAGCCAATGATCTTACCCAGGAAGGGAAACTTATAACCAATACCTCCATTCGATATGCTCTGGATGCTACAGACACAGGCTCCTGAGCTATTAATACCAGTTTTCTTTTGCGCAGACATGCCTGGCTACAGATTTCGGGGTTCAAACCCAAGGTTCAAACTACCACACTAAACCAACCCTTTGACCAGGAACATGTATTTGGGCCTACGGTAGATTCATCTTTAGAGAAGATGAAAAAAGATGCAGATACTGCCAAATCAATGGGAGCTTTGCAATCGCAAGCTCCCAGAAGTTCCTTTAGTCGCTCCTTTTAGAGGGGCGCCTCTAGAGGCTTTACCACTGATAACTCCTCCATCTCCTTTAAGAATCCCACACAGACCTCCTCTACCAGAGGTTATTACAGAGAAGGCTACAGGGGCAATAGCAAGGAAGGTAGAGGCAAAACTACTAATACTCGTCCTGCCTCCACCTCCAAACAGTGACTTCCCATCACTCCCCCCCGGACCGATATAGCCCAGTCGGGGGAAGAGTGATACAGTTCCTACCTGTCTGGAACAGCATTACCACGGACAGGTGGGTGAGACAAATCATTCAATCCGGTTTTTGCCTGGAGCTCACTTCAAATCCCCCAAACATACCACCGAAACAGCGCCCAATGTCAACAGAACATTTAACCCTTCCAAAACAAGAGGTGCTTTCCCTCCTACAAAAACATGCAATAGAACCAGTTCCCCTGCATTATCAAAACACATGGGTTTACTCCCAGTATTTTCTCATTCCAAAGAAGGATGGAACCCTAAGGCCCATCTTGGACAACGGGACCATTAAACCTATACATACAAGCAGACCATTTTTATATAGTCACTCTTCAGCAGGTCCTTCCTCCACTCAAGCAAGGCGATTTCCTTGCCACCTTAGATCTCAAGGACGCCTACTTCCACATTCCCATTCACCCTGCTCACAGGAAATATCTTCAATTTGTAGTGGGCGATCAGCCGTACCAATTCAAGGTTTTCCCATTTGGAGTCACCACAGCACCCAGAGTCTTCACAAAATGCCTAGCAGTGGTGGCAGCCCACTTAAGAAGACAACAAATTCACGTCTTCCCATACTTGGACGACTGGCTCATAAAAGCCAAGTCGCATACCCAGTGTGTAAATCACACACACACACCACAATCCAACTACTATCATCGGGTTTACAATAAACCTGCAAAAGTCTCACCTTCAACCGTCCCACATGCAACAATATCTAGGTGCCACAATAGACACCTCAAAAGGCCTTGCATAACCCAATTCAGCCAGGATAGCAAGCACGCAGGCCCTTATAACAAAATTCCAGCTGCAGCACTCACTTCCAGCTCGAGTGTTTATGCAACTAATAGGGATGATGGCCACTTGATATTCATAGTACCTCATGCAAGACTCCAGATGCGCCCCTTACAGGAATGCTTGGCACGTCAGTGGAACTAAGCTCAAGGTCAGCTAACAGATCGAGTGTCGACCGACGGCCGCACATATCTCTCTCTGCAGTGGTGGAACACCCAAAACCTTTCCAAAAGGCGACCGTTCCTAGAGCCGGTTCCACAAATCGTGCTAACAGCAGACGCATCGCTCACCGGCTGGGGAGCTCATCTACTAGATTACACCATACAGGGCACATGGACACCTCAGCAAAAGCTTCTCCACATCAATCATTTGGAGCTACTGGCAATCTTTCTGGCATTAAAATCATTCCAGAAACACGTATCAGGCAAAGCTGTCTTAGTCCGGACGGACAACATAACAGTAATGTAATATTTACAAAAACAAGGGGGAACTAACTCTCTGCAGCTCTCTCAACTAGCACAGAGTATATGGAGGTGGGCTATTCCTCAAAACATATTCCTTTTAGCCCAACATCTTCCAGGAATACAAAATCAGATGGCAGATCTGTTAAGTCGTCAGACACAACAGATTCACGAGTGGGAACTTCATCCACAAGTCCTTCAACCATTTTTCCAAATGTGAGGGCATACAGAGATAGATCTCTTCGCCACACATTCAAACACAAAATGCCCACGCTTCGCTGACAGATATCCACACCCATTGTCCAAAGGCAATGCGATATGGATGAATTGGTCAGGCAGATTTGCGTATGCTTTTCCGCCTCTCCCATTCATTCCATTAGTGGTACGCAAGCTGCAACAACAGTCACTAACACTGATCCTAGTTGCTTAAACATGGGCCAGACAACCATGGTACACAACATTGCTGGAACTATCAGAAGTCCCGCACCAAAAACTACACTTTTTCGCACAACTCTTAACACAGAACCATGGAATGATCAGACATCCAGATCAAGCACAGCTCAACCTAGCGATCTGGCTCTTGAAGTCCTAGAATTTTGTTACCTCAATCTTCCACCTGTTTATATGAATGTTATCAAAGAGGCTAGGCGCCCCACCACTAGAGCCTGCTATGCAGCCAAGTGGAAAAGATTTGTGATATACTGTACCAATAACACAATCAATCCTCTAGATGCGTCCATCCAACACATCATATGTTACCTGCTGCATCTTCAAGATTTAATCTAACATACACATGAATTAGATTACATCTTGCTGCCATAGCAGCTTACCTGCAAAATAGACAACATTTGCCATTGTTCAAGGTACCTGCCATTAAGGCATTTGTGGTAGGCCTCAAAAGAATAATTCCTCCCAGGGTACCACCTTCTCCAGTGTGGAATCTTAACATCGTCCTCACTAGATTAATGGGTCCTCCATTCGAACCTCTACATAAATGTGAGCTACAATTTCTTACATGGAAAGTCGCTTTCCTTGTGGCCATCACATCTCTCAGAAGAGTCAGTGAGCTACAGGCACTAACTATTCAAGAACCATTTTTACAACTCCATCATAGCAAAGTGGTTCTCAGAACAAATCCCAAATTCCTTCCTAAAGTTATTTCTCCCTTCCAGCTCAACCAATCTGTAGAGTTTCCAGTGTTCTTCTCGCAAACAGTAGCAGAAAGAGCTCTTCATACATATCTTTCATACTACTGTAAAGCGCTGTGAAATCTTTCAGAATCTGCTATATAAAACTTTATAAATAAATACACTAGACATAAAAAGAGTACTTCTTTACTATATTGACAGAACAAAACTTTTTCGCAAAACAAAACAGCTTTTTGTATCCTTTTCACCACCACATAAAGGCAGTCCTATATCAAAGTCTGGAATTGCAAGGTGGATTGTCAAATGTAAACAAATTTGCTATCACAAAGCAAAACGCACACTTTCTTTTCCTCCTACAGCCCATTCTACCCACAAAATAGGGGCTTCCATGGCATTTTTAAGTAACATTCCCTTAGATATTATCTGCAAAGCTGCTACATGGTCTACACTGCACACATTCACAAAACACTATTGTGTAGATGTGCAAGCAAAACAACAAGCTACTGTGGGCCAGTCTGTACTCAAAACACTATTTTAAACAACTGCAACAGATACTGGTGGTCACCGCTAAGGGACAGTACTGCTATGCAATATATGCATAGTGTGTGATCTGCAGCTCATATGCCTCGAACGGAAAATGCATCTGTTCTTGGCATGTAGAGCTGCAGATTCACACACGCCCACCCACCTCCCCAGCTACCTTTATCTTTTCCAGTATTATCTTAATTAGATATAGCATACATGGACATCTCGTTCTGTTTCTCACAAAACTCCATCATTCTCTTCTTGGCGAAAAAACAATCTGAAGAGGGAGTTGATGCCCATTGCACTATTGTCCAAAGGAGGAGTCACCTATCTCGTGATTTCCAAAGACTTATTCCAAGACAATAACAAACTGCAAACGTCCGGGCCCAACACCAGATGGCGATCTATGCATAGTGCGGGAATCTGCAGCTCTACATGCCAAGAACAGATGCATACTGGTAAGTAGCATTTTCCTTATTTTTTAATATAACACTATCTAGTACGACACAGTATCTCCTACACAGTGATAATCACAAAGCACACAATACATAAGCACATAAATGACAGTAAATAGCACTAATATACAGTGGGCCCCAGGGGGGGACCAAACCATATACTAAAATAGTAGAAAAAGAACCACAATTTTTTTTTTTTGTATGTTCTTATATAGCGCTCGAATCACCGGGGGGCATCTCGGCGCTTGCCTTGGGAAACCCGTCCTGGCTTTTCCCTGTGAGATAGCCCCTACAGGGCATCCCCAAGGTGAAAGCCAGGCATCCCGCCGCGGGGGGCCGTTGTGGAGATTAAGCAAGCTAATGCCCAGAGTTGCAGAGTGTGAACCCATGATTAGGTCAGGCACCGAAGCGAGAATTATCGAGTCCGTGGACATTTGAGCTCAAGACCCTGCCGCGTCGGGAATTGAACCCTGGTCCCGGGTCTGACCTCTGCTTCAGGGCCTGCCTGCTCTAACCAGTGAGCCACACTTCTCCACTGTCTTGACTTGAGTCAAGACAGTGTCAGGAGGACGTAGAATCGCTGGGACCCCAAGGAACCACCCAATGTGAGTAAAGGGGGACCCCATGAAGCAGTGTGGGAACATGACTGCGTGCTTGGTACAATTCTATGGGAAAGTTACGGTTGAATTTTTGAGTTTAAAGACCCTTCTCAGTGAAATTCTAAGAAACCCAGTGGAAGATAGGAGGTTGAAGAGCCATGTCTGTTCAGCCTGCTATAACACACATTTAGTAATTTCGTTTCTTGGTAAGAGCCTTTTCTCTTCAGGATTTTCAGATCTGGAATGTACTTCATCCAAGGATCTGGCTTTTTTCCTTTAGAAACGTTAAGGATGTACCTTTCAGCCTCCATTTGTCACTGTGCTTCATTGAAAACTATCTGGTCTAATTTTGCCAAGTGGCCCAGATGGCGGTGAACCTATGTTTTCAAAGGACAACAGAACATTTCAGTACATATACAAATGTACCTATGCATTGTCTACGAAGCACAGCGAAGGAAAATAAATTCTCTTCATAATAAGTTGATTACTGTCAACAAGAATCTGCATACTTTATAGGTCACACCAGTGGCAGCTGGTGGGGAACAGTGGCAAGGGGGTGGGGAATGATGGGGATGGGTTAAGAAAGAAAAGTAAACTTACCTGGTGAGGGCCGATGCCAGCCGCATCCTCTCCGATGAGCAGGAAGCTTCCAGACTCCCCTGACCAATCACAACACTGCCTTAAGCAGGGTAGTGATTTACCTGAGAGCCATGGCTCGGCACTCAGGCGGGGACTGGGAGGCTGGGCATGTTCTTCACTAAGGCTGTGTAATACAACCTGTAGAGAACATGCACAGTGCGCATGATGGTTTGGCCGGCCCAAGACGTCCGGCCAAATTGTCATGTGCACCTAAGGTTCAGTCACCACTCTTCCTCTGGCCTTGACATCAGGGGAGGCCACCTCATCCTGATCCTGGCTGCACTGCAGTGCATCTGCAGTACTAAAAATAAAATAAGAACGGACGTTCCATTATTATCATTTTATTTTTACTTTGCACTGCTTTAAATCAGTGGGGTGATGCTCCTCCACCTTAACGGAGGAGCCGCTCCGGGGTCACACAAAAAAAAATCCCAGACACAAAAACACATTCAAATAGCAGGCATTTGAGAGATCCTGCCTCCCACCTGTGGCATTACCCATCCATGCCCATTAGCATTTAGGAAACTGCTGCAAAAAACCTTCTAAAAACAATCTTGCAGCCCACCTTATTACCAGACAAATGAATGAGAGGCCAACAGTACAACAGCCAAACCTCCTGCTGTAAAGGAGATTTCCCCTCTGACATATTCTCCATAACCACACAGTATGCCAAAACACAATATGCTTGATAGTCTTAGTTAATAATGCTAAATTATGCGTTATTGCTTAATGAAGCGCCATCTCAATTTGTACAGTAGGATGACAGTGGTAGCTGGTAACAGTGCTGTATATGAAATAGGTAAATAAATAGGCACCTGTTCGTAGACTCAAAACACTTTTTATTTCTCAAAACAGAATAAACTTCAAGTCTTTTTTGTAGAGGTGAAACATTGTGCAATTCTAAAAGATTTGGTATTTTGGGGTTTGGGATCCTTGGTAGACCTGAGGCAATATTGTCTGTAGTGCTGCTTGAGTTGAGGAAGACGCCTGTCCAATGTACTTGTTAAATAATATAGCCGTATAGCCCGCCTAGGTCTATACCGGCTATTAAAGGCCCCGAGCCGAAGGCGAGGGCCTTTAAGAAGGGAGAGGGACTATAATAGCGGTATAGCCCATCCACAAAGGGCTATAAGGCTATTAGAACATTCTGTCACTAGAGGGCAGAATGTACTAACAAAAAAACAAACAGCCTGATTCATCATACTCCCGTTTTGCGAGCCCCTAATAGCGATTCATAGCGAATCGCTATTAAGGACTCGCAAAACGGGATTCATGTAGGAATATGCAAAAAAAATGCGATTCCTACTAATTCCTTATTTGCGATTAGCAAATTGCTAATCGCAAATAAGGAATAACTCCCCATTCATTCCAATGGGCCAAAAAGCCCATAGGAATGAATGGGGAGTATTCCTTATTTGCGATTAGCAATTAGCTAATCGCAAATAAGATAGCGATTGAAAGGGTGCCAGGGGTGTCCAAAGGACACCCTGTAGCACCCCTTAAATGCTAATATGAACAGGGGTTGCGCACACACGTCCAAAGGACATGTGTGTGTGCAACATGCAAATCAGAAAAATGCTTTTAAAAGCATTTTTCTGAGTTATCGCTATTTACCACGAGGTTTGACCTCGCAGTAAATAGCGGCCCGAAATTGCGATTTTGCTATTTTTAAATGGATGATGAATTGCATTTAAGGAATCTCAAATAGAGATTCCTTAAATGTAATCCATCGCAAATTTGCGAAAACGCAATTACCGATTTTTGCATTTGGGATGATGAATCCCAAATGCAAAAATCTCACTCGCAAAGGGCCAGATTCTCAGAATCTGGCCCTTTGCGAGCCGAATCGGGCTTCATGAATTAGGCTGAAAGCCTTTTGGAATCGTGAGGGGATTGGAATCCCCTCAGGCTCCCTGAAGCCTTTGTTCACAGCCAGAGCCGTGAACAAAGAAACATTGGAATGTTGGAGTTCCAGGCTTACACCAGCCATTACAAGCCCAGAGCACTCCATTGTTTTCAATGGAGCTCCCAACATTCCAATGTTCTAATGGTTCATATTGGATAGTGACTGGTTAGGTGTAACATTCTATGCCAATGTCTGTGTCAGTCAAAGGACGAATGTGGGTGACTGGATGTACATTGCTTGGCTTAAGGAGGCTGTTCAGTTAAAGGGCATCCTTAGCCAATTGTATGGCTTTGATGCAGCATTGTGTGAAGGCTGTTTTGGTTTAAGCTCAGTTGTCAAATGTTTCTACTGTGTAAGCAGATAGGGGAAAGGTGGATGTGCTGTTGAGGTGGCTGTGCTTAGGCAGTTGCATGGCTTTACTGCAACTTTGCATGTTCAAGACATGTGTCTAATATTCTTTGTTTACAAAGTCAATAAACCTGGGGGTGAGTGTATTCTTGAGCTGACAACATGTAGCTACGTTGATGGCGTTGGTGCTATTTTGTGTGGGTAACTGTACGAGAGGATGTTTCTTATGTGTCCTTCTAGTGCTGAGTGAAGAAAAATGCTTGCATTTGGGTGTACTGTTTTGGTGGCATTGCTTAGACCGCCACATGGCTTTAGTGCTGAGTTTTGCAAAAGACAGTGCTAGTGGGCTCTCTAATCTTTTCTGTTGGGTGTCAGATTGTCTAGATTGAGAAGGTGTTGCTATTGCTGCAGCCAACTCCCAGAAGCCCAATGTGTTTTTGTGCTGACACACCCTTCATCCTGTATCTCTGCTGCCCCCTTTCATGTTCCTTGATGCTATGGTTGATGGCGGCTTAGGGGGTACTGTGCACTGCTCTGAGAGGTCACATGATGTGGGTCCAGGCGTGTGTTTCTTGGCACAACAGGATAGAGACTACAAGTTCATGAGTTCTGCATGCAGCAACCCTGTTGAAACTGCACAAGCATATAAAACAGGACACCCCTAGCTTACAATACTACATGAATTGGTGTGTTTCAGGGAGGGAGAAGGGAAATAGTTCCATTCTGCAATGTGTGAAGAGGAGTGAATTTGGCAAGACCTGCTGTAATCTCCTTAGTTGGAGATGCAAATTGGTGATTGACGGCATTTTCACAATATGCATTCCTCTCCAGGGCAACAAAGGATGCTCAGTGTCAAGTTGAGTTGTGGATGTATCTAGGACCAAAGCCACTAGAGTTAGGTTTTTGACACAATGTGTTGTGACTGAATAATGTTTGTCCCAATGCTAGTTTGTTTGTGATTGTGGTCACTGAGTTTCTGATTACGGAGCTATGACATTGGCACTGGTAACTTAAATGATCCTAGGGCATCATTGAAGGACTCCCAGTTGAATTAGCAACAGACTCCGACCTTTCTTTCCCCAAGAAGGAAAAGAGATTTGGACCAGAGGTACTATGACTGGAGTCTGTCAAAGTCATCACAAATTACGCACCTACTTTTGCTGAATCCATTCTGTTTTTGCAAACCAAGCTATGTTATGGTAAGTCGGTACACAAAAACAGAATTGTAATGAGTTGCAATTCAACCTACCTCATGAGGTTGAAAATTGTGACCCACTATAATTCAGCTTCCATCACAGGGATGGTGGCCTGCTGGGGTCAGGAGACCACCATGTCTGTGATTGCTTTGAAATAAAGCAATTTTTTTTTAATACTTCATGTTTTCCTTTCAGGAACACAGGATGCGTAAAATAGATTAGTGTTTGTACATTTTTTAATAGTAGGTAGTAGTCCCAGGCTGCCAGGAACCACTGCCTACCCTTGAAAAATGTTTTTGTCAACATTCACAAAGAGGAAGGTGTTCCTTGGGGACCCCTTCCCATTTGCAAATGGGTTATCACTACATGTTTGCAGTCGGAAAAGTATTAATGTTTTGCAGCTGGTTTTCGGTCATAAAAGATTAATAACATCTCACGGCGAATCAGTACTTGGAAGGATTGCCCAAAACACGTCCCTTCCAGATAACAATCTTGTATGTAGTCTCAAACCCAAATTGTGTTTCGGTAACATGTTAACATATAGCAGTTTACATTTTTACGTACTAAAAGGCTTTGTTGCAGTCCCAAGCGGCCTGATTCTGCAAACCGTTCCCTTCGTGACTTCAAAAAGTCAGGAGTCAGAAGTGAGGTAGTGTGGCTCACTGGTTAGAGGCGGCAGACCCGAGAGCAGAGGACGGCCCGGGACCAGGGTTCGATTCCCGGCGCGGCAGGTTTCTGGACCAGGGTCAGCGGACTCGATAATTCTCTCGCCTCGGTGCCCACTCTGATCAGCGATCACACTCTGCAACTCTGGGCATCAGCTTGCCTCATCTTCACTAACGGCCCCACCAGACCGCCGGGGATGCCTGGTCTCACCCTGGAGATACCCATTAAGGGACCATCTCTCAGGGAAGCCAGGAAGGGTTTCGCAGCGGTCGAAGCGCGGAGATACTCCCCCGGGAGTGATTCTAGCGCTATATAAACACGCAAATTAAATTAAATTAAATTAAAAGCCTTTGCACATCTCACTATTGATGGTGTGGCTGTAAACAACAGACTTCACCCTTGTGATCATGAATAGGACACATATAAAGCTATTATAAGTGAATAGAGCAAAATTGCTGTTATCTGCTGCTGCACAGTATCTTATCTGCCACCCGTGAGAGTTTCTGTCATGGTGTATTTTATGCATGTGTCTTCAGGGTGGATAGGAGAGTTGCTTTTAAAGGTACACTAATGCTGTGCCATATATGCTTCTTCATCCACATCAATATCAAATACTGTTTCTGTTTTCCATATTTGTTCCTGCAGCACCCTAACTAAACTCAACACTCCAACCCTGGCCCGCCTAAGCTCCCACTAAGCCATTCCATGCCTTTGTGCTAGTTGCAGTATTGAGACCCACCTTTAGGTTTAGTCATAAATGCTCTTTACAGCGCAGACCTGTCAACCTTAAGAAAAATTTCACTGTGTGAAGACGGGGCAATCCCTTGTGAGCAGAACCATAAAATGTACTTCTGCGCCCTCTGCCACCAAACCCCCTCCTTCTAAAAACAAGCCTGTTGAGGCTGGTGTTGAAGTCCGGGCTTGTTTTCACACCCTATAATGGACGTTGGCTTTTAAAAGCCTTGAATAACAAACATGTTTTGGCATTACCAATAGGTCTTGCTTTTGGGACCATATAAGTGTTTAGCCACAGCTATTGGCTTTGCCAGTGTCTTTAAGCTATGTTGTAGTGCAGCATCTGTAATCAATCAGCCTTTGAAAGACAGAAGGTATAGTTGACAATACCAAAAATGTGACCTGAAGTCTACTGCAAGGTCAGCGGCAAGTGCTTATCTTATAGGCTACTGTGCATAAAGGCAAAACCTTAATGACATGAAACTGTGTGGTGGCCTCATCTCTAACCCAAAAGGTGCTAAACCATCGGTCCTTGGTTTTCCTTACATCAACCTCTCTGCCTTCAATGTATGGAAATAAAGACTCCTCCTGCTCTTTAAAACTAATAGCTCTGAGTGGATACTGACCTTTTTTTTGTGATTACTCGAGTTTCATAATGTATCTGACTTCTAAACCCACTACTGCTGCCTCAGTAATTTGAGAGTAACTTGTTTTGGCGATTTGAGTGCAGATATTCATGCAGCCCTTGGATAACAACGATAGATGACACTACCCACACCCAGCATTACCCTATGGCCGAGAAAAAGTTGCATAATATACATGAATAAAAACATAATCACGAAGGATTACAGTTTCCAGCGTATATTACACATTGTGTGGGGTTACCATCCACCTGAAGAGTAATCAGTTGATCGACCAGGGAAGGATAAATCGCTGAGTTTACACAATCTGAATAGAATGTGTATTAAGTAAAACTAAATCTCTACAGAAAATGCATTACAAAACTGGAAAACACGATCTGAGGAAAATCCAAAAAGGCTGAATTTCCTTCACTGCCTGAAGATGGTACATACTTCGATGAAGTAGGGACTCAACCTACTTATTATCCAGTATTTAGGGTGTCTTTCATAGATTTACATGCCTGAATCATTCCCCGTCGTCGAGACGGGAGCCTCCGGTACATAAAAAAGTAATGTCCTATAGACCTACATAGAGAACATAGGCCTAAGGGTCTCCCCTTAGCAGCCTTTCCTTGTCCTTATGTAAAAAGGACCAAACTCTCAGAGTCAGCCAATCAGCTCCGACCTCCCTCTAGAACCTTCCTGGGAGGAGCCTCAGTCCCTCAGATTTTCTACCGCACGTTGTGCTAGGGAGTCTCCAGCCTGAGCTCTCCTCAGGATTCCTTAAAAATCATCTGATTACCTTTGGAAGTGATTCTTCACTCTACATTCTCATCAGGAATTACTTCGGTCCACTTTGTCTGCAGTAAGTGCTTCTTTTCACTGCTTTGACAATGTCTGACTCCCAGAAGAAAGCCCTTTTCAGGGCCTGCTCTTCATGTGAGAAGAAAAGGCTCCATGTGGATGATAAGCATGACCTGTGCTTATACTGCCTTTATCCGGACCACGTCCCTGAAAGCTGCAGAATATGTAGGTCTTTCCCTAAAAAGACCGTAAGGGACAGAGAAGGTCGCCTTCTCATCTGGCTTGACAGACTTAAGGATAGAGACAACCTGGAATCTTCAGTGGGTAGTGTCTCTAAAACCTCCGAAGTCTCTCAGAAGAGGCCATGGGTAGTTTCACCTGGCCCATCAGACACTCCTCCTAGGAAGGCACATAAGAAGTCTTCAGAGGCAAGATCTACGACATCTTCAGTGTCTGTAAAAGATTCCCAGCCTTTTAAGAAGCCTGCCTCTACCAGACATGCCCAGAGGACTACCTCAGTGACTACCACCGTGTCGACGACCTCAGCGTTGTCACCTTCGCCGTCGACGACGACAACACCATCGTCATCGTCAGCAGGTAGGCCTATTTCTTCTGTTATACTGCTGAAACCGTCGTCGACGACGAAGACTACACCGTCGACGACGACGTCGTCCTCGAAGAGCACATCGTCGACGACGACACCGTCGACTATCCCGACGTCGAAGGCGTCAACGAGAGCATTGACGGCGAAGACGTCGACTACGAAGTCATCGACGACGAAGACGTCGACGGCGGGCTCGCCATCGACGAGTGCACCGGCGACGACCACATGGACGTCGAGGTCATCGTCGACGACCAAGGCGCCGTCTACAGAGATACCGTCGACGAAGGCTTTACCGTCGACGAAGACGCCGTCGACGGACCCGTCGACGAAGACTCCGTCGACGGAGGACTCGTCGACGACGATAACCATTGCTGAAACATGGAAAAAATCCAAGCTAGTAGAGGTGTCGTCCCTCACGCTACCACCGTCGACGACGCCACCGACGACGACAGGAACCTCCAAGGCAAGTTCCGCGTCAGGCAAGATTGCCAGGCAACGCATTACCCCGGAAACCACGTCTCCGAGCAAAGTGGAAATGCAACCACCTCCAGAAATCTTTCAAAGTGAAGAATCTGAAGAGGAAGACCACATGGGTCCTGCTACTTCCATATCGGACCTTCATGTCAAATGCCAAAGCACAGGCGAAGAACAGGAGGAGTTCACTTACCAAGAACACTCCGTCCACACTAGCGTCCGCACGGAGGTCACCCCTATGGTGTGCCTACCGGTCTCTATTGTCAATGACTTGAATCACCTTATACAAGATTACAAGCAACGATTTCCGGAACCGTCCACTACGGAAAGTGGCAATCAGACGCCTGCAGTAAATGACCCGGCGTCATCGTCACTACCAAAACAGTCTCGACCTCCTCCTCAAACCCACCGTCATAGAATCCAACCTCAGGTGGTGGTATCGTCGGACGACGAGGATGAATTGGAAGAAGGAGAGGTCCAGGAAGTACACTCTGCCCATGATGAGGAAGATGAGTATGTCGCATCTTCCCCAGCTTCACCTCAACCACGCCACGCAGATTCGCCGCCTGTGGACATTGGCGGCTTCCATAAAATTGTGGAAAGGGCTGCTAAACTATTCCATATGGTTATGGAATCGACGGAAACTGAATGCTTCCTTCACGACTTCAAGGAGCAGACACAGAAGTCAACGAAATCTATTCCGATCATAGAATTCCTATGGGAGCAAGGCAAGAAACTCATGCTAACACCCGCTTCTGTTCCGGCGGTGGTTCCACGCCTGGACAAAAAATACAAGGCCCCGCTTACGGCGGCAGCTTGCCTCAATGGACACCCTAAACCTGACTCGGTGGTCACACAGGCGGCCTAGAAGAACTCACGCAACCCTTCCTCCCCTCTGTCGGCTCCCCCGGACAAAGAGGGCAGGAAGTTGGATACAATCGGAAAACGTTTCACTACAACGTCGGCCATGACCATCAAGGTGGCCAACTCCATTGCCCTGTTGGGGCGTTACAATCGCCAACTCTGGGAGGACATAGCCCCATATTTGGCGGAACTGCCTGACACTGTCCAAGCTGAAGTCACGGCTCTACTTGTGGAGGGTCAAACATCAGCAGCGGAAATAATTGACTGTGCTATTGACGCTGCCATGACCGGCTTTCGTCAACTTGCTGGAGCTGCAGTCCTGCGGCGCCAAGGATGGCTCAAAGCAACGTCGTTCCGACAGGAAGTACAATCAAAGGTGCTGGACATGCCCTTTGACGGCCAGCACCTGTTTGGGGACAAGATCGATGAGGCACTGCAAACCATAAAGAAGGACACCGATACTGCCAGGGCACTGGGTACGTTGCAAACGCGGAACCAGTCCTTTCGAGGAAACAGATCCAGAGGTCAGTCCTCTTATCGAGGTTCCTATCAGAACAGGTCCTCGTACTCCTACAGTAACAAAAATCAATACCAACACAAACAACAACAAGGACGTCAGTCTTCTTACGGAAGATCAAACTTCAGAGGAAAGAATCAAAAGAGGGGCACTGGCGGCCGCCAGTGACCCATTACTCCAGCCAGTCCAGCCACCCTGTCCCTCATTACAAATTGGAGGAAAACTGACCCATTTCCTCACCAATTGGCAACACATCACCACGGACAGGTGGGTTCTCCAAATTATAAGATTCGGCCATTCCCTGGAATTCACCACCATTCCTCCACAAACACCTCCACGCAGACGGACACACAAACAACTACGCCTGCTGATCCAGGAAATGTCTGTAATGCTGTCGAAGGGGGCAATCGAGCGAGTTTCTTGTACGCCAAAAGGAGAACAAATGGCGGCCCATTCTGGATCTCCGGGCACTCAACGCTTTCCTATGGAGCCAATCATTCAGGATGGTGACGATTCAAGAAATACTGGGCGTTCTAGAAAGAGGAGATTTTATGACATCCTTGGATCTCCAGGATGCCTACTACCACATCCCCATCCTCCAGTGCCACAGAAAATTCCTAAGGTTCGAGGTTGCAGGACAACATTATCAATTCAAGGTCCTGCCGTTCGGCCTCAAATCCGCGCCGCGGATTTTCACGAAGTGCCTGGAACCGGTGGCAGCTTTCCTGCGTCAAATGGGTCACCAAGTCTACCCCTACCTAGACGACTGGCTGGTGAAAGCACCCTCTGCAAAAGGCGCAGCCGAATCCTCCAGCGCCTGCACAAATCTTTTTCAGAGGCTAGGATTAACCCTCAATCTCAAGAAATCCTGCACTATCCCGTCCACAAGAATTACCTTCCTCGGGGCGACCTTGGACACGGAGTCCGCAAGGGCCTTCCCCTCCAAGGAAAGGACAGACAAGATATTATCTCTGGCCACGGCTGTGGCGGCAAAGAAGAGCCTAAAAGTCAGGACCTACACATCACTCCTGGGCATGATGTCCTCCTGTATCCTCCTCATCCCTCACTGCAGACTCAGGATGCGCCCGTTGCAGGAAGCTCTCGCGAGCCAATGGACTCAAAGTACTGGCTCTTTCGAGGACAGGGTACGGATCACGACTAAAATATCAAGGAGTCTAGAGTGGTGGAAGCACCGTAAAAATCTAACAGTAGGACTGCCGTTTCTCCTTCCGGCAACACCTCTGGTGGTCACCACGGACGCCTCCCTGGAAGGATGGGGCGCTGTCCTCCAGGACCTTCGGATCAGTGGCAAGTGGGACACTCAAGAAAAACAATTCCATATAAACCTTTTGGAACTGAGAGCAGTGTATCTGGCACTGCAGGCCTTTCTGCCACGCATCCAGAACTCCCCGGTGCTCGTCAAAACGGACAACACCACGACGATGCACTATCTCAACAAACAGGGAGGAACGCGTTCGCTCACTCTATCACGCGAATCGCAAAAGATCTGGAACTGGCTTGTCCTGCACGGGATCACTCTCAAAGCGGACTATGTACCAGGCAGGGACAATACCATCGCGGACGCCCTGAGCAGACAACAATCACTCTCCCACGAGTGGGAACTAAGCGACAACGCTCTGTCCCACATCTTCTCTCAATGGGGAGCCCCAAGAATCGACCTGTTTGCCACCAAGGGGAACGCCAAATGCCCAAACTACGCAAGCTGGCATCCCCAACAAGGGTCACTGGGAAATGCTTTTTCCATCGGCTGGTCCAGCGTGTTTGCATACGCTTTTCCTCTGTTTCCGATGATCCCCAGGCTTCTCAGGAAGATGAAGGCGGAGCCCTGTACCCTGATCCTGATTGCCCCGTTCTGGCCGAGACAACACTGGTTCTCGGATCTGCTTCGACTCTCCATCAGGACACCGATTCGTCTACGACAACATCCGGACCTCCTGACGATGTCCAACGGGCAAGTCCAACACCCGAACCTGCAATCGCTCAAGTTATCGGCCTGGCTCCTGAGCACAGAGAGTTCTGTAGCCTGAATATCCCACAGGAATGCAGAGAGGTATTGGCAAAGGCGAGAGCAGACAGTACCAACAAAACCTACTCTCTCAAATGGAAAAGATTCTGCATTTGGTGTTCAACACAGGGCCTGCAACCACTACAAATCACACCTGAACAAATATTGCCATACCTCCTGCAGTTGGCACAGTCAGGACTGGCACATGCATCCATTAAGGTTCACCTAGCAGCTATCTCACGGTTCACCAGAACTTTCACAGGACCTTCTCTGTGGTCCAGTAGACTAATCAAACAATTCCTAAAGGGTCTGTATAGATCTTTCCCCAGACCTCGGAAGATTCCTCCAACGTGGCAACTCAATCTGGTCCTCAACCAACTCATGAGACTTCCTTTTGAGCCTATTGATCGAGCATCCATCAAGTACATTTCGTGGAAAACGGCGCTCTTGCTCGCTTTAACATCTGCAAGGAGAGTGAGCGAGCTACAGGCTCTGTCCATTCAGGAACCATTTATGCAGTTCAGGCAAGACAGGGTGGTGCTGAGGCCGAACCCTAAATTCATACCAAAAGTGCCATCGGACTTTCATCTCAATGAACCGATAGTCCTTAAGTCTTTCTTTGCGAACCCTTCCACCGCAGCTGAAAGAGCCCTACACTCTTTAGATCTCAAGAGATGTCTGAAGTTCTACCTCGATAAAACTAAGACTTTCAGAAAATCTTCACAACTGTTTGTGGCATACAGCAGACCGAGAATGGGTCTGCCTCTCACGAAACAAAGCATCTCAAGGTGGATCTCCTCAGCGATTACATTCTGCCATGACAAGGCCGGACAGCCATTGAGCGATCAAGTTACTGCACATTCCACCAGGGCAGTGTCAACATCAGCAGCACTGTTCGCTGGAGTGCCAATCTTGGACATATGCAGAGCGGCGACATGGAAGTCACCGCACACTTTCTCCAAACACTACTGCCTGGATCTCGAACTCCAGAAGGATGCAGCAGTGGGACAGGCGATGCTTTGCCATCTCTTTCAGTGAGGTGAGCCTTCCTACATCCCGCCATCCAGGTATGCACATTCTTTGTTATTGTAAGATTCTGCTTACGCTATTATTTCCATGTTATTTGATGATATGTATATTGTCTAACATACCTGCAGAGCAACTTGGCATCACTAATGTGCATATCTTATTGCTAACTACTCTGATTCAGGGATGTGAATCTATGAAAGGCACCCTTAATACTGGATAAGAAATGCGTTACTTACCTGTAACAGCAGTTATCCAGTATTGGTGTCTTTCATAGATTCACATGCAACCCCTGGAAGGACTCACATCCCTCTCTAACAATACTACGTCTACCTAGCTGGGTGCGTACGAAAATCTGAGGGACTGAGGCTCCTCCCAGGAAGGTTCTAGAGGGAGGTCGGAGCTGATTGGCTGACTCTGAGAGTTTGGTCCTTTTTACATAAGGACAAGGAAAGGCTGCTAAGGGGAGACCCTTAGGCCTATTTTCTCTATGTATGTCTATAGGACATTACTTTTTTATGTACCGGAGGCTCCCGTCTCGACGACGGGGAATGATTCAGGCATGTGAATCTATGAAAGACACCAATACTGGATAACTGCTGTTACAGGTAAGTAACGCATTTCTTATGTAGCCAACTGCATGACTATCAAAAGGCTAATGTCTTATGAGACATCTATGTCCATTTCTGCCTTTTTTAGCCAGTGGTAAATTACAATTTGAGTTTGTCTTCTACCACTGGAAAATGTGTTAAAAATGCAGGCTACAAAGTGCTGTTTGACTAGTAGGTCAGGAGTTGCAGGAAATAACCAACATGGCCTGGGTCACTTAGCAGCTATGTAATTACTTAGAGTTGCTAACTCTGTGCACTTCTACAAAACACCATACTTTCTAGCCCTCTGCTTTTCAGTTATAAATCCTTTTTTTCTAAAATGCATTCATCCAAGTGGCGCAATTAAAGCACACGAAGACTACAGTTCCCAGAAAGCATTAAGATGTCAAGTGACGGTTCAACACAGGAACCGTAGGGTCTCTTCTAGTATAGAACTTGGTGAAATCATAAAGTACTTCAAAGAGGAAAAACATGCCCGCAAATTGCAACTCTGTCAAATGGAAGATAATCATTACATTATTCCTTTTACAGAATACCCTTTTAAAACGCCTCATGCAAGACTATAAACCTCAAATTTCATTTAAAAGATGCAAAACGCAGGAACAATTGAATGGAAGGTGTACAGTCTTACAGAGGAGAGTTTTTTTAACAAGCATCACTTCAAATAAACTACTCCAACAGAGACAGTTTCAGTCTTCCCCCACATTCCCTACCCAATACAGGTCAGAACATTAGGAAGATGTATCCTCCATTTTCAAGCATGAAAAAAGGAGCAAATTTTTGGAGAAGAGGTCAATCTCCCAAAAGACAAGAAGTAAAAAGAAAGGAAGCGCTACTATTACCTAGACTGGAGTAGAGTGGAGTGGCTAAGAGAGGAGTGTAGTTGCATGGGGTGGCATATGGAGTGGCATATATTGTAGTGGTGTGGAGTGCAGTTGGGTGAAGCAGCGTTCCGTGTACTGTAGTGGTGTTGCGTAGAGTGGAGTGCAGTTCCATTGAGTGGAGTGGTGTTGCGTGGAGTGGCATTGCACAGAGTGACATTCTGTGGGGTGACGTAGAGTGGAGTGCAGTTGTGTGGATTGCTGTAGCGTAGAGTGGCGTGGTGTTGCGTAGAGTGGCTCGGCATTGAGTAGCGTTGCATGGAGTATGGTACGGCCTAATTAGGGCCACCATGAGACTACATGTTTCCAAAGACAGTGCTCTAATCCTGGGGGTTATTTACAAACCACAGTAATCTGGTGTTTCAGTAACAGTGATGAGATATGACTGCACTATTTTACAGACATATATGGGGAGAATACCATTTTTCAGAACGTATTTTGTGGGAATATGAGCGGTCACTATCAAAGCACTCTCAAATTGCGGATTTGGTGAATGCCCAGTTCCTCAAAGTATAGGGAAGTGTGCAGTTTTCAGAGGGTCCTGGAAGATGATTGTGGGAGTTTACAAAAAGCATTTTTTCTGCAACCAAAGACGATCCTGCAAAAAGTAGTGAAGGTTGTCAGGCTCATGTTTAAGCTCGAGCTACTCCATGTTGCGAATTACTGGAGCTAAGAATACCCCACATGGTCTCGAACTAACAACTTCTCCCTTGCCCTTTCTCAAAGCCTCCACCACTATCACCCTCTACAATAACGGTATCATCTTAATACAAGCCTCTAATGAAAACCTAGGTAAGATGGCCACTGTGTACCCCAATCTCAAGGATGCTGTCTACGGCAGCCCTACTGACCCATACCCAACCACTACTTCTTCTCTGGGTTTATCCAGTACTACCCCTTTAACAGTTTTGCATTCTCCACTCTCCCCAAACCCCTCCCTGACAGATGACCCCAGAGTTTTCTTATCCCCGGTTGGCTTATGTCAACCTACGAGAACTCCAAGCCAGACGGCTGACGTTCATTTGGGTTCAATTTCTTCGCCGATCGAAACTTGGCAACATTCCTCCTTGGCCCCTCTTCTAACCAACCCTCAGCTCATTGACCTCTCCCCCCGGGCAAAGGTTCCTTCCTCACCATTACAAGATCCTCTAATACTTACTAACCATCTTCTTCCTCATGATTTACCCACCACCATCGCGGACCTCTCATGCCCTTCCCGACTCCCCCGTCACTAGTAGCCTCTCCTTCACATCTTACACCCCTCGCCCAACACTCAGACCTGGTGGCACGCCTATATTGATCTCTACAACTGAGCCATCTCACTTCAGAGCTATATGACCTGAAAGCCCTCTCAAATGATATCTTCCCCATGATCAGCTCTCTCCTCACTTCTACAAACTGGCCCAGAGCCGCTACTTGTGATAGCGAGCACAGTGGTCAGTCGCTAGCCCCTTCCTTTTTGAGTTCTTTTTCCTCTCCTATCTTCTCTCCCAACCCCATCTCGAAATCTACTCCCTCTCTAAACTCCCCACCCAGCCCCAAAAGTAGTGAGACCCACCCGGTGTCCACTGATCTCCTTGACTGCCTCAACTCTAGCACTACCTGGTCTAAAATTAAGAAGACCTTGACGAGGAAAATTCATTATATCCTTTCCAACCCTTACAGAGAACCTCCCCGCCACCTGAAATGCAGTGATACTGTCAACCTCATCAGGGTGGATGTCACCCAGACTCCTTCTCCCCTAATCCTCTACATCTCAAATGTTTTCTGCTAAATTGCAGATCAGCCAGTAAACACGCCTCAGATATCTTTGACCTCATCCAACACAATAATTTAGAACATTATCATCCTCACTAAAACTCACTGAAACTTGGCTTAATCCCCCTTCCACTTCTATCTTAGACCTCCTAGTACCCCCCACTCATGATATAATCAGGTTAGACAGAGCCTTGAAGTTGGGTGGGGGCCTAGCCTGTATCTTTAGGAGTAGTCTCTCGATCTCTCACTTGGAGTCCTCTTTCCCTTCTTCCTGTGAATACCGTTGCCTTAGCGTCTCAAGTGAGAACCTACCAATCTGCAAACTACACAACTTTTACCGCCCCCCGGGAGACAAGCTCCCTTTCATTGAGCAATTAATGGAAATCATCTCCAGCAATGTTGACTCAGCTGTGCCACAAATCTTCCTTGGTGACTTTAACTTGCACTGGTCTAACACCAATGACCCCACGGTCTCTTGCCTTAAATCACTTCTTTATGATCTAGAATTGACTCAACACTGTGACAAACCAACTCATACTAAAGGAGAAACTCTAGCCCTCATCATCTCCAAGGAACAGACCATCACCTTAGATTCCATAACACTGTGTGACTGGTCCGACCACCACAGCATCCTCTTATATATTAACAGGGAGGTGGTGTTGAAGAAGGCTCAACCTCTGAAATCAAAGATATGGAAAAGGGACCTCAGATCAATAAACCTTAACAACCTCGCTGCCCACTTTGAATCCGTCCTCTCCTCCCAAGCTGACTTGGTTGAGGTGCAAACACTCACTGACGCCTACAATGTGACCATAGCCAACATCATGGATGACATTGCTCCACTCCAACTTAAAAATGCCTCTTCAAAAATATCCAAACTGTGGTATAATGATAATTTAAACACTGAACGCTGCAACCTTAGGGCAGCTGAACGCTCCTGGCGATCATATCCCTCTGTGGACCAACTAAAACTCCTTAGAGATATCAGGAGCCTCTACAACAAGCAGATCAAGAAAGCCAAGGCAGACAATTTCATATTACAACTAGACCAAGAGGCAAATCGCCCTAAGAAACTTTTTGAACTGGTCAAACAGCAATCAGTTATTGGTCCAAACCTATCAGACCCGGGTGGCAACCCTCCCTCCTGCGAATAATTTGATGCTTTCTTCACGGAGAAATCTCGACTCACCTCCACTGACCTCGCTTCCAAGAAGGCTCTATTATCCTCCTCTATTGCCGCCGCACCCGCTGACCTCTTTGTAAAGTGCATCCCGACCTTCTTGAACTGCAAGAACAATGTGTCATGGGGCTCCTTTACCCCATTTAGTGAAAAAGACATTTACAAAATTCTTCAGTCTATAAACCCGTTCAACCACTTTGGTGACCCGCTGCCTCCGGCTATCTTCAAAGAGATCAAGGTCGCTCTCATCCCCACCTGGACTAGGATTGTAAACACTTCCTTATCTCAAAGCATGATCCCTGACTGCCTAAAAGCAGCTCAGGTATCACCTATTTAAAAAAAGAAAAAACAGTGCTGATAAATCCATTCTCAATAATTTCCGTCCCATCTCCAACATCCCCACCCTAGCGAAACTCCTAGAACAATGTGTACAAGATCAACTATGTGCTGACATAGAGAACTATCAACTTCTAGACCAGCATCAATCCGGTTTTCAGAAGGGGCACAGTACTGAATCAGCTCTCTCACACGTTATAGATGACATTCTGAAAATGCTCGACCAAAATGAATCCTGTCTACTTATCCTTCTTGACCTGTCCTCAGCTTCCGACACGGTTAATCATGTCAATCTCCTATCCATCCTGCAAAACAGAATGAGTTTCTCCGATCTGGTGCTACAATGGTTCTCATCCTTCCTTCATCACAGAACACAAAGAGTCAAGAATAACCACTCTCTCTCCCAGCCCTCTCCAGTTCTCATGGGGGTCCCCCAAAGGTCCACCCTTTCTCCCATCCTATTCAATCTCTTCTTGGAACCTCTCGCTAATGCACTAAACTCCACGAACATTCTCTTCCACATGTATGCCGATGACACACAACTATACTTTAAAATCACATCCCCGGATAACATCTTCTCACTCAACACTATCTTAACGTCGACTTATAATTGGTTAACCGAGAACCGTCTCCTGCTCAACACCTCCAAAACTGAGTTCCTGCTCATCTCCCCTCCGAAGCGTCTCCCCAAGCTAGACCTCTGGCTGACTCACCTCACTGCCTTCAACTGCACACCGACTATCATAGACTCAGCCAAATCTCTCGGAGTTACCTTGTACAAGCACCTGAATATGTATATTCATATCAGCAATGTATGTAAGGGAGCAAACCACTTGATGAGGACTCTCAGAAATATCAAACATTTCCTTCCACAAAGTGACCTCAAGCATGTGGTCCAAGCGCTTGTCTTGCCGAAGCTATACTATGGCAGTGCTACCCTCTGTGGCCTTCCCAAATACGCCCTGGCTCCACTAAGGGCCTCTCTGAACACCGCGGCTAGACTGGTGACAGGTTCCAAACGAAACAAGCACATATCCACAGTCTTAAAATCTCTCAATTGGCTACCCTTTGAAGCACAAATTCAGCTAAAGATTGCATTTCTGGCGCACAAAGCCATCCACTTCAAGACTCCCAGGTACCTGGCACAAACACTTGAACTATCCTGTGGCAAAGAGAGCTTCAAGAAGCGCCACAACTTACCTCCTGAAACCTCTCTTGCTTAGCAAAAAGAAAACTCGTCCCGAGCCTTCTCCGGTGCTGCCCCAAAGATATGGAACTCTCTCCCACCCGAAGTACGCAGACTCTTCTCGACGACGGAGTTCAAAATGGAAGCCTAGAGTTTTCTGATGAGCACATTCCTACCTTAAGTGGCTAGGCTCTCTTGACTGGTTGACTTTGTTTGCTATCACCAGGACTACCTCCATTTGCTATGGCTCCTCTTTACTGTATATTTTTACCCCCTTTGTTGTTTGAATTAATCAGTTTACTGTATTATTTTCCTGTTCCCAATTGATGTTGATACCTCATTCATGTCGTCTCTTTCATACTACTGTAAAGCACTTTGAAATCTTTCGGGATCTTGTTCGCGCTATATAAAACTTTATAAATAAATAAATATGTGTGAGCCGCATATATCTGCTATCCAACATTGTATGTGTTTGTAAGAATTCAACAGCTGTTAATAGAACAAAGTCCAAAGATATGCCTTAAATGTGTGACATGAGCTGAACTGTAGCAATAACCAAGCAGCTAGAGAGTGCTGCTTAAATACAAGACAGTGAGCGGTGGCTAAATCATTAGAGGTACTGAGAAATGCCAACCTGTGTTAGTACTGGAGAAATCACACAAGGAGCTATGATACAGTGACTATACTAGACGGATTGCTCCGGCGGATTAGAAATATCAGTTTGAGCTCTGGGGTAATCACAGAAGGAGCTATGAAATTTCAAGCAGTGACAGTTCTGCACAGGCTTCTCCAAAGGACAAGCAATGTCAGGCAATTTCAGATCGGCTGCAACTACCCAAGGGGCAAAGAAACGTCAGGCTGTGACAGGTTTGTAACAATCATGTTGGATGAAGTAACATTGAGAAGTGCTGAGTTCTGACACCACCACCCTGGGAGCTTCGTAAAGCTGTCCTCGAGTACCAAACAGTACATTATGGCTCATTGAACAAGGAGTTGTCACACAGAGTCAGTTTATTTATTTATAAACTTTATTTAGCGTGAACAAGATCTTGCAGATCAGTCTCTAGCAGGAGCAGAGGGAAGTGACCCATGGATCAGTCACTGCCAGGAGCAGTGGGAAGTTACCCGTGATGTGCCGCAAAACAGTAAAAGGGACTGTTAGACCTGGCACCATTGGCGTGGGTCTCCCTTCCATTTTTGCTGTTGCCTCATGTATTTTTGCTGGTGTTAGATGCTTTGGGCACTGTACCACTGTTATCCAGTGCCACAGTGCAAGTGTGCCCTATTGCAAATTGATGTATTAATCAGTGGTTCCATGTTTGGCTATTTAGTTTACTTAGCAGACACTAGTCTAGTGCACTGAGTGTGCCCAGGGTGTGTAAATCCAAATGCTGCCGGTGGGCCTGCAGCACTGGTTGTGCCACCCACAGAAGCAGCCTTGAAAAATGTGTCTAAGGTCTGCCATTGCAGAGCCTGCGTGCAGTCTGTTACTGTCATGCTGACTGGGCTAGTGCACCCACTTGCCAGTCCCAACCTTCCCTTTTCTTCATATCAGTCACCCCTATGGTAGGCCCAAGGGCAGGGTGCATTGTAAGTATAAGGTAGGACAAGCCCTGATGTGTGTGGCATGTCCTAATAGTGAATTACAGCCATTTTCATTTTTCACTATTGCAAGGCTACCTGTTCTCCATAGGCCAGAATGGGCTGTTAGAGTTATTATATTTGATAATCCTAACTGTCTCGGAGAACATGGTAGAAATTCGAGTTTAGTATGCCTGAACTCAGAATAATACAATACATCTTTTAGTGAAGTTGGTTTTAATGTTCTGTGTTTGCAAATACCACTTTTAGAAAGTAGGTATTTGCTTGTCTAACCATTCAAACCTGCCTCTGCTAGGTTCTGTATTCCTTTGTCTGGTTTTGTGAGTGACAGGGCTGGGGAATTCCAAGAGACAGGCTGAGTCACCCGGTGGTGAATAGAGAGATCTGCATCTACATGGAAGGAAGAAGTTGCACCTGAACCTTGAATTGGGCTGTGCCTGCCTTCCACAATGCTGGCTCCACCTCCTGGGGGGTGGGTGATGTCTCTGACCTGCACACAGAAAGAAGAGAAGTAGTCCTGTAAACAAAGTGCTCCAGGACTGTACTTGCCTTCCACAATGCTTGCTCCACCTCCTGTGGGGCGTCTGATGTGCCTGCCCTGCAGGAAAGGAGAAGTCTGGTAAACAGAGTGCTTCAGAACTGGTTTGGACTGGGCAAAGGCCCCTCTCCCCTCAGGGAACAAAGGATGTTGGGGTATAAATATTGGGACCCTGATCCCATGAAATTAGATCTCTTTGGACTACAAGAAAATACCTTTACTGAGGAGAGGAACCTGAAGAAACTGAGGAGAGACTATTCCCAAGCTAGTGCTGCTTGGGGGATTGGCTTGCAGTGGTTGCCTTACTGCCAAAGGAAGGAGAAAGGAACTTTGTGTACTTTGCTTTCAACTTGTGAAGGATCTCCAAGGGCTTGGAAAAGAGTGTGCCTCCTGCTGAAGTCTCAGGGACAACAGACTTCACTCCCCATAGTTCTTTGGAAGTGCTTGCTGCTGTTTTTAGCCTTCTGAGGAACTGCGTGTTGCAAGGAGCTGGAAGCGCGACTCAACGAGAAGAAGCGTGTTGCTGTGCCTGCCGTCGCAACTCTGAAGGAGGGTGTCGCAGCTGGAACTGTCGCACTGCACTGCATCGGCAAGAAGCGTGCCGCAACGAAGAGGAATTGTGTTGCAGTCGCTGCTGCTGCCATCGCTACTCCGAAGGAGGGTGTCGCCTCTGTAGTTGTCGCACTGCACCGCATCAGGATAATCTCGCAACGAGGTCAGAGTGTGTTGCCGTCGCTGTGCCTGCTGTCGCAACTCCGATGGAGCGTGTCGCCGCTAGAACTGTCGCACTGCACTGCATCAACCAAGAGCACCCCGCATCCCCAAGTAGCACGCCGCCGTCGGAGCTGCTGCCATCGCATCTTGGATGTCGCCGCTGTAGTTGTCGCATCGAGCAGAAGCTTCACGCATTGTGGGAGAAGAGTGTCGCGGCTGGAGCTGCTGTCGTCGCATCCTAAGGGTGTCGTTGTTGCAGTCCACGCATCGAACCGAGAACTTCTCGCATCCCGAGAAGCATGCCGCATCTGGAAGATCTTCACGTCTTTATTTCTTTGTATCTGAACTTTGCTGCATTTCCCATCGCTGCGACATTGCTTGTCGTGGAAGCGCAATGCAACCTAAGGTACATTGGCGCAGAGTGTCGCATCTAAGAACTGAACTGAACTAAGCTTAAATCTACCATCTTAAAGTAATCGTATTGTGTATTTTTGTCGTTTATGGTCTTGTGGTAACTATATAAAGTCTACTTATTTTTTATATAAAACCTGTGTGGTGTCCATTTGTAGTGTTGTCACTGGGTTACTGTATGGGGTCACAACTGCTTAACTTACAACGCCTCTGAGATAAAGCCTTGCTGCTCGTGCCAAGCTACCAAGGGGGTGAGCATGGGATATTTTAGGAGTATAACCCTCCTTATCCTGACTAGAGGAGAGGGTCCCTATTTGTCACACGTACCTACCTGTGCCAACTAGAGACCCCCAAATCTAACAGGGACCATCAGTGACAGTTCTGGGCTCATGTCATTAACTTGATATTAGAGGGACTGGTGGGGAGCGGAAGGGACAGCCTCCGGTATTTTGACAAATGGGGGAGGAATAGTCTGGTTGCAGAACAGTACCATCCCTGCCTAGTAGGGGAAGGAGGACGTGACCGCTTCCGACCAGCCATAACAGCATTAACACAACACTAATGTCAGCAAACCGGCGAAGCTCATTCATCACATGTTTCGGAGAGAATACAGTCCCGGGACAGCACCAGGATTGATTCAGGGGTGTGTGCGTGTAAGAGTGTTGGCCATTTTAGGATTAGGCAAGTCCAACTTGGGTTCACAACAAACCGGTAAACAAGCGTACAGATTAAAAGAAATAGGCATGGCTTTCCGAATCAGCACCATGCTGAAAGATGAAGCATGCCGGCCGTGAAGCGAGCGCCGCACAGATCATCAGCAAAATGTAACAACCATGCAGAAAAAGAGAAAAGGGCGTGGCCTCCCAAAGCGGCTCCATTCAGATTAGAATGTCCGTCTTCATATACAGACACTAATAAAACCTTCTTGGTAAAATTACTTCCTTCACTTAGTGGATGCTTAACTGGTGTCATTTACTGCTCAAATACATCTTTAAGGTAGTGGATTGGTTGAGAGTGATAATGTAGGCATCTGATCGTTACAAGATAAAGTTCTAGTATCTTATCTGCCAAACCTTTATTCCACCCGCCTCATTTAGAGACTGGTGGACATTAAGTACCTTGTCAACAGAGCCCCTGTTGGCCCTATCAACATAATAGTTCTTTTACCGGCCCAATGGAGTAGGGGTCGTTGAGAGAGGGCCGTGCTCCATTCGCTCTAAATAGGGTGAACGGTGTAATAACTATTTTTCCCTGTCCAAAACCTCCAGGAAATACCTGCTGCGAGTGACAGGAACAAAAACAATATTGAGCCCCTCACTTTTGAAAAATTCCCAGGGTGTGGGGGTCATTAGTGTTTTCTTTTCAGAAACATACCCCTGCTTTGGGAGTATGTTTCTCCCCCCCCCCCGCCCCCCAAAAATGGCAAAAGTTTGGACTTCCATCAAAACAGCCCCCGACTGCTGGCAAACTTGTAGAAGTAAACACCATGATGCTGGTTCCCTTACCACGATGCCTGGAACGACACCTGGTGACGCCCCCTTGCCCTGGGAAACCCACACAACCCCACGGACCGCGCACGCAACTTGGGAACAATCCTGGACTCCGAGCTCAAAATGAACCGCCAGATCAACTCCGTCTCGTCCTCTTGCTTCCACACCCTCCGCCTCCTACGTAAGACCTTCAAATGGATCCCCCTCGAACACAGAAAGACCGTCACTCACGCCCTGGTCACCAGCCGACTTAACTACGGCAACGCACTCTATGTCAGGAATACTGTGCTCCTCAGGATCCGGGTGATGCTTTAAGGGTCCACTCCTTGACATCCCCAAACTCTGAATACAAAATCACAGAGCGATAGGGCGATCAAGTGAGGGAAAGGTAAGGGTAGGGAACAGCAGGGATGAGAACCTAGGAGCCAAAACAACATATATCAAAACACACATACATATAGTTGACTACACTCATTAAGGTCTCACTAATGCCAATAACTGCCTTTTCCAACAGCGCATGGAACGATATTCACTTGTTGACACAGCCGATTCTATCTGCTGAGCCTTACACCAGGTTTTCCATAAACTGACAATGAACTGTAGGCCCCTGTCAGACATGATCACTTTTGGGCAATCCCGTGTGGCCTGTGGTTGGTAGATTCTTGCATGGAATGAAGTGACCCATTTTCGTCAGGATATCCACTGCTACTAGAATGGCCAAACATCCTTGATCCATAGGCAAACCGGTGACGAAATCTAGACTGATTTTCATCCAAGGCTGCAGAGGAGTTGGCTTAGGCATTAGCATTCCTTTTTTCTGGGTGTTCTCCCCTTTGCCTCTTGCACATTCCTCAGATTGTTGTAACCATGTCCAAACATCTTTTACTAGCGTATTCCACCAGAAATGTCTTTGCACCAACTGCATTGCCTTTAGGATTCTTGGATTTCCAGCCAGTGGGGATACATGGCACCACTCATATGCCATTTTCTGTAATATTCTTACTGGAACAACTTATTGTTCCAGAAAGTTAGTCCTTGTTTAACACTACGCATCGCATTCTCCTTTGCCCATCTCTTCCACCATTGTGTTGTTTTGTTTCTTTTAACCTCAGCAAGGAATTTATCCACACTCGGAACATAGATGACCTTTGCTGGATCGATTATTGCCTTTGGTATGCTGTTTAAGGGCCCTTATACGGACTCATGCTAGGATAAGGAATTTGCCTTACGATTGTCTGCTCCAGGCCTGAAAGTTATAACAAAATCATAATCTGCAAAGTCCATCTCATTTGCCTCTCTGTGAGATGTCGAGCCAACTTCATGTACCGCAGATTACGGTGGTCAGAATACACTGTGATTGGGTAACGGGCCCCCATAAGTAGTGGCACCATTCCTGGAAGGCCATTTTTATGGGTAACAGTTCCTTTTCTGCAATAGAATAATTCCTTTCTGCCAAAGTGAGCTTTTTGGAAAGGTAGGCAACTGGATGCATCTGGCCAGTATCTTTGTCCCTTTGTGACAAAATGGCTCCTACGGCCTCGTCAGAAGCATCTGCTTTCACTAAGAAAGGTGCCCCCAGTTGAGGATGTCGAAGCACTTGAGCACTGGTAAAAGCCTTTTCTAAGTTTTCGAAAGCGGTTGAGGCCTCTGCAGTCCATACAAAAGGGACCCCCTTATGTAGCAACCTGGTAATGGGAACAGCTATTTTTGGAAAAATGCAAGATAAACCTGCGATAGTAATTCGCAAAACCCAAGAAGCATTGTACGTCCCTCCGTCACCTTGGAGTGGGTCATTCCTGTACTGCTTGCACCTTGCGTTCTGCCATATCCAAACCTGTTGGAAACAAGATCACCCCCAGAAATTCCACTTCATGTACTCCAAACTCACATTTGCTCAATTTGCAAAACAATTGATATTCACATAGTCTTTCCAACACCAACACAACATGTCTTTCATGCATCTCGGTGGACCCAGAATAGATGAGAATATCATCAATATATACGAGCACAAAGTAGTCCACGTACTCCTTCAAAACGTCATTCAGGAAATACTGAAATGCCACCGGGGAGTTGCACAGCCCGAACGGCATTACAGTATATCCGAACAGACCATAACGCGTCTTTAAAGCCGTATTCCACTCATTGCCGTCTTTGATGCGAACCAGATGATGTGCCCCTCTCAAGTCTAACCTGGTGTAAATTGTGGCTTCCTGCACCTGATCCAATAAAACAGTGATAAGTGGCAAGGGATATCTATTACGAATGGTATTTTTATTCAACATCCTGTAGTCACAACATGCTCTTAACTCGCCACTAGCTTTCGCTATGAAGAACAGGCAAGGCTGCTGGAGAACTAAGAGGGCCTGATAAAACCTATCTCCAGGAAATGGTCAAGGTATTCTCTAAGATATTTTTCTGGCTCTGACAAAGCGTTCACTCTGCAAAAAGGAATTTGTGCCCCCTCAATCAGATCAATTCAACAATCATAAGATCTCTGAGGGGGAAGCTGTTCCACCTTTGTTTTGCTAAATATATCCTTGAACTGTGAATACTCGATAGGCAAAACCACTTCCTTCTCTGCTGCTGTTGCAATACAAAAAGAGTATGTCAGGGCTATAGCTTGAGAGGTATGTTCCTGCATACAGTGTACTTCGCATTCTTTGGACAAAAACTGGGCTGTCTTTTACTTCCAGCCTACGGTCGGGTTGTGGTGACAGAACCATGGCATTCCCAATATGACTTTATATTGTGGTGCATCTATGATGTTCAGAGCGATTTCTTCTAGGTGCTGTCTCTTCCCATCATCAATGGAGAACGTGAGGATTTTGTTTTTTTCCGTAAGGTGACCTGATTTTAACGGTTTCCCATCCACAGACGAAACCTCCTCTGGAATCTCACGAGGTATACTACCTACGGCCAAATGCTTCACTAGTCCACTGTCAATGAAATTACCAGTGGCCCCAGAATCCAACATCGCTAATACTTGATGAACTTGTTGGTTGTACTCAAGACCAACTGCCAATACTGTGTGTGAATTCGTGTCCTTCACCTGTTTGTCAACAAGGACGGAATCTTCCATTCCTTGTCCCCTGATTGCAGATCGGTAGACAGCGAGAGATTACTAGACTCTGTGCCTACTACCGAAACTGCAGCTTTCCTATTTCTATAGGAAAAACCCTGTGTTTTAGGCTTGGAAGGACAGTCTCGTACGTAATGCCCTTTCTTGCCGCAGTACATACATAACCCCTTTGTCCGACGTCTCTCTCTGTTCTTGAGAGAGGTGCCCTGATGGCTCCTATTTCCATGGGTTCACTACTAGGGATCTCTTTTTGTGGGGGTTTGTCGGATCTATAAAAAGGCCTGTCCCCTCTATGCTTCTCGCCTCCTCTTTCCGACATCCGCCCATCTAGTCGCAAGGTCAAACTAACCAGATCAGCACAAGTCATGGGCTTAGGGTTAATTTGCGCAATCACGTCTTTCAGGTTGTCATGTAGACCTTTATAGAAAAGAGACATTCTTTTTCTCTTCCGGCCATGCCGCTTCAGCCACGAACCTGTTAAAAGACGTAAGGTAAGTAACCAGATCCCGTCTTCCCTGCCTCAATTCCAGCAATTCACGTTATGCGCTGAACGTAGTAGTCCTTCTGTCGAATACTCTTTCAAACGCAGCTCTAAAGCCTCCCAATCCGACAGTACCGGATCGTTGTTTCTAACCAAAGGAACAGCCCAATTAGCTGCATCGCCAATTAAATAAGAAATCGCAAATGCCACCCTGGAAAGATTGTTGGGGAAAGACGAGGGTTTACAGGAAAAATTAAGCATGATTTGCGTCAAAAACACCTGTATCTTTAGTGGATCAACGGCATACCTCTCGTGACTGGCAAAAGGAATTGGGGGGTTATAGTCACTTGTATTTGTGGATTACTGGTGCTTGCTACATCAAAGGGTTCCTGGTTAATTTGTCCACCCTGTCCCGTAATGCAGCCGTCTCTAACCTAGAAGCCGCTAGTTCCTGTTGTACTAACGATAATGCCTGAACCACATCATCCATAGATGCCATGAGTAGGTTTACCCGGACTGGGAGGTGTATCCTTTCTTGGGTGCGTTATTCTGTCAGGAATACTGTAATCCTCAGGATCCGGCTGATGCTATAAGGGGTCCACCCCATGACATCCCAAAACTCTGAATACAAAATCACAGAGCGATAGGGCGATCAAGTGAGGGAAAGGTAAGAGTAGGGAACAGCAGGGATGAGAACCTAGGAGACAAAACAACATATATCAAAACACACATACATATAGTTGACTACACTCAGTAAGATCTCCCTAATGCCAATAACTACCTTATCCAACAGCGCATGGAACGTTATTCACTTCCCCGTAGGAGAACATCCTATCCTGTTCTGATGGATAATCCTATAAAACAGAGCATACATTAATCCCTTCCACTCTCTGTTCTACCCCTGACCCAGCTCCGTTTTGGTGTGCCCAATAACCCATCTATTTTCTCATCACCCTTAACTTGCTCACCAGTTGTGTTCGAGGACCTCGTTTCACTGTAAAATCCAGAATCAGTCTTGATTATCGTATGAAAAAAAAGAATCAACATATAAGCGCTTGAACTCTCAATGTAATTCCAGTGATAGCGCTAAAATATGTATTTACAGTGATAGTGCTAAAATATATTTGCAAAATATTAAGAATAATCCCAAATGTCGCTCTTCCCTACTCCGTGGAAAATGTGTTGCCCATCCCGCTCAGTCTAGAAACTAATCACATTTATTTAATGGCAAAATAACTTAAAAATTAAAGAACGTCTCTCTGCTACCCCTTTTTGCAGGAATTTGAACGCGCTTTCACCATCCGGTGCAAACGCCGTCCCAACACTTCATCAAGGAATGAATACTTGCACAGGACACCAACCCTAATCCGCGGTATATAACCGCTGCATTGTTTGCCTGTAATGTGAATATACTTGCACCAGACGCCAACCCTAATCCGCGGTATTATAACCGCTGCATTGTTTGCCTGTAATAGACACATGTTTACCGTCTGGTGCAAACGCCATCCAAGGGAACATCAGACATGAGCTACTGGGAGCCAGCACTCACCCTTGCAAGTTGTAGGCTCCGACTGCTCGCATATCCAAAGGAACACAGTTCTAGCTCAGCCGAGCTAGCACGAAGAAAAACGGCTCTCTGCTTCAGCGTCTTCAGCCACCATAGAAACACAAAACTCCAGAATAACACACGCCCATGTGTGCTCGCGTCTTCGTCATATATACGCTTGCTCCTCCTTGTCCGCATGCCCCCAGAGAGTTGTAGTTGTCCTTTAGGTAGGCGCTTTTCGTCCCGTAGTTCCTGACACTCTATGGAATAAACAAAAACTCCACCCGCAAGTTACAGAACATCCAGAAAGCTGCCGCAAGACTGGTCCTCAACCTGCCAAGACACTGCCACATCTCCCAGCACCTGCGCACACTCCACTAGCTCCCCACCGAGGCTAGCGTCACCTTCAAGATGCTCACCAATGCGCACAAGGTCCTCCACGACACTGGACCAGCATACCTCAACAGCCGCTTAAATTCCACGAGCCCCAAAGGACCCTACAATCATCCCAGCACTCCTACACCGTGGTTCCCGCACCAGAAAAACCAGATCAGTAGGCCGCTCCTTCTCCTTCCTCGCAGCCAAAGCCTGAAACGCCCTTCCACTCCACCTCAGACTACATCGCTTCCCATCTTTGCAAGAAACCTCAAAACCTGGCTCTTTGACAGACCCCCTCCTTTTTTGGACTGGAACTGCACCCACCCCCAGCGCCTTCAGACCCTTACGGGTGAGCAGTCACGCTTAACAAACGCCAGATTGATTGATTCCCTTCAATATACAGATACAACCACTGGGCCAACCGTCATCATTAAATTGATCCAGACTGCACTACTCCGTGTCCTAAACACTTAAAAGAGTCTTAAATCTTCAACTTAAAAAAAAATGTATGGCATGAAGATACTGTTTATCCCTATCTTGATTATCCAACCAATGCAGAGATGGGACTTGTTCTATTAAATCTTAGAATCGGTCTGAATCTATGCTATTCTTGTCTCAAGTTGATTAGTGCACTTGAAGAAAAGAAGGGGAAATATATGTGTGTTTTGACTACAAAATGCAATACTGCTCTTATTTTGTTAAACTGCCTGTTTTTTTACTGCAGTTAAGGAGGAGAATTCTGAAGCTTATTTTAATTAAATATAGTATAGGACGCCTTTTGCAAACTAAGAACTGTTTAATTCACATTCAAATAGATATAGCATGTACTGCAACCAGCTTTTATGTTGTTTTTATTGCAAACTCTTATTGTTGTCACCTTTTATAGTTATCGGCTTTCATTGCTTGATATAATATCACATATAATATTGTATTATAATATATCATATGTAATATAACAATATATAATATTTTACCAACCAAGCAAACTCCCATTATGAAAAAAAGGTTGTGAGAAATTGGGTTGTTGGTTAAGTAGGGTGAAAACCTGCTAAAGCAGCAGCCACAATCTCTGTCAAGATGGACTACAAAAAGTCACTAAATTGACCTGTGCTTAATCCTCTAGTAGCTCGGCACGACAGCAGCGAGGCTTAACTTAGAGGCAATGTGTTAAGTATTTATGCAGCAAACAAAATGTAATAATGTGAAACCAAAACACAGGAAAATCACACATCAATTTAGAAAAATAGAGTACATTTTAATAAATTACTTGACACCAACATGATGATAATTCAATCAGTAGAACCGGAGTTATGAATTAGGTAAAAACTGGGGAACAGCCATTGCAACGCCTCGTTGCCTTTTCCGGCACGCAGGTGCGTCTCCAAAAGCTCGTCAGCTTGAAGGCTCATGGGAGCCCTTAAGTAGAAAACAACGATGGATCGCACACCGCTAGCCCCTCCTCCGGATCGCCCCTATGCACTCTGGTATTCGTAGTGCGTGAAGTATGAAGAGTGACACAAAGTTCGTAAGTGGTACACCAAGGTTGGTGTAAGTAAGTACTTATTGTTCCCTAGATCTCTAGACCCGAGTCATGGCACGGGTTTCGGGATAGTTTCCCTCATCAGTGGAGAAAGTATTTGGGGTGGATGAGAAGGACGCCAAGTAACCGTCACAGGCCTTGTTGCCTTTTCCAGCGTGCAGGTGCGTCTCCAAAAGCTCGTCAGCTTGGAGGCTCATGGGAGCCCTTAAGTAGAAAACAACGATGGATCGGACACCACTAGCGCCTCCTCTGGATCGCCCCTATGCACTCTGGTATTCGTAGTGCGTGAAGTATGAAGAGTTGACACAAAGTTTGTAAGTGGTACACCAAGGTTGGCGTTAGTAAGTACTTATTGTTCCCAAGATCTCTAGACCCGAGGCATGGCCCGGGTTTTGGGATAGTTTCCCTCATCAGTAGAGAAAGTATTTGGGGTGGATGAAAAGGCAGCCAAGTACCCGTCACAGGCCTTGTTGCCTTTTCCGGCACGCAGGGGCGTCTCCAAAAGCTCGTCAGCTTGTAAGCTCATGGGAGCCCTTAAGTAGAAAACAACGATGGATCGCACACCGCTAGCCCCTCCTCCGGATCGCCCCTATGCACTCTGGTATTCGTAGTGCGTGAAGTATGAAGAGTTGACACAAAGTTCGTAAGTGGTACACCAAGGTTGGTGTAAGTACTTATGGTTCCCAAGATCTCTAGACCCGAGGCATGGCCCGGATTTCGGGATAGTTTCCCTCATCAGGAGAGAAAGTATTTGGGGTGGATGAGAAGGCCGCCAAGTAACCGTCACAGGCCTCGTTGCCTTTTCCGGCGCGCAGGTGCGTCTCCAAAAGCTCGTTAGCTTGGAGGCTCATGGGAGCCCTTAAGTAAAAAACAACGATGGATCGCACACCGCTAGCCCCTCCTCCGGATTGCCTCTATGCACTCTGGTATTCGTAGTGCGTGAAGTATGAAGAGTTGACACAAAGTTCGTAAGTGGTACATCAAGGTTGGTGTAAGTAAGTACTTATTGTTCCCAAGATCTCTAGACCCGAGGCATGGCCCGATCCGGAGCAGGGGCTAGCGGTGTGCGGTCCATTGCGATTATTTCTACAAATTGGCTCCCTTGAGCTGACGAGCTCCTGGACGACGCACCTGCGTGCCGGTTCGGGCATCAAGGCCTTTGACGGTTGCTTGGCGGCATTCTCTTCCACCCCAAACTATTTTCTCTACTGATGAGGGAAGTTATCCTGAAACCCAAACCATGTCTCGGGCGATATCCAAAAACCCGGGACATGTATCGGGTCTAGAGATCATCAGTTCAACAAGTACCTACTTGCACCCACTGGGGTGAACTACTCAAGAACTCCATGTACCAGAGTCCCTAGGGGCGATCCGGAGGAGGGGCTAGCGGTGTGCGGTCCATTGCGATTATTTCTACAAATTGGCTCCCTTGAGCTTTGAGCTGACGAGCTCCTGGACGACGCACCTGCATGCCGGTTCAGGCATCAAGGCCTTTGACGGTTGCTTGGCGGACTTCTCTTCCACCCCAAACTATTTTCTCTACTGATGAGGGAAGTTATCCAGAAACCCGAGCCATGTCTCGGGCGATATCCAAAAACCCGGGAAATGTATCGGGTCTAGAGATCATCAGTTCAACAAGTACCTACTTGCACCCACTGGGGTGAACCACTCAAGAACTCCATGTACCAGAGTCCCTAGGGGCGATCCGGAGGAGGGGCTAGCGGTGTGCGGTCCATTGCGATTATTTTTAAAGGTGGGAGTAGTGTGGGTAGTGTAGTAGTAGTATTTTAGGGTTTAGGGTAGTGTAGGGGTGGGAGTAGTGTGGGTAGCATAGTAGTGTTTTAGGGTTTAGGGTAGTGTGGGGGTGGGAGTAATGTGGGTAGCATAGTAGTGTTTTAGGGTTTAGGGTAGTGTAGGGGTGGGAGTAGTGTGGGTAGTGTTTTAGGGTTTAGGGTAGTGTAGGGGTGGGAGGAGTGTGGGTAGTGTAGTAGTGTTTTAGGGTTTAGGGTAGTATAGGGGTGGGAGTAGTGTGGGTAGCGTAGTAGTGTTTTAGGGTTTAGGGTAGTGTAAGGGTGGGATTAGTCTGGGTAGCGTAGTAGTGTTTTAGGGTTTAGGGTAGTGTAGGGGTGGGAGTAGTGTGGGTAGCGTAGTAGTGTTTTAGGGTTTATGGTAGTGTAGGGGTGGGAGTAGTGTGGGTAGCGTAGTGGTGTTTTAGGGTTTAGGGTAGTGTAGGGGTGGGAGTATTGTAGGGGTGGGAGTAGTGTGGGTAGTGTTGTAGTGTAGTAGGGTTTAGGGTAGTGTAGGGGTGGGAGTAGTGTGGGTAGCGTAGTAGTGTTTTAGGTTTTAGGGTAGTGTAAGGGTTGGAGTAGTGTGGGTAGCGTAGTAATGTTTTAGGGTTTAGAGTAGTGTAAGGGTGGGAGTAGTGTGGGTAGTGTAGTAGTGTTTTAGGGTTGTAGGGTAGTGTAGGGGTGGGAGCAGTGTGGGTAGCGTAGTAGTATTTTAGGGTTTAGGGTAGTGTAGGGGTGGGAGGAGTGTGGGTAGTGTAGTAGTGTTTTAGGGTTTAGGGTAGTATAGGGGTGGGAGTAGTGTGGGTAGCGTAGTAGTGTTTTAGGGTTTAGGGTAGTGTAAGGGTGGGAGTAGTCTGGGTAGCGTAGTAGTGTTTTAGGGTTTAGGGTAGTGTAGGGGTGGGAGTAGTGTGGGTAGCGTAGTAGTGTTTTAGGGTTTATGGTAGTGTAGGGGTGGGAGTAGTGTGGGTAGCGTAGTAGTGTTTTAGGGTTTAGAGTAGTGTAGGGGTGGGAGTAGTGTGGGTAGTGTTGTAGTGTAGTAGGGTTTAGGGTAGTGTAGGGGTGGGAGTAGTGTGGGTAGCGTAGTAGTGTTTTAGGTTTTAGGGTAGTGTAAGGGTTGGAGTAGTGTGGGTAGTGTAGTAGTGTTTTAGGGTTTAGAGTAGTGTAAGGGTGGGAGTAGTGTGGGTAGTGTAGTAGTGTTTTAGGGTTTAGGGTAGTATAGGGGTGGGAGCAGTGTGGGTAGCGTAGTAGTGTTTTAGGGTTTAGGGTAGTGTAGGGGTGGAAGTAGTGTGGGTAGCGTAGTAGTGTTTTAGGGTTTAGGGTAGTGTAATGGTGGGAGTAGTGTGGGTAGTGTAGTAGTGTTTTAGGGTAGTGTAGGGGTGGGAGTAGAGTTGGTAGCGTAGTAGTGTTTTAGGGTTTAAGGTAGTGTAGGGGTGGGAGTAGTGTAGGGGTGGGAGTAGTGTGGGTAGTGTTGTAGTGTATTAGTGTTTTAGGGTTTAGGGTAGGAGTAGTGTGGGTAGTGTAGTAGTGTTTTAGGGTTTAGGGTGGTGTAAGGGTGGGAGCAGTGTGGGTAGCGCAGTAGTGTTTTAGGGTAGTGTAGGGGTGGGAGAAGTGTGGGTAGCGTAGTAGTGTTTTAGGGTTTAGGGTAGTGTAAGGGTGGGAGTAGTGTGGGTAGTGTAGTGGTTTAGGGTAGTGTAAGGGTGGGAGTAGTGTGGGTAGTATAGTAGTGGTTTAGGGTAGTGTAAGGGTGGGAGTAGTGTGGGTAGCGTAGTAGTGTTTTAGGGTTTAGGGTAGTGTAGGGGTGGGAGTAGTGTGGGTAGCGTAGTAGTGTTTTAGGGTTTAGGGTAGTGTAAGGGTGGGAGTAGTGTGGGTAGCGTAGTAGTGTTTCTTGGTTTAGGGTAGTGTAGGGGTGTGGGTAGCGGTGTAGTGTTTTAGATTTTATGGTAGTGTAAGGGTGGGAGTAGTAGTGTTTTAGGGTTTAGGGTAGTGTAGGGTTAGGAGTAGTGTGGGTAGCGTAGTAGTGTTTTAGGGTTTAGGGTAGTGTAGGGGTGGGAGTAGTGTGGGTAGCGTTGTAGTGTTTTAGGGTTTTGGGTAGTGTAAGGGTGGGAGTAGTGTTTTAGGGTTTAGGGTAGTGTTAGTGTGGGTAGTGTAGTAGTGGTTTAGGGTAGTGTAAGGGTGGGATTAGTGTGGGTAGTGTAGTAGTGTGGCAGTTTTTTGGGGTTGGGGCAGTGTAAGGGTGGGAGTAGTCTGTTGTGTAGGTGTAGGGATAGGGATGTTACTTACCTTACATACTTTTACCACAAGTATAGGTTTACCACACATGCCTTTGAGTTGTAATGGCATGCGTGGTAAAAGCATACTCGTGGTAAAAGTATGCGATGTCATTGACATTGCGTACTAATACCCACGTTGTAATGGCATGCGTGGTATTAGTATGTGATGTAATGACATACATTCGTAAAAACTAGTGCCTAAAGGATCAAAGCGCCAACTGCGACATCTAGTTGCGCAAGAACGGGGCAACGTTGAGTTACGGCTGATCGCGATGGAGCACGAGCCGAAAACAAGAAGTGGATTGTTCCTGTTTTCTGCTTACCTTCAGACTTAGAATACAATCTAATGAAAATGTCTGAGAAGGTAAAGGTCAGTGGAGCAAGGCAGCTAGCATTGTCTGAGGAGGAGGCATTGTTATCAGGGAGCCATTGAACAATGTTGCGCGGAAGAGTCCTTAGTCTCTTTTTTGGAAGATGAAAATCTCCAGCGGGACAAAGCTGCAGACTGTAGCCGATGAGGGTGCCACAAAGCAGATACACCTTCTGCGAGGAGCCGCTGAACAGGATGTGCCGATGTAGAGAAGAACAGTGGGAGCTGCCACCAAATAAGGCCAACCGGCGATGCACCTTGGGCAGAGGTTATCTGTGCACATTTGGGCGAACAAATGTATGTCCCAAGTTTTGGATTTGGGCTATCTGGACACCTTTAGCACCACTTCCAAGGGTCCAAGACTGGAGGGACACCACTTGGAACATAGGGACTCACTCAGGCCGGGTCTAGATGGTTGGAGCCTTTTCTGTTTCTGAATCACTGATAAGGAGGCAGCCAACTAGTCCTTGGAGTCACTTCTGGATGTCCTAGGTTCAAGGAGAAGAGCAGGGCTCAAGCAGCATAGCAGACATCTGGGGATCGAAGCAGGCTGCAGAGCAGTCCTTGGTGTAGCAAAGCAGTTTCTCTGAAGTACACAGATGGCCCCAGCAGCAGGCAGTCCTATGAGAGTCCTTCCACAGGTCCAGGAGTGAGCTGAAAGTGGGTCTGAGGCTATTATTTTTATACCTTATGCCTCTTTGAAGTAAGAGAAGTTCCTGTTTCAAAAGTTCTTGGAATTTCCTGCCTCACTGCCTTGGTCCCAGTCTGTCTGCAGGCACAAAAGGCCAGTATGAATTTATTTGTGGGAAAGCAGGGTACACCCTATTGACTTGCAAGTGGGGCTGTGCCCAGATGTGCACCTCCCCCTTATATCCTGACAGTGATGGCCAATTCAGACACACCTAAACCCTCTATTGATTGGCTGTCTGGGAGGAATATACAAATGCCAACTACTCCTAGTCAGGTGACCCAGGACCAGCTTGCAGGCACCAAATAGGGCAGGAAAATGGCAACTTTCAAAAAGTAAAGTATGCAAAAATGTGATGAATGGAATGCTTGAATTAAACTTATCCACTGGTAATTACACGGGCCACTTCCCAATCCAGTGTTATTTTGCACACCATGACACCTCAGTTTGGACACAGCTATATGCAAATCAGTCTTGACGCCGGAACAATCCAGCCCAAACCTCCAAGCCAGGTCCTCCCTGAAACAGAACACAAGCAACCCTCCCTGAAATGGGATAGAAGCCACCTAGGAGTGGATTCGCCCAGTCAGATGCAAGGGCTCATCAGACAGGTATAGCTTGTTTCCAGTATGCAAAAAAGTGATGAATGGAAAGCTTAAATTAAACTCAGCCACTGGTAAGTACATGGGCCACTTTCCAATCCAGTGTTAATTTGCACACCAGAACACCTCAGTTTTGACCCAGCTATATGCAAATCAGTCTTGACTCTGCAACAATCCAGCCCAAACTGCCAAGCCAGGTCCTCCCTGAAACAGAACACAAGCAACCCTCCCTGAAATGGAACAGAAACAACCAAGGAGTGGTTTAGCCCAGTCAGATGCCAGGGCTCATCAGACAGGAATAGCTTGGTTCCAGTGACACAGTGTGCACAGAAACCACGTCTGGGCATACCTGTCCCAATTAGGGGGACACACTAAAGTATGCGAAAAAAGTGATGGATTGAATGCCTGAATTAATCTCAGCCACTGGTAATTAATTAGGGCCACATCTGTAGACTCAAGACTAATTTGAATATAAAGCGGGGTCTGAAATGAAGTGGCATGGTGTGCAAAATAATTATGGACTGTGATGCAGCCCAAGTAATTATCAGTGGCTGAGATTATCTATCACTTTTTGTATACTTCCTAAAAGTGGCATTTTCAAATTGTGACTTAAAATCTGTCTTTACCATTAAAGAAATTTTTAAATTACAATATCTGAATGAGGCAGTTAGTTGTAGATTCCTTACCTTCAAATTTCCCCCAGGCGTCAGACTGGATCAGAAGATTTTTATTTAGCAGTACCCATGCGTGTCGTAGTTGGCACCACTCGACTCTGCTTTCGGCATCGTGGTAGCCAGGATGACATTGCGGTGCCTACTTAGACGCCGCCTCTGCGTGCTTCAGTTTTTTTCCGCGCCAGCCTAGCGCAGATCTGGAGAGAGCTACCCCTTAGCCACTTTTTAGCTACCCTTTTTTGCAACGTTTTGTCGTTTTTTGATGCGCAAGGGATGTCCCAACCTCGGACCTGTTTCAAGCCTTGCAAGTCCTGTAACAAGATGATGTCGGTGACGGACCCCCACCTCTTGTGCTTGTGGTGTCTGTAGTGCGACCATGACCCGAAGTCATGCTCCGGCGGTCGGATGTGCATTGTTCCCGGTCTCTTTCGAGAGGAAGGTCTTGAGGCGGTTTGCGGAGCCTACACTCCTCGTTGCACTCCAAGTTGTCAAGGTCATCGGGTATGTCCAAACACAACAAGAAGGTGAAAAAGCTCAAGCACTCTTCACCTTCTCCCCAGTGGTCGGCTGACACGATGCGGGATTTAGACCATCGTCGCTAAAAGGCTCCATATCCGGGGCCTGAATCAGGGACAACTCTTCCCGTACCCCCATTTCCAGGGACCGGAGCGTCCACTGCCTAACTCCGACAGTTTAACGTGGCCTTACCCCTCGTATTTGGGCAGCGCAACACTGCTGTCGTGCCTTCGAACCCTGTGGAGCGGGTCAGGGTCTTGGGCATTCTGTGGAAATGAGCCTTTTTAGGGGCCCACCCGTGCAGGGGTTCACCCTTATCTACCTACTGGTCCTTAAACCAACAGAGATTGGCACGGAAGCTGGAATATCAAATAACAAGTTTATTAATCACTCATGAGTGGGACTACATCAATACAACACCCTCGGGCACTGTAGGAGGTAGTACATGGAATACAGAAACCAAGGGGTCTTTTATACCCTGTTTGTTGCTGAGTAAGCATGGAGACTCAAATAGAAGGTACAGGCATACACAGGCATAGCTATCGACTAATATGGTCAGACAGATATCACTTGGTCAGCAAATTGGGAGGGGAAACAAAACTGCTTACTTCAGTTGGAATAGCCTGACAGTTACATTCTAAAACAGGTGCATTCTAGCAGCTACAGACCTTTCTGAGCTCATACATTGCTCTGGCTTAGAATAGAAGGAGTTAACTAAAGCTGATGACTCAAGCAGAATAGAAAGGCAGGCAACAGTGAATACGGCAGAATCCGATTGCTTAACAAAATGGATGCCACAACTAAAATGGCTTCAGCTTATGCTAATGGCTATTTCTGCGGTTTCCACAGACGGCCCTTTTAGCATTAGCTGAAGACATTCACTATGCAGTAGAAGAAACATGAAAGTTATCACTCATATCTACTAACATTAGTACTCTTATTTCTCGGTCAGTTACTAGTCGGGCATTTAGATTCTGAACATTTCATTTAGCTGGTATATATGAGGTACACGTAGAAACACATAGGGAACAGAGCATTGGGCCACATTGTATACAGAGGCAGCAGGAAAAAAGGATCGCAAAAAATATACATAGGGCTGATAATAACTTCCAGCCCCAGACAGTAAACATTGTTATTAGCCATCCAGTCAAAGTCCATGTTCCTGAATCCTGATGGATTTCAGTGGCTATTTTGTGCATTTTAGAAATCGCCTCAGAAACTGAATGGGCGTGGTAAGGGATATACACGCAACTGCTCCCGATAATGCAGCATGTTCCACCACGATCAGCCAGGATGATGTCAAGGACCATCCTGTTTTGGAGCACCACAATTCTCGCAATTTGTAATTCTTAAGAGAGATTTCCAAGTGCCATGGCTTTCTGATTAGTTACAGCCTGTACAACACTTGTCAAGCGCCTGATTTTTCTACTATTTAACCCCTTCGCTGCGGATGACAAAGCCAGCTCGTCATGGGCGTTACCTGCGCTACGCGGATGACGAGCTGGCTTTGTCACAAACCGCGCGATTTTCAAATTTCAGCGCACAGCGGGAAAACCCGTAGCGCGCATACGGTTAAGGCTGCACCAACAAAGAAGAATAGCCCCAAATTAAAGTCAACGTACTGCTGCAATGCAGTATCAGTTTGATCCTCCTCATCATGATTTAGTGTCCTCTTATATCGGTTCTTAGAAATGTCCTTATACAGTTTATGGTCTTTGTGGTAGGATGCAGGAGCCAAAAGCACAGATGGTAGCAAAAAGGACACAGAGCAGCTACCTGACCACCCAATAGGTAGGTGGTACTACCCTTTACTTCCACAGATAAAATAAGTGTTATGTGATGACCACAAACAGCTATTGTTCGTTCCAGTAACATTTGACACTATAATACAGGCACTTGTCCCCACAGGAATGCTGCCAATACTGCTCACACAAAGGTCTGCTCGAGATCTTGTAACAGCTATAACAGGAGGTCCATTTACTTTGTTTGTTTGTGTAGTAGAAAAAACATAGCGTCCAGAGGAATTTCCTGGGCGATACTCCTTCATTTCCTATACAGTTCCTTTAGCTTATGGATCTCCTTCCTCATCAGGGTAACACACTTTGTTTAATTGGGCATTCAGTACACCTACATCAGCTTCAGTAATGTTAGCAACTTTAGAAGACCATAGTGCCGCAAATAAGGCCCTACAAGAACCATTGTGTGAAAACTACAGAGGAATGAAAGGTGTTCCTCCCTTTTTCTGATGAGCTGGCATCATTCCACACCCAACAGTCGGTAATGTTTGTAGCATTGTGGGTATGATGCAACTGTCTATGCTTCTGCTCATGATAAGGGGGAGTGTAGTAATGGTGCTTAATGGTGACTGGAGTAGTAGCAGTCAGTAGATTTCTAGCAGGAGCTACTCCCTCTCTAACCCATGTTTTCGTAGCAATGATGATAACTATGGAATTAAGTCCAATAACAAACACCATCTTTCGATCACAGACTCTCGTAGGAATTGATCTCTTCTCCGCAGGCATGTTCATTTCGATGTTGAAAAACAAAATAGATGGTACCCTAAGGTCCTGGGCAGCCAATGGTTTCTTCACTGAGATTGAGACGAGTATCTCTAGTAGAGTCCACCCTTTGTAACTCAGGCTTTCACTAACCCAGGACAGTGGCTCAGACAGTCTTTTTCAACGATTAAGTGTCTCTGTTCCGGGGTCGCAGCTGATATCGAGATGTACCAGGGATCGTATGGTCCGGGAACACTTCCTCTCGTTCTTCAGATGATGCAGCTTGGCCTCTGTCTGTGTCCAGGATGTTGCAGTGATCTTTCAGCGCAGCAGGTTCCACCAAGGCGGATGGCACCCTCTTGCACTGGGTAGGGTGGACCCAGTTCTTCCGATTGGTCACTCGGACTGCAGTTCTATTGCCAGAAGTACTAGCTCGGGTCCCCGCCACCTCAGTTCCAGGCTGCTTGACCTCTGGAACACCTTCACCATCACCTGGTCGCAGGGCCGCAGATCATGAGCATCAGCTTGCGACTTGTCAAGAAGAGCTTCTCGAACCTGTTGATGAATAGAAAGCAAGCTGTCTGTCACCTGAGACAAGTAGTCGCTCATCAACACATAAGGTACATCATGTATAGGGCGTGGCTTAGGAATCCGCCAAATGTTCATTGACCTCCCAAAAACCACCTCATATGGTATGAGGCCAGATCGTGTATGTGGTATCGATCTAATGGAGAGCAAAGCTAGGGGCAGTGCATCAGGCCATTTCAGAGATGTGGAAGCTAGGATTTTGGCAAGTTTCAATTTCAACGTGGAGTTGTAACCCTCCACCAAGCTTGCTGACTGCAGGTGAAAAGCTGCATGAAATTTCTGCTTAATCCCCAATCCTTTCAAGACATACTCAACAACTTGCCCAATGAAATGGGGTCTGTTGTCACTTCACAAAACTCGACAAATGCTGAATCTGGGGAAAAAATCCTTTAGGAGCACCTTTGCTGTAGTAAGAGCTGTATTATCTTTCGTAGCATATGCCTCTATCCCCTGACAAAAGGCACAGACCACCACTAAGACATACTTCAGATTATTACAGCGTTCTAGCTGGATGTAATCCATTTGCAGAACCTCAAAAGGTGCAGTTGGTATTTCAAATCTTCCTGTTGGAGTTTGTGTTCCCTTTCCAGCATTATACTGGAGACAAATCAGACAAGCCTGAACTATCTTTTTAACTGTGCCGGCACTATCTGGATGGTCCCAAACTTGCATAAGTAGCTTTGCTATTGAGGATGCTCCAACATGTGCCGGCCCATGTGCCATGTGAATCATGGGATGTAAGTAGGCTGTGGGCAATCTCCACTTGGTCATATCTTTATTCCTCCAACAGCCCTCATCATCCAATGTTCCCTCCTTAGACCATTGGTCTAATTTAGCAGCAGAGGCAGATGGTGGCATGTCCAGTACTTCTTGCATGGCATCATGCCAACATCCAGCTTGTGACTTAACCACGTACATAGATGTAGTGCTTTGTTTCATTGCAGTCTCACGAGCTGTATGATTGGCAAAGGCATTGCACTGTCCTATTTTATCAGTCACTTTCTTGTGTGCACTACACTTGACAATCGCTACTTTCTTAGGATATGTCAAGGCAGTAAGGAGATTATGTACTAATTCCCCATGCACTATTTGTGTCCCATGTGATATAATGAAGCCTCTTTCCTTCCAGAGTTTCACAAAATCGTGAGCCACTCCAAAAACATATCAGCTGCCGGTGTAGATGTTAACAAACAGATCAGTACTAAGCTCACTTGCTTGTTAGTGCTATCAACTCAGCTGCCTGAGCTGACTTCTGTGGGATGCGAGCTGTCTCAACTACTGTCTTAAGTGTTGTTATTGCATAGGTAGCAGATGTCGTGCCATCAGGCAATTTCAAGCAGGACCCTTCAACCCCCAGTTCCCCGTCACCACTAGTAAGGGGTGTATCTTGTAGGTCAACAAGACCCTTTGTTTGTTCTTCAGTAAGGGATATACAGTCATGGGACTCTTGTGACTGAGGCTGAGTAGATGGAAATGGCAATAGTGTCGCGGGATTTAGGGTTGAACATCTGTTCAATGTGATATGAGGGGCCAAACGTGTCAATTCATAACCTGTCAAGCGTGCACTAGTCAAATGTTGTTTTTTCGTTTCGTTCAAAAGGGCATCAACTAAATAGGGCACTAACACAAGCTATCTGTGTGAAATACAATTATAAACCTCGGCACTCTTATTCAATTTTATATAAATTCATACAGTTATTAAAGCAAATCGATTTAAAGTAGCAGCAGGACATCAATTTTGTTCTTGCTGTATCACTTTAATATAAGTATAGACAGAGTCTTAAGTCACAAATTTAGGAGCAATAACAATATCGAGTAAGCAGCTTGGTATGACAGTCTTCCTTTCAAGCGTTGAACCGGCAGCCGACACGTGTTTCATTTCATAGAAACTTTTTCAAGGCTTCAATCACTATTTTGCATGGGTGACCAATAAATTGTATAAAGAGTGTCCAAGTCTTTATAATGGGAAATCGTCTGTCCCTAAATATAATTCAGCTGTCTGTTAGAATAGAAGACCCCGGCACACAATTTTTTGTGTATATCCACTGGTTAATTTATAATGTTAGTAGTCACGAGGTCTTGGGCTATGATATGCCCCTTTTATCTTCGGAAATCCCTCGCGGTGCAATTGTTCTGGGTTGGTCGCCCATGCAAAATATGGATTGAAGCCATGAAAAAGTTTCTATGAAGCGAAACACGCTACGGCTGCTGGTTCAACGCTTGAAAGGAGGACTGTCATACCAAGCTGCTTACTCTTGTTTATATTTTTATTGCTCTTAAATTTGTGACTTAAGACTCTGTCATATAGTTATATTAAAGTGATACAGCAAGAACAAAATTGATGTCCTGCTGCTACTTTAAATCGATTTGCTTTAATAACTGTATGAATTGATATAAAATTGAATAAGAGTGCTGTGGTTTATAATTTTATTTCACGTTTTCACTGGGTCCAAATGGGCTTTGGTCTTCTGGCACCTTAGGTAGTGGGGTGCAGCCATCTTAACCTCGAGGGGCACCAATACTTGGATGCTCATACTAAATGCACTGAGAGATTAGATGTGCTACCAATTAAACCACCATTGCCATCTGTAAATATTGTCACAAGCAATCTGTGTGACAAGACTATTTCCTCACTCTGACGTATGGACACAGCTGTCTCTGCTACTGCTCAAAAACACTTAGGCAACACACGAGCCACTGGATCAAGGACAGCTGAGAAATATGCACAAGGACGCTGCTTATCATCATGTGTCTGAGTTACAACCGAGAGAGCACAAACGTCCCTCTCATGTACATAGAGTGTGAAGGCCGTAGTGTAGTCTGGAGTTCCTAATACTGGTGCAGAGCAAAGAGCTTGACGTAACTGCTGAAAAGCCTTCTGGCATTCAGTAGTCCATGGGAGAGGCATCGGAGTGTCTTTAGTCAAAAGGGCTAACAAGGGCCTAACAATGTAGGAAAAACCAGGGATCCACTGCCTACAGAAAGAAGCAAGGCCAATCAGTGCATGAACATCCTTCTGAGTACAGGGCACAGGTGTGTCCAAAGTAGTTTGAATGCGATCTGGTGCGAATGCACGTCCCTCCTTAGACAGGAGGTGACCTGAGTAGGTAACCTGCTGTCTACAATACTGCAATTTCTTCCAAGAGTCTTTGTGATGATGAGAGGCAAGAAATGAGAGCAATAACAATGTTCCTTTTTCACACTGTTCAGGGGTAGCTGCAGCCAACAAGATGTCATCGACATATTGAATAAGAGCCACCCATTTCGGTACAGGGAAAGAATCAAGCTGTCTTTTCAGTGCCTGACTATAAATGCTATGACTCTCTGTATACCCTTATGGAGCTCAACAAAATCTGAAGGATAAATTATTCAAAGTGAAGCCGAACAAGTAACGGTTGTCAGGGTGAATAGGTATTGAGAAGAAAGCGTTCAAATCGATCACACTGAATGTAGTTGCAGTAGGAGGAACCATAGAAAGAAGTGTTGTGATGTCAGAGACTACTGGATATTGAGACACGACTTTCTTGTTTACCTTGCAGGTCAATGATGAATCTATAAACCTTAGTATCAGTGTCCTTTTTCAAAATGGGAAGAATAGGGCCATTAAAGGTATTGTAGGGGACTTCTTCCACAACCCACACTCCAATCAAATCCTGCACAATGTGTATCAATGCTTCCTCACCTTCTCGAGAGATTTTATATTGGGGCAATCGAGGAAATGAGTATGTACTGGTGGGATAACCATTTGTCCCACATTAGTATCTGATGTAGCCCACAAGGTGCTAGGTAACGATGCTAGAGCAACATCCTCTTTTTAGGAGACAAAGACCTCTCAACCATTGCATAGTTGTCATTTAAACACGCACACCTTCTGAGAAACAAGGTATTGTAGCATGAATATGTTTGAGCTTATCGATACCCACAATATTATCCGGTGTGTTATGGGGAAAGCAGAAATGGACATGCTGCAGTGAATTTATCAAGACTAAATGCAAGTGGCTGTGACAGTGGGCTAAGGGAAGGTGTCCCATCAAATCCTATCGATGTTATCATTGCGCCAGACAGGGGAGCCCTAGGAACCAATTATTTTAGATAGAGCACTATAAGTAGCTCCTGTATCAACCAGAAATCGATCAGTAAAACCCAAAGATTTTGGGTCGACATAGGGACCCCTCTGATCTACTGGGACATCAACTGGTTCCTTACCCCATCCTAGGCATTCCTATGCATAATCAGAATCCGTAGGGCCATCAGCCAAGTAATCAGACATTTGGTATTGGTTTCATCTGTCAAAGGTATTAAAGGAAGTTGGGTTGGCTTGAATTGCCTCAAATCTGGTACGATTATCCATGCCTCCCCTATTTCCTGTGTTCCATGGGTGGCCTCTCATACTACCTCTACCCCGCTGATACAGCTGGCCTCGCAAAAGGGGGCACTCAGAACACCAATGTCCAATCTCCTTACAATAGTCACATTGATCAGAAGACACGGATGTTTGAGGGAAAGGGGGTACACCAGGGCGATACATCACACGTCTACCTCTCGCACTACCTCTAAATGATGAACCATAGACTTGAGCCAACATAACTTTTGCTTTTAAAATATTTAACCTTTCTATCCTCCTTGCCTTTTGCTTCCAATTCCTGACGCTCATAATACTGGGCCATAGTCAAAAGGGAGATGGGGAAGATGTGGTCCATGAACTCTCGCTGGCCTTTAGGCGACTAGCTATTTCTGGCAACATGTTAGCGACAAGTTTGTCAACGAACAGATGCTTACCATCTGTCAATGACTGCCCACTTAAGTCATGGAATGTCTCTTCGAATCGTGTAAAGAAATCAGAAACTGACTCATCTGCTTTCTGCTTACAAGACGCTAATGTTGTCCAATCTATTTTCTTAGGGGGTATAAGAGTTTTTAACTTAGTTACAACAGCTTTGGGAAGATCTAATATCACTTATTGTGGTTTCTGCGCAGGCTCTCTATCGACATCTAGTCCCTCTAACTTCACCCAGTATCACCATTGGCCACATTATCAACTACCTTCCGAATTGATCTTCACATATCAGGGGGTAAAATAAGTCCAAAGAACATGTCAATATCAGGCAATGTCATAGCGCAAGAACTAATAGCTCCTTCTACTTCTTCATAAAAAGCGGCTGGATTTTGCGCGTAGCAGGCAAAGGAGCTTTAAGAGCCATAATGTCTGCTCTACTCCAAGGGATATAGACCCAATTATAAATAAAATTTCCTTATGGCATTATCTGAAGTTTTATCGTCACTTGTTCCCGCTCCCTTTGGAGGAACATACAAAGGCACAGCTTCACACATCGGTTTCACAGTAACTACAGGATTACTAGTGACTGTATCGGAACCTATAATATCCTTCTTGTTGCGCCGGAGACTGTACTGTTTATTCAGCTGTAGCTTTATCAGCTGCCTTTTTCTCTTCCCGTAAACGGAATGCCTCAACGCGCAATTTAACCACTCATCTAATTAGATCAGACACCTGTGAAGAAAGAAAGGTGCCATCACTTAACTGTTTATAATCAAAATTTATATCAGAGGGCTGTAGAGCAACAGAATATTTTCTAAAACTGAGTATTACCTCCCAAGTAAACATTTCTAAAAAATATAACTGCTCTAAATCTGACCATTGCTGAATCATTGCTATGAGGGCTGGGGTGGAGGCACACCCACAAGCTGCTTTACGAGCAGCAGGTCTAAGGGTGGTTTTTTGCTCAGTGGTTAAAGTAGAGCGAGTTGTCCGCCCAATTTGCTTATCTTCCTCTTTTTCATCTGAAGAAAAATGCTCATCATCAGAATCTTCATTCTCATGGGCGCTAGGTAATTTATACGGGGGAGGAGGTCTACCTAGCATTATAGAATAATCTTGAGGTTTATTAATTATGGGGTAAATGGGGCGCCTAATAGGGTACTGGCCAGTTACCTCTAAATGACGCTCCCTATCTTCGTTCTCTTTTATTTCCTTAATTTCTTTATTTTTCAATTCTAAGCTTTCTGGTAATTTATCCTGCGCTGTTCTTTTTCTGCTATAGCTTCTTCTCTCCCAACTCTCTCATTCACCTCTTTCTCCCTCATTCGTACACAATCAAACATATCCTGTCGACTCTTTCGCCCAAAAAGACACATCTCTACATACTGAATCTTTTTAAAATCAAATGACCCATTTACTGGCCATCGTAGATCAGGATCATTTTTTGTATATTTGTTCCACAGTGTACTATACATTATGGAAGAAATACTGTATTTAATATACATAAACCTATTAGGTGTCCCCTCTAGGGGCACCGGCTGACTACTTTCTAGATCCATATTGGTACCTCCAAGACAGCAACACATTCTACGAAGTGTGCTAGGAGCTGGCATGCCAAAAATATTATAATAAAATATAATATTATAATCGAATAGTATTTTTTTCAAGTGTATTAACAGTAGAGACAAAAATCTCCTCATTACCTGCCTTTGTTTATTGCTACAAACAAAACCAGAATCTTGGCCAAGCAAATCCAAAACAAGAGTGCCACTTCAGCGACCTTAAGAAACCAAAGTCTACAACTGCCAAGCTCTGGGTTGAAATAATGGTCACTGCAATACTTACGCCAAAAGAGATCTCAGTGGGGACCGGCCACCACCCAGAGGGTCAGAGCAGGAAAATCGGAAAAACACGTTGGTGTGCAAAGATAAAGGGTCTCCACATGCAGGGTACCTCCTCAGTAGATTCCTGCCTTCCGTCAAGACCGCTCCTTTGGATGGCCGCGTCCCCAATGAGCCCCACGAGACGGGCGCCAATTTGTGGAAATTAGCCTTTTTAGGCGCCCAATGGTGCAGGTGTTCACCCTTATCTTTCAACTGGTCCTCAAACCAACAAAATAGAGATTGTCACGGAAGCTGGAATATCAAATAACAAGTTTATTAATCCCTCATGAGTAGGACTACATCAATACAACACCCTCGGGCACTGTAGGAGGTAGTACATGGAATACAGAAACTAAAGGTCTTTTATACTCTGTTTGTTGCTGAATAAGCATGGAGACTCAAATAGAAGATACAGGCATACACAGGAGTAGCTATCGACTAACATGGACAGACAGATATCACTTGGTCAGAAAAGTTGGAGGGGAATCAGAACTGATTACTTCAGTTGGAATAGCCTGACAGTTAAATTCTGAAGCAGGTGCATTATAGCAGCTCCAGGCTTTTCTGAGCTCATACATTGCTCTGGCTTCGAGTAGAAGGAGTTAACTAAAGCTGATGACTCAAGCAGAATCGAAAGACAGGCAATAGTGAAGACGGCAGAATGACATGTCCTAACAAAATAGATACCACAACTAAAATGGCTTCAGCTTATGCTAATGGCAATGTCTGCGATTTCCACACTTTGATGCCGGCGGCCCTGGCCTCTGCACCGGGGGGCCCCTGCAGATCCAGGCCTGGATCCGGATCGACGCTGGTCGATCTCACTCAACCTTCCGGCTCCAACGCTTGCGGCGCCAGTGGTTCTCCTGACCGAAGCCGTCCTCATCCCCGACTTGGACCCGGAGCCGGACCATTGTTGGCCGACTTCGGAACCAACGCCAAAAGGTTCTTTTGTTCCCCTGTTCATCCCTGGTGTTCCCTATCGACCAGAGGGTGGTGATGAGGACTGGGAGGGGTGGCTGAACCCTTTAACTGACCACCCTGGAAGAGCCGGACTGGCGAGAGGACCTGGGTGATGCTAGTGGTCTTGAAACTTCTCCAGACACTGGCTCACTTTCTCCCCCTACCGTGGCTGCGGAGGAGGGAGCGTCCTATGCTGTGGTGGTGAGAAGGGCGGCCAAGGTCTAGTGCTTTGAGCTCCCTTTGGTGGCAATCAGAACTAACCTCCTGACAGAGATGCTTCAGCCTGCGGCGTTCACTTCTGAACTCCTGTTGCCATTTAATGAAGCCCTCACTGACATTCTCCTGGGCACCTTCCCTCCCGGGTGACCCAGTGTTCCTAACCCAATATCCTTCCTCCAAGAGCTTGATGGTCCAAGCCTCCTCCTCAAAGGGCACATTCCCTTCTGACCCTCCAGATAGGGAATCCAAGAAGCAGGACCACCTTGGGAAGCGTATGTTCTCTTCCTCCAGTTTGGCACTGCAGTCCATGAATACAGTGTGCCTCTTGGGCCGATACTCCCACACCATCTGGGATATGGTTGCGCAGGTGCTGCCTTAGTACCCAGAGGAGGCCTTCTCTGCCAGGCAGTGGCGAATGGGAGAGACGCAGCCAAATTCATGATCAGGTGTGGACTGGATAACACCGACTCACTGGGCAGAATGATTGCCATGTCGGTAGCCCTTAGGCACTACGCCTAGTTTTTTAAAAAAAAACTTTATTTTTCAAGTTTTGTTGAAAAATACAAGATAAAACCCCCCACCCCCATCGCATCGTTAAAAACATTTGTACACAGATCAATGGACTCATTATGGCACAGTTACGGAGTATGACAACATCTGAAAGTACACAAGGCTATGCAGTTAAGCGGTGGAATCAGCAACTTACATGTGACATCGTGAGGAAACCAGGTCAGGCTCAGCTCCATGCACAGGTCGAGGAACCCCACAGTGGGCCCCTCCCCCTTCCCCCTGAAAGTCGTGCTCAGAGAACAACTACCCGCTTGTCCCCTCAGAGTCACTGGGTGACGAGGGCCCCTCCGTCGCCAGCCCTGTCATGCACATGGCTCGCCACGCCAGCAAATCCTCCTGCAATTTCTCATCCCTCCTAGTGTGTTGCATGTGTGTTTCTTCCGCTAGTGTCCATTCCCTCACATCCCTAAGCCATGCATCTACGTCCGGGGCCCGCTGTCCCATCCACGTAATGGCAACCCTGCGCCTGGCCAGCACTAGCATCAATTGTAATAACTTGTAAGAGAATTTCCGTTTCCTTGGCCTCGAGACCAACGCCAACAGATAATGTACAGGTGTGAGCTCGATTCGGAGACCCGTGGTAGCCTTCACCCTGGCTATTACCGCTGACCAAAAGCTCTCCACTAAGGACATTCCCAGGCCAGGTGCAAGAAACCCTCCCCCTCTGCACTGCATCTGGGGCAATTGTCCCTGCCGATATCCGAGGATCGGCTGATCGACTCCGGGGTAAGGTAGGTGCGGTGCAGGAAAATTAAAGTGAATAAGTTTAAATCGCGCATTACAGGAGACCCGCCACGTGAGGGCCCCCACACATGTCCGCTGACTCTGATCGAGAGCACTCCCAGATCTGCCTCCCAGGCCCCCCATGCCGGCGGCACCGGAGGAGCAGAATCCCGCTTCATAGCTGCATACAGCAAAGTTATCAATCTGCGTCCTCTGCCGCAAGACAGTATGATATGTCATGTATGGGTCATCGGAGGAATCTCCGGGCACTGCCGCCAAATCGAGCGCACTATAGAGAGCAGCCCTTGGTAAGGTATGTATTGTCCGCCACTAAGGCCAAACAACTCCACTGCCTGCTCATAGGTCGCGAAGCTCTCCGAAGGGTATAGGTCAGCCAGGACCTCGCAGCCCCCATTTCTCCACTCTCTGAAGGACATCTGGTGATCTATCTCTACTATAGGGGCCAGGATCCAGAGCGGCAGATCGCTGTGGAAGGGGGCCGACCATAGAACCCTTTCTATAAAATGTTGCCATACGCCCACTGTGTGTTTGACCACGTAAGGCAGCTTGGTATCAGCTTCGGCCCCTCGCATCAGTGCCTGCTGTAGCTCCTGCACTGTCGCTCGTCCTGCTAATAACCGCGTCTCCCACACATCCGCGTCCGCAAACCATCTGGCCGCCGGAAGAATCTGTGCTGCATAATAATATAGATCAAACCCCGGGGCCTCCAGTCCCCCCTCCTCAAAGGAACGTACACGGGTACGGAGGTCTACTCTGCTCCGCCGACCCGCCCAGAGCAGGGATGTAAGCAGGGTGTTGAGGGTCCAAAAAATCCTAGGCGGAAGTGGGCACAACGTGTTCTGAAGGACATACAGCATCCTTGGCAGCATTACCATCTTGGATATGGAGAGTGTTCCAGAAGGACACGGAGCGCTGGAGAGACGTAATGACCTGATCTATGTTACGGGCCAGGGACTGCTCCACTGACAAGGTCACATGAATGCCCAGATAGCGGAAACTGGTGTGCTCCCATCGGAGCCCCAGCTCTGGCCATTCCTCCTGGGGGACCGCTTCAAATCCCGAACTTGGGAAAATTAGGGACCTACTCCGGTTGATCCGCAATCCCGACGCCTCACCAAATCGGTCCAGGTGGTGTAGCAATCTCCGGAGTGCCTCCCTCGGAGATGCCAGATAAAACAAGGCATCATCCGTGTATAGCGACAGTATGTTGTACGTGTCACCCACCTGTATGCACCATTGACTCATTTCGGTCTGTAGTAGGACAGCAAAGGGCTCGATTGCGAGGGTGAAAAGCAGCGGCGAGAGGGGGCACCCTTGTCTCGTGCCCCGCTCCAGCCGCCACTCCTCTGACCTTGCGGCTCCCAGACGCACCCTGGCTCAAGGAGAGCTATATAGGATGCAAATCCAACGGCAGAAGTTGGGCCCCATGCCCATCCTCCTAAGGACCTCCTGCAGGTAGCCCCAATCACCACAATCAAACGCCTTTGCCAGGTCTATAGAGACCAAGACCGTCTGCTCGTCCCCGTCTCTCACCTCATGCTGGATATGATTTAAGTGTCTTAAATTCATGGCCGTATTCCGCCCGGGAATAAAACCACATTGGTCCTGATGAACTAAGTGCTCCATGTGGGGTGCCAGCCGTGAGGCCAAGAGCTTGGTCAGTATTTTGACGTCTGTGTTTATCATGGTTATCGACCGATATGATGAGGGGTCATGCTTGTGTCCCCCGGCTTCAAGAGCATGCATATTTCCCCTTGGGCCATACTCTGCGGGAGCACTCCACTATCGAACGCCTCATGATAGACCTGGAGAAGGAGCGGAGCCAAGACTTCCTGGTAAAACTTGGATGGGAATCTGTCGCTCCCAGGCGACTTTGTGCGCGGTAAACGGGCCTACGCCCCACGGACCTCTGTCAATGTCAGGGCCGCATCCAGCTCCTCCCTGTCTGAATCTGAAAGGGTCGACACAGGCAGGTCCTGCAATTACGGGAGATATGTGTACTCCGAAACGGCCGGGTCCGCTGTGTAGACTTGCCGCAGATGGGATTGGAGGACCCCAAGGACGGCCTGCTCCGAATACACCACCTGTCCGGTCAGGCCCTTCAAGGCCACGATACGCTCTGGAATCTGCTCTCTCCTCAATATCCATGCCAGGAGCCGCCCTGACTTATCACCCTCCCTGTGAAGGCGCTGCCTATACTGGCCCAGTGTATATTTATCAAGTCTATCTAGTACATCATGTAGCCTAGCACGGGTGTCCAGTTCCTCCTGCCGCTGCAGGGCACTGGGGTCCGTTACATGGTGACCTCCTCTTTCTGGAGAACTCGGAGGAGTTGCTTCCGAACTCCGTAGGTGAGCCCCATACAAGCTCCCCTCGCCACTGCCTTCAGGGCCTCCCACCTAGTGGCTGCGGATAAACTCCCCTGCCCCCAATTAAGGTCCACATAATACCCAATGGCCTTTCCTACATGCTCCTTTCCTATTTGATCCTTGAGTATATCTACCGGGAGCCTCCAGGCCCAAGGGCGAGCTGTCGAAGGCCCCCACTGAACCATGCATGCCACTGGTAAGTGGTCCGACAAAAAGCGCGCCTGGTGAGTAACTTCCACTACCATGCTAAGCCCAGCATTCGCCACCAGGACTCTATCCAGGCGGCTGTATGTATTGTGTGTGGGGGAGAAGCAAGTGTATACCTTTTGTGATGGGTTCCGCTGGCGCCAAACATCTATCGCCCCTATGTTTCTCATGACCTCACCGAGCTGCACCGTCATATGGGGTTTCGTGCCCTCCCGGGGCAGTGATCTATCTAGGGCCGGGTCCAAAATGCAGTTGAAATCCCCAAACCAAAGTGTCGGGGTCCCCAAATTGTGAACCATGACATCTTGCAAATCCCTAAAGAAGGCCGGGTCGTCAGTGCTGGGTGCATATGAGTTTAAAATGACAATCTCCCTGCCGTCCGGTTTAGCCCGGAGGAGCAGGTATCGAGCGTTGATGTCCGCTTCCATATACTGCATGGTGAACGGTACCCCCGGGGCCACCCAGATTAGGACCCCCCTGGCATATGTAGAGAAGGACGCATGATACAATTGTCCACGCCATTTTTTGGCCAACTTCTGCGCCCCGTCATCCACCAGGTAGGTCTCCTGAAGACAAGCAATAGACACCCCATGTCTGCGGAGGTAGGAGAAAACCCTGTATCTCTTAGTGCACGTGCCTAACCCCCTCACATTCCAGCTCATAAACTTGTAACCCATAATGCGTACCCCCTCCCATCCCACCACACCCTCTCACTTCCAGAGCAATCCCCCTCCAGTGCCCGATCTGTGATACAATCAATGCCTAAAACAGTCCCCTTAAACATTCCCTTCAAGCAATCCCCCCTCCCCCTCCCACGAGCAATATAGTGGCAACAACCAAACATGAAGAACACTGTGTGAAGGTTAGGGTTGCCTTTCACTGACTGTGCGCTAAAGTTCAACTGGAAACTGGATGGTTTCTCCTCTATTATTTATCAGTTTTTAATGAATTAATATCCACAAGATTTTTTAATCATTTCAAATATCTTTATTGACTTCTTTTGTCTTTCCTTATTATAAATCATAAGGACATTTTATCCCATTCCATTAGTAGATCCATATATACCGATTATTCTTCCTCCCAATGCATTTCGGGTCGGTATGAATGACCCTTCGTCAGGGGCCTGTGAAATGAATTAATACAGGACCTTAGCAATCACTTCAGTAGATACAAAACATATTCAAAAATGCAAATGCGTCATTACAAGCTCATTAGATGCACATGTTGAAACAGTCACAAAAATCGGGTTTTCAGTTATTGGAAAGTAGTAAGAAGTGGCTAATAATAAGTAAGTAAACAAAGATCTGGTCTAAGTATAAAGGGTGCTCGGGCATACAAACATTTAAATGGCAAGTGGCAAATGAGAATATGATCTTGCGTCTAGCGTGATGAAGCAGCGTTTGTACGTTGCTGCTTACGGAGGCTTAAAATAAATGGAGACAGGGTACGAGAGCAGAGGGGAAAGGAGCAAGACTTACTTGGAATCTGCGCGATGGAGATCTCCGCTACGTAAATGGGTTGCCGATAGTTTTCGCGGGGTTGGCAGTTTCAAAATAAGGAAGTTACCGGTCACGTGATGTGGGTTACTATGGAAGTCGAAGATAGACTTTCCGGCGCGTTTAGCGAATGCTTCCAAAAATAAAAAATATATAGAAATGACTACAATATCGGGTGACTATTGGAACGGATAGCTGAAGTTACCGGATTTATACTAAGAGCTGAATTCTTTTGGATAAAAAAACTGAATAGTCTTCAACCAATTGGAATGAATGACCGTATCGAATACTCGTGCTTTTTATAGAAGGCATCCAATAAGGACTGTTATGCTCCCCGAATATTATAATTTACTGTGACGATTATAATTTACTGTGATGTATATATATGTAACACGTTTTGATTTTTTGAACTCACGAGATAATAATCACGTATCTGCACTGGTAGATGTCAGTTTAATTATTCATTTCACTCAGCATAGGAAATGATGATTGCTATAACCCACACTGATGTGACTTCTATACCCGCACCATCATCCGACTCCTCTTCCGAATTTTTTCCATGTCTATGGTAGTTTTTGTTCACTCTACTTCCCACGAACACTACAAATCTATCAATTCACTTCCAATCCTTGTGAAACACTAATTTATTTCCATCCGGTAACTTCAGCTATCCGTTCCAATCGTCACCCGATATTGTAGTCATTTCTATATATTTTTTATTTTTGGAAGCATTCGCTAAACGCGCCGGAAAGTCTATCTTCGACTTCCATAGTAACCCACATCACGTGACCGGTAACTTCCTTATTTTGAAACTGCCAACCCCGCGAAAACTATCGGCAACCCATTTACGTAGCGGAGATCTCCATCGCGCAGATTCCAAGTAAGTCTTGCTCCTTTCCCCTCTGCTCTCGTACCCTGTCTCTATTTATTTTAAGCCTCCGTAAGCAGCAACGTACAAGCGCTGCTTCATCACGCTAGACGCGAGATCATATTCTCATTTGCCACTTGCCATTTAAATGTTTGTATGCCCGAGCACCCTTTATACTTAGACCAGATCTTTGTTTAATTACTTATTTTTTAGCCACTTCTTACTACTTTCCAATAACTGAAAACCCGATTTTGGTGACTGTTTCAACATGTGCATGTAATGAGCTTGTAATGACGCATTTGCATTTTTGAATATGTTTTGTATCTACTGAAGTGATTGCTAAGGTCCTGTATTAATTCATTTCACAGGCCCCTGACGAAGGGTCATTCATACCGACCCGAAATGCATTGGGCTGAAGAATAATCTGTATATATGGATCTACTAATGGAATGGGATAAAATGTCCTTATGATTTATAATAAGGAAAGACAAAAGAAGTCAATAAAGATATTTGAAATGATTCAAAAATCTTGTGGATATTAATTAATTAAAAACGGATAAATAATAGAGGAGAAACCATCCAGTTTCCAGTTGAACTTTAGCGCACAGTCAGTGAAAGGCAACCCTAACCTTAACACAGTGTTCTTCATATGACAAAGGCACGACTAGGCATCGTGCAACAACTGTTTGCGCTACCACAAAAAAATTCACAAGCAAGTATATGTTCTAAACAAAAGTGAGTGCACAGGGATCAAAAACTTTAACAACCAAACATGCCCATATGCCCTTTCCCTGCCGGTGACAGGACGTACACAGCCACCCCATTCGCCCAACTAGGCAAAGCTTACTCAGAAACAAGGCAAGTTCCTCCCACCCCGACCCCGACTCCCTGCAAGGCCCAATTCAAGACATCCTCACCGGGCTCATACCATCAATTACCAGACAATTTACTCTCCCACGTCTTCAAACCTTCACCACCCCCTGCCCCTCACTCATTCCATGCCCACTAGAAAACCCTCCCCCCCTCACGTCATGCTTCATGCAACCTCCCATTACCTTCCTGAGGCTCTCACAAAGAATGTAGATCTTGTCCCATAGCATACACTCCATAACCCCAACCACACAGTCAGTTCAAGAAGGATCCACCGTCTCAGGAGTCCCAACCTCCTCAGTCTCAGGGATCGCCGCAGCAGTTAGTGACACGTCCTTTGTCGGGACCGGCAGTGTGTCTGGGACCAAGACCTCTTTATTCCCCGCAGACGTAGAGGGCGCTGTTCCATTACCCCCTCCGGGAGGCTCCAGAAGTAAGGCTCCATCCCCTCCCACCAGCCTTCTATGCCTCTCCCCGCTTGCAGCTGCCTCGGACCGTCGTCCCCCCGAATCTCCAACAATTCCCAGACCTCTTCCGGGCATTCGGAGAAATGAGCCTTCCCCTGGGCCAGCACCTTCAATTTGGCCGGGTATAGTAACATGTACTGTAGGCCCATCTCCCAGAGTTTCTGTTTGACTCCCAGGAAGGATTTCCTTTGCTCTTGGACTTGCTGGGTGTAATCCAGGTATATGGAGATTCTGCTGTTTTCATAGGAGAGGTTCGCCGATTCCCTTGCCGCCTTAAGAATATAGTCTTGGTCTCTGTAATTGAGAATTTTGGCAATCAGGGCCCGCGGAGGAGCCCCCGGCCGCGGCGGAGGGACCAGCGCTCTGTGGGCTCGCTCTATCACAAAGAGCTCCGAGAGACCCCTCGGGCACAGCTGCGTTCTAATCCAGTCCTCCAGGAAGTGTTCCGCATTTCCAGCCTCTGCCTGCTCCGGCACGCCTAGGACCCTGATGTTGCTGCGGCGCGCCCTCCCTTCTGCGTCCTCCGCTCTTCTCTCCAGTTCTCCGGTCGTAACCTTGAGTTGAGCAACAGTTTGTTTGAGAGATGCAACCTCCCCTTGCAGCTGTGTTATGTTGCCCTCCGCGTCGGAGACTTTGTCGCCACCTTCCGTAGGCCCGTCCGCAGTAAATTGACATCTATTGAGACAGTCTCTATTTGGCGCTCCAGTGCCGAGTGTGAACCCTGGATCGCCTACAAGAGCTCCGCACAGGAGGGCTCCCCGGGCGCCTCCGCCCCCTCTTCTTGACCCGACTGTTGCGTGATCCTCTGGGATGGGAGCCTTTGAGTGGTAATACTGTGTGATGGTGTTCGGCTGCCATTTTGTCTTTACGCATTTCGGGTGCCTCGGATATCCCTTTCTACTCCCAGGTGGGCTGCCAGACCTTCAGTGGTTATTGACTATACCGCCTTTAGGGCAGCGTCGGACCCCAGGTCCCTGGAAACCTCCACGCAGTCCCACACGTATATCAGCCATTGCTATTCTTCCAGGGATCAGTGACTAACCAGTCTCACTTCACTACATCGAGGTGTCCCCCACTGTCCTTTGCCACCACATCCAATGATCTATGGCGGTGCCCCGTCTCTGCTCCACTCACCTCCGCTTCAGTAGGGAGGAGGCCCCCCGGGCCGCAGGTAGGCCTCACCCCTCGTGTGTTCTACTTGGTGTCTCCGCCGTGACGGGCCCCTCCACCCAGGGGAGCACCCTCTCCGCCAAGGTTCTTTGGGGGGCCAGCCCAACTGCTTCTCCGCTCACAGTCGGCACCCCCTGGTAGACTGTGTCTTGTCGGCAAGCCCCTATGCTGAGCGCTCTTTGCCGGTCCTCCCTCAGAGGCGGCTTATACCTCTGCGTTGCGTCCCACACCGCTGCCACTCTGGACGGTGTCCCCAGGCTTCGTGGCCAGTCCGAGCAGTGCAGGGGGATCAAGGACAGCAGCCAGGTCCTACACCTGCTTCCACGACCGCGATCGGGAGCCCGGTCTGCAGGGGACACCGCGGCAGTGCGTCACCCCAAACGTCCACCCACTCCAGACCTCCCCTACCTGAGTCCGCCGTTCAGGGGCAGGTCCTGCACCTTGAGCCGACTCCGGCGACAGCCTGCTCCAGGATCCTCCAGGATCCTCCAGGGGCGGTGCAATCGGGCCTATCACGACCTCCAGGACCTTAAGGGCCGCTATCACCGCCTGTGCCAGCCGGCGTAAGGAGTCGCCCCCGCACCACCGTGCCGATCGTCCCACTCGCCTGGTCCCTAAACCTGGGGACCCATGCGAGCAGCAGGCCCCCCGCCTACAGCTCAGATCTTCTGGCCCGGCTGCGAACGCTGTTGTCTGCTGATCCGGGACCCCCCGCCTCTGGGTACACAGGCCTATGTCCCGGGCCTCGCCCTGCGTCAGGTCGCCACCCCCGCCTCACTGCTGGGTCACTGCTGGGTCTGCCGGTCCCACACATGACCTCCGCCGCATCCGATTGCACCCGCGGGGGTCGGTTCCCAGCCGTTATGGCCCTCTGTAAATCCGGGGCAGGTTCAGGGATTTTGGCAAGTCCTCCCGGGCGCTCTGCTGAGTGCGCCCACCGCTGCCGCGATTCTGAATGGGGGGGCTCCACCTACCAGGTCGGGACCCCCGCAAGGCTACTCAGGACCGAGACACTCCGAGAGCAGGATCCGGCGAGACGTTGATGCTGGTGCGGCTCCCGGGCCCACCGGAGCTCCACAGGCCCTCTCTCGCCAGGCGTTGTTTTTTTTGTCTCCGGTCTCAGGCCTCAATCCTTGGCCTCCCGTAATTCCCAGTCCAGGGCTCCTCTGCTCAGAGTAATCCCTCGGCGTCAGCAGGCCTGGGGTGCCTGAAATCTCTCCCGGAGATGCCCCCGGGCGCTAGCAAGTCGTGACGAGGTCGGATCGGCCCCTCAGGAGCCCTCACAGGATATTTTTACAGGATTTCTGGGCCGTTATGCAGGGAGCCGGAGGAGCTCACGTCCTGTCGGCCATGCTGCTTGGCCACACCCCGGCACTATGCCTAGTTGAGGAGATCTTGTTTTTCGGGGGATGTCCAGTCAACCTTGATGGACATGCCCTCTGATGGCCGTCGTCTTTTTGACGATAAAGCAGACTTGGCGCTGGAGCAATTTAAAGATGCTCGGGCTACGGCCAGACCTTTGGGGCCTCGCCGCACCATCTTGCCCACTCCAGTCTGCTTTTTGTCCTTTCATGGCAACGGATGGGGCACTAAACCATGTCCGGCCCAGTCTAGCTACAGGCTCACGCAAGCTGCCCAGCCTCTGCGTGGTCGCTGATTTGGGGCACAGTAACCTCACTGATCTGGGAGCCAGTGGCGGTCCAGTCCACCCTTTCCTCCCCTGCTGCAGCCTCTAAACCTTCCTAGTCCGACGTTTCAGGCCCATCAATGACCAGTGGGAGGCAGGATTCGCCATCACCTCCTCCACTGGCAATCCATCATGTCGGACAGGTGGATTTTCCAAATAGTCCGAAGGGGCTACTCGCTGCCCTTCAAGACTACCCCTCCCTCCATGCCACTATTTTTCAATCGCATGTCTAAGGATCATTTGGCACTTCTCCGCCAGGAGGTTTCAGCTCTCTTGGCCAAGGGAGATATAGAGAGGCTCACTGCACCAGAAGTAGGTCGTGGTTGCTATTCCCGCTACTTTCTGTTGCCCAAGAAGGACAAAGGCCTGTATCCTATTCTAGACCTCAGGGCCCTCAACTGCTTCCTCTGGAAGGAGAAGTTCAAAATGCTCACATTGGCTCAGGTCCTGTCTGCCCTCGACGCCAGAGACTGGATGGTGGTGTTGGACTTGTAGGACACTTATTTCCATATTCCAGTCTTGCCAGCCCACAGATACTATCTACGGTTCACGGTACGGTGGGCCACGAGCACTTTCAGTTCACCATGCCCCCCTTTGGCCGAACCAGTGCCCCTCTGGTGTTCTCGAAGGTGATGGCGGTGGTCGTAGTCATCTGTGCAGATATGAGGTTCCAGTCTTCCCCTATCTCGACAACTGGCTGTTGAAGGCGAGTTCGCTCCAGGCTGTCGTCTCCCACCTCCAGTCTACGGCAGACCTCTTGCACTCACTGGGGTTCACTATAAACATGTAGAAGTCACACCTGACTCCCTCTCAGATGCTCCCTTTACCAGAGCTGGTCTGGACACAGTTCAGCTTCGGGCCTATCCTCCTGAGCAGCGAGTCCGGGATATTCGGGCTATGATACCAATGTTTCAGCCTCTATCTCAGATTTTGGTGAGAATGACACTGAGGCTGCTGAGCCTCAAGGCCTCCTGCATCCTGCTGGCTCATGCCAGATTGGATATGTGGGCTCTGCAGTGGGACCTGAAGTTTCAATGGGCGCAGCATCAGGGGAATTTTTCCAACTACGTTCAGATCTCAAAGGAAACTGCACAACAGTTGCAGTGGTGGATAACAAACCAAGCTTTTGTCAGAGGCAGATCCCTCTCCCTTCCCCAACCAGATCTAACCGGGGCGACAGATACATCACTCCTGGGATGGGGAGGCCATCTGTGAGAGGCGGAGATCAGAAGCGCCTTGTCTCCGGCAGAGTACGGACTCCACATCAACCTGCTGGAGCTCCAGGCGATCCGACTGGCACTGAAGGCATTCCTTCCCTCTCTCAAAGGGAAGGTGGTGCAGGTGTTCACAGACAACACCACCGCAATGTGGTACTGCAACAAACATGGCGTGGTGGGGTTGTGGGCCCTTTGTCAGGATTCTCTTCACCTCTGTACATGGCTGGAACATCAGGGCATGACCCCGGTGGTTCAACCTGGCGGGTTCTCTGGAATGCCAGGGCAGACGAACTCAGCCATCAGTGCTTAGTCGATCACGAATGGCATCTTCACTTGGAGGTGGTGCAAGGTCTCTTTTAGTAGTGGGGAGATCCTTGGTTAGATCTGTTTGCCACCAAACAGAACACGTAATGTCATTAGGTTCGCATAGTGGAGTTTCCAAGAAGGCAACCGCTTGGCTGTGCTTTTTATTGCGAGTGAGACTGTGGCCTCCCGTAGGCCTTTCCGTCTGTATCACTTCTGCCCCGAGTGCTCAAGAAGATCAAGCGTGACCGGGCTCAAGTTATTTTTGTGGCTCCAGACTGGGCACAAATGGTCTAGTACCCCGAGCTTCTGAGCATGGCCATGGATCCTCAGATCAGACCGCCTCTTTGGGAGGATCTTCTGTCGCAGCAGCAGGGGACGGTTTTCCACCCAAATCTGTCTAGTCTCCAGCTCCTTCTGTGGAGACTGAGTAGCAACAGTTGACAGCTTTCGACCTTCCGCCCGAAGTCTGTAATGTCATCTTGGCAGCCAGGCATGCCTCTTCTAAATTGTTTATACACCTGTAGGTGGAACAAGTTTGTGGCATGATGCACAGCAAAGGCTGTGGATCCCCTTTCTATCTCTCTTTCAGAGGTCCTCTTGTACATACTTTATTTGCCCATCAGGATTCTGCTCTGGGCACTCTAAGGCTATCTTGCTGCTATCTCTTGTTTTCTTCGGCTGCCAGATCAGGGCATTACTAATCTATTTCCTCCATTTCCTTTCATAATGCCCCAGTGGGACTTGAACCTTGTTCTAACATATCTTATGTGTGCTCCCTTTGAGCCTCTTCATAACTGTCCTCTTAGGCTCCTTACACTGAAAACTTCCTTATTTGTGGCCATCATCTCTGCTCGCAGGGTGAGTGCTTGTTTTCCAAGCCTCCTTTCTTCTCTGTGTTTCCGGCCAGAGTGGTGCTTAGAACGAGGCCTTTGTTTCTTCCTAAAGTGGTTACACCATGTCATGTTGGACAGTCTATCACCTTGCCCACCTTTTTCCCACCTCCGCACCATTCCAAAGAGGAGGAGAGACTCTACCATCTGGACCCCAAAGTGCATTGTCTTTCTACCTTAACCGCACTAAAGATTTCCGGATGGATAATCAACTCTTTATTGGATATGTAGGTGCCAGGAAAGGCTGGGCTGTTCAAAAACATACCATCTCTTGATGGGTTGCCCTTTGCATAAAAATCTGCTACACTTTAACGAAGAAGGATCCTCCAGTGGGGCTGAGTGCTCATTCCATTAGGGCTATGACAGCAACCACTGCATTGGCACGTGGAGTCCCACTCCTTGATATCTGCCAGGCTGCAATTTGGGCATCACTGCACACATTTACTAGGCATTACTGCCTGGACAGTCAAGTTCAGAAGGACTGCTGTTTTGCCCGTTCTGTTCTCCTGGACTTTTTCGTATGAACTTGGTTTGCAGACCCTCCTCCTGGTATGGATGGTATTCCTGGGGTATCTATACTAAGGTAAGGAATCTATAACTAATTGTCTCTTTTAGCTGAACAAGTTACTTACCTTCAGTAACGATGTATCTGTAAGAGACATAGGTTAGTTATAGATTCCTTACTGCTCCACCAATCCTCCCCGCTCTGCGAACTGACTTCTATGGATAGGGACTCCCCGACAGGTCCCTAGTTGTAGTGCACCAGTGGTTAGTGTCTTTCATGGCTCTGCACTCCTGGCGTGGAAGGTCGTGTCAGAACTGACGTCAGCACGCAGGGGCAGCATCTTAAGTAGGCACCGCAAAGTCATCCCGGCAACCACGACGCCAAAGACGGACGCGGGTCAACCAAAGCCACCTACCGATGCGCAGGGGTACTGCTAAAGAAAAATCTCAGGATCCAGTCTGACACCTGGGGGCAGTTCTAAGGTAAGGAATCTACAACTAACCTATGTCTCTTACAGATACATTGTTACTGAAGGTAAGTAGCTTGTTCTTCAATTTCTTGGACAACAAACATGACTTTACTTCCTGCTCCCAATCAACAGTTGATTATCAGAGACAGGGTCACTTTTAAGTCACTTGCCTGTGGTAAGGAAATCTGCTGATTTGTGGAGAAGTGTGGCTAACCATGGGTCCCATGCTGCAACTCTGGGCAATAGTTTGCTTAATCTCCACAACGGCCCCCTCGCTGCTGGGGATGCCTGGCTTCACCTTGGGGATGCCCAATAGGGACCATCTCACAGGGAAATCCAGGACGGGTTCCCCAGCGGTACACAGCGCCAAGAAACCCTGGGGTGAACGTGCGCTCTACAAATTCATACTAACATAACATAACATCCCGTCACGTCCTGCTCACTTAATGTTTGTGTATTGTTTTGCTTTAAATATGTGTAAATAAATTCAAAATACCGTCCAATTGCACACGAACAAACCCGATCCTGATTGAAGTATTGGGGTTATCTATAGTGATTTTCCTTGAAAGGGACGACTGTCCTTAATAATCTACTACTACCCTTTGTCCCTTCCGACTATAAGAGTTCCCTTTTTCCTTTTTTATGAACCCAATCAACAGTTAGCACATGTTAAATGTAATAGGTAACCCATTGTTATCCTATGGGAGAGGTAGGCCTCACAGCAGTGAAAAACGAATTTGGGAGTTTTTCTCTACCAAGAAATGTAAAACTTTCTAAGTAATTGTCCAACATTTTAATTACAATGCACCCTGCCCTATGGGCTGTCTATGGCCTTCTATAGGTTTGACATATATTTAATAAAAAGAGAGTTTAAGGATTGTCAAGGGGTTATGTTGCCAAGACGGAATTGCAGTTTACAACTGCTGACAGACTGCAATGGCAGACCTACAATTTATTTTAGAGGCTACTTAAGTGGGTGGCACAATATGTGCTGCAGGCTCACTAGTAGCATTTAATTTACCCACCCTGGGTGTATAGTATACCACTTTACTAGGGACTTATAAGTACATTAAATATGCCAGTCAGGTGTAAGCCAAGTTTACCATGTTTTAAGAGTGAGCACAACCACTTTAACACGGGTTAGCCAGGGGTAAGGTGCACATAGTCCTATGGCCAACAAAAACAAATTCATCAAAATAGGAGGGCTGAAGACAGAAAGTTTAGGGGAGACCACCCTATGGCTGACAGGTCTTACAAATGTAATTTGCAATGGAATAGCCTGTTGAAAGACACATATTTTGCAATGGTAGGTACATGTAAGATAGTCTATCTAACATGTTATGTTTGCTGTCAGGGTGTCCTTTATGGGAACCTTTGTAATGAAAGTAGTGCAGGCTTGGCACTTATGTGTATGTCTGAAAGGGAGGGTTGCCTGAAAGGAACAGCAAACCACCATCCCGGTGTTTGCATTCCCAAATGGAATTCTTTTGTTTTTAAAGAAGCCAGTGATGCTTTAGTAAACATTCTCCATTTGGGAATTCGAGGAGAGGAGGAGGCATACTGCCTATGCACACCGAAGCCAACACACTTCCCTTTGCAGATCATGTATGACCTCCTTTGATGTGTCGTGTCACTACCAGTACATTTCTTTGCAACTAGAAATGCGTTTGCAAACCATTGATCTACTGCATACCAAATCTCAGTTTGTAAGGAACACTTTTTCTAAATGTTAATGCAGTATGGGCCTCAAAATCTACTTTATAAGGTTGGATAAAGTTTCCAAAAGCGTATAATGGGTTTCATACGTTAGTAAAGAACATTTTTCGTTTGCAAACCCGGTGATTTTATCAATGTCAGTGTTTGCCTTCACCAAGTTCTTTCATACATCTGTACCTAAAATCCTGGCCTGGAAGGAGGGCTATTGTGAGTCATTGCTGGGTGAATATAAATGTGTAATTTTACAAACATGTATGGTGCTGCAGTATTCATAGGATGTAATCTCATATTATCTTAAAATAATTTGTTAAGTGCACGTTCACCAGACGGTTTCTTGGTGCTGATGTAATCTCATCTGTAAGTGTAAATGAAGGGAGGAGAGGATGTGATCGTATATGTGAATATATGGAGTGAGGGTTAGTGGGAATGGGGAGAAATATGGTGCTTGGAAGTGTGAGTATAATAAATTGTTGTATCATTTTGCTCAGGGTAGTACAGATGGGGAAGTTGGCAAAGTGTCTGGCTGCAGCTTTTAAGATGCGCTAAGAGGGGACCAGCTGCAGTCTTGTTGTCCGTTACCTTGAAAGCTGTTATCCAGAAGAGACCCCGGCTGTGAATTGTCCTAAAAGGAGCTCTCAAATAGGCTATATACAATAGGATACAATATGGCATCCCTAGTCAGGAAATTTATGATGGCCAGGGGGTCATCCGATACAAATCTGGTGGCCAGCCCCCAACATGGTCTAGAGTTCTGGTCAAGAGTTAAAGGGAAGGCAGACTAGCTTGTTTGGTAGACGGGAGGGAAACAGGTGCTACAGAGGGGATCGTTTCAAATGGGATCTCGGTTTTTTATCATCGGCTGTCTTATTTTTCTACTCAGGTTGATGGATCTTGACCGGTGTTTTAGAGAAGATCAGAGCTATACATTGCATAAATTACCACAATCTCTATCTATATCAGGCGATAATGAGAGTTTGTTATGAGTTAAAGGGTTTTATTATTCAACATTTTTAGTAAGTCATCTTTATTAGGTTACAAGTTAAATTTGTCAATCCCAGTCATTAGAATATCATTAAAAGTCAATAAACCACTAAATAATTAATGAATCACAATAAAATGAATTAAGCGAGCTCCATAAAGGAATTAAAATTCCTATTCCTAGGATGAGAAGGAAAAGGTGTTAGTCTCAGAGATCCATAAAGAGCTCTGATATCGAGAGAAAGCATAAAGCTTCAGCTTTAAAGTCCACACCATGAATCAATAATAGATGAAAGCAGAACTTCCCATAAAGAGACGTTAAAAAAAATCTGTAGAGTCTCAGAGCAGCGTAGAATGGGGGTAAGGTAAGAGAGTCTGGGTAATAGGATCATTGTCGTACTCTAGGAGCACACACTATTATAGACAAACAAAATTCTATTTCAATCTTGGGAGAGGAGTTTCCCTAACGGCTAGGGCGATCAACCTGGGACCTGGGGATCTGGGTTCAAGTCTTGGTAACGACACCAAAACCTCCTGTGATTCTGGGCAAATCACTTATTCTCCCCTTGCCTAAAATGAATGTGTGTCCTCATGTAACGTAACTAGTGCTATGTAAAGCGTTCTGATACCTGATTCGGTTCGGGTCTAGTTCGCGCTATATAAAACTCTGCAAAAAAAATCTTCATGTAGCTTCTCTCTTTTGTGGACCAACCAGCTTCCGATGCATCCATGTGAATGCATTCAGTCCCCATCTTCTCACAGAAGCACAGTATTCTTCAGACAGTAACTTCTAAGACTGCAACTTTGCTTTATTATTTCTAAGTTTCTCATGAGTCATTCTCCCATTCAAGTCTACTTTCCAAGGTATTAAACTACATTTCTAAACCTTCTAAATAACAAGTCTATTCATTAGCTAGCAATGGTCAATGTAGAGGTTGAAACATCTATGTAAGTTTAAGTGCAATATCTTAGGTCTGTTAACTTAAATATGGCAGTTTCTCAGCGTATTAGGCATAGCGCATTTAAGTACTGTTGCCTAGGGACATTTTTTCATTAAGTGTGTGTTTTAAGTCTCATTTGCTTTGCACATTTATTAACATTATTTCTCAATTTTTTGCAAACACTTCTCAACAGGAGATATATATATATGAAGGAGGAGGATGAAGGGTTGTTACATCGGAGAGAGAGTGCTCAACTGGTGGACCAACAGGCGGAGGAGTCTGGTCGCAAAAAGAGCAAATAGAGCATGGGTGTGAGGGACAGTAAGAGGGTCAAAGTAGATGCCAACATAAGTCAGAGGACACACGAAGAGACTGATCAGGTAAAAAAACGGGGGCCATGGGGCAGAGTTAAAAACAATGTGTTAAGAGGGTACAGAAAGGAAAGGCAGATCGTGAAAACAGCCCATGAATCAAAGAAAGTGGGAAGAGAGGCAAATGGGAAACAGGAACATGGAAACTAGTTTCTTCAATAGGAAAACAGTAGTGCCGGGGCATATCGTCATCAGTAGAAGGTTAGAATTCACTTGCATCCTCTTACAGTGTACAGTGTAGAAACGAATATGTTACTGTTTTACGTCCTTACTTACTGAAAGCATGACACACAGACCATCATTAAACTAGAACCATCAACAGCCTCTGGTTCCTGTGCCCTGGCATTCAGACTTGTTTCGTTCGGCATACTCTGAATTGCATACAGTGCAAGACTAGGCACTGGAATGATGTTCCTTATAAGAAAACCTTGTTGACAGACCTAGAGGCAGCCTTTGCCCAAGACCCAGGTCTTGATTTAGTTCCTCATATTAACATATCCCACCTGGGAGGCGCTTTGTTCTCTGTATAAATACAAAGCTTTGGAAGTTTCAGCTGTTACGAATCTGAAATGTCAACTACTACTTTGTATTCTGAACGTACTTTTAGACCTGCTTCTTTACGACCTCCAAAAGGTGTCCCGTTAGTCCACCTTCTGACCATAAATCCACCTTTCCCTCTTGGTGCCTAAGAGCTCTGTTCTCACCATTGAACAAAACCCCTATAGAGATGGTATGTATTAAAGACACCACATCCACCTTAACTCAATATGTAGATGCTGTGTTACACTCACTGCGCCATTATCGGAGCATATCTCTGGCCCTCACCAGCTATTCCCACTCCCAAACCTAGGCATCTTCCCCGTGCCTACAGACCCGTGCTTCTAGCAGCGCCACAAAATCACCGTTGGAAATTGCATAAATGCCTTCTGTACTACACACCTTTACTGGCCTGGGCACCGACTCGCATAGATGCTCTACCTAGATTGCTGTACTCTTTTGGAGCACACCAGATCACATGTCTGGTCATCAAACACCTAGTTCCTCGGATCCAAGTCTTTTCAACCATCATGCACTCTCTCACAGAGTTCTTTGTCAAGACACAAACGCTACAAGGCAGCCGTGCCCCATATATACACAATGCAGTGTCCTAAGTACATAGATAAAGCTGAAGTTGTAGTCCATCCACTCTCTTATCTTTAGCTCTATTTCTTATCCTTGCTCTCTTGCTTCCTCTGTTTCACTCACTCCATTATCTTTCTCTGTTTCTCTGTTCCCCCTTCAAAAGTTCACCGGTTAATAATCAAAGGCGTAGCGCTTGTATACTTTAAAAATAAGCTACTGTTTTTCATTAAAGAATTGTGAAAGTTTTGTCGGATGAATCATCCCTCTTGTCAGGTTTAAAAATGATTCGTTTTTACTTTGAGAAATTGACTTCATTCCTTTTTCTCGCACACTTTCTATTTTGCTTTGTGTTTCTCGTTTTACTCTAACCTTTTCTCACGGTCTTTCTTTTACTGCTCTGCTTCCCCTCAATTTCTAACTGCAGTCCTCCTACTTTTTCCCTTTTTTCTCTCTTAAGCTCTCTTTTTTTCTCCCCGACACGTCCTCTTTTTCTCTCCCCGACACGTCCTCTTTTTCTCTCACTCACTTATAATATTCTCATCTTCGCTTTGCGTCTCTCTTTTTTGCTAGTGTATGTTGATAGCTCCTGACTGAGCGCACTCATACAACTTTGACATCTTTACGGTGCTGAGTGATCGATCTAACGCAAAAATAAAAACCCCATCCTTCCTCAGGCATCAAAAGAGGGTTACTGCGAGTTGACCCATTTCTGAATATAAAGAGCATTGGCGATGTATCTATAAGAGGGTAGTGCAAAGTTTCAGAGTGATCGGGCTAACACAGAGAAAGCATGGCCACCCATTCCTATGGAAGGAATATATTGCTACGTAGGTAGTATACTGATGCAGAGGAGCAGTCAAAGAGACATGCCAGGAAAGCGCAGACACAAACAGGGTAAGGACAGGAACAGGACAAAGAAGGCAAGGCGACCCTAATGTATACAAAGAAGGTAAAGGGACCAACAATGGACCAAACACTGCATTACCTAGGTTGTACACAGGTCAGACTTAAAACGTCCTATAGCAATAGTGAAAGTCAGCATCTGTGTGCAGATAAATGTTACAGATAGTCAAGCTGTGAACCTCATAGAAAGGCGACTGCAGACTAGATTCTGTATTGGCCCCTGGGGTACAAACAGGGATTGTACTTATATGAACGAGACAAGCTCCCATGCCTCCAGCTGAAGGCACATTGGAGAGTCCTATGAAAATGGCAAAATCAAACTGTCACAATTATGTAAAACGCTTAAGACAACATGTAACACAAGACAAAGGATGGGGCAAGAATTGCCTCCTGGAATCCAAGAGTGAACCCCTTTATAAAAGGAATACTCGTATTAGCAGGTGGTGAGGACAAAATAGCACTCTTACCAGACACAAAGGGCCCAAGAGGAGTACCCAGATCAAGCACTAGGAGGCACCTAAGAACTATAGCAATTATTCAAGAACAAGGCATCTAAGGAAAAATTGGAGATGAAACGGGGCAGGACAAGCACAAGAATAATAGGAACTAAGTCAAGCAAACGACTGGGGAAGAAAGGGCAATAAAGACTCCAAAATAAACTAAGAAAGGGCGCATACACAATGGGGAAAATTAGGAGGCTAGGTGAATATGCAAGAGCTATGACAGAAACAAAAGGAATACGCATATGGGGAAATAATATATGACATAAAAAGAACAAACTAGGAACGCTTAAAAAGGGAGCATTTAAGGGGTTCCACCTGACTGCACACAAAAGGCAAAACAAGGCAGGGAAAAAGTGACAAGAAAGTGAAGCAAAAAGCAGTGAAGGGCTGAGAGAAACCTGTCCCGAGCCTTGCTGGAACAGGGCACACTGACAGAAGCAAGGAGCTGGTCAGGAAAACTGGGATCAAGAGTTCCTTACTCAGAGGTTCAAACATCAATGCACGAACAAGGAGCTTCGAACAATGACAGCTTATAAGCAGTTCCGAGCAGCAACAGTCCTTGGGTGAAGTCACACATTTGGACTGCATAAGACCAGTCATAGGTCTGTTCAATTCCAATCGCTCACAAGCTCTGGAAGAGAGATCCCAGTGTTGATGTACAACAGGACTACTCAGGGCCAGCTCTAGGGCGGTGTGACCGGTGCCACCGCACCCGGTGCTGACTCTTCGAAGGGGCGCCCTGTTTGGAAGTATTTTATGATTTAAAAAGCACCTGCTGCCTCCTTCCTGACCTCCAGCACTTTTCACTTAACAATACAAATTTCATGATAACTCCGGTAATTAATGTTCTTCCTGGAGAGAGAAAGAGTTTTGTCTAGTGGAAGTGTTTCCTCATTTTATGGCAGCACAGAGGATTAGTATGCATACTGCAAAGAATGTGTACCATGAAGATCACAAAGTGCATATAGTTTAAATAAGTTAATGCCTTTGTCAGAGCGATACTTTTGTTACTAGCTGTGCAGATGTTACATTCCTAACATGGAACAGTGAGCTAATGACTGTCACCAAAGACCTGCTTGCAAACTAAATACATATATTAGAGCATTATGATTTTTTCTTCCGTCTTTCTTTATTCTAATGTTTCATAAAGGGTTCATTTCGAAAAAAAATCCTTCTTATTAAATGTAACCCCCAAACATGGGGTTGTTTTAAATTCTGAGTTTGTGCTTCTTCAGACCAAGCACTCTCAAACTATGGATGACATGTGACTCACCTTGTAGTCTTCTGGCTTATGTAACATTTCCATACACTGATTTACACACATATGCTTGATTATCACTGTGTAATGTGTGTGTGATGAAAAGTGCTCTGACACCCTACACTGGTCTAGGTGGCGCTATATAACGAATTAAATACATCTTAGAGAGAGTGGTCATGGAGACTTGGGGGCACTGTTAAAGGGTGGTAGTGAGGGAATCCGTGGGGGATACCAACAAACATTGTCGCACAGGGCACCACAAGTGCTAAAGCCGGCAATGGGATTACTCCCATTAAAAGAATAACACAGTGGATGCCAGGCCTCTGTGAATACAGCATAGGTTTTCCAATGTATCCACGGCTGAAATGGGAAGCAGGCAGAAGTCGTACAGGGACTTTGGGTGAGTCTCAGTGGTGAGTTCCAGGCTGCAGGTGGCTGGCATACAGCCCCCCCGAACTCTTCTACCCCCTCCCCTACCAGCACACCTTCCCCACCCACATGGCTGGACGATGGAATCATAACACTCCTTCTCTGACATCAAAAGAGAGTTACAATTGAGTAGGCTAAGACCACTTGAGCAAAGCGGGCAGCCTGAAGTATATTTATTAAGGCACTTTACAGAAATGTAGGCATATGTTGTGAATGAAACAGTGACAAGTCACTTAATTTTAAAATAAATACATTGATGAGGCGTGTGACCTAAGGGGATAGCAATGCAGAATCCAGTTTTTGTTAGTATAATTCTACCAGCCACATTTAGAATTTACGAAAGGCGTTTTAGCTGGAATTTGGAAAGCCATCTTACAGGTTACTGTGTCGTCAAACCTTAGCCCAGAAATGACTGGCACAGCCTTCTTCAGCTGTCTAAAATAAGGTACTATAGACTAAATTGTTATCAGTCGATATGGCTATAAAGGCCAAAGATTCAGTGACCATGCTTTAGCATGGTCACTGACAATTATCACGTTCCTTTTACCAGAGCTCAGCCTGCACGAGTGGGAGCCCATCCACTGCCTGACCTCATACAAGTAGCGCTTAATAAGACAAGATGAAGTCTTCAGTCATCTGGTCGAGAAGGGTCTGGGAATTGTCTGCATTCGTGAAAAAGAGGAGATGATGTGACTGGCTGCACCTTGCCAGAGGTTTGGATACAGATGTTAAAAGAGTAAGGTGAGAATGCAGAGTCTTACGAAACTCAGCACAATGGAGTTTGTTAATCAAAGATGGAAGAAGAGTAAGAAGTGTTTTGCATTTGTTCAGACACAAAAAGGGCAGATATTGGTGTAGCCTCCTCTATCTTTCTCGCGAATTCTGTTAAGGAGGAAGGCATGGTTGATGGTGTCAAATGCTGCCCAAAGATACAGTAATGCAGAATAAGGGCAAGAAGGCTGACACTGCCATCTGCATTTACCTGTCAATCGTCTTGTGCTGTCGCTAACATTGATTCTGTACTCCGATGATGCAGAAACCTGCCTGTGCATCATTCAAGATATTGTCTTCCTCCAGAATTCTCCTCAGTTGACTTGTTATGTGATTGTTGAAGCGTTTTTCTCTCTCAAACCTTTATCTTGTTTCAGTTTTTTTTCCTTCCTTTCCTCTGTCTTTCTTATTCACGTTCAGTGGGTGTCCCCCCTGAATATCGAGCACAGATTATCATCGCATTGAAATATCGAAGACAAAATGCAAAAACTGAAAGAGCGAAAGGTAACTGAGTATAGGTTATCTGATAGAGCCCTCTAGCCGCAGATTCCTTACCTTTGAATATTTCCCAGGCATCGCGTTGTTCAGCTCTGCATCGGCATCAACCGTGCCGAAAGTGGCATGTGCATTGCCTATGTAGGCACCAACGTAGCGTGCTGACTTCAGTTTTTTTCTTTCTTCACCAGTCACTGCAGATCTGGAGAGAGCTACCCCAGTAATTTTTGACTGACTTTTTCCCCAACTGTTGTCAAACCTTTTTTGAGATTTTCATGTCCTGCTTTGTCACGGACGTCCCCTAAAAAGCCAACAGACTTTTAACCATGTGGTGCCTGTCACAGGCAGATGTCTATGACAGACCCTCATTTGGTTTTCCTATGGGGCTTGGAGCGAGGCCACAATGCCAAGGTCTGCTGCGCCATGAATTCCAAGGCACTGAAGGAGTGGTCCCTGAAGCTACCCGCCACCCTATGTTAGATGACCCCACGTCACTTTCAATCCCAATTGTGTGGAAGGTCCAAGGACCCGTTACGGAACCGCTCCCAAAGATTGTTGTCACAATCCAAAGTCATCAGATAAGACCCACAATCAGAAGAAGTTGTAGCGGTCTTCTACTTCCTCGCACCAGTCCAAGTCATCAGACAAGCTGCTGGAGCGGCGGCACTCTACTCCTCCTTCTGCAGTGGAGGCTGTACAAGGGCCTGCTTCGCATCTCCCACAGTTTCCCAAAACCAGAGCGACCCCCACCCAACTCAATGAGTTTTATTCGGCTATGCACCTTATATGTAGGTGCAGTAGTGGCCCCTACGGGTTTTCCCTGGCTGGCCCACCCACTACGCCAGTCAGAACAGGAGCAGTGCCGCCCAAAAGATTGCAGCCTTCCACAATGCTTGCTCCAGTGCTGTCATTCTAGACGCCACTGTCTCCCAATGGCTGTGCAGACCCCATCGCCATACCCAACTCCGACTCAAAGCTGTTACCCTGCTTTCCGAACCAGAGGCAGCGCCTTTTTCCTTTAATAGGCTTGAAGATGGTGAAGATTAGGAGGGCTCTGAGGACCCCTATGCTTCTCACCTTTCCCTTGATTTACCAGAGAACAACTGGTACAAGGAACTGGTGGATGCCAGTAGTTTGGACACCTTACTGGCCTGATCTCTTCCCCTACAGTGACTATGGAGGAGGGTGTTTCAATGCAATGGTGGTGAGGAGGGCAGCTGAGCTCTTGGACTTTGAGTTGCCCACAGTAGCAGGCAAGACGAACATCTTAATAGAGGTGCTTTTGCTAGGAGTCACTTACTCCGAATATTTACTTCTGTTTAATGCCTGCTCAAAGCTCTGCACAGGGGCACCTGTGCACAGAAAAATTGCCCGCCACCTTCACCCTGTTACTGGCAATCCCAGTTTCCTCACAAAGCACCCCACTCTGTAGAGCATGATGGTCCAAACATCCACTTCCAGGGTCAATTCCGGCACGTTCCCTACCACTCGACCGGGTAGGGAATCCAAAAGGCTGGATTCCTTTGGGAAGAATATTTTCTCATAGCCAGCCTAGCATTGTTGTTGGTGAACATTGCATGCCTTTTGGGCCGTTACACCCACACTGTATGAGATTCGGTTGCGCAAGCACTGCCTGTGGTCTTGAAGGAGGCTCGAGTCATACTCTCCCAAGCTATTGCTGATGGGCGAAATGCATCAAAGCTCACCATTAGATGTGGACTTAACATAACCGACTCGCTAGGCAGAGCGTTTTAATCTGGCTGAGAACAATTGGCTTTTCAGGGGATGACCAAGCTTTGCTCATGGACCTCCCTTTTTTTTCCCCCGCCGGAGTTTTAAATAGCGTGAACTTGACCAGAAGATATCAGATATCAGAGCTCTTTACATGAGCACCAGTTATTTTACATAAGGACTCCATTTTTTTGGCACAGGGAGATTACGTGATTTGCCTAGAATCACAGGATGTTGAGCGTCGTTGATTGCTGTTGTCTCTTCGGTGAGAAGGTGCACTCAGTGCTGGAGCGCTTTCAGTTTAGCAGAGCTAAAGGCAGGTCCTTGGGCCTATCCATGGCTCCACACCAACCGCAGTCCACCTTTCACCCCTTCTGTGGCTACGGTAGGGACAACCAGCCGCATCCATTCCCGGCCAGCCATCTAGGCCAGCAGGCTACCCATCCATTTTAAGGCTGCAGATGCCATTTCCACAAACAAGGTGGAATCACCAGCCAGAGGTCAGGTCAGTCCACATACCCCCTGGCATTCACAGGCTCCAAACCCCTTTAGTTTGCCTTTATACCAGTATGGGCACCCAGTGGGAGGCAGGATCCACCATCACCTGCCCCACCTGACAGTCCATACCATCAGACAAGTGGGTTTTACAAATAATCTAGTGGGGCTACTCCATCCCCTTTCTGGAGACTCTCCCACCCATGTCACCCACTTATGACAGGCTGACGGGTGACCATCCTGCTCCACTAGGAAGTTTCGGCAATTTTGGCCAAAGAGGCAATCGAGAGGGTGCTAGCATCAGAAGTAGGTCATGGTTGCTCCTCGCGCTAATTTATGGTGTCCAAAAAGGATGGAGGCCTCCATCCACTTGACCTGCACCTTCTCAATTTCTTCCTGAAAAAAGAGAAGTTCAAGATGCACACCTTAGCTCAGGTCCTGTCTGCCCTGGAGACTGGATGTAGTGCTGGACTTGCATGACACATATTTCCTGCCTGCCCATAGCACTACCTGCTATTATTGGTTGTTCAAGAACACTTTCAGTTGGCCATGCCCCTCCTTAGCCTCGCCAGCTTCCCTCGGGTGTTCACCAATGAGCTAGTTGCAGCACATCTGCAGTGGTCAGGGGATCCAGTCTTCCCCTAACTCAATGTTTGGCTGTTGATAGCGGGCTCGCCCCAGGTAGTTATCTCCCACCTCCAGACTATGGCAGATCTCATGCATTCAATGGGGTTCACTATCAATGAACTGAAGTCACATATGACTCCTTCTCAGATGCTCCCTTTCATCTGGGCCATTCAGGACGTAGTGAAGTTTTGTGCCTATGTTCCCAAACGCCAAATCCAGGATATTCAGGCTATGATACCGATATTTCAGCCTCTAACCTAGATTTCAGTGAGACTGACTCCAAGTCAGTTTGGCCTCATGGCATTCTGCATCCTTCTAGTGACACATGCCTATTGACATATGAGGGCTCTGCATTGGGACCTGAAGCTTCAGTGGGGACAACATCAGGAGAATCTCTCTGAACTTTTCCAGATATTGAAGGGAACTGTAAAAGACCTGCAGTGGTGGTTGACGAACCACAATTGGGTCAGTGGTGTACCCCTCTCCCTTCTCCAACCAGAGTTGACTATTGTGACAGATGTGTCGCTCCTGGGCTGAGACGACCATCTGGGAAGTGGAGATCAAAGTACTGTGGCCTCCAGCAAAGTCTGAACTTCACACCACCTTTTGGAGCTCCGAGCGATCCGGTTGGCATTAAAAGCCTTTCTTCCTTTGACTCATTCAGAAGTTCAGAGACAACACCACCTTCATGTGGTACTGCAACAAACAGGACGGAGTAGGGTCGTGGACCCTTTGTCAGGAGCCCCTGCACCTTTTGACATGGCTGAAATGTCAGGACATTTTTTCTGGCGGTACAACCCTTGATGGACTCTCTGTACGCCAGGGCAGACTAACTCTGCCATTGATGCTAGCGGATCACGAGTGGCTTCTCTATCAGGAGGTGGTACAAGGTCTCTTTTAAGAGTGGGGAGAGCCTTGGTTATATCTGTTCACCACCACCAAGAACAGGCAATGTCAGAAGTTTTGCACGCTGGAGTTTTGCACACAAAGGCGGTTCTCGCTCAGAAATGCTTTTCATCTTGAGTGGAGCTCTGGTGTCCTGTACGCCTTTCCGTTGATATTACTTCTGCCCAGATTTCTCAAGAAGATCAGGAACAACTAGGCCAAGTCATTCTTGTGGCTCTGTATTGGGCAATGAAAGTTTGGTATTGCAAGCTTCTGAGCATGACCATCGGTCCTCCATTCAGGCTGCCCCTTTGGGAGGATCTTCTATTGCAGCAGGACAGGATCAGCACCTAAACCTGCACACACCACCTTCATGCTTGGAGATTGAGCAGCAACAGTTGACAGCTTTCAACCTTTCTTCCAAAGTCTGTGATGTTATTCTGGCAGCCAGGCCTTCTGCTACCTAAACAATATATACCTGCTTTTGGGACTAATTTGTGACATGGTGTACATCCAAGGAAATTAATCCTCTTTCTGCACCCTTATCCCAGGTTCTATTATTTATTCTTCCTCTGGCACAGCAGGGTAATGTTCTGGGTACTGTTAACAGTTACTTTTCTGCTATTTTGGCATTCTTGCGGGTACCGAACCAACATTCTTTGTTTGAGTCACCTGTTGTAACTAGATTCCTTAAAGGTCTCCAATACATGTTTCCTCCCAGGCCATTCATCATGCCCCAGTGGGATCTAAACCTGGTCCTGAATTTTTTTTATGTGCATGCCTCCCGAGCCTATGCACAACTGCCAAATTTGCCTGCTTACCACCAAGACTACTTTTCTAGTGGCCATAACATCGACCAGGACGGTCAAAAAATTGCAAGCAATCTCTGTGCACCCTCCATATTCAATTTTGTACCCAGACAAGCTGGTTCTGAGCACATGCGCTTCCTTTTTCCCAAAGTTTGTGACACCTTCTCATGTAGATCAAAACATCACCTTATCGATCTTCTTTGCTCAGCCTCACCCTTCTAAAGAAGAGGAGAGACTCCATTGTTTGGATCCAAAAAGAACAGTCATTCTACCTAGATGGTGCAAAAGTTTCAAGTGGCCGATCAACTCTCTGTAGGGTATATTAGCTCTAAAAAAGAGAAGGCTGTCTAGAAAAGGGCACTCTCGCGATGAATATTTATCTGCATAAATATCTGCTATGCAATGGCTAAAAAACAACCCCATGAAGGCATGCATGCTCAGTCTACCAGTTTCGGCAGCCTAGTGCCAACGCAGGCACCCTTGCACGATGGTACAAGCCCATCTGCATCAGTTCATGCCTGGACTGTGCCCAGCGCCATGACTCCATGTCAGATCACCCACTGCTGCTACTCCATGATGACTCTCCACTGGCTTGACTGTGGACGCACTTCCACTTGCTGCTGTTGCACTGCACTGCACCTCACAGCGCACTAGAACCATACTCCTGTTCCCACTGTCTCTTTAACTTCAGCAACTCATCACCCCACACCCCTCACTCAGACTCCCATGTCACCCTCTCACAACCTCACCTCACCCAACATCAGGCCTGACCTACAGCATACCCTCACATGCATGGTCCTAAACACCTGCTCACTCAAAAAATACCATCGAAATTTGGGGCCTCTTCAGCAACAGCACACCGGACCTTCTCTTCCAAATAAATACCGGGATGAACCCCACCTCAGCTCCTGACATTGCTGTGGTCATCTCAGCTGATTACAAAATTGCATGCCAGGACTGGCTCCTCCAACCTGAAGGAGGACTCGCCATCATCTACAAAGACACCTTTAATTGCATAACCACCACTTACCCGGACACCCCTTTCATGGAACACATGCACTTCAACCTTCAAGGGGACAGGATCCAGCCCCACCCAAAAGGGCACCCTGGCTTACGGACCACCCAGCCGGTGAGGCAACCTCAGCAACCTCTTCTCAGACTTCATCGTCCCCTCACCATCAACTCCTAGAACTTCGTACTTTTCGGTGACTTCAAATTCCAGCTGGAAAAATCCGCTCCCAACACTGCTCCTCCAACCTCCTCAAGAGTCTACACAACATAGGACTTTCTAAGCTCATCACGGACCACAGACACAACGTAGGACAAACATTAGACACAATTTAGGCCTTCAGCAACTGCATAAGCTACCGCTCAGCCTCACCACTCACATGGACCAACCACTACATTATCCATTTCAATATCTTCCACCACAAGTGGAGAAGTGTGGCTCACTGATAGTGGAGAAGTGTGGCTCACTGATTAGAGCGGCAGACCCTGATGCAGAGGTCTGGCCCGGGACCAGGGTTCAATTCCCGACGCGGCAGGGTCCTGAGCCCAAAATGTCCACGGACTCGATAATTCTCGCCTCGGTGCCTATTCTAATCAAGGGGTCCCACGCTGCAACTCTGGGCAATAGCTTGCTTAATCTCCACTACGGCGGCCCATCCGCTGCGGGATGCCTGGCTTTCACCTTGGGGAGGCCCAGTAGGGGTTATCTCACAGGGACAAAAGCCGGGACGGGTTCCCAAGGCAAGCGCCTTGATGCCTTCGGGTGATACGTGCGCTATATAAGTCGCAATACATTTACATTTACACAAGCCAAAGCTCCCATCAGCACTAACCAATCCAACTGGAACAGGAGCAGAATAATGGCAATGGACTTGCGCTACACTCTTGAAACAAACCAACCAGACACCATCAACATCCTAGCCGAGGACATCGTCAATTTCAACCAATGGATCTCCAACTGCGCTGGCACTCTTCCATTCATCAAAACTCTTATACATCACAGAACCAACAGCCGGGCCTACTAGTATACGGAAGAACTCCAGAACTCCAAATGATACTGTGTCAGGCTGACCTGGTGTGGTATTGGGTTCCCAAGGCCTACATACTCCGCAGAATACCCATTACACCGAAAGAACTGTTGGCACGGAAACTGAAAAGTACAAAAGACAAGTTTATTAAGACCCCATGGGGTGGTGGTACATTCCTACAGCACCCTTCGGCAATGCAAGAAGTATCACACCGAACGTTGGTGCGAGTCCTTCTTTTATACAGATTTACAGTAATAAAAGGTAGGCGGTACATGGTTACAGAGTTTTCGGTACATATATGGTCATTTTTGGAACACAGCCAACTCATGGGAGGGGTTACAACACCACTGGTCAGTTTGGCGGAACATTCCTAAGGGGTGACTGGTCAGTCAGAACTGCGCATGTACAGGCTTAACCGTTACTAAAAATAGCCTGTTGCTGGGCAAACTCGAGTGGTCAGTGGCACGGACAAAGGACTAAAAGGGCATGCTGACCACGAGGCCGCTCATTCTCTAAAATGGCCGCCGTAACATTCAAAATGGCGTTTTCGAGTAAGGCCAAGTTAAGGGAAATAACGTGTAGCAAAGCTTAACGCTAACCCAGTCATTGTCAAATTACGACAGACGACCCTTTTAGCGTTTAGCTGAAGCTACCTCATAGTGAACATAATCAGGATACTCATCTTCTATATCGATCGACATAATTTGAGCCACTTCTTTATGAAGCATCAATTCATTTTGGGCAAGAGCTCGTCTAGATGGAATACAAGCTGATAAACACATGGAACATAACGCAGGGCCACATTGTATACATAAACACAAGAAGAATAATATCCCAACCATGATACATAAGATTGTCAGTAGCTTCCAGCCCCATGTACTGAGCATAGACCAGAACCACCCCGAAAAGGTCCATGTACCATTGTCCGGATGTATTTCAGCAGCAATTTTGTGTAATTTAGATATGGCATCATATACAGATGGTGAATTGTCAGGAACGTAAACACAACAGCTACTTCCGATAATTCTACATGCCCTCCCCTCGATCGTCTAGAACTACATCTAGAACCATCCGGTTCTGGAGCGTTACAATTTTAGATATTTGAAGCTCTTCAGTTATATTCCCCAATGCAAAAGCAGTATCATTAGCTACAGCCTCAACAACACGGGTCAGTCGTCCTATCTTTCGACTGTTCAGAGCAGCTCCCACAAAGGAAAACAAACCCAAATTAAAATCCACATATTGTTGCAGTGCAGTATCGGTTTGATCGATATCTTCAAGAACCACAGCACGTTTAACTCTATTTAACACAAAATCGTGATATAAAATATAGTCATTATGGTACATTGGCGGGGCAATGAATACAGGGGGCAATACAAAAGAAATATAACATGTACCTAACCATCCTAACGGGAGACGATGATAACCTTTATTGCCACAGATGAAGTATGTATTTCGAGATGCCACAAATGATATGCCATTCGGACTGTCAAATGTAAGTGTGGTGTTGCATTCACTTTTCCCAACCGGGATTGTACCTTTATTTCGTATACAGAGATCAGCCTTAGTATCTATAACATTAATAACATGAGAGCTGGACATATTGATGTTCCGTTGATTACTGTAGATTCGAGGTGCAGTCACGTTGTCAGGGCGGTACTCTTCCCATTCGAATCGAGTACCCTCAGCTTGTGGATAGCCGTCCCGATCATGATAACATATCTTGTTTAAACGGAAAAGCACCCCCCTTTTGTTGGCCACCGCAGAGTGAATAGAAGAGTATACCAGGCATTACAAGAGCCATTGTGGGAAAACAGGAGTGGGATAAGTGGTGTGCCTCCTTTCTTCTGGTGCCCAGGCAACATCCCACATACCCAACAGTTAGAAGTGTTTGTCATATTGTGAGTATGATGCAAGATTTGAATGAAGCTATTGTTCAAATAAGTCTGTCGGTGCCGTTCTTCATGGTAGGGTAAGGTGAAGTGAAAATGTTCAGATGGAGCCGGGGTAGTCGGCAGCAAATGTTCTCGTACAGGCACCACAAGTTCCACTACCCAGGCTATCACTGCTATCACCACAATTGTCAATACAAACAATACAGCACCAAGGATTCTTTTGTCTCGTGCTGCGGAAGACGCCATAGTTCAAAAAGAGCTCACAATGTCCCAAATATACAACTAAAAAAAACAAAAATGTGAGTGCTGAGCTCCGAGGTAGCCATTGTTTTCTTCTCCGGGGTCAAGATGGGTGTCGCTACTCTTGGCAGAACTGATCCCCCCCCCTTGAGATTCCCGGCTTCCTTTTCACAAACCCCAGAGCGGTAACTCAACCAGTCTCGCACCAAAGAAAAAATCTTCTGTCTATCGTGGCCGCAGATTGTAACGCTGTTGTCCAGAAACAGTGTGGTCCGGGAAGGCTCCCTCAGATTCGGCCGACGTCACAGCTGGGCTTTTCTCCTCGTCCAAGATGTCTCTGTAATCAGACAGCACGGTGGGATTCACCAGGTCCGGAGAGACGCGACGGCAGTGAGTTGAATGCACCCACCGCTTCCTGTTGGTCACTCGCACAGCCGTTCGAGTTGCAAGCAGGACTTGCTCGGGGCCACGCCACCTCGGTTCCAAGCTGTTCGCTCTCTCAAACGATTTTACCATAACAAAATCGCCAGGACGAAGATTGTGAGCCTCTCCAATAGAATTCTCAGGGAGCGCTTCTCGAACCTGTTGGTGAATAGAAAGTAAATCATTTGTTAATCGTGCCAAATAATCGTTCATCATTATACAAGGCACATCATGTAACAATCGCGGCTTAGGAACTCCCCATATATTCATTGGCCTCCCAAACACCACTTCATAAGGTGTGAGGCCAGTTCGAGAGTGGGGCACTGATCTAATAGAGAGTAATGCTAACGGCAAGGCATCCGGCCACTTCAAAGACGTGGATGCCACAATCTTAGCCAACTTTAGTTTCAAAGTGGCATTGTATCGTTCGACAAGACCTGCTGACTGAGGATGGAACACAGCATGAAACTTTTGCTGAATCCCCAATCCCTTCAGCACATACTCCACAATTTTCCCAACAAAATGAGGACCATTATCGCTCCACAAAAATTTGCAAACTCCATATCGAGGAAAGTACTCTTTGAGCAAAACCTTAGCCGTTGTCAAAGCCGTATTTTCCTTCGTGGGGAAGGCCTCAACCCATTTGCTAAAAGCACATACCACCACTAAGACATACTTAAGGTTATTACAACGCTCAAGCTGGATGTAATCCATTTGAAGTACCTCGAATGGCGCAGAAGGTGGAACGAACCCTCCTTTCGGAGTATGAGTCCCTTTTGCAGGATTGTGCTGCAAACATATCAAACAGATCTGCACTACTCTCTTGGCAGTGTTGGCAATCTCAGGATGCTCCCAAACCCGTGTCAACAATCGAGTAATCGCAAGAGCTCCAACATGTGCCAACCCATGTGTCATCTGGACCATCGCTTGCAAGTAAGCTGCAGGCAATTTCCATCGTTCCATATCCTTGCTCCTCCAACAACCCTCATCATCCAGCACCCTCTCTGCTGCCCATGTTACAAGTTCTGCTTCAGTCGCTGATTTCTGGATGTCTAATATCTCTGCTCTAGCATCATGCCATCGCTCGGCCTGCGACTTCACTACATACATGGGGGAATCGTTTCGTGACATAGCTGTTTGTCTTGCTATACTGTCTGCAAAGGCATTGCCTTGTCCCACTTTATCGGTAATCTTTTTATGTGCACTACATTTGATTATCGCCACTTTCTTCGGACAAAGCAACGCGTTTAGGAGATCACTCACTAGTTCTCCGTGCATAATGTGTACTCCATGCGAAGTCAAAAACCCACGCTCTCTCCAGAGTAGGCCGAAGTCATGCGCTACTCCGAAGGCGTACCGGCTATCTGTGTAGATGTTCACACATAAGCCAGCACTTAGTTCGCAGGCTCTTGTCAAAGCTATCAGCTCCGCTGCTTGGGCTGATTTCTGGGGTATTCGTGCTGTTTCTACCACCGTCTTAAGTGTCGTGATCGCATATGCTGCAGAAGTTGTACCATCTGGCAGCCTCAAACACGATCCATCAACCCACAGTTCCCCATCCACATCTGGAAGTGGCATATCCTGTAAGTCGACACGACCCTTTGTTTGTTCCTCAGTCAGGAAAACACAATCATGGTGCTTTTCCTCCTGGCCCTCTTCAACCGGATATGGCAATAAAGTGGCAGGGTTCAGGGTAGCGCAACTTTTCAGTGTGATATGTGGCGCCAGAAGTGTGAGCTCATATCCTGTTAAACGTGCACTCGTGAGGTACTGTGTTTTCGTTTGATTTAACAGGGCATCTACTGCATGGGGAACTAGCACCAACAATTTGTGCGACAAAACTATTCCCTCACTCTGCCGTATAGCTACTGCTGTTGCTGCAACTGCTCGGAAACACCCAGGTAACCCTCGCGCTACAGGATCCAGGATGGCTGAGAAGTACGCACATGGCCTCTGCTTATCCCTGTGTGCCTGCACTAACACTGATAACGCGCACCCATCTTTCTCGCGCACGTACAACGTGAAAATCTTTGTATAATCTGGTGTACCTAACACGGGTGCAGAGCAAAGGGCTTGTCTCAATTGATCAAAAGCATTTTGACATTCATCTGTCCATTCAAGGGGCATTAGTGTAGTTTTAGACAATAACACTAACAAAGGTTTTATAATGTGCGAAAACCCCATGATCCACTGTCTACAAAAGGACGTTAATCCTATGAAGGCGCGTACATCTCTCTGAGTACGGGGAACTGGCGTATCTAAAATCGCTTGAATTCGATCTGATGTTAATGCACGCCCCTCCTTAGACAAAAGATGACCGAGGTAGGTCACCTTGGGTCTACAGTATTGTAGCTTTTTCTTAGAGACTTTATGATTGTTCTGAGCCAAAAAGGAAAGCAGAGCAAGTGTATTCTCCTCACATTGTTCATAGGTGTCTGCAGCCAACAGGAGATCATCAACATACTGTATAAGGGCTACTCCGGATTGCAATTCAAAAGAGTCAAGCTGCCGTTTTAAAGCCTGGCTATAGATACTAGGACTCTCTGTGTAACCTTGGGGAACACGACAAAATCTATACGATTTATTATTTAATGTGAAGCCAAATAGGTATCTGCTGTCAGGATGGATGGGAATGGAAAAGAACGCGTTCTTAAGGTCAATAACAGAAAAGGTCGTTGCAGTTGGGGGGACCAAGGTAAGCAATGTCCTGATATCAGACACCACCGGGTATTGGGGAATGACAATTTTGTTAATTTCTCTCAAATCAATAATAAATCGATAGACTTTGTCGTCAGTGTCTTTCTTAAGGATCGGAAGAATAGGGCTGTTACAAACATTGTAAGGAACTTCCTCCACTACTCCTGCAATGATCAAATCCTGAACGATGTGCGTCAGGGCAATTTCACCTTCCCTAGAGATCTTGTACTGCGGTACACGTGGCAAAAGTACTCCCTCCTTAACAGTAATTCGAATAGGCGGAATAAGCACCTGTCCCACATCCGTGTCCGAGGTCGCCCATAACGTGTGCAGGAGAGAGGCTAATGCTTCAATTTCCTTCATTGTACAAAATCTGTCTGAATCTGGGTAATTGTCATTCAAAATAACCCGCACTCCTTCAGGAGCGCAGCGTATCGTTGCTCGAAAATATTTGAGCAAATCAATACCCATAATGTTATCTGGAGTATGAGGTGACAACAAAAATGGGCAAAAACTAAAAAATTTGTCAATACTAAGTGCAAGAGGCTGTGATAATGGGCTAGGAGAGGGTGTGCCGTCAAACCCTATACATGTTATCGTTTTGCCAGACAGGGGAGCCCTTGGAACCAAGTTTTTAGACAAAGCACTACGAGTAGCTCCTGTGTCAACTAAAAACTGATCAGTAGAACCCAAAATGCCCGCTGATACATATGGACCTCTTTGATCTACTGGCCCTTCAACCGATTCCACACCCCATCCTACGCAATCCTATGCATGCACATAATCCTGATGCTCCACATTCTCACCCTCTGATATCTGATACTGGTTCCGTCTATCAAAGGTGTTTCGTTCATCCTGACCACGACCCCTCGCTTCAAACCTACCACGATCACTTCCGCTACCTCTCGCTCCCGAATAACTATTCCTCGACCTTCCACCTCCTCGACCACGCTGACTGCGTTGCTCACGGAGCACCGGACACTCTTCAGCCCAATGCCCAAACTCTTTACAATATGCACATTGGTCCTCAGCAATATCGGTACGACCGTACGACGCATTACCCCCTCCACGCCTGCCTCTATCATTCCCTCTAGATTGCGTACCGCGAACCTGTGCCAACATCACCTTCGTTTTCAATTCCTTCGTTTTCTTATCAACACTTTCTTTAGCCTCTATTTCCTGCCGCTCGTAATACTGAGCCATAGTTAACAAAGACACAGGGGTCGCTGTGGTCCAAGAACTTTCACTTGCTTTCAATCTTTTTGCAATCTCCGGTAGGAGATTAGCCACATACTTATCTACAAACAAATGCCTACCCGTATCATCTATTAATGATTGACCGCTATAATCATGAAACGCTTCTTCAAAACGTGTGAAGAAGTCAGATACCGATTCGTCTTGCTTCTTTTTACACGAAGCTAACATAGTCCAATCGATCTTTTTAGGGGGAACAAGCGTTTTCAATTTGTTCAAAATAGCCGTTGGAAGGTCTAAAATTAAGTCACATGGTTTGCATGCAGGTTCCCTGTCTAAGTCAGCCTGGCCTATCTCCTTCCAAGTTGCCCCAAACATCGTTTGATCATTAGTCTTACGAATCGCTCTCCACATACCCGGGGGGAGTATTAATCCAAAGAAAAGATCTATATCAACAAGAGTCATAACACAAGAGGAAATGGCCCCCTCCACCCCTTCATAGAATGCTGCCGAATTCTTACGGAGATCAGGTAAAGCGTTTTTCAATGCCATAACATCTGCTCTGTTCCAAGGCGTATACACCAAATTATATATAAAATACCCCTTTGCATTTGCCGACATTTTATCTTCATCTGTACCGTCCCCTTTAGGGGAACATACAAAGGTGCAGCTTCACGCATAGGCATAACATGCACTTTAGAATTCTTATCTGAACCCAGGATAGAACACTGTTTGGATTGTTCCGTCGACCCTGGCACGGACTGTTTTTCTGCTTTTCGTGCTTCCCGCAATCTGGACGCCTCATCTCGTAGCTGGACCAATCGTAAAAAAAAGGTAACTGCATCTGAAATATCAAATAGACCTTTACGCATATGCTCATGATGAACTGATATGTCCTTAGATTCTAATTCCTCTGCATTTTTACGAAATCGGGCAACAACTTCATCTGCAAAAGTACTTAAAAAACACATCTGTTCTCGTTCTGACCACTTATTCCGTTCAGTATTAAATTCTGACATAGTTATGCTATTCAGATTCAGTTTCCTAGCAAAACTACGCAATTCCGCGGCTCTCTCAGCAGTTAACCTGGTACTCGACTTATCCCGACCTTCATCACCGGAATCCTCAGACGGGGCTGTAGGCTGAACATACGGAGGCGGAGATCGATCTAATAACGAAAAATCATCAACTTCATTATTAAGGACAGGATAAAGCGGACGACGAATAGGAAATTGACCGGTCGTTTGCAAATTACGTTCCCGTGCCTCCCTCTCTTTCTTCTCCTGCGCCTCCTTCTCCTCAAGCTGTAAAGCTTTATCTCGAGCAGCCTTGCTCTGCTCTTTGTCCGCCAAGGCAACCTCACGCTTCAAACGTTCACGCACTGCTTTCTCCCACATTCGCACACAATCAAACATGTCCTGTCTAGACCTGCGCTGAAACAAACATTGCTCCACAAACTGAACCTTCCGCAAATCAAATGACCCATGTAGTGGCCATTGCAACTCGGGATCTGTTCTAGTATATTTATGCCATAATTTACTGTACAGTATAGGGGGAAGGCCAAATTTGACATACATATCACGATTAGGTGTCCCCTCTGGGGGAGCCGGCTGAGATTCGTTTAACCTATATGTGGTACCATTTCCAAGACAGCACATCCCTCGGAGTGTGCTTAAAACAGGCATGTTCAAAAAGTACCACGAAAGCGTGATACCGTAAAAAATGGCACTTACAATACTTCACACAAATGTGCCGCTCAAAGGACGAACAACGTTAGAGAAACATCTCTACATGCCTGCCTATGTGAAGTGCACTGCACATATGTATTCAAATTCACAAAGTCAAAATGTTAGCTAACTCAAATCATAATCACAATCATAGAACTTCAGTAAGCGTCCGCAGACTACCTTACCGATCACAAATCATACCCAAATCTCAAATATCCAGATTCCAACTGCCAAGGTCTTTGATCGAATCAGCCAAAGGGCACTGTACAGCAACACAGAGAAGCAGGATCTCAGTCGGAGACCGGCGCCACCTGGAAGGTCACATCAGAAGGAAGGGAAGAAAACACCGTGGGTGCCAAGACTCGGGTCACTCAGTGGCAGCGTACGCGTCCATGGCGAGTTTCCAATCCTTCGTCACGACCTCTCCTTCGGGCATCCGAGTCACCGATGAGTCCCTTCGTGGTCGCCAATTTGTGGTATTGGGTTCCCAAGGCCTACATACTCCGCAGAATACCCATTACACCGAAAGAACTGTTGGCACGGAAACTGAAAAGTACAAAAGACAAGTTTATTAAGACCCCATGGGGTGGTGGTACATTCCTACAGCACCCTTCGGCAATGCAAGAAGTATCACACCGAACGTTGGTGCGAGTCCTTCTTTTATACAGATTTACAGTAATAAAAGGTAGGCGGTACATGGTTACAGAGTTTTCGGTACATATATGGTCATTTTTGGAACACAGCCAACTCATGGGAGGGGTTACAACACCACTGGTCAGTTTGGCGGAACATTCCTAAGGGGTGACTGGTCAGTCAGAACTGCGCATGTACAGGCTTGACCGTTACTAAAAATAGCCTTTTGCTGGGCAAACTCGAGTGGTCAGTGGCACGGACAAAGGAATAAAAGGGCATGCTGACCACGAGGCCGCTCATTCTCTAAAATGGCCGCCGTAACATTCAAAATGGCATTTTCGAGTAAGGCCAAGTTAAGGGAAATAACGTGTAGCAAAGCTTAACGCTAACCCAGTCATTGTCAAATTACGACACTGGGTCCCGGTGCGGAAGAGGAGGACAAGGACGTGCTCCCTTGGTGGAAGTATGGGGAAGTCTCACTGGGTCTTGATTCTCCTCTTCTTTTCCCACAGCCCATCATGGAAGACCCATAAAAAGATGTTGCGATATTGGGTACTTCCTTTCCCCCACCCCGAAACCGGAAGTGGGAAGATGATCAAATTGCGGTCCCTTTAATTCGCACTAATGTGTTAGTCAGCTGACCCACTTTGCGACCTATTAGAGGGACCCTGTGTCTCTTAGAGGGACGGAAGGCGCAAGGAGGAGCCCGCAATACGAACACTCCTGGACGAGTGAGGAGAAGGAGATGCTCGTGTGCTGAGACGCTGACCGAGAAGACATTGCCAAAGAGATAGAGAGAGAGAGAAATGGCCGCTGGTGTAGGAGGACTCGGGAAGGAGCCAGGAGGCCACCTGCAATGCAAGCCGCCCACCCACGCTCCTGGACGAGTGTAGCTCAGCCAGGTACGCACCTGTATATTGGGAAAGTACAGGAGGTCTAGAGCAAGCATCCTAGCCACATCAGCCGTACGATAGGTGGTTTTGTCAAGGAGCAGGCAACAGAATAGCAGATTGGAAAGCCCTAGAAATACTGGTTGAAGTGAGAGCGCAGGAGAACCACCAAAAGGAAGCCAAATCCCTGTTGAGAGATTGGTTTTCACTTTCTTTAGTTTATTCTTTCTTTTTTCCTACCTTTTAGATATGAACTGATCTCCCCAATTGAAACCTATATGCTTGCCTAGTGAGGTCAGCTGGGCATTATTTTGAGCACTTGCTGTTGGGTCATAGATTGAACGGGTGACAACCTTTATCACATTTTTTTCCCAAACCTAAAACTAAAGTAAGACAAAAACCAAAGATAACGTGTGCACTTACCCGTGACATTTCTCCTTCTTTTGAGGGGTGAGCGTCGTACTGTTGGTCTCAACTTCCCCACACCTGGAGAAAGAAGAAAGAAAACTCATTTGGAATTTGGCTATACCTTTAAGCCCTGTACAAATAAAAGATGCTTCATTTACAAAAACACTATAGTCCGCATTATAAGTCCCGCTCATTTCTCATACTATAAACAGCGGGGATGGATGTCAGAATAAAACTACAAAGCCAACGCTAGATGAACCTACAAGGCCATCTTCAGGCACTACTACCATCTGCTGAGAGTTATCAAGTGAAGATTCCTTACAGATGGGATTGAAGACAGTTCCAACAGCATCAAAGAGATATTTACCATCATCAAGTAATTCACCACCTCAGACGCCTCAACCAACTTCATCACCCTCTCCCAGGACCTCTGAAACAACCTTTCAAACTACTTCAGCTGCAAAATTGAGATCTACAATAACTTTGAAAAGCAACCAAACCCTGTGGAAATCATCAGCAAACCGCACCTACCTCTCAGACAGACACCTAACCAACTGGAGAACACTCATCAAGGAAGACACCACCTCAGTCAGGAAGATCGTCCACTCCAGACCCCCACAGACCCATGGCCACACCATATCTACAGCTATGACCAGTTGATCAGCAAATTCCTCACTCACATCATCAACTCCTCCATCGACTCTGCAACTTTCTCAAGGAGTGGAACCATGCTGCAATCACAGCCCTCCTTAAAAAAACATCTGCTAACCTCAACAAACTGAGCAACTTCTGACCCATCTCACTACTACCATACCCAGGAACAGTAGTAAAGAAAGCAATCAACCAGCAACTCGCCAACCACCCAGAACTCCACAATCTTCTAGCCCACTCCCAATCAATCAATCAGTCAGTCTTGAGAGCGCGATTTGTCAGCCCGGGGGGATCTCCATGCACTGAGGTTCTTAGAGCCATGGTCGAAAAAACATGTCTTCAGTCTATTCCTGAAATCTTCCAGCGAGATGGGGAGGTGCGCAGGTGGAGAGGCAGGTTGCTCCAAGATTTGGCAGTGCTGTAAGAGAAGGAACATCCTCTGCAGCGGCTTCAACGGATGCAGTGGATGTGCGCTAAGGTGAGTGAGGCGGAGCGAAGCACCCTGGTCGGTCAATGACAAGTCAGGCGGTGGTTGATGTAGGCGGGCCCAGAATTGTGGAGTGCTTTGTAGTTGTGAGCCAGAAGCTTCTGTACCGGACTGGGAGCCAGTGCAGGGTATTGAGGTGGGAGGTGGTGCTGGTTCTTCTTGGGAGGTTGAGAATGAGTGTAGCTGTGGTATTCTGGAGTTGTTTGGTGGTTCCGGCGTAGAGTGCATTGCTGTTGTCCAGGCAGCTGGATATGAGAGCGGGTGACAGTTTCCCTAGTAGAGATTGGGATCCAGTAGAAGATCTTGCGGAGCATGTGAAGGGTGTTAAAGTAGGAGGATGATACATTGTTGACCTGCTGTTTCATGGTCAGTTGACTGTCCAGAATGATTCTGAGGTTGTGTGCGTGGTCGGAGGGTGTGGGTAATGGGCCACTGGGCGTCATCCCAGGGAGATTGCTTGTTTCCCGAAGATGAGCACCTCTGTTTTTTCTGAGTTGAGCTTTAGGCAGTTGCCTTGCATCCAGGTGGTGATGTCGGACATGGAGTTTTGGAAGTTGGATGTGGTGGTGCCAGTGTCTTCCGTGGGGTATAGGATGAGCTGAGTATCATCAGCGTATCAGATAATGCTCATTCTGTGTGTGCCGGCGATGTCTACCAGTGGCATCTTGTAGGTGTTGAGGAGGGTGGGGCGGAGTGGGAAGCCATGGGGTGTGCCGCAGGTGATGTTTTTGTGTGCGGAGGAGAAAGGGAGAGGTGGATCCTTTTTGTCCGTCCGGAGAGGAAGGATGATATCCAGTTGAGGGTGTTGTCTGGGATGCCGATGTGGTGTAGACAGGTGATGAGGGTGTGGTGCCATATGGTGTTGAAAGCCACCGAGAGGTTGAGGCGGATGAGTGCTGCTGTTTCTCCTTGGTCGAGGAGGCGTCTTATGTCATCCGTTGCTGCAATAAAGGTGGTTTCGGTAATGTGGTTGGAACGGAAGCTGGATTAGGAAGTGTTGAGTAGGTTGTTTTCTTTGAGGTACTCTCTGAGTTGGCAGTTGATTGCCTTCTCTAGGACCTTGGCTGGAAAGGGGAGGAGCGAGATCAGTGGTAGTTCTTGAGCTTGTTGAGGTTGGTGGAGGGTTTTATCAAGAGCGGCTTGACCTCTGTGTGCTTCCATGAGTCAGGGCGGTTGCTGTGGTGATGGAGGAGTTGAGGATCTCTGTAAGGGTGATGCTGATTTCTTCCCTTCCTAGGTTGTAGATGTGGTGTAGGCAAAGTCACGTGGGCAACCTGGAGTGGTTTGAGCTAATGATGTTGGTGGTGTCTTGGATCGAAAGCTGTTTCCAGTCGGATGAGCTGGTGGCTGAGGGTCGCGTCAGTTGGAGTTCGGAGGGGACTGAAGTCGGTGGGTTGTGGGTCAAAGTTGTAGATGTCAGTGATCTTGTGGTGGAAGGGGTCCGCCAGGGTGTCGCAGAGGGCCTGTGATGCGTGGATTGTGTTTTTGGTGGCAACTGGGCAGAAAAACTCTTGGTCTCCCTGAGGTAGTGGTGGTAATCATTGAGGGTGGCCCTGAAGAAGTGGGGTTTTTACTGGAACAACCTTGTCTTTCCACTCTCTTGCAGTTGCGTTTGATTGTCAGTAGTTCGATGGTATAGCAGCTCGTGTGCTTGAAGGGTCTGCAGCTAGTGGTGTTTTTCATAAGGGTGTTGGTGTCTGCGGCAGAGGAGATCCACTTAGAGAAGTTCTGGATGTTGAATTCGAGGGGGCGGCAGGGTTGATCTTGGTTTCTTTGAGGGCTGAGTTCTACAGGGGTTCTGTGATTCTGCTCCTGTTACGGTGAGGCCGGGTGGGTGGTTTGGGTGGGTGTTCTGGAGAACCGATGATAGTGAAGTGGACAAGGCTGTGGTCCGTCCAGGTCAGCCCGGTGTAGTGGTAGAACTTGATTCTGTCAACAGCGGAGAAGATCGGATCCAAAGTGTGCCCTGTGGTGTGCGTAGTGGTAGTGAGCAAATGTGAGAGGCCAATGATGCTCATGTTCTCCAGGAGGGTGTAGGAGTTGGTGATGTTGGGGTCTTCAAGGTGGCAGTTCAGGTCTCCCAGGAAGATGTAGTGTCTCGAGACGATTGCCAGGGGTGTGATGAAGTCTGGAATGGCACTGCAGAAGCTTGGGCAGGGGTCTGTAGGGGAGAGTTCCTCTGATGGTGGATTTAGCATCTATTCTGATCTGAAAGTTGAGGTGTAGCTTGATCGGTGTAGTGTGATCATCAGATGAGGTGCATTCTAGGGTGTCCTTGTGGATGATGGTAATGCCTCCGCCACGTCTGTTAGGGCGGTTGCAGTGTAGCATCTTGCAGCTATGGGGAAATGTTGTGACGATGTTGGGTGTTGATGATGGGGTGAGCCATGTTTCTGTGATAAACATCACGTCACAGCAAGATTGGTGATGGTGTCCCAGATTTCCATTGGGTACTTGCGGATGGATTAGGCGTTTAGCAGCGTGCAGTGGAGTGTTGACCCCAGGTCAGGTGTCGGCTGGGTCGGAGTTGAAGGGTGTTGGCATTGCAGGTGAAGTGTTAGTGCTGGAAGGCGACAGGTCCTACAGTGGTTCTTGGTGAGGCGGTGCATCTGTTTGCATCCCTTCTGAGGTTGAGGGCCTGTATCTTGCTGGCAGTGTACCGATGGAGTGCGGCATGGACAGGGCCGGACTGGCCCTAGCGGGCTCCGGGCAATCCCCCGGTGTGCCGCACAGGTGGGGGCCTGTTTTGGGCCTCTGGGGGCCATTTTTGCGACAGAGCCGTTTTTGCGGCATAGCTGCAAATTCGGCCCTGTACCGGCCCCGGCAGAGAGCTCGGCGGCACCTCCAACCCCCTCCCCCCCCCGAGTGGGGAGGGGGGCCGGCCGAGCACTTTGCCTGGGCCGATTGTGGTTCCCAGTCCAGCCCTGACCGTGGACAGGGTTCCCGGCGCAGGGCATGGTCCCAGTGCGGACGGGGGCAGACTGGCTTGCCTTTGGCAGGCCTGAATCGTGCCGGTGGCACATCCACTGCATGAATCAATGATTGGACACGCACAGCCTGTAATTCCTGGGTGTGGCTTTCTGGTTATTATAGTTGTCGTGTGCACACAGGGCTTCTCTGTCTGAACCACACAGAGTTACGTAAAATACAGTCTGAAAGCAACCCCTGTGTAGGGGTTGTCCCCCGTTGCACAGCGTCAAGACACTGTATCAGTGTTCACAATTGATCACAAAAAGTTCAAATGGATTTATAACATAACTCCTTTAATGGTCATTTCAGTTCGATGACCTAGTTTTCTTGGTATATATGTTAAACAATCTTTTCAAAAGTTCTCAAGATTCCATTTCCATCAATTAAAGCAATCACATATTATATGATGATCCCAATGCATTTCGGGCATCAGTATAGCCCTTCATCAGGGGATGTATCTATAAAAAAAACCAATAAATCAAGGTCTTAGCAGGTGAAAATCTCACTATCTGCTTAATACGTCATAATTGCCGGTGTAAAACGGATTTTTTAAAATCTAAGTGATAGGATATGGTCTTCATGATGCGCACGATTTATGCTTATCTAGGACGCTTGATCCATTCACAGAGCACGGGCACATTGTGAAAAACTTTAGGATGAACAGATTCTTCACCGGGTTTGATTTGTTTTACATCATGAAGACTCTATCCTATCACTTAGATTTAGAATAATCTGTTTTACACTGGCAATTATGATGTATTAAGCAGATATTGAGATTTTCACCTGCTAAGACCTTGATTTATTGTTTTTGTTTATAGATATACCCCCTGATGAAGGGCTATACTGATGCCCGAAATGCATTGGGATCATCATATAATATGTGATTGCTTTAATTGATGGAGATGGAATCTTGAGACCTTTTGAAAAGATTGTTTAACATATATGCCAAGAAAACCTAGGTCATCGAACTGAAATGACCATTAAAGGAGTTATGTTATAAATCCATTTGAACTTTTTGTGATCAATTGTGAACATTGATACAGTGTCTTGACGCTGTGCAATGGGGGACAACCCCTACACAGGGGTTGCTTTCAGACTACATCCACTGCGTGGCCAATCTGCTAAGTAGGGCCTGGAATTGGAAGGGGCAAAGGGAGGTGGCGGCAGGAAAAGGAGACAGCAGAAACGTCGGCAGGGGGGTGCGGCATGGCGGAAAAGAAAAAGAATACAGAGCAACATGTGGGAAAACCCAGTCACACAATACCCAGCAGAAACCAGGCACATATGGGTGCAATCAGAACCCAGATACAACAGAATTCAACCAGTAGAAACAAAAAAGAATACCCAGCAGTATCAGGCTGCAGAAGAGGCCGAAGTGCAGTGAGGTAGCAGTGGCACTGGGCAGAAGGGAGGCAGGCTTGCTGGTCGGGCAGACTGAACAAGGCAAGGCATCAAGAGAAATCTGATGTCTAGGCAGTTGATATAAGAGCGAGAGGACTTGCTCAGTGGGGCTGCGCTGCGGCTGCTAATAAGTAGGTCCTGGGGGTGGGAGGGGCAAAGGAAGGCGGTGGCAGGAAAAAGAAATGGCGGTGAGGTCAGCGAAGGGGGGGGAGAAACAAAAAATTGGTTTTCGTAGCAGTCATAGTATAGAGACAGCACTGATCGTCGCCACAGATGAGATCTGCATCCTTTCTGACCAAGCCGAAACCGCTGCCCTTATACTGCTGGACCTCTCTGCAGCATTCTACACCATGTCACACTTTAGCCTCATCAAAACATTACAGGCTACAGGTATCCAAGGTCCAGCCCTCAAATTGATATAGTCCTTCCTCACAAAGGGAACACAGCGAGTCAGACTCTCCCGCCCTACACATCGGAGCCGAAGGACTTGATCTGCAGAGTCCATCAAGGATCATCCCTCAGCCCCACCATGTTTAACTTTATATGACACTACTCACTGACGTCATCAGATACCACAGCATCTCCATCATCTCCTACACCAATGACACCTATCTCATCCTCTCTATGTAAGTAAAGTCCACCATGATCATATCCATCTTCACCAAATGCATGATCCGCATAGCAGCATGGATGATAACCAACTGCCTGATACTCAACATGGACAGGACAGAAGTGCTGATCTTCAAGAACAAGAACTTCCCCTGGGACGCCACCTGTTTGCCATCAGAACGTGGTTCAACACCATCAGCCTCTAACCACGCACGTAACCTGGGTGGATATCATATTAGGTGACAAAATCAAAATGGCCACACAGGTGAACGTAGTTAGCTCCTCCTGCTTCCAAATGCTACGCATCCTCAAAAAATCATTAGATGCATTCCCAGCTCACCAGACATATTGTCACTGGCTTAGCCACCTGCAGACTTGACTACGGCAACACACTTTATGCCTGAATCCCCAGCCACCTCCTCCACCGTCTTCAGACCATCACATCACTCCTCAGAGATCGTCACTGGCTGCCGAAGCACAAACACTGCCAATTCAGACTCCTCACACACACACACATACAAGGCATTGCACAACATTGGACTGGCCTACCTCAACAGCTGCCTCCACATCCTGCAGCCCACCAGACACCTACGCTCTGCCTCACTTTCTCTCGCACACACACACCCAGCATTTGAAAAAGCAGAACAGTAGGCCTAGCCTTCTCCTACCTCACATCCGAAACGTGGAATGACCTCCCTCTGCACAATGCTCAGAATTCTGCAAGAAGCTGAATACCTGGCTCTTCAACTAACACCCAGCGGATGATCTTCACACCACCTCCAGCACCTGGATACCAGGTGATAAGTTCCACTTTTACAAATCCTGATACCATAACATAACAAGTCTCACTTTCCTCTTACCCTCTTTTCGTAGTTGCAGTTATCCAATTTTCTCGGACCAAAGGGTACACATCCCCCAATATTTCTTTGAAACCCTCCGTAACGGGTTCCAAGCTTCTGGTCTTGGAGGCCACTTCTGGTGTGCCACACATACAAAAACAACCACAGGAATTAATTGTTTTGTTTTCTTGACCTGTCCTGGTCAGCTCTCTACTAATTGACTTCTAGAGGGGTAGTACAGATATTTCTTATCTCAAACTGACTTTAATTCTTTTACCCTGGTGAATCGTATATCAGAGGTCGTCAACATGCCCTTTGTCTGTGCCCCCTTTCCCTCAAGAGTGAGTACGAGAGAAAAAGAAAAATATGAAAAAAAAGAGAAAAAGGGGATGAAAGCAACAACTCCCCAACAAGCAATGGCAAGCCAGGGCTCTCCTGAGCCAAGGCAGGAGCTAAATCGGAGGGCGGTGTGCTGGCGCCTATAAGTCTTCCTCTTTGTTAGACTTGGCTCCATTGGCGTGAGTCTCCCTTCCACTTTTTGCTGTTGCCTCATCTGTTTTTGCTGTATTTTTTTAAAAGACTTTTTATTAAACATAAACAGGCTTCAGTTCAATACCCATATACAAGTGGCATTTAACGAGAGATAGCCGAGACAAGTTAACAGTTCTTAAAATGTATCGTGTCGGCGATCCCCACCATGAGATACCCACGCTCCCCCACGGCAAACCCTAGCATCCTGTCTCCCACATCAACACATATCAGTTCACAGGGCTAGCAGCAAAGTTCTCTATATTTGGCCCATGCACATGTTTTTGCTGATTTTAATGCTTTGGGCACTTTGCAATTGCTGTTCAGTGCCAAAGTGCAAGTGCTCCCTTTTGTAAATTGATGTAATGGATTAGTGATTCCATGATTTGCTGATTTGATTTACTTTTCAGACCCTAGTACAGTGCACCATGTGTGCCCAGGGCCTGTAAATCAAATGCTGCTGGTGGGCTTGCAGAACTGATTGTGCCACCCATGGAAGCAGCTTGTAAAATGTGACTCAGGCCAGCCATTGCAGAGCCTGTGTGCAGTCTGGGGCTGCCATGTCGACTTGGCCAGTGCACACACTTGCCAGTCCCTAAGCCTTCCCTTTTCTGCATGTTAATCACCCCTAAGGTAGGCCCAAGGTACCCCTGTGGGCAAGGTGCATTGTATGTGAAAGGTAGGACATGCCCTGATGTGTGTGGCATGTCCTGATAGTAAAATACTGCCAATTTCATTTTTCATTTTTGCAAGGCTATCTGCTCCCCTAGGACAGAATGGGTAGTTTGCTTATAACATCTTATTAACATAACTGACCCAGGGAACACGATGGGAAAATAAAATTTAGAATGCCTGAACTCAGAATGTGAAGGTGCATCTTTTAGTGTGGGTGATTTTAACATTCTGTATTTGAAAATACCACTTTTAGAAAGAAGGTTTTTTCTTGCCTAACCATCCAGTGTGTCTCTGCTAGGTTTGTGTATTGCATGTCTGGCTTGTGAGTGACAGGAGCTGGGAGGGGCTGCAGCTCCAGCAGTCTGATGAGTCAGGGCTGGGCTGAATGGGACCTGGGTTGAATTTAGAGTAGGGGGAGGAGATTTCCTTTCACCTTCCTGGGCCAGGTCTGCTTTCAACAATACTGTCTCCACCTCCTGCCAGGAATCTGAAACAGAGAGGTAGAACTGGTTTTGGCTGGGTACAGACACTCTCTGCCTTCAGAGACAAAGGGTTTGTGTGTATAAAAAGGGGGACCCAGACCCCAGAACTTCAGATCACTTCTGGGAAATCAAGATGAACCTTTGCCAAGGAGAAGAACCGGAGAAGCTGAAGGAAGATTACTGCCCCTGTGCTGTTTGCTGTTTGGGGTTGACCTGCAGTGGTTACTTGTTGCCAAGGAAAACAGAAAAGTACTTTGCTGTTTGCTTTGTTATCTTGAGGAAGATTTCCAAGGGCTTGAAACTGAGCTTGCCTCCTGTCTGAAGTCTCAGGGACACAAAGACTTCACCACCAGCTACCCTGAATTCCCTTAATGGGAATTCCAACTTGCGAGAGGTGCCTGCTTCTGTTTAGGCTCCCTAGACACTGTTTGTTGTTGGGAGCTGGAAGATCGACGCAACGAGGAAGAAATGTGTTGCATCTGCACCGATTACCGGTGCATCCCCGAGTCACGGAGAAGACGCGTGCCGCATCCGCACCTGGTCCAGACGCATTGTCGAGCCACGGAAAAGAAGCGCACCGCATCCACACCGAGTTCCGACGCATCACCGAAAAGATCGTCGCAGCACCTGTGGTGCGGCTGCAACCGTTCACTCATCGTCCGGATCGTCGCATCACATCGAGCCGCCATTTTGTCGCATCGCACCGGATCGTCGCCACGCATCGAGGCACCATCTTGTCACATGATCACTGAAACACTGTAAGAAACAGACGCATCTCCTCCTCTCCTGTAAGGAACAGACGTATCGCCTCCCCTGTGCTGCAGTAAGGAACAGGTGCTTCGCCTCCCCCGAAGCAAGGAACTGACACATCACCTTCCCTACGACCCTTTTGTTTATTTTGCGTGACACATCTAAGTTACTTTGCTGGAAATGTGTCGCATTTACAACTTGCATTGAACTGAACTATTTCTACCATTTAGGACCTTATTTTTGATACTGTATTTGGAGTTTTGCCGTTTGACCTTGTTTAGATAAAGATTACTTATTTTTCTAAACTAGTGTGATGTCCATTTGTAGAGTTCTTACTGTGTTACTGTATGTGTTCACAAATGCTTTACACACTGCCTCTGTGATAAGCCTGTCTGCTCATGCCAAGCTACCAAGGGGGTGAGCAGGTGTTATTTTAGGAGTGTATCCCCCTTTCCCGGACTTGAAGGTGCAAACCATTGCCAACTACGACCCCCATTTCTACATTTCTAACACTCTTCTTCTTTGGTATTAACGTCCTCCTGTGGTATCCTCGAGACTGTCTAAGGGTGCTATGTGTCTCTTCTCAATATGATGTAATTGGGGCCAAACTTGTTCCCCTTGCAGGCTTGAAGTCCCTGAGAAGCGTCATCCTTCAGTCTGGATCGCTTGTTGGGAAATCGCCAGGTTGGTCGTTCTTGTATGCATGCTTTCATCCTGACTACTCCTGCATAACTTAGTTACATTGTAGTGAAGTTTTCTCATCCAATCTATTTTCTTGTCTTTCCTTAAGTATCCTCTTCCTATTATTTTCCTTAAAAGCCCTATTTCTCTTTCTAATAACACTACAAGTCTGTCTCTTTCTTTTAAACTTTTGTCCCATTTCGTTTTATAGGCTGTTGTTGTCAAGCTAATATCAAGCTGACTCGGCTGTCGTGGGAGCCGGCTGTTATCCACGGATAAGTGTTTCTTCTCCACTCCTATAACCTTCTTACAAGTGTTCTCTGAGCATCTCTCCCATTTTATTAAACTGATCCCAGATCTGTTGTGAAATCCCCTTCTGTAAACTGCTTTATTTCTAACTCAACCTTCACATTTAGCCATGTTTTGTGTGTTACACCCTAATTATAAATGTATTTTGTGATAAATAGTTGAGTGCAGGTGCTTTCAGTCGGGTATGATGAGGTGTCTGTTGGATTTCTCCCGGAATTTTTGCACACATACTCTCTCTCCCTCTCCATGTTTGGGAAGACCTACAAAATATTGGTTATTTCATTTCAATATGGTGCTTTCTTTCACTTAGTGCCCCTACCAATGCACATTCCTTTCCCTTTCTGCTGCCCCTTAAGCCTTTCTTGAGTGCCTTGCTTGTGGTATAATGTATTTTAACATTATGTGCGAGATTGATTGTTGTCCACCTGATGCCCACCGCCCTCAATCTTACTGACCAAGCTACGTCCCTGATAATTCCCCATTTTGACATGGAATACTCACCAGAGCCAGCACTTGCTCAGACAGTGTCCTAGGCAGAGTCCATTGTTTAATTTCAGCTACTGGTTTTGGTGCTGAGCACCGGCACTTAATCATAAACACCAGCGCTTTTCATGAACATCAGTTATGGACACATTCATTTATGTAGACACGGCAAGATTAAGTTATTTGCTCAGAATTACAGGATGTTGGGCCGATTCTGAGACGCAAACCTGGTTCCTCAACTCCGAAGTTGGCAGCTCTGGAAATTACGCCACATCCTCTCCCCACTTGTCTCCTGATGCATGCCTTGGCACTTATTTTTTTACAACTTCACCACTGGGGCAGACAGATAGATATGTGACACCCTTGCTGCTGAATGAAATAAGAGCTGATTTGCATATAGCCAGTGTCTAACCCAGGGTGGTGTGGAATGCAAACAAACGATGGATTTAGGCCCAGATCCTTGTACTGGGTTGAATGTATGACATTGTTCTACATTCTGTCCATCAACTGTGTTTTTTGCAATTTTCAGTGTGCTGGGTATACTCAGACGTGAGTCCCAGGCTCTTCACACCACTGGAGTCAAGCTATCCAGGCTGAAGAAGGCTGATAGCCAGAAACCGGTCCTGGGATGCTTGATTCCGGTCTGGGAAAGACATGGCTTGGTAGTTCGGACTGGACTGTTCCCATGAGGCACAGGGTCAGAGCTGATTTGCATATAGCCAGTGTCTAACCCAGGGTGGTGTGGAGTGCAAAAAAACGATGGATTTGGGCCCAGATCCTTGTACTGGGTTGAATGTATGACATTGTTCTACATTCTGTCCATCAACTGTGTTTTTTGCAATTTTCACCCCGAGTGTGCTGGGTATACTCAGACGTGAGTCCCAGGCTCTCCACACCACTGGAGTCAAGCTATCCAGGCTGAAGAAGGCTGATAGCCAGAAACCGGTCCTTGGATGCTTGATTCCGGTCTGGGAAAGACATGGCTTGGTAGTTCGGACTGGACTGTTCCCATGAGGCACAGGGTCAGAGCTGATTTGCATATAGCCAGTGTCTAACCCAGGGTGGTGTGGAGTGCAAAAAAACGATGGATTTAGGCCCAGATCCTTGTACTGGGTTGAATGTATGACATTGTTCTACATTCTGTCCATCAACTGTGTTTTTTGCAATTTTCAGCCCGAGTGTGCTGGGTATACTCAGACGTGAGTCCCAGGCTCTCCACACCACTGGAGTCAAGCTATCCAGGCTGAAGAAGGCTGATAGCCAGAAACTGGTCCTTGGATGCTTTATTCCGGTCTGGGAAAGACATGGCTTGGTAGTTCGGACTGGACTGTTCCCATGAGGTACAGGGTCAGAGCTGATTTGCATATAGCCAGTGTCTAACCCAGGGTGGTGTGGAGTGCAATAAAACAATGGATTTAGGCCCAGATCCTTGTACTGGGTTGAATGTATGACATTGTTCTACATTCTGTCCATCAACTGTGTTTTTGCAATTTTCACCCCGAGTGTGCTGGGTATACTCAGACGTGAGTCCCAGGCTCTCCACACCACTGGAGTCAAGCTATCCAGGCTGAAGAAGGCTGATAGCCAGAAACCGGTCCTTGGATGCTTGATTCCGGTCTGGGAAAGACATGGCTTGGTAGTTCGGACTGGACTGTTCCTATGAGGCACAGGGTCAGAGCTGATTTGCATATAGCCAGTGTCTAACCCAGGGTGGTGTGGAGTGCAAAAAAACGATGGATTTAGGCCCAGATCCTTGTACTGGGTTGAATGTATGACATTGTTCTACATTCTGTCCATCAACTGTGTTTTTTGCTGAATGAAATAAGGCAGCAGGGGAGGGGGGCTTTTGTGTGCTAAATACAGCAGTTACAAGTACTTTACACTGAATAACTGGATCCATGTGAGAGTGGTGCTGCTGTTTGCATGACCTGGATAATGCAGACTGATCAGCGCCCTGGACCTGAGCCCAGCTCGCCCATGCTCAAAAGCCAGCCTGGATACTCACAAAGGAAAAATCAGTATGTGTGGTAACCGAAAGAAGAAGGAAGCGTTCTGAGTGTGACCAATATTGTTTGTTCGTTTCGATGTTAAAATTATGCATCTTCCCTTATTGTTTTCTTCGCTTCTCTGTGCAGCACCATTTTACACCATGATGTCTGATTAATGGGTTGTAAGTAAGAATATTGTCCTTCAAAAATATTATAGCCGCAATATTGTGAAGGCATGCATATTTAGGATATATATGTATATTGTTAATCTAAATATAGGTGGAGTAAAGAATAGAAAATCTACTTGTGGCACTCTATTTTTTTAGCTATAATAGTTGTATAGGATAATATATAAAACCTATAATATTCTTTGAGGTGGTCATTCTTCAATTCGATGACTCTCATGTGACCCGGACAAGAAATTAGGAAATGCGGAGGGCATGGCCAGTGCGATGGTAGAGTAGATGCATCGCCTAGAGGCTTCGACAGCCCGACATTAATCCTGTGCATACCCTGACTCCTAAACTCCATCCAGGCACAGACGAAGAACTGAAAAGTGCAAAGAAGCGCACCGACTATAATTAAGCGGACCTGCGCCGGCGAACTGCACAGGAAGCTCACCAAAAACGGTACTGGTGCCAACCCCTTTACACGAGATCCTAAAATGGCATCTTCGTGGGAAGCGGCAGCCAGTGACGGTGAAGTAGACAGAGGGTCTATTGCCCCGGCGGATAAGCGAAACTCGTCCACTGACGTGGCACTGAGATCCAAGACCCATTTCTTCACCGAGACCAGAGAGAAGAGGAGGGCTATTGCGTTCCATAGCATCACGGCTTGAGGCTGTCGGCGACGTGGAGAGACCTTCACGTGGGCCTTCGGACTTGGGGCTTGCCCCCTCCTACCTGGGAGTGAAGTCAAGAGGGGCCACGGGGCACTCTCTGGGCTGCCCCGACCTATGCCGGCCCTACTGAGAGGACCTGAGGCCTGTGACGTACGATGGGGAGGTGGCAGCAGATAAGAAATGTCAGCCCCACAGCTCGAGGTAACCCGTGCCCCTTGGATCCAGACCCGGAGCGGGTGAAGACTGGGGAAGACCCAGACGACAAGAGGTGTCACAGAAGCGCTGTAAGAAGCAATCAGGTACCAGTGGGTGCAGTGATACTGCCCGGAATAAGATGGGGGTGAACACTGGACACTCTTATGCCGCTCAAGCAGCACAAGCCTGAGAGGGGAAGCACTCGGCCTACTGCCGCCTTGGACTAAGTGGGTGGCACGGGACCGAGAGCAGGTGAAGAAGGCCAGTCAGGGCAGAGGCGCGTGTCACACCAGGTGGCGACAGGGGAATTAAGCGAAGAAGTCAACAAATGCAGGCGGGCCCCTACGCAAGCTACCGGGCACAGAAAGAGAAGCCTCCAGTGGTACACATTACACACGAGAAGGGGAAGATGAAGAGCGGGCGCACAGTATGAAGGTCGGTGTGGTCCCCTGAAGCAACAGGACCTAGACAGCCCACCCATCTCAGGAGCTGTATAGGGAAGAGGGTCGCAGAGTGGGATTGTAAGAACGGTTGGTGCCTGTGTGTTGGCGTGGAGCTACCCACCAGAGCTGAGGCTCATACAGTCGCAGGTGACAGAGGGGGTCCCGAACAGGGCAAACAAGGTTGGGAGAGACCCTGAGAGGCCAGACGTATCCCCACGTGTGACAAAAAGGTGAGGTGAATTGTGGGCCTGCTTCAAAGCCCCCAGGCGAAAAACCTAGCACGTAAAGCAGAAGGAGGACGACAGCGTAGCGACACAAAGGATGGGGCAGAGGCCATAAAGTGCAGTGACCGGGAAAGTGAGGTCAGGTTATTCCGCCTATTACAGGAGCTACAGATAGAAGACTGCCGCCGGAACCCCGAAGGAATACCTTGCAGTGGGAAACCAACCTGAACATGTGGGGACACTCAAGCAATAGAGGTTACTTACACCCAGAGAAGGGGCCGACTGTTGCAGATCTCCGCCTCACTGAGGCAAAAGCAGCCAAATTCTCACAGCAAGACCCCCCCGATAACTCATCCATACCCAATGGCCAGGGACAAAGAGCCAAAGCCCCAAAGACAGGGAAAAATAAACAGATATGCTAAAGTGATGGCTCCCAATCCGGGAGCGGCGGGCGAACCATCACCCATGACAGACAATACAACTCTCCTGCAGACAATACAATCATCCAGAAAAGTGCTGGAGGGAAGGATAGTGGAAATGCGTACTGATGTGCCTCAGCACGACTCATCCTGGACATCCCCCGTCGCAGCCACATCTCTGGACACCTGAGAGATCTGCACTGGCTCCCGGTCAACAAGAGAATCACCTTCCGTCTCCCCACCCACGCACACAAAGCCCTACACAGCCAAGGCCCAGGATACCTCAACAGCCGCCTCAACTTCTATGCTCCCAAACGCCAGCTTCGATCAACCAGCCTCGCCCTCGCCGCCGTTCCCCGCATCCGTAGAGCCACCACAGAGGGACGGTCCTTCTCCTACCTCGCCGCCAAGACATGGAACTCCCTCCCCACCCACCTCTGCCTGACCCAGGACCACCTCACCTTCAGGAAGCAACCCAAGACCTCGTTGTTCGAGCAGTGATAGGAATCTGGACGAGAAGACCCACAGCTCTGACACGGACTGGGGGTCAGAACAGGGTATGGCAGGGACGGCATCTCCCAGGAGCCGACCCCGCGGAAAGGCTACCCCAGTCCTGTCAGAACAGGAACACGCAGACGACACAGACAGCAATCACCAACTCATGCAAAAAGATTACCAGACTAGAGGAGTTGAATGCTGATAATGACAACAGTGATAACACCGGATGGGAGCGAAGAAGGCTGAGATCCAGGGAATGTCGAGGCCCAGAGACATTAAAAAGCTAAGGCCTAACAGGCAACCAGACTGGTATTGTGCTAGTATCGTTTTCTTTGCTTTGTTCATAAACGTTTAATTTGGGGCGGGGAGGGCAGGGATACAGACCTCTCACACTATTGCACCATATTTGTTTAGTTGAGGGATGGGCGTGGGGAGTGGGAGAGTGTGTTGGGAGTTTAATAAGAGTTGTGCTCAAGATTTTTCTGCATGTACCAATGATTGTTTCTTTCTGGCCAGTAAACGGGATATCAGGGGGGTAGGGAAAACAGGAGGACAGTGCCGATATAAGGCTAGTATTAGCCATCACAGATGTGCATTGACATATGATCAATGGGTGAGGGAGGGTACTCCGTCCTGACGTGGTACTGTCGTAGGGATTCTGCTCCTACACAGAGACCCAGGACCTCAGTGAATTGTGGTATACCAAAAAACTCGCCTTAGTGCGTAGAAACCCTAACCAGCTAGCATCAGTGTCATGTTAGCTCTTCGTTCTATAGCAAAGGAACCAATGATTAGACAACCCAGAACTTACGACTTAGGGTATACTCAGGAATGGTGGGAAGCAAGAACACTCTTTCGTTGTACTCTCATACCAGTCCACAACAGGAGTAAAAAGAGACACGGGAAAAGTTAAAATATTTATTTTAAGGACGTGCTCTAAGATGCAGTATTTTTGCTATCATAAGCAGACATATGATTAGAAATAATATGGTCAGCATTGTTACAATTCCATAAAACACAAAAGGAGAAATCATATTACAATAATGGTGAAAACTGCTCTTATAGTGCCTAGTATATCACCCTCCCTAGATAGGAACTATGTTTTATAAAATATAGAAGGTCTCTTAGGCTTGTGCGGGGGACCCCATACCTCTAGGATCAGCAGAAGTGTATCACATCAGGATCTGCAAAAGCTCTATGTCTCTCTGGAAAAACAGGATTCTTCCAAGTGCCTCAAATCATGCTTACAGTGCAATATTAAAGGCGCCAGAATCACGTAGCTGCAGCTGCATGTATGTTATGGCTAAAACGTGAGCCAATCAGCCCGAACAACAGCTACCTAGTTATGGTAACCTTGGAGGCTTTAGAACACTGTGTGCAGACTAGAGTCTCAATGTAAGTCTAGGGATGCTGAAAACAAGCCATTCTCATGTGAAGCATTTCACGCAGCCTAACTTACAACAACATTTATATGTAGTGTTGTGTGCAAAAGCAGCAAAAAGGTAAAATTGCGTTTAAACTTCTAATAAGCTTATGCTAACATAGCAATGTGCGCAACAAGGCCCAGCCCTCATTACACCCTCCCTTGATCTGAGAATGCACAATAGCGGGGGCAATTTTTAGAACGTAGAGTTCAAGTCCGAATGAGACAGACCAAGTTAAAAATTTCTCCAAACTGGATAATTGGGAGTAAAATCCGAATTAGTAACCATAAAAATGTCTATACCCAACAGGGGTGTATAGTGTCAAAACACATGTAACTTGTGGAGTGAAAAAAGAAAAAAATGAAGGGAAAAATTCATCAGTCCATTACGTGTCTATGAAGCAGAAAAAATCGTAACTTGAATCCAACAGCTTATAGGCACAGTACGTTGCAACCGCCTCCATTAGGAAGTCGTTGTTTTCGTCAGTGAACATTCCAGCCATCCAATTCAGTAATGGAAAAGAACACACATGTTCCCCAACAGCCAGGGCCTCTAGCACCATCAGAGGAGAACTCTGTGTTCCTCGAGATAACTGCGTGCCAAGAAGTCACTGGCAGCAGTCCATATATTCCAATTTCCTAGGACTCTATGAGCCGCTGGGCAGGCCATAATCCAGACTCCAGAACAGTCTAGTTCATGAGCAACTAAGGGGCTTATTAGTAGATCATAATCCAGGTTAGGAGACACCGTGTTGCAGAGAGACAAATCCAGAGCCCATTCAAAACTGCAATCCAGGCAGTGGAAAACTGGCTGCATGCATGTAAAGTACGAAAACCGGAAAGATAAAGCATACGTCACACTCAGAGTCGCCAGAGGTAGCAATCCATAGTATTCAAGCATCCGGTTACGGAGTTGGTGCAGCCAAGGCTGTTCGTCGTGGGACACAGAATGTGCAACCATTTTGGAGTAAGCAAATTAACAGCAGTACACCGGCAGCCAAGGCGAGAATTAACGGGAAAGAGGCTGGAAAAAATAGAATGAAAAAATGCCGGTATCACACCAAATATAGTTTGGAATGAGGTCACAAGGGGTGAACAGCAAAACACACAAGATGATGGACGGAATGTTGCACAATGGCAAAACATTCACCCCCAGTCACAGATCTGGGTTAAATCTATCGTTATTTTGCTCACCAAGCCACCCCAGTTCAGACATGGCCATATGCAAATCAGTCTTGACCCTGTGCCTCATGGGAACAGTCCAGACCGAACTGCCAAGTCATGTCTTCCCTGGACCGGAATCAAGCATCCTAGGACCGGTTTCTGGCTATCAGCCTTCATCAGCCAGGATAGCTTGACTCCAGTGGCGTAGTGAGCACGGGACCCACGTCTGGCAATACCCTTCCCACATAGGGTGAACAGCAAAACACACAAGATTATGGACGGAATGTTGCACAATGGCAAAGGTCACAAGACCAGAACTTACTACTTTGAAAAAGTGTGAAAAGCCCGTGGTCGAGGAGGCATTAAAGATAGTGTGAATCAACACTCCAAAATGCAGGGGGAGATCTGTGTTGACTAAGGCATGTGCCACATGGAGGACGAATGTTTCACGCGCAGATGTAAGGGCGACTTCTTTTTGAGACAAAAGAGCCCTTATTCGACTCATCTTGTTGAACTCTGCTTTCAAGGTTGAAATGGAAGGCCAGATGGATACATCGAGCTTCCCATGCGGAAGAGAAAACAGGACATTCTTACAACAGACAACACGTTGGGAAACAGTCACTATATACGGAATCCCTGCCAGCATACCACAGCAATCTTCATTACTTAAAAGTAAATAACTACCTTTTGCTAATAACGTGAAAGTGGGTGTAATAGCCGGGGTGGGTGTACCTTTTGAAATACAGGCCAAGTTCGGGGCGTCTGAATTACAGGAACCGTGCAATTGTAAATTCCTACAGACCAATGAGTGATCGGGGGTGGAAGTGCAACCTTCACCTTTTAAGTAAACTTCTTTTCCCTCCCTCAGACACCTATAGGTGAACGGAAGAGACCAAACCTCATGGAGATATGCGCTACCCAATTGTTCATACCTGCCTATGGCATAGTGTTTCATGCAAGCTTAAAATGTAAACAGCGGAAAAGGTAGGGTTATTAACCCATGAATAAGCCAAACTGCAGAATTGGTCTCGGCCACAGAAAATTGTAAGTGTTCTAACTTTGCAATATGCAAAAGTGAAAATGTAGCATCTTTCATTGACATAAATTGTTGTTTAACAGTCAGAATAAATTGTAAAAACAGTGAAGAAGTGTTCATTTAGTCCCAAGGCTCTTTCCCAGCCTTCAACGTTAGTAAAGTCCATGCAAACTGCTTGGAGTAGCCGTGCGCTATAAAAGAGACCATATAACATAATAGAACGCAATTGATTTTGACCATGGTACAAAACTGAGACTTCATCTTGCACAATATCAACAACAGAAGAAACAATATTATCTTGTGTGTAAATTCGGGAAGAAAGTGTGTTAATGCTATTATCTACAACTGCAAGCACTTTTTCTAAATTAGCTTGATCAATAGCTCGCAACCTAGAAGCAGCTTCAATTTGGGACAGCTTCCAAACTTCGTTGTAAACCGCATACATCCATCTTTTGGACCTGTGTGTTGCTGGAACTTTCACAAAGATATTCAAATCAACGGCGTCAGTCAATTTAGACAAATGGACTTTAACTGACGCCAAGGTGGAGTGCTTGAGCCAGGACTGACATAGCTTTCCTACAGAATAGGTAGTTACAGAATGGTCGCTCTCAAAACGGGGATCCACCCTAAACTGTGTATAGCCAGGTGTTGAACCCAGAAAATGATGCTGGCACGAATTTTCACTTTTTTGCCATAATAACCAGCCTTTGGGATTCAAACTGGAAATGTTAAAGGACAAATTTTGTAGCAAAGTCTGTAACTCACTAAGGGACCTACTGGTGTGATTATTCCATTTGGAGCATTCGCCTAAATCAGGAATAGAAGGAGCATTTAACTTTTTAGACGTTGGCAATCCAAAGCAGGATGTTTGTGAAATAGTCAAAATCAGAAGAAACATATGGTTCGGGATGAGACATGTACGCTGCAAAGCCTTAGTGTCATGTATTATTTTAGGACCCTATTGTAAGTTTCCCGATTCATGCCCTTCTATAGGTATAAATCACCATATCCTTATATAGGCATAGAAATCATACCCGTATTTAGGCAACGCTCCTGCAGCCAAAATATGGCAGGGCTACTTCCACTAGTTCCGAAAATACACAACAATTTCTTGGATAACTCAACTTCAGCAGCCAGGGACTTCCCCTTGCTTAAATATTGATTTGCCCAAGAACTCATGGAGTTTTCAAATAACTGAGGGCCAGATGTAGGTCACCAAATACCGGTCGGTAACGGCCGATTTCGGCCGTTACCGACCGGTATTTGGTGATTGAGATGTAGGGGGCCTATATTTTACAGAATCGGTAAATTTACTGATTCGGTAAATTAACCGATTCTGTAAAATACCGAATCGGTATATTTACCGAATCGGTAAATTTATATGTAGGTGGCACAGGAACCAGTGCCACAGGCCCCTAAGAATTTGTTATTTACCATGTAATACTATTGCATGGTAAATAACGAATTCCTGTGTACATGCACATCTGTGCATGTACACCTGTGCCATGTGGCACACATACATGCCCTGAGGGCATGTATGTGTGTCACATGGCACACAAGCCTGAATCAGGGGTGCAACAGGATGTCAAAGTGACACACTGTCCCCCTTGTAAATTCAGTAATTTTACCGAATCGGTATTTACCGATTCGGTAATTGACATAGGAATCAATGCAATTACCGAATCGGTAAATACCGATTCGGTAATTACCGAATGTTACAGATTCGGTAAAAAATTCGGTAAAAATACCTACATAGCATTTACCGATTTGTAAGTACCGAATCGGTAAAATTCGGTATTTACGAATCGGTAAATGCCATTTACCTACATCTGGCCCCGAGACTCTTTGATGACGTTAATATGTCCAACTGCACGTCAAAGTCGGCACCTTCAAGGTATAAATATGCCCACACTCGCCCAAGCAAACACACAGAGGTTTGGAGCAGTTTGACTATCTACTAGCCCGACGCGCCCTGCTACAGCAAGTGCCGAAGGAAGCCGACCCTCCAGCAGACGCACTGAGAGAGACGCTGTCTTTTCTCCTGCAGAGAAATCCAGCTCCAGTGTTTCCAAGCTACCCTTGTGAGTTGTTGGGAAATCAAGTTCCGAGACTGACCTTCTCCATTCTAAACTAACGTACGAAGCTGATTAGACCCTTGGAGAAATCTTGAGCAGATTCTTGGCAAAAGAATACTACATTTATGCTACACCTCACTTACTTCTTCCCTCGTACTAAGCTTAGGTTAAGTACACCGGGGTAAGCGTATTTTAGAAGCACCAGTTGAGTACTTTTAGCCTCTGTTATTTATGTATGTATTTATATATGGTTTAGAAACCATACAATGCTCTTACAGTATTATTTTATTCTACTATTTATACTGTAGGCATTATATTTTACAAACAGTTTTGTTATTTTAGCAGTTCATTTCTTATGCTTGAGAAAGAAGACTGTTCAATAAATCATTTTATTGAAAACGCCCGTCTTTCTACTTTCTCTGCACCTCTAATGAAACGAAGCATGCACGATTGACTGATTAAAATATCTGTCTATTGTTTCCACGACTCTGAAGATACGTTTTATCTTGGAGAAACAAAGTTGTCATGTTTATGCGGTTGTCAGAGACTAATCCCTTCTTGGGAATTCGAGAAAGTTTCCAGTGACCTCTGAGCTATCTGGCACACACAATTAAGTCTAGTATATTCGATAGAGACCTAGTCGACCTCAGTCCTACGTCTAATCTATAGGATATATTATTCCAATGCGCAGAGCCTATTGGGAATATCAGAACTACACACTGGCAGGGCACTTTCTAATAAATGGAGCTTTAACAAACTGGATCTGTAACTGGTGGAAGATGAGCTCCTTGTAACCCCCAGAAAATGACTGCCTCTATTACCTTTTTCACCTTTCTGGAACGACCAAGGTGATTACCTTACTGTACTGAGCACTGTACCGAGCAGATGGACCTCTCACCCCTACGGTACCAATGGGAAAAAGACTTAGGTCCAGTGCTCTCTGACTCTGCCTGGAAGTCGATACTGACATCTACCACCAAGGTATCTCAAATGGCTAGGTTTAAATTTATTGGGGCCGATTCACAGAACTAATCTGAGATAGAATCCTAAACGTACTACTTTTGGTATTCACAGAAGGCATTTGGTAGTAGTAAAGTTAGTATTTTGTCAGGGGGCTCAATAACATGATTAAGCGGATTGCATGTTAAGGGGAGCACCATTTATGTGCTTTCAGTGGCTGTTATACTGCTAGGGCGTGATGGAGCAGGGGAAGCAAAATATTTTTTGTACCCCTTCGAAGTTAATGACCTCATAACTTTAATGACACAGTTTTAATGCATGAATTAATCAACAAATGCACCTTTGTTAAACAGTACACGTGTGCAACCTGCTGATATTTCAAATTCTAATTCATTTACAAATGTTACGTAAAATAACATTAGAAATGTGATTTGCATAGTAAAATAGAGTAAATTGCATGATTTGTGTTGCGTAGAAAATTGTAATGTGGCAAAGAAGACAGATGGTAAGTAAAATGTTACAATGCGGTTCAACTGTTGTTATAAAAAGTATTGTAAAGCGCTCTGATATCCTTCGGGATCAAGTTTGCGCTATATAAAAAGCTTCAGACTATACAGAACGCCGCGGCTAGACTCCTGTTTAAAATCTCTGGGAGATGGTCCAGTGTCAAACAGCATCTTCGCGAGTTGCATTGGCTGCCGGTGGCTCAGAAAGTGCAATTTAAGGCTCTCGTTTTGGCCCATAGAGCCTTACAGGATATTGGACCACTGTATCTTAGGAGGCGCTTCTCTCTCTATACACCTAACACACCACTCCGCTCTGCCTCTATGAGACAGATGGTGAATCTACGCTTCCGCAGAATGAGGGTGGGGGGCCAGTCTTTGTCTGTTAAGGCAGCCTCCCTTTGGAATTCGCTCCCCCTGCCACTGCGGAATATCCAAAGCCTCATTCTTTTTAAAAAGCAGCTGAAGACCTTTCTTTTCAAGCAGGCATATTAAATGGCCCTATTCCATCAGGTATCCGTGTTACGACGCGCCAGGACACTCTTGAGTATTAGTGCGCGTTATAAAATCATTAGAACATAACATAACATATATAAAACTTTATAAATAAAAAAAAAATACAAATCTGCTGTAAGAATTCCACAGCACACCCCTTATCAGGGGAATACAAACAAAATCACACCACAGACTATACAGTCAGTAATCAGCAAGTTTCCCGCAAAAAGGGAACAAATTCCATTCTGGTCAGCTCAGAAAATTACTCAAATAGAGGCAGTATTTCCTGATAGTACACCTCATGAGAAACACAGGATTCTAACAATCTGTTTACCAATGGGGATTGAACCACACGTGGAGGACTGTGACACTTGGGGTACAGTCTTTGCGCAATCTACACAAAAACACATGGTGTCCCGTCTATGGCGGTAATACCAGACGTTCTGAGACAGATTCAAAATGAATACGGTCCAGAACCGGCCTTGAATCTAGGTATGAATTTACTGAAAGATTTTAAACAGGTCGCAGCTATCTTATTAGCTAACATTAAAGGTGAAGCAGCATCAGTGGCAATCCGCCAAAAATTAAAAGAACTCGATATTACTGAGCAAACGAATGAACTTGCCAGAATTGTTGAAAAATCCTATGAAGAACTAGGAAGAGATATTTTGGGAGGGAAACCTGTAAAGCCTGAACTAACAGAAAATCCTGAAAAGGTTTTAAGCAAAAACAGTCTAACTACTCCTAAAAAGAAATGGGAAAATAGTAGACAGTCACTTCCTAAAGAGAAGCGTTCTCAATCCAGAGGTAGATCTCCTCAAAAGGAGCACTCTGAAAAGAGATATAACCTTAGAAATAGGGATAATTTGAGAAAACCTGATAGATATCAAAATAATGATACACAATCCTCTCGTACCTTTCAGACTTCCTCGCAGAAATCTGAAAGAAGAGGACGATCAGAACACAAAGAAGAACGTGTGAAGTCCAAAGACGAACAACACGTTCCAAAAAATAAGAAAAGCCAATTCTCCAAAAAGAAGGTAGCAAGTATTAAAATCAGACATGCTGAGGATCTTGAGGACACAACTCAAGAACGGGGAGTGGGCCCAGACAATGCTGGACAGCGCAGCAGAGCTCACCATAGCTCGCAGGATCATCTGGAGACAGGGGAACTGAATGAATGCATTCAGGTTGAAACTGTCAACACCAGGGTTAGTGTACCCCATAAGTTATATGAAGTAACACTCCAAATAGAAGGGGACATAACTATAAAAATAAAAGCACTCTTTTGGGAAAAATTATCTAAAGGTTATGACATCCTTCTAGCTGAAAAAGACTGGCCACCTGAATGTGTCAGTGAGTGTCCACATGGCGAAGGGATCATTATGCCAGCCTTCTCTAATCATATTCCTATTCATAAAAAATACACCTATGCCAGAAAATGGACTGTTGCCCAGGCTCCAGCATTATATAGAAATCATGTGGGATTGGATGAGGATTCTCCGCACCATAAAATCCAGTTAAAAAATTCAACCTACTGCTCAAAGGCAGTATTACAGTTAAGCAGGAAGCTAAAAAAACGAGTCAGGGAGATCTTAGATCAACTTGAATACCAGGGGGTGATTGAAAGATGCACCTCATCAATGAACAATCCTTTGTTTCCTGTCTCCAAACCAGAAAATACATATCGTCTAGTTTTGGACTAGAGACATTTAAACTCTAGTTGCAAAACTTTTGCAGTACAAAATTCACACAGTGCAGCACTGATGAATAATATAGTTCGGAAGAAATATAAAACTACTTTAGATATTTCAAACGGTTTCTTCTGTCAAAACATTGCAGCAGAAAGCAGGTACTTGACCGCTTTCTCAATAATGGGGATACAACAACACTTCTGTCGTCGCCCCCAGGGATTCAAGAAAAGTCCTGGATTATTTTCAGCCTGAGTAACAGAGTTACTAAAAATGTACCATGATGAGGCATTATCTTATGTCGATGACATCTATCTTACAGATGACGATTTGGACAGGCACTTGAACAGGGTGAACACCATAATACTTGGATTCGCCTCTGAAGGGTATAAATTCAACTTTAAAAAATTAAGAATTGCCCACCTCAACGTCCTATTCTTGGGATACGAACTTTCAAGTGGAGGTAAGAGCCTGACAGCAAACTTTATAGAAAAATGTGCGCTGCTCCAAACTCCAAAAACGCTGAAAAACTTACAGTCAATTCTAGGATTCCTAAACTTCGGAAGAACTTACATTCTGAATTATGCAGAAAGGGTTAAACCTCTCTACGAACTAATGAAACCTGATTTCAAACCAACTAATTGGACTCAAAAACACACAGAAATGTTGTGTTCAGTACAAACAGACATGTTGGCAACAACACCCTTACAAACACGTGACAATGTACGCAACCTTGTTATCCGAATCATCCCAGGGAGATGCGGATTTACATACCTAACCTTTAATGAAGGTGAAAAGGTACCAATAGATTACAAATCTCACTTGTACACACAAGCTGAAATGAAATTCACTTCAACATAAAAAATTCTGACAGTGGTTCAGACTGCTGTAGCAAAGGAGAGAGCCCTCGCACAGGGTAAACGCATAAAAATCGTTGCACCTGTACCTGCCTTAGAGGCAGTGACAAAGGCAAGCATTCCAAATGCAAAAGCTCTACATCCAAGATGGATACAATGGGTTAATTCTCTTGCTGCAACCGATGTTGAATACGTTTTTGACCCTTACTTGAAGACACAAGAATTTCTCCAATACGAACAAGAATGTCCTCTGCCTACTGAAATTCTATCTTTAGAACATTATGACTGTATAATATATACAGACGGATCAGCACAGCCCGCGAATGGGGGCAAACAAGCTTAGCGATTGTTAAAGGTCGCTGGCACGATGGTAAATTCAGACCTATGGTAACAAAAACTCAGTCACTAGGAGACTGTACAGCTCAACAAGCTGAACTACAGGCATTCAAGATGGCGCTTGAAAATACCGACCGTGAATTCACCACACTCTTAGTGTACGATTGGTATTACTGCGTCCAGTCTTACAATGAATACTTGCAGACCTGGGTTAAAAATGGTTTTAAAGACGCAAAAGGTGGCACAATCAAGCATAAAATGCTTTGGGAACAAGTTGTACTTTTGCAGAAAGAACTACAAAAGACTCACATGATCCATACACTGAGTCATCAGCGTGATGGCGTTCACGTTGAAGGGAATTCATTGGGTGATGAAAACGCGAAGGCAGCTGTGCAAACGGCTTCCGTAGCTGCAATTACTTGTTCAAGAACGAAAATAGACAGCGAAATAATGCAAAGAGTCACTGCTTCTATAATAATGACAGTGGTAAAACACTATTGAAGTGCTTTCCACTCAAGTACTCATATATAACTGATGCGAATAATGTTCCTTTTGCTCGAATCCCTGGAGTGGGGGATAGAGTAATCCCAAACATGGAACACAGGTTAGGACTAATCTTAGCAGCACACGAAGGTCTTGCCTCTGCACAAGCAGGTGTTTCTGCCACAGTTTCATTATTAAAACAACGATACTGGTGGCCGCGCATGAGGAAACAAACCAGAAACTATGTTTTGGAATGTGAAATCTGCCAGAAAATGAAAGTTACTACAGTGAAACGCCCGGCGCAGACACCGCTTCTGATTTCAGATAAACCACTAGCGTGTGTTTACCTGGACCACTGTGGTCCCTTACAAAGGGATGGCAACTATAAATATATCATGGTCGCAGTGGATTCATGCTCGAGATTCATTTGGATGTGGTCTCAGCGTTCAGCTGATGCCCGAACTGTTATATAATATTTGCGAGTCTTTATCAGCACATACGCAATAGGCATGCTACATTCTGACCAGGGTCCTGCGTTTAGCTCTAGGGCTTACATTGAGGCCATGGCCAGCTTGGGCGTTGCATTGCGATTTTCGAGTCCATTCCATCCTGAGGGAAATTTGGTTGTGGAGAGAAAAAAACGTGACATAAAGCAATCTAGGGTATTAGGTTCGGGTGATGGGTGGGTCAAACATCTAATAAATGTCCAACGTAGTCTTAATAACCTGCCAAGAATTTATCTTTGTGGAATCACTCCATATGAAATCCTTTTTGGTCCTAGAATGTTGGTTGAAGACCTCAATCGTCACACTTCAGTGGTGGAACAAAAACCCTTTGATATTAAAGATCGTTTGGCTGTTTTACAGGACTTAAATGAAACAAGAAGTCTAAGCAATACCAGCAAAAAGCCAACAACCACTGAAGAAAAACCACCTGTCCCAGCAAGACCTGTCTGGATTCCAAAGATTGGGGATCTGGTCATGGAGAAAATAGCGGACAAGAAGGAATTTGGATCTTCATACAGAAAACCAGTACCTGTACTAGCAATCCACGGATCAAGAACAGTACTACTGCCGCCCCTTGCTGGAAAAAAGGAGAACTGGTCTGTGTCAATTGACCTGGTAAAACCACACCATGTGGCCGATAATAAATAGTAGGCCCAGTGGACTCCCAAGGTGTAGCAGACTACCAAATTTTGCTACAATCCAAGAGGTTCAAACTGAAAGACTTATTACCTTTGATAAACCTGCAGTGAGAAAAGAAGGACTATGCAACAAAGCCATGGAACTTGTGCCTCTTGATACCCAAATAACAGTTCGTCAAGAGAATCCCGTCTACAATGATTTAGCTTCTGACTATACAAATATGTCAAGGGAACAGGCAGCTCCAGCAATTTCAAAGAATCCAGATGCAATACCAACTATTGACAGAACTGCCTCTGGCTATTTTATCAACTTTGATAACTTTTCTGAGGATCCCAGTGAACCTGAAACTATGCCAGCAAAAAAATCTTTCAAGGAAAAAGTAAAGGAACTTGGTCAAGAGCTTACAAATACATTTCTGGTTTCATCTTGGGTTAAACTTTGGATTGTATTAGGTGTACCTTATCTCCTGCTATGGCTCATTCTTGTGTTAAGTTTGGGAAAGCTGATAGATGGAAAGCACATTAAAATGGACACAGCAAGTAAGAACATCAACTTGCTCCTAAAGCCACATAAATCATCTCATCGTGAACAACGAGACCTGTCATCAGTGAACATCACAGCGGTCCCACTACCTGGTGGAATAGCATGGGATACAACTGATTATGACATTTATGGTCCTGTTGAGCTGCTAAAGATTCCTCATCAATTTAAGGTGTCCTTGAGTGATTTCGTCTCACCTAGCACATTTTCTGATGATTGGGACTTTGAGACTGTTAATAACGTGATGGCAGACTTAGAAATGTCTGCAAAATTTACAAAACATGAAAACTTAGAAGGCTCATCAAATTATGAAGACATTTATTGTTTTAATCATTTTGGCCATCATTACTTGCATAAATCTGCAAACCCTAGAAATGTTTTAACTTATAATCAATGGGAACATTGTCCTACACCTCCAAAAGGTAGTTCTAAAACGTTTCTTAGAAAATTTCCATATTTCACAGGTTTTAATGTTACAAACCCAGAAAATTTTTACTTTAAAAATGTGAATAAGACAGGCATGAAATGTTGACAAATACTAAACAAATTTATTCTGCTGCTTTTTATACTCAATTGTCCACCTTACACTTTGACTTTTGGAAAGACAACATTGAGCAAAAAATGTTTGGGGCACAAAAGACTGGCAGGTACAAGGCTTAGAAGCATTGTTCAGAGCCTGCATCATCCCAGAACAAATGATGTTCCTAAATGACACTGCTCAACAGACATCTTGTCTTGGCATTGCTAAGATAAAAGATTTAAACAAACCGTCCATACCTAAGCCCACAGCTGATGGTAATTTAACTTCAGAAGAGGAGGTAGATGTAAATTATATTTTACAATAGAACAGAACAAATCCTACATGGAAAAAATGGTTAATCTGGCCCACAGACACGAATAACTGTCGAGATAGATTCCTGAACAAGACACAAGGGTTCACAGTAACTCGGCCAGATGCAAGATATATCCAAAGACAACATCCAGGGATAATAACAACTTATAGTGTAGGAAAACTATGCCTTGAATGGCTGCAGAAATCCACACTTCCAGAAATAAAACAACACTTATCTTTGCTTAAAGATGGCGTTGATTTACGAGAATTCTTACTTGGACCTCGTAATCCACGTCATAAACGTTTCATATACGCCGGTATATACGCTGCTTACAATGAAGCTTGGAAAGTCACACAAATGGAAACATCTGAAAGAAAAAGAGAAATTGATCTTATGAATTTTGAGAAATCACTCTCTGTAGTTGACAATGGGTTAACAACTCTGTTGTCCAGAATATATTCCTTGGACAGCATTGTATCATCTGCCATAGACATAATGGAACAGGACCTGCTAATGCTACGACATGGCTAGTCTCAATTACGTTCTATAATGCTATTAGGCTGGACGTTGCAAAACCTTCGTTCTGGCTATGTGCCTTGGCGTTTAATCAACACCACTGTTTACTGTATTTAACTTTAAAGATAAACAAATCTCGTTGGCACAGAGGGTAGCAGACTATACGGTGCTGAGCATAGAAAAACTGGAGAGATTACCGTTGACCGTTTCTGAGAAACCATCAGTTGAATGGATAATACATGGCACCATCACAATACCAGTGATGAGTTTCCAGTTTCAGTATTGCTTAAAACACATACCAGCAGGCCTGTATGAAAGGTTGGGTAAAGAATACATTAAGTCGACCTGGGATTTACCACACACAGACAAATGTTGGAGTGGGGTAAAGGAAGTATTTCTTAGTGGTAAAAATTGTGAGAACTCACTAAGCGGTACACTATTGTGTCAAGGTATTAATTTACACGGAGCCTGCGAAGGTTCTTCCAATAACCTTTCTTGCCACCTGCATGGTTCACCCACAGCGGTGATAGATCCAATTTTTAGGCAGCTTTCCAATGGTAGCTACATTATGTTAAATAATCACAGCTGTTGTGGAATGATGCCAGGAATAAGCTATCTCGTTACTGTGTCAGCCAGGGTCACTTGCTGTATGCAAGTATTGTTTCCTAAAACCAAGACAGACAGGTAGTTGCCACTATGACCTTCAGTGAGCACCTCTTCTATACGAATTGATACTTTAAGCAGAATGAAAGCCACTCTTTTGCAAAAAATTGTGCAACTGACCTCGTCCAGAGAGACGTATGATCTGCAAGTTGCAAGGACTTCTGCAGAGATGCATGCATTATTATCAACAAACTGCCCAATACATTTCGCAGAAATGTTAGGTCATATCTTTAACATGTCTGATACCAGGGGTATTGCACATGTATTTAAGACGATTTTTTCGGGACTGTTAGCACCCTTTGAAGCAGTCCTGGGCATTTTTCCTAACTTCGTCCACTCTGTGTTCAGAGGCCTGCTTCTCATTTTGGGACTCGTAGCAGAGATCTTATTTTTATTCCTCCTGCTCCGTTATGGCAAATCCAGCCACCAGCGATACCCAAGTCAGCATGGAAAATGCGCTCCAGGCAATGAGGTATCATGAGAGAATAACAAAGATCCTTGGCTTGGCTCGTTTGAGAGATCTGAATACTACATGGTTCCTGTCATTCAGACCAATCTGGCAAGATTGCATCTTACCTGTTTTACGATGCCTGCTTTGTGGATAGGAATACGTGTTAGATGTCTGTCTAACAGTACCATCGGTTATGCAAACGGATGCTGAGCATTACTGGGTCCGCTAACGGCTCATGTGTTTTGTTGCCCCCAACGGCTACCAATCTTGATGATGGCATTCATTGAGATCTCACCGGCAAATCCAACTGGAGGTGAGATACGCGGATCAACAGGCACACAGGTACCATCTGCTATGAACATTGCTAACGCGGCAACTGATGTTGCCGGCGATACTTCACATATGTGCACAATTGACCTTCCTAATGAAGTAGTCAAACTTTCATCTACTTTGGTAGACGATGTTTTTGCCAGCCTTGATGACTTAATGTTTTCTCCTGACACCGAGAATAACTCTTGAAATTAGCACACAGCGTTCTTTTCGAACTCTGAAATTCGACCTTCACTTTTTTCAAAACAAAAGCTACCAAATTTGGAACTCTATTTTTTCGACAGATTTATTTAACTTTACAAAAAAAAAAAAAAACTCGGAACTTTGGCCCAAAAAAGTAATCTTCTTAAAGTAGAACTATTCTTGGAGAACAAGAATTCCTTGAACACTTCCTAAGAAACAATATTAGCCTAATACACAAACATAAACAGTTTGTTTATTCTGCTATGAGATTGTCTCGACCTTTTTTCTTCTGTAACTAAGAGCCATTTCATAAATGTAATTTTCGTGATTCATTCAGTTAGCATTACTAATGTCATATCATATGCTTACTATTAAGTGATTTTTCTTAAATGTGTACTATACAAAATGCTCTTTTTTAGGTCTCGCCTATTATATTCCACAGGGATAAATCGACGAGGTTTATAGTAAGCGGTTCAAAAAGCCTACCAAACTGCGGATCGTGCACAGTTCATGTGAGCTATGCGCGTGCACAGAGCCAGCCACGAGACACACCACCATTTTGTCTGTGCCTCGGCATCAGACTTCAAAGGCTGCCACTCCCCCGTCCCCCGTGTGCACATCGCACACCACCATTTGTCTGAGCCTTGGCATCAGACTTCAAAGGAATGCGCTCCCGCTTCAACGCCCCCCTGCCCCCCCGCCACAGCAATGCCGAGAGCTTGATTTTTTTGCATCCATTTCGCGGGCAAGTTTTGTTCGGCGTTCTCTGCACCTTTCTCTATGTTTTTTCTTGGCGAAAGTGGAAGCCTACCGTGCTTGTTTACAGTAGCCTTGCTCCTCAAATGCTGGTGCTGTGTTGCCATCTCTCTAGGGACACTCAGCTTGAAAACACTCGACTTGCTAGCTACAATGCTACATCCGCTATGCTTCGCCTCTAGACACGTTGATCCCTCGCAGTCTGTGCTGACTCTGCCCCTTCTGATTCTGAAACTGACCAACGCAGTCACCACGCAGTCTCTTCTCTCTGTCTTATGATGTCTGCCCTGCCACCATTTACTTCAGACGCTCACACCTCCTCACCCTCACACGCCCTCACACCCTCTCACCCTCACACACCCTCACTCACCCTCACACTCTCACCCACCCTCACACACCCTCACACTCTTACCCCCTCACCCTCACAACCCTCTCACCCTTACTCACCCTCACCCCTCACCCCCCCACACCACCTCACACTCTCACCCCCTCACCCTCATACCCCCTCACCCCCTCACCCTCACACACCTCACCCTCACACCCCCTCACTCACACCCCATTGACCTTACACCCCCACATTCTCACCCTCCCATGCCCTCACACACACACACCCTCACACGCCCTCACCCTCACTCATCCTCACACCCTCACATATCCTCTCACCCTCACATACCTTCCCACCCTCACCCACCCTCTAACCCCCTCTTACCCTTCACCCTCAAATCCCCTCACCCTCACCTCCCCTCACCCTCACATCCCCTCACCCTCCCTCACACCCGCACCCTCACACCCCTCACCCTCACACACCCTCACACCCTCACCCTCCCACACCCCCTCAAACACCCTCACCCTCACACACCCTCACCCATACCCTCACACACCCTCACTCTCACACCCCCTTACCCTCACTCCCCTCAACCTCACTGCCCTCACACACCCTCACCCACTCTCACCCTCACACACCCTCACTCACCCTCACTCACCCTCACACACCCTCACACACCCTCACCCTCACACCCTCTCACCCTCACATACCCTCACACACCCTCACCCTCACACCCCCTCAAACCCTCACCCACCCCCTCAAACACCCTCTCACACACCCTCACCCCTACCGTGCTTGTTTACAATAGCCTTGCTCCTCAAATGCTGTTGCTGTGTTGCCATCTCTCTAGGGACAGTCAGCTTGAAAACACTCGACTTGCTAGCTGCAATGCTACATCCGCTATGCTTCGCCTCTAGACACGTTGATCCCTCGCAGTCTGTGATGACTCTGCCCCTTCTGATTCTGAAACTGACCAACGCAGTCACCACGCAGTCTCTTCTCTCTGTCTTATGATGTCTGCCCTGCCACCATTTACTTCGGACCCTCACACCCTCTCATCCTCACACGCCCTCACTCACCCTCATACCCTCACCCACCCTCACACACCCTCACACCCTCACCCCCTCACCCTCACAACCCTCTCACCCTCACTCACCCTCACCCCCTCACCCCCCCACACCACCTCACCCTCACACCCCCTCACCCTCACCCCCCCTCACCCCCTCACCCTCACACACCTCCCCCTCACTCACAACCCATCCCCCTTACACCCCCTCATCCTCACCCTCCCACGCCCTCACACTCACACACCCTCACATGCCCTCACCCTCACTCATCCTCACACCCTCACACATCCTCTCACCCTCACATACCTTCTCACCCTCACCCACCCTCTAACCCCCTCTCACCCTTCACCCTCACATCCCCTCACCCTCCCTCACACCCACACCCCCTCACCCTCACACCCCCTCACACCCTCACCCTCCCACACCCCCTCACACACCCTCACCCTCACACACCCTCACCCATACCCCCACATACCCTCACACCTCCACACCCACTCACCCTCACACCCTCACCCTCACACACTCTCACTCTCACACACCCTTACCCTCACACCCCTCAACCTCACTGCCCTCACACACCCTCACCCACCCTCACCCTCACACACCCTCACTCACCCTCACACAACCTCTCACCCTCACACACCCTCACCCACCCTCACCCTCACACACCCTCTCTCACCCTCACTCACCCTCACACACCCTCACACACCCTCTTACCCTCACACACCCTCACACCCTCTCACCCCTCACCCTCAAATACCCTCACACACCCTCACCCTCACACCCCCTCAAACCCTCACCCACCCCCTCAAACACCTTCTCACACCCCCTCACATACCCTCACCCTCACATACCTTCACCATCACCCCGTCACCATCCCTCACCCTCACACCCTCTCACCCTCACAACCCACACCCTCACCCTCACAACCCCACACCCTCCCCCTCACACACCCTCACACCCCCATATCCTCACATCCCCTCACCCTCCCTCACACCCTCACCCTCACACCCCCTCACCCTCACTCACCCTCTCACCCACACTCACACACCCTCTAACCCTCACACACCCTTTCACCCTGACACACCCTCTCACCCTCACACACCCTCTCACCCTCCCTCACCCTCACGCCCCCTCACCCTCACACACCCCCTTACCCTCATCCCCCACACCCTCATCCCCCACACACCCTCACCCTCACACCCCTCACCCTCACACCCCCTCACACACCCTCACCTACCCTCACCCTCACACACCCTCACACACCCTCTCATCCTCACACACCCTCTCACCCTCACACCCCCTCTTACCCTCACACCCCCTCACCCTCACACCCTCACATACCCTCACTCACCCTCACACACCCTCTTATCCTCACACACCCTCTCACCCTCACACACACACACCCTCACCCTCACACCCCCTCACCCTCATCCCCTCACCCCCTCACCCCCTCACCCTCACACCCCCTACACACCCATCCCCTCCCCCTCACACCCCCTCCCCCTCACCCCCATCACCCTCACCCCTGTTACCCTCACCCTCACACATTCACCCTCACACCGCCTCACCCTCACCCTCACAACCCCACACCCTCACCCTCACAACCCCACCCCCTCACCCTCACACCCCCACACTCTCCCAGCCCTCACCCTCACACACCCCCTCACCCTCACACCCCTCACCCTCACACCCCCTCTCAACCCCACACCCCTTCACCCCCACTCACACACCCACACCCTCACACACCCTCACACTCCCTCACACCCCCTCACAACCCCTCAACCTCACACCCCCTCACCCTCACACCCCCTCACTCATCCTCACACACCTTCACCCTCACACCCCCTCACCCTCACACCCCTACACCCTCACACCCCCTCACCCTCACTCACCCTCACACCCCTCACCTTCACAACCCCTCACCCTCACACCCCTACACCCTCACACCCCCTCACCCCCTCACCCTCACACACCTACTCACCCTCACACCCCCTCACTCTCACACCCCATCCCTCTCACACCCCCTCACCCTCACCCTCACACACCCTCACCCTCACTCATCCTCTCACCCTCACACATCCTCTCACCCTCACACACCCTCTCACCCTCACACACCCTCACCCTCACATCCCCTCACCCTCACCTCCCCTCACCCTCACATCCCCTCACCCTCACATCCCCTCACCTTCCCTCACACCCTCACACCCCCTCACCCTCACACCCTCTCACCCTCTCACACCCTCTCCCTCACACACCCCCTCATCCTCACACACCCTCACCCTCACCCTCACACACCCTCACCCATACCCCCTCACCCTCACACACCTACTCACCCTCACACCCCCTCACTCTCACACCCCATCCCTCTCACACACCCTCACCCTCACCCTCACACACCCTCACCCTCACTCATCCTCTCACCCTCACACATCCTCTCACCCTCACACACCCTCTCACCCTCACACACCCTCACCCTCACATCCCCTCACCCTCACCTCCCCTCACCCTCACATCCCCTCACCCTCACATCCCCTCACCTTCCCTCACACCCTCACACCCCCTCACCCTCACACCCTCTCACCCTCTCACCCCCTCACCCTCACACACCCCCTCATCCTCACACACCCTCACCCTCACCCTCACACACCCTCACCGTCACCCCCATCACCCTCCTTCACCCTCACACCCTCGAGGCACCATCTTGTCACATGATCACTGGAGCACTGTAAGAAACAGACGCATCTCCTCCTCTCCTGTAAGGAACAGACGTATCGCCTCCCCTGCGCTGCAGTAAGGAACAGGTGCCTCGCCTCCCCCGAAGCAAGGAACTGACACATCACCTTCCCTACGACCCTTTTGTTTATTTTGCTTGACGCATCTAAGTTACTTTGTTGGAAATGTGTCGCATTTACAACTTGCATTGAACTGAACTATTTCTACCATTTAGGACCTTATTTTTGATGCTGTATTGTGGAGTTTTGCCGTTTGACCTTGTTTAGATAAAGATTACTTATTTTTCTAAACTAGTGTGATGTCCATTTGTAGTGTTCTTACTGTGTTACTGTATGTGTTCGCAAATGCTTTACACACTGCCTCTGTGATAAGCCTGTCTGCTCATGCCAAGCTACCAAGGGGGTGAGCAGGGGTTATTTTAGGAGTGTATCCCCCTTTCCCTGACTTGAAGGTGCAAACCATTGCCAACTAGCGACCCCCATTTCTAACACTCTTCTTCTTTGGTATTACCTTCCTCCTGTGGTATCCTCAGAACTGTCTAAGGGTGCTATGTGTCTCTTCTCAATATGATGTAATTGGGGCCAAACTTGTTCCCCTTGCAGGCTTGAAGTCCCTGAGAAGCGTCATCCTCCAGTCTGGATCGCTTGTTGGGAAATCGCCAGGTTGGTCGTTCTTGTATGCATGCTTTCGTCCTGACTACTCCTGCATAACTTAGTTACATTGTTGTGAAGTCTTCTCATCCAATCTATTTTCTTGTCTTTCCTTAAGTATCCTCTTCCTATTATTTTCCTTAAAAGCCCTACTTCTCTTTCCAATAACACTACAAGTCTTTCTCTTTCTTTTAAACTTTTGTCCCATTTCCGTTTTATAGGCTGTTGTTGTCAAGCTAATGTCAAGCTGACTCGGCTGTCGTGGGAGCCGGCTGTTATCCATGATAAGTGTTTCTTCTCCACTCCTATAACCTTCTTACGAGTGTTCTCTGAGCATCTCTCCCATTTTATTAAACTGATCCCAGATCTGTTGTGAAATCCCCTTCTGTAAACTGCTTTATTTCTAACTCAACCTTCACATTTAGCCATGTTTTGTGTGTTACACCCTACTTATAAATGTATTTTGTGATAAATAGTTGAGTGCAGGTGCTTTCAGTCAGGTATGATGAGGTGTCTGCTGGATTTCTCCCGGAATTTATGCACACATACTCTCTCTCTCTCTCCATGTTTGGGAAGACCTACAAAATATTGGTTATTTCATTTCAATATTGTGCTTTCTTTCACTTAGTGCCCCTACCAATGCACATTCCTCTCCCTTTCTGCTGCCCCTTAAGCCCTTCTTGAGTGCCTTGCTTGTGGTATAATGTATTTTAACATTATGTGCAAGATTGATTGTTGCCCACCTGATACCCACCGCCCTCAATCTTACTGACCAAGCTACGCCCCTGATAATTCCCCATTTTGACATGGAATACTCACCAGAGCCAGCCCTTGCTCAGACAGTGTCCTAGGCAGAGTCCATTGTTTAATTTCAGCTACTGGTTTTGGTGCTGAGCACCGGCACTTAATCATCAACACCAGCGCTTTTCATGAACATCAGTTAAGGACACATTAATTTATGTAGACACGGCAAGATTAAGTTATTTGCTCAGAATCACAGGATGTTGGGCTGATTCTGAGACGCAAACCTGGTTCCTCAACTCCGAAGTTGGCAGCTCTGGAAATTACGCCATATCCTCTACCCACTTGTCTCCTGATGCATGCCTTGGCACTTATTTTTTTACATCACCACTGGGGCAGACAGATAGATATGTGACACCCTTGCTGCTGAATGAAATAAGGCAGCAGGGGGGGGGGGGCTTTGTGTGCTAAATACAGCAGTTACAAGTACTTTATACTGAATAACTGGATCCATGTGAGAGTTGTGCTGCTGTTTGCATGACCTGGATAATGCAGACTGATCAGCTCCCTGGACCTGATCCCAGCTCGCCCATGCTCAAAAGCCAGCCTGGATACTCACAAAGCAAAAATCAGTATGTGTGGTAACTGAAAGAAGAACTGCAGCGTTCTGAGTGTGACCAATATTGTTTGTTCGTTTTGATGTTAAAATTATGCATCTTCCCTCATTGTTTTCTTCGCTTCTCTGTGCAGCACCATTTTACACCATGATGTCTGATTAATGGGTTGTAAGTAAGAATATTGTCCTTCAAAAATATTATAGCCGCAATAGTGTGAAGGCATGCATATTTAGGATATATATGTATATTGTTAATGTAAATATAGGTGGAGTAAAGAATAGGAAATCTATTTGTGGCACTCTATTTTTTTAGCTATAATAGTTTTATAGGATAATATATAAAACCTATTATATTCTTTGAGGTGGTCATTCTTCAATTTGATGACTCTCGTGTGACCCGGACAAGAAATTAGGAAATGCGGAGGGCATGGCCAGTGCGATGGTAGAGTAGATGCATCGCCTAGAGGCTTCGACAGCCCGACATTAATCCTGTGCATACCCTGACTCCTAAACTCCATCCAGGCACAGACGAAGAACTGAAAAGTGCAAAGAAGCGCACCGACTATAATTAAGCGGACCTGCGCCGGCGAACTGCACAGGAAGCTCACCAAAAACGGTACTGGCCCGAACCCCTTTACACGAGATCCTAAAATGGCATCTTCGTGGGAAGCGGCAGCCAGTGACGGTGAAGTAGACAGAGGGTCTATTGCCCCGGCGGATAAGCGAAACTCGTCCACTGACTTAGCACTGAGATCCAAGACCCATTTCTTCACCGAGACCAGAGAGAAGAGGAGGGCTATTGCGTTCCATGGCATCACGGCTTGAGGCTGTCGGCGACAGGGAGAGACCTTCACGTGGGCCTTCGGACTTGGGGCTTGCCCCCTCCTACCTGGGAGTGAAGTCAAGAGGGGCCACGGGGCACTCTCTGGGCTGCCCCGACCTGTGCCGGCCCTACTGAGAGGACCTGAGGCCTGTGACGTACGAAGGGGAGGTGGCAGCAGATAAGAAATGTCGGCCCCACAGCTCGAGGTAAACCCATGCCCCTTGGATCCAGACCCGGAGCGGGTGAAGACTGGGGAAGACCCAGACGACAAGAGGTGTCACAGAAGCGCTGTAAGAAGCAATCGGGTACCAGTGGGTGCAGTGATACTGCCCGGAATAAGACGGGGGTGAACACTGGACACTCTTATGCCTCTCAAGCAGCGCAAGCCTGAGAGGGGAAGCACATGGCCTACTGCCGCCTTGGACTAAGTGAGTGGCATGGGACCGAGAGCAGGTGGAGAAGGCCAGTCAGGGCAGAGGCGCGTGTCACACTAGGTGGCGACAGGGGAATTAAGCGAAGAAGTCAACAACAGCAGGCGGGCCCCTACGCAAACTACCGGGCACAGAAAGAAAAGCCTCCAGGGGTACACATTACACACGAGAAGGGGAAGACGAAGAGCGGGCGCACAGTATGAAGGTCGGTGTGGTCCCCTGAAGAAACAGGACCTAGACAGCCCACCCATATCAGGAGCTGTATAGGGAAGAGGGTCGCAGAGTGGGATTGTAAGAACAGTTGGAGCCTGTGTGTTGGCGTGGAGCTACCCACCAGAGCTGATGCTCATACAGTCGCAGGTGACAGAGGGGTCCCGAACAGGGCAAACAAGGTTGGGAGAGACCCTGAGAGGCCAGACGTATCCCCACGTGTGACAAAAAGGTGAGGTGAATTGTGGGCCTGCTTCAAAGCCCCCAGGCGACAAACCTAGCACGTAAAGCAGAAGGAGGACGACAGCGTAGCGACACAAAGGATGGGGCAGAGGCCATAAAGTGCAGTGACCGGGAAAGTGAGGTCAGGTTATTCCGCCTATTACAGGAGCTACAGATAGAAGACTGCCGCCGGAACCCCGAGGGAATACCTTGCAGTGGGAAACCAACCTGAACATGTGGGGACACTCAAGCAATAGAGGTTACTTACACCCCGAGAAGGGGGCGACTGTTGCAGATCTCCGCCTCACTGAGGCAAAAGCAGCCAAATTCTCACAGCATGACCCCCCGATAACTCATCCATACCCAATGGCCAGGGACAAAGAGCTAAAGCCCCAAAGACAAGGAAAAATAAACAGATATGCTAAAGTGATGGCTCCCCACTCCGGGAGCGGCGGGCGAACCATCACCCATGACAGACAACACAACTCTCCTGCAGACAATACAATCATCCAGAAAAGTGCTGGAGGGAAGGATAGAGGAAATGCGTACTGATGTGACTTTATGACAACAAGAACTCCGCAAGATATCAGAGAAAGTGGCACTTGCAGAGCAGCTTATCTCAGAGGTGGAAGATGTAAAGCGCTGTTTGCGGAAAGAGGTCACCCAACTGACAGCCTCCATGAGGGAGACTACATGGAGAGTGGATGATGCGGAAAACCGCTCACGATGGAACAACTTCGTTGTATAGGTTTTCTGGAAGGAATTGTACAGACGTAGGGTCTTTCCTCTACAAGTGGCATAAGGACACTTTCCCGAATATTCAGTACTCCGTCTGGTTTGTGATTGAGCGAGCCCACAGGATGCTAAACTCAAAACCTCCTACCAGGTCTCCTCCCAGGCCAGTGATCGCGCGATTGGACAAAGACCTGATACTGCGAGAGATGAGGCGCACAGGAGAGGTCTGACTGGAAAATACCAAAATTATGTTTTTTCCGGACTACTCCAGAGAAAGTCCAGAAACAGAGAAGACCCTTTGACTTCATCAAGGAAAAGCTGAGGAACATTCGCATACAATATATCTTGTTTTCCCCACCAAACTTAAAGTAATATTTCAAAATAAGACATTCTTCTTTCAAATGCCAGAAGAGGCATGGGCCTGGATAGAGGAACACCCTCCAAGAACACAAAGAACGGAATTGATGGTAGCTCAACCCCCGGCCACGGGGGCAAAAGTAAGATCTAAGCCCCAGAGTACAGCAGCGAAAGGTCATCTGGGAAGTAGGTCCAAGCCACAACAAATCACGCCACGGAGGTGCAATAGGAATCTGGAATAGGAATCTGGACGAGAAGACCCACAGCTCTGGCACGGACGGGGGGTCAGAACAGGTATGGCAGGGACGGCATCTCCCAGGAGCCGACCCCGAGGACAGGCCACCCCAGTCCTGTCAGAACAGGAACACGCAGATGACACAGACAGCAATCACCAACTCATGCAAAAGATTACCAGACTAGAGGAGTTGAATGCTGATAATGACACCAGTGATAACACCGGATGGGAGCGAAGAAGGCTGAGATCCAGGGAATGTCGAGGCCCAGAGACATTAAAAAACTAAGGCCTAACAGGCGACCAGACTGGTATTGTGCTAGTATCGTTTTCTTTGCTTTGTTCATAAATGTTTAATTTGGGGCGGGGAGGGGTGGGATACAGACCTCTCAGACTATTGTGCCATTTTTGTTTAGTTGAGGGATGGGCGTGGGGAGTGGGAGAGTGTGTTGGGGGTTTGATAAGAGTTGTGCTCAAGATTTTTCTGCATGTACCAATGTTTGTTTCTTTCTGGCCAGTAAACGGGATATCAGGGGGGCGGGGAAAACAGGAGGACAGTGCCGATATCAGGATAGAATTAGCCATCACAGATGTGCATTGACATATGATCAATGGGTGAGGGAGGGTACTCCGTCCTGACGTGGTACTGTCGCAGGGATTCTGCTCCTACACAGAGACCCAGGACCTCAGTGAATTGTGGTGTACCAAAAAACTCGCCTTAGTGCGTAGAAACCCTAACCAGCTAGCATCAGTGTCACGTTAGCTCTTCGTCCAATAGCAAAGGAACCAATGATTAGACAACCCAGAACTTACGACTTAGGGTATACTCAGGAATGGTGGGAAGCAAGAACACTCTTTCGTTGTACTCTCATACCAGTCCACAACAGGAGTAAAAAGAGACAAGGGAAAAGTTAAAATATTTATTTTAAGGACGTGCTCTAAGATGTAGTATTTTTCCTATCATAAGCAGACATATAATTAGAAATAATATGGTCAGCATTGTTACAATTCCATAAAACACAAAAGGAGAAATCATATTACAATAATGGTGAAAACTGCTCTTATAGTGCCTAGTATATCACCCTCCCTAGATAGGAACTATGTTTTATAAAATATAGAAAGTCTCTTAGGCTTGTGCGGGGGACCCCATACCTCTAGGATCAGCAGAAGTGTATCACATCAGGATCTGCAAAAGCTCTATGTCTCTCTGGAAAAACGGGATTCTTCCAAGTGCCTCAAATCATGCTTACAGTGCAATATTAAAGGCGCCAGAATCATGTAGCTGCAGCTGCATGTATGTTATGGCTAAAACGTGAGCCAATCAACCCGAACAACAGCTACCTAGTTATGGTAACCTTGGAGGCTTTAGAACACTGTGTGCAGAATAGAGTCTCGATGTAAGTCTAGGGATGCTGAAAACAAGCCATTCTCATGTGAAGCATTTCACGCAGCCTAACTTACAACAGCATTTCTATGTAGTGTCATGTGCAAAAGCAGCAAAATGGTAAAATTGCGTTTAAACTTCTAATAAGCTTATGCTAACATAGTAATGTGCGCAACAAGTCCCAGCCCTCATTACACCCTCCCTTGATCTGAGAATGCACAATAGCGGGGGCAATTTTTAGAATGCAGAGTTCAAGTCCGAATGAGACAGACCAAGTTAAAAATTTCTCCAAACTGGATAATTGGGAGTAAAATCAGAATTAGTAACCATAAAAATGTCAATACCCAACAGGGGTGTATTGTGTCAAAACACATGTAACTTGTGGAGTGAAAAAAGAAAAAAATGAAGGGAAAAATTCATCAGTCCATTACGTGTCTGTGAAGCAGGAAAAATCGTAACTTCAATCCAACAGCTTATAGGCACAGAACGTTGCAACCGCCTCCAATAGGAAGTCGTTGTTTTTGTCAGTGAATATTCCAGCCATCCAATTCAGTAATGGAAAAGAACACACATGTTCCCCAACAGCCAGGGCCTCTAGCACCATCAGAGGAGAACTCGGTGTTCCTCGAGATAACTGCGTGCCCAGAAGTCACTGGCAGCAGTCCATATATTCCAGTTGCCTAGGACTCCATGAGCCGCTGTGCAGGCCATAATCCAGACTCCAGAACAGTCTAGTTCATGAACAACTAAGGGGCTCATTAGTAGATCATAATCCGGGTTAGGAGACACCGTGTTGCAGAGACACAAATCCAGAGCCCATTCAAAACTGCAATCCAGGCAGTGGAAAACTGGCTGCACGCATGTAAAGTACGAAAACCGTAAAGATAAACCATACGTCACACTCAGAGTCGCCAGAGGTAGCAATCCATAGTATTCAAGCATCCGGTTACGGAGTTGGTGCAGCCAAGGCTGTTCGTCGTGGGGCACAGAATGTGCAACCATTTTGGAGTAAGCAAATTAACAGCAGTACACCGGCAGCCAAGGCGAGAATTAACGGGAAAGAGGCTGGAAAAAAATAGAATGAAAAAATGCCGGTATCACACCAAATATAGTTTGGAATGAGGTCACAAGGGGTGAACAGCAAAACACACAAGATGATGGACGGAATGTTGCACAATGGCAAAACATTCACCCCAAGTCACAGATCTGGGTTTAATCTATCGTTATTTTGCTCACCAAGCCACCCCAGTTCAGACATGGCCATATGCAAATCAGTCTTGACCCTGTGCCTCATGGGAACAGTCCAGTCCGAACTACCAAGTCATGTCTTCCCTGGACCGGAATCAACCATCCTAGGACCGGTTTCTGGCTATCAGCCTTCATCAGCCAGGATAGCTTGACTCCAGTGGCGTAGTGAGCACGGGACCCACGTCTGGCAATACCCTTCCCGCATAGGGTGAACAGCAAAACACACAAGAGGATGGACGAAATGTTGCACAATGGCAAAGGTCACAAGACCAGAAGTTACTACTTTGAAAAAGTGTGCCAAGCCCGTGGTCGAGGAGGCATTAAAGATAGTGTGAATCAACACTCCAAAATGCAGGGGGAGATCTGTGTTGACTAAGGCATGTGCCACATGGAGGACGAATGTTTCACGCGCAGATGTAAGGGCGACTTTTTTTTGAGACAAAAGTGCCCTTATTCGACTCATCTTGTTGAACTCTGCTTTCAAGGTTGAAATGGAAGGCCAGATGGATACATCGAGCTTCCCATGCGGAAGAGAAAACAGGACATTCTTACAACAGACAACACGTTGGGAAACAGTCACTATATACGGAATCCCTGCCAGCATACCACAGCAATCTTCATTACTTAAAAGTAAATAACTACCGTTTGCTAATAACGTGAAAGTAGGTGTAATAGCCGGGGCGGGTGTACCTTTTAAAATACAGGCCAAGTTCGGGCGTCTGAATTACAGGAACCGTGCAATTGTAAATTCCTACAGACCAATGAGTGATCGGGGGTGGAAGTGCAACCTTCACCTTTTAAGTAAACTTCTTTTCCCTCCCTCAGACACCTATAGGTGAACGGAAGAGACCAAACCTCATGGAGATATGCGCTACCCAATTGTTCATACCTGCCTATGGCATAGTGTTTCATGCAAGCTTAAAATTTAAACAGCGGAAAAGGTAGGGTTATTAACCCATGAATAAGCCAAACTGCAGAATTGGTCTCGGCCACAGAAAATTGTAAGGGTTCTAACTTTGCAATATGCAAAAGTGAAAATGTAGCATCTTTCATTGACATAAATTGTTGTTTAACAGTCAGATTAAATGGTAAAAACAGTGAAAAAGTGTTCATATAGTCCCAAGGCTCTTTCCCAGCCTTCAACGTTTGTAAAGTCCATGCAAACTGCATAATAGAACGCAATTGATTTTGACCATGGTACAAAACTGAGACTTCATCTTGCACAATATCAACAACAGAAGAAACAATATTATCTAATGTGTAAATTCGGGAAGAAAGTGTGTTAATGCTATTATCTACAACTGCAAGCACTTTTTCTAAATTAGCTTGATCAATAGCTCGCAACCTAGAAGCAGCTTCAATTTGGGACAGCTTCCAAACTTCGTTGTAAACCGCATACATCCATCTTTTGGACCTGCCTGTTGCTGGACCTTTCACAAAGTCATTCAAGTCAACGGCGTCAGTCAATTTAGACAAATGGAGTTTAACTGACGCCAAGGTGGAGTGCTTGAGCCAGGACTGACATAGCTTGCCTACAGAATAGGTAGTGACAGAATGGTCGCTCTCAAAATGGGGATCCACCCTAAACTGTGTATAGCCAGGTGTTGAACCCAGAAAATGATGCTGGCACGAATTTGCACTTTTTTGCCATAATAACCAGCCTTTGGGATTCAAACTGGAAATGTTAAAGGACAAATTTTGTAGCAAAGTCTGTAACTCACTAAGGGACCTACTGGTGTGATTATTCCATTTGGAGCATTCGTCTAAATCAGGAATAGAAGGAGCATTTAATTTTTTAGACGTTGCCAATCCAAAGCAGGATGTTTGTGAAATAGTCAAAATCAGAAACAACATATGGTTCGGGATGAGACATGCACGCTGCAAAGCCTTAGTGTTATGTATTATTTTAGGACCCTATTGTAAGTTTCCCGATTCATGCCCTTATATAGGTATAAATCACCATATCCTTATATAGGCATAGAAATCATACCCATATTTAGGCAACGCTCCTGCAGCCCAAATACGGCAGGGCTACTTCCACTAGTTCCGAAAATACACAACAATTTCTTGGATAACTCAGCTTCAGCAGCCGGGGACTTCCCCTTGCTTGAATATTGATTTGTCCAAGAACTCATGGAGTTTTCAAAGAACTGAGGGCCAGATGTAGGTCACCAAATACCGGTCGGTAACGGCCAATTTCGGCCGTTACCGACCGGTATTTGGTGATTGAGATGTAGGGGGCCTATATTTTACAGAATCGGTAAATTTACTGATTCGGTAAATTTACCGATTCTGTAAAATACCGAAACGGTATATTTACCGAATAGGTAAATTTATATGTAGGTGGCACAGGAAACAGTGCCACAGGCCCCTAAGAATGCGTTATTTACCATGTAATACTAATGCATGGTAAATAATGAATTCCTGTGAACATGCACATCTGTGCTTGTACATCATTGCCATGTGGCACTCATACATGCCCTCAGGGCATGTATGTGTGCCACATGGCACACAATCCTGAATCAGGGGTGCAACAGGGTGTCAAAGTGACACACTGTCCCCCTTGTAAATTCAGTAATTTTACCGAATCGGTATTTACCGAATCGGTAAATACCGATTCGGTAATTACTGAATGTTACAGATTCGGTAAAAAATTCTGTAAAATTACCTACATAGCATTTACTGATTTGTAAATACCGAATCGGTAAAATTCGGTATTTACAAATCAGTAAATGCCATTTACCTACATCTGGCCTCCAGACTCTTTGATGATGTTATTATGTCCAACTGTACGTCAAAGTCGGCACCTTCAAGGTATAAATATGCCCACACTCGCCCAAGCAAACACACAGTGGTTTGGAGCAGTTTGACTATCTATTTGCCCGACGCGCCCTGCTACAGCAAGTGTCGAAGGAAGCCGACCCTCCAGCAGACGCACTGAGAGAGACGCTGTCTTTTCTCCTGCAGAGAAATCCAGCTCCAGTGTTTCCAAGCTACCCTTGCTAGTTGTTGGGAAATCGAGTTCCGAGACTGACCTTCTCCATTCTAAACTAACGTACGGAGCTGATTAGACCCTTAGAGAAATCTTGAGCAGATTCTTGGCAAAAGAATACTACATTTATGCTACACCTCACTTACTTCTTCCCTCGTACTAAGCTTAGGTTAGGTACATCGGGGTAGGCGTATTTTAGAAGCACCAGTTGAGTACTTTTAGCCTCTGTTATTTATGTATGTATTTATATATGGTTTAGAAACCATACAATGCTCTTACAGTATTATTTTATTCTACTATTTATACTGTACGCATTATATTTTACAAACAGTTTTGTTATTTTAGCAGTTCATTTCTTATGCTTGAGAAAGAAGACTGTTCAATAAATCATTTTATTGAAAACGCCTGTCTTTCTACTTTCTCTGCACCTCTAGTGAAACGAAGCATGCACGATTGACTGATTAAAATATCTATCTATTGTTTCCACACTCTGAAGATACGTTTTATCTTGGGGAAACAAAGTTGTCATGTTTATGCGGTTGTCAGAGACTAATCCCTTCTTGTGAATTCGAGAAAGTTTCCAGTGACCTCTGAGCTAGATGGCACACACATTAAGTCTAGTATATTCGATAGAGACCTAGTCGACCTCAGTCCTACGTCTAATCTATAGGATATAATATTCCAATATGCAGAGCCTATTGGGAATTTCGGAACTACACACTGGCAGGGCACTTTCTAATAAATGGAGCTTTAACAAACTGGATCTGTAACTGGTGGAAGATCGGCTCCTTGGAACCCCCAGAAAATGTCTGCCTCTCTTACCTTTTTCACCTTTCTGGAACGACCAAGGTGATTACCTTACTGTACTGAGCACTGCACCGAGCAGATGGACCTCTCACCCCTACGGTACCAATGGGAAACAGACTTAGGTCCAGTGCTCTCTGACTCTGCCTGGAAGTCGATACTGACAGCTACCACCAAGGTATCTCACATGGCTAGGTTTAAATTTATTGGGGCCGATTCACAGAACTAATCTGAGATAGAATCCTAAACGTACTACTTTTGGTATTCACAAAAGGCATTTAGTAGTAGTAAAGTTAGTATTTTGTCAGGGGTCTCAATAACATGATTAAGCGGATTGCATGTTAAAGGGAGCACCATTTATATGCTTTCAGTGGCTGTTATACTGCTAGTTCGTGATGGAGCAGGGGAAGCAAAATAATTTTTGTACCCCTTGGAAGTTAATGACCTCATAACTTTAATGACACAGTTTTAATGCATGAATTAATCAACAAATGCAGCTTTGTTAAACAGTACACGTGTGCAACCTGCTGATATTTCAAATTCTAATTCATTTACAAATGTTACGTAAAATAACATTAGAAATGTGATTTGCATAGTAAAATATTGTAAATTGCATGATTTGTGTTGCGTAGAAAATTGTAATGTGGCAAAGAAGACAGATGGTAAGTAAAATGTTACAATGCGGTTCAACTGTTGTTATAAAAAGTATTGTAAAGCGCTCTGATATCCTTCGGGATCAAGTTTGCGCTATATATTAAGCTTCAGACTATACAGAACGCCGCGGCTAGACTCCTGTTTAAAATATCTGGGAGATGGTCCAGTGTCAAACACCATCTTCGCGAGTTGCATTGGCTGCTCGTGGCTCAGAAAGTGCAATTTAAGGCTCTTGTTTTGGCCCATAGAGCCTTACAGGATCTTGGACCACTGTATCTTAGGAGGCGCTTCTCTCTCTATACCCCTAACACAGCACTCCGCTCTGCCTCTATGAGACAGATGGTGAATCCACGCTTCCGCAGAATGAGGGTGGGGGGCCAGTCTTTGTCTGTTAAGGCAGCCTCCCTTTGGAATTCGCTCCCCCTGCCACTGTGGAATATCCAAAGCCTCATTCTTTTTAAAAAGCAGCTGAAGACCTTTCTTTTCAAGCAGGCATATTAAATGGCCCTATTCCATCAGGTATCCGTGTTACGCCGTGCCAGGACACTCTTGAGTATTAGTGCGCGTTATAAAATCATTAGAACATAACATAACATATATAAAACTTTATAAATAAAAAAATAAAATACAAATCTGCTGTAAGTATTCCACAGCACACCCCTTATCAGGGGAATACAAAGAAAATCACACCACAGACTATACAGTCAGTAATCGGCAAGTTGTCCGCAAAATGGGAACAAATTCCATTCTGGTCAGCTCAGAAAATTACTCAAATAGAGGCAGTATTTCCTGATAGTACACCTCATGAGAAACACAGGATTCTAACAATCTGTTTACCAATGGGGATTGCACCACACGTGGAGGACTGTAACACTTGGGGTACAGTCTTTGCGCAATCTACACAAAAACACATAGTGTCCCGTCTATGGCGGTAATACCAGACGTTCTGAGACAGATTCAAAATGAATACGGTCCAGAACCGGCCTTGAATCTAGGTATGAATTTACTGAAAGATTTTAAACAGGTCTAAGCTATCTTATTAGCTAACATTAAAGGTGAAGCAGCATCAGTGGCAATCCGCCAAAAATTAAAAGAACTCGATATTACTGAGCAAACGTATGAACTTGCCAGAATTATTGAAAAATCCTAGGAAGAACTAGGAAGAGATAGTTTGGGAGGGAAACCTGTAAAGCCTGAACTAACAGAAAATCCTGAAAAGGTTTTTATCAAAAACAATCTAACTACTCCTAAAAAGAAATGGGAAAATAGTAGACAGTCACTTCCTAAAGAGAAGTGTTCTCAATCCAGAGGTAGATCTCCTCAAAAGGAGCACTCTGAAAAGAGATATAACCTTAGAAATAGGGATAATTTGAGAAAACTTGATAGGTATCAAGATAATGATACACAATCCACTCGTACCTTTCAGACTGCCTCGCAGAAATCTGAAAGAAGAGGACGATCAGAACACAAAGAAGAACGTGTGAAGTCCAAAGACGAACAACACGTTCCAAAAAATAAGAAAAGCCAATTCTCCAAAAAGAAGGTAGCAAGTATTAAAATCAGACATGCCGAGGATCTTGAGGACACAACTCAAGAACGGGGAATGGGCCCAGACAATGCTGGACAGCGCAGCAGAGCTCACCATAGCTCGCAGGATCATCTGGAGACAGGGGGACTGAATGAATGCATTCAGGTTGAAACTGTCAACACCAGGGTTAGTGTACCCCATAAGTTATATGAAGTAACACTCCAAATAGAAGGGGCCATAACTATAAAAATAAAAGCACTCTTTTGGGAAAAATTATCTAAAGGTTATGACATCCTTCTAGCTGAAAAAGACTGGCCACCTGAATTTATCAGGGAGTGCCCACATGGCGAAGGGATCATTATGCCAGCCTTCTCTAATCATATTCCTATTCATAAAAAATACACCTATGCCAGAAAATGGGCTGTTGCCCAGGCTCCAGCATTATATAAAAATCATGTGGGATTTGATGAGGATTCTCCGCACCATAAAATCCAGTTAAAAAAATCAACCTACTGCTCAAAGGCAGTATCCAGTTAAGCAGGAAGCTAAAAAACAAGTCAGGGAGATCTTAGATCAACTTGAATACCAGGGGGTGATTGAAAGATGCACCTCATCTATGAACAACCCTTTGTTTCCTGTCTCCAAACCAGAAAATACATATTGTCTAGTTTTGGACTACAGACATTTAAACTCTAGTTGCAAAACTTTTGCAGTACAAAATTCACACAGTGCAGCACTGATGAATAATATAGTTCGGAAGAAATATAAAACTACTTTAGATATTTCAAAGGGTTTCTTCTGTCAAAACATTGCACCAGAAAGCAGGTACTTGACTGCTTTCTCAATAATGGGGATAAAACAACACTTCTGTGGTCTCCCCCAGGGATTCAAGAAAAGTCCTGGATTATTTTCAGCCTGAGTAACAGAGTTACTAAAAATGTACCATGATGAGGCATTATCTTATGTCGATGACATCTATCTTACAGATGATGATTTGGACAGGCACTTGAACAGGGTGAACACCATAATACCTGGATTCGCCTCTGAAGGGTATAACTTCAACTTTAAAAAATCAAGAATTGCCCACCTCAACGTCCGATTCTTGGGATACGAACTTTCAAGTGAAGGCAAGAGCCTGACAGCAAACTTTATAGAAAAATGTGTGCTGCTCCAAACTCCAAAAACGCTGAAAAACTTACAGTCAATTCTAGGATTCCTAAACTTCGGAAGAACTTACATTCTGAATTACGCAGAAAGGGTTAAACTTCTCTACAAACGAATCAAACCTGATTTCAAACCAACTAATTGGACTCAAAAACACACAGAAATGTTGTGTTCAGTACAAACAGACATGTTGGCAACAACACCCTTACAAACACGCGACAATGTACGCAACCTTGTTATCCAAATCATCCCAGGGAGATGCGGATTCACATACCTAACCTTTAATGAAGGTGAAAAGGTACCAATAGCTTACAAATCTCACTTGTACACACAAGCTGAAATGAAATTCACTTCAACATAAAAAATTCTGACAGCGGTTCAGACTGCTGTAGCAAAGGAGAGAACCCTCGCACAGGGTAAACGCATAAAAATCGTTACACCTGTACCTGCCTTAGAGGCAGTGAAAAAGGCAAGCATTCCAAATGCAAAAGCTCTACATCCAAGATGGATATAATGGGTTAATTCCCTTGCTGCAACAGATGTTGAATACGTTTTTGACCCTTACTTGAAGACAAAAGACACAAGAATTTCTCCAATACGAACAAGAATGTCCTCTGCCTACTGAAATTCTATCTTTAGAACATTATGACTGTATAATATATACAGACGGATCAGCACAGCCCGCGAATGGGTGCAAACAAGCTTACAGTTCTGCGTGCGCGATTGTTAAAGGTCGTTGGCATGATGGTAAATTCAGACCTATGGTAACAAAAACTCAGTCACTAGGAGACTGTACAGCTCAACAAGCTGAAATACAGGCATTCAAGATGGCGCTTGAAAATACCGATCGTGAATTCCCCACACTCTTAGTGTGCCATTGGTAGTACTGCGTCCAGTCTTATAATGAATACTTGCAGACCTGGGTTAAAAATAGTTTTAAGGACGCAAAAGGTGGCACAATCAAGCATAAAATGCTTTGGGAACAAGTAGTTCTTTTGCAGAAAGAACTACAAAAGACTCACGTGATCCATACAGTCATCAGCGTGATGGCGTTCACGTTGAAGGGAATTCATTGGGTGATGAAAACGCGAAGGCAGCTGTGCAAACGGCTTCCGTAGCTGCAATTACTCGTTCAAGAACGGAAATAGACAGCAAAATACTGCAAGCAGTCACTGCTTCTAGAAAAGACAGTGGTAAAACACTATTGAAGGGCTTTCCACTCAAGTACTCATATATAACTGATGCGAATAATGTTCCTTTTGCTCGAATCCCTGGAGTGGGGGATAGAGTAATCCCAAACATGGAACACAGGTTAGGACTAATTTTAGCAGCACACGAAGGTCTTGCCTCTGCACAAGCAGGTGTTTCTGCCACAGTTTCATTATAAAAACAATGATACTGGTGGCCGCGCATGAGGAAACAAACCAGAAACTATGTTTTGGAATGTGAAATCTGCCAGAAAATGAAAGTTACTACAGTGAAACGCCCGGCGCAGACACCGCTTCTGATTTCAGATAAACCACTAGCGTGTGTTTACCTGGACCACTGTGGTCCCTTACAAAGGGATGGCAACTATAAATATATCATGGTCGCAGTAGATTCATGCTCGAGATTCATTTGGATGTGGCCTCAGCGTTCAGCATATGCCCGAACTGTTATATAATATTTGCGAGTCTTTATCAGCACATACACAATAGGCATGGTACATTCTGACCAGGGTCCTGCGTTTAGCTCTAGGGCTTACATGGAGGCCATGGCCAGCTTGGGCGTTGCATTGCGATTTTCGAGTCCATTCCATCCTGAGGGAAATTTGGTTGTGGAGAGAAAAAAACGTGACATAAAGCAATCTAGGGTATTAGGTTCGGGTGATGGGTGGGTCAAACATCTAATAAATGTCTAACGTAGTCTTAATACCCTGCCAAGAATTTATCTGGGTGGAATCACTCCATATGAAATCCTTTTTGGTCCTAGAATGTTGGTTGAAGACCTCAATCGTCACACTTCAGTGGTGGAACAAAAACCCTTTGATATTAAAGATCGTTTGGCTGTTTTACAGGACTTAAATGAAACAAGAAGTCTAAGCAATACCAGCAAAAAGCCAACGACCACTGAAGAAAAACCACCTGTCCCAGCAGGACCTGTCTGGATTCCAAAGATTGGGGATCTGGTCATGAAGAAAATAGCGGACAAGAAGGAATTTGGATCTTCTTACAGAAAACCAGTACCTGTACTAGCAATCCACGGATCAAGAACAGTACTACTGCCGCCCCTTGCTGGAAAAAAGGAGAACTGGTCTGTGTCAATTGACCTGGTAAAACCACACCATGTGGCCGATAATAAGTAGTAGGCCCAGTGGACTCCCAAGATGTAGAAGACTACCAAATTTCGCTACAATCCAAGAGGTTATGTTATGTTATGTTATGTTATTGCTTATTTGTATAGCGCCTATCACCGCCGGTCCCTAAGCGCTTAGAAACAGAACAACATAACACACTGTTAACCCAAGTCTCGCAGGTTACCCATCGACTATGCTGAAGTCATTGCCCTTTTAAATAAATGGGTTTTTAATTTCTTTCTGAAGGGCAGTAACTGAGATTCTTCCTTCAAAGTAGTCGGAAGTGCATTCCACAACTGTGGGAGAAGAACAGACAGGGCTCTGCCTCCTCTGGTTTTTAACTTGAATCTGGGTTGAATCAGATTAGATGTCTTCCCTGAGCGCAGAGGTCTACCGGGAACGTATCTCATGAGACGTTGTTTTATGTACTCTGGTGCTTTACCAAAGAGAGCCTTGTGGGCCACACAGAGACATTTGAATTGTACTCTGTACATGACCGGTAGCCAGTGCAGCTTTTGGAGTAAAGGGGTAGCGTGAGAGTTTCTAGGCAGGGAGTGAATCAGCCTTGCGGCGTCGTTCTGTACTACCTGCAGCTTCCTCAACAGCTTCTGTGGCAAGCCGAGGTATAGTGCATTGCCGTAATCAAGTCTTGAAATAACTGTGGCAGATACAATCGATTGCAGGGTAGAGGCTGAGAAGATAGGTACCAATTTCCGCAATTGCCTCAATACGCCCGTGCAAGAGCCAACCACGGCTGCAACTTGGGAAGCCATCGAGAGGTCTGCATCAATCCTCAAACCCAGACTTTTTACCACCCTACCAGGAGGGGGAGTAGAACCTAGCTCTGGGGGCCAATATAGGTCACTCCTGGGGTTTCCTAGGTTACTGAGGACCAGCACCTCTGTTTTTTCTGCATTCACTTTCAACAGATTGTTGGTCATCCAGTTGACCGTGAAGCTAAGCAGATTCCTCACTGATTCCTGGGCCTCAATGGTGTCATCCAGCTGAACCAGTAGCTGGGTATCATCTGCGTAGTTAAAAACTTTGCAGTTCCAGCTCATAAGCTCCTCAACCAGCGGCTGCAGATAGATATTAAACAGCAGGGGAGATAGCGCTGACCCCTGGGGCACACCCCATGTTACATCACTAATCCCCGATAGCTGATCACCCAGCTGTACCCTTTGAGTCCGACCTGATAGAAAAGACTCCAGCCATTTTAGCACTTGGCCTGTGATCCCCAGCTTCGCGATACGGTCCAGCAAGATGGTGTGGCTAACCGTATCGAAAGCCGCCGACAGATCTAGGAGAATCAGGGCGCACGGCTGTTTATTGTCTGCCCTGACTCTCAGTTCGTCGGTGACCGCGGCCATTACAAGTTCCGTACTATGTTGGGATCGGAACCCTGCGTGCCTGGCATGAAGGAGGCAGTGTTCCTCCAGATGGCCGGCCAAAGTGCCTAGGACGTGCTTCTCCAAAAGCTTACTCAGGAAAGGAAGCTGCGAGATGGGCCTATAATTTTTCAAGGCCTTCGGGTCAGTGCCAACTTTTTTTAATAGTGGGGAGACCCTAGCTTCCTTCAACTGGACAGGAAGATACCCTGTTTCCAGTGAGTTATTAAGTAAACTCAATACCTGGGGCTGGATACCTGGCAGTGCCATTTTAAAAATTCTTGGGGGGCATGGATCTATAGTGGAGCCAGATTTGGTCTGTCCAACCAGTTCTTCGAGGCATATGTCGTCGATAGGAGGAAAGATGCTTAACATCCTGGGCGGCACCTGAGCCCCTAGCGTGGGCAAAGTGGGAGTGACTAAGCGTGCGTTGATATCAGTAATGATATCCTGTACCTTCTGGAGGAAAAAGGTTTGAAATGAGTCACAGTCTGGCTGATCATTCACAGAGATTATCCCTTTCTGTTGCGTGAGCTCTTTTAGGATCACAAAGGTTTCTAGCTGTAAATTGGTTGCTTCTCTAATTCTTCCCTCGTAGAAGGCTGACTTTCTCTCCAGAATGTCTGCCTTATATTTCGCCAGCAAAGTTTTAAAGGTTTCTGCCTCCGTTTGACCATAATTAAGTCTCCACCTTCTCTCAGCCTTCCGGAGAGCTTGCTTTTTCTCTTTCAGTGAGGCGTCGAACCATGGTGCTCCCTTCTCTTTGGATCTGGTCCTCTCTATCTGCTCAGGAGTCAGTTGGTCAAGAGCGGCGAGCAGCCAAGACATGAGTGCGGTGGCATCGTTATCTAAATTTATGCCACTCAGTGTGGGAGGGGCGGCTGAGGACAGGGCGGCTATTAAAGAGTCAGCCTCCACCTTATTCCAGAGCCGAACTTTCCTCCGTGCCTGATGAGATGCAGCCCGAACGGGGTCACACGGAACCCAGCATCTGATCATAGAATGGTCCGACCAGATGCAGGGGCTTATCTCAGTAATTGCAGTATTAGGCATAGAAGACCATACCAGGTCAAGCGTGTGGCCCTTCACGTGGGTGGGGCCTACCACCAGCTGTTGAAGGTTTAACGATAAAAGATTAGCTTCAAACTCCAACTCGGTGGGGTCTCTAGGTAGCTTGTCCCAGTGGTAGTTAAAATCCCCAACCACGGGGGGAGGAGCCTAGCCGGCAGCCGAGATGGCCGCCTAGCTCTTCGGCTCCACCGACCCTTGTACCTTTCGTCAATATCCTGATGCATATTCTGTACCTCCGTGCGCCACGCTTACCTGCGAGACGCTCCTGATTGCGCTGCTGCAACTCCTGGTGAAAACGGAGCGATCCCGGTGGTGAGGAGCCTCTGTTTACTTCCCGGCCTCTCGAGTGGCCGCAGCCGGGTCATTGCTTTCAGGAGACGGCCGGCGGAGACAACAACAGCAGCGGCCGCTGCGGAGGAGGAGGAGCCGGTTGCCTGGACCTGCAGAATGGCGCTGGGCTTTTCGCCATAGCTCTTCCCTCCGCTCGGCAACCCAGCGCGCTTGGCTTGCAACACTGTATCGGCTCCCACATATTGTATCCCGGCCTCGCTGGGAGAGGGCCGGGATTGTTTCTTTGTTGCATTCCCCCATAGCGGACGCCGTTTTCCGCGTCTGAAACCCTGTGTCTGCCAGAGGGGTTCTCTGCTCCGCCGGCTTCCTCTCAATTGGAGCTTCCCTACGACCGGCTGCCTTCATATCACTGTACCAGCTGTGCCCTGCAGACACTACACGGACTTCTCGAGTGTTGCTGGCTGACGAGAGAGACTTGCTTTTTGTGGCGCTTTGCAGCTGTGCGCCCAAGATGGTGGTCAATGCTGCATCCTCCATTCTGGATCCACCGCTGGGGCTTCGGGATATCCTGGATGCACTGGAAGACCTGCGGTTGGCCTTTCACGACTCTGCTAATGGTTTGGGGGCCCGGCTTACTGAGGTTCTTCCAGCCGGCCACGATGGCCCCTCAGTGCTGCACACTACGCCACATCCTCAATTGACCAACGGTGGATCACCAGCTCTGGAGTGTACGGAGGCGACGGATGGGCGCGCCTCAGTGTCCGCTGCAGTGCTCTTCGGCCTTGACTTGGGGGAGTTTGGCGACACTGCTCCTTCGCGATGGCCGGTGCTTGAGTCTCGGACGCCATGTTGCCTTTCTCCTTTGTCCTCTGGTGACATGCTTCTTTGCGTCCTTCTGGACTTGCTGTTGGTGCATCGGCCGGCCGCTATGCTGGAACTCTCGCCTCGCCCTGCTCCCAGTTGTGCTGTTTTCGGACTGGCAGTGGTGATTTCTTGTGCCCCTTGCTGTCGAGCTCCAAGTCAGTTTGACTCGTCTCAAGCGCCTCGACTTCTGCAATGGATTCCACGGTGGCCCTTCCCGTCCATGTTGGCTGTTCTGGAACTGGACTCCGTTGCCACGCTGGTTCGGAGGGGACAGGGCTGATGATGTTTCTTCTTTCGCTGCAACCTACTACGTGCATGGCTGGGACTGTATATGACAATTGTTGGAGGTACAGGTTGGATAGGTGCTAGGTCGGGGCCTGGGGTTGGGTGGCCGCGGGTAACGGTATTGTTTGCTTTGGTAATATCCTGGGCCCTCCTCCGATCAAACGTGACTTTTCTCTTACTTTTTCTTCTTCTTCTTCTTTCTCCTGCATTTCGGGTACTCTTTTGGGGCGACAGACACACTGCTAGGGGGGGGGTAGGCCGTAGCCTCTGCATGCGTGTAGGGTGGGGGGTTATTTCTTCGATCGTTTCAGTTTCTATGGACCTCTTTTTTCTTCCTTTTTCTCTTCTTATCCTTTTTATCTTTTATTCTTTTCCTTTCTTATTTCCTTGGGTCAGAGCGAGGATTGGGAACTTGCGGGTAGCGATTGGGGGTCACTATGTGGCGGATTTATTTCTATCCTGACTTACTTGCTTATAGTCGATTGTTTTGCGGATAATGCTTGCTGATTATTATGATGTTCGTTGCCCACTTCTGTCCTCATCGTATTGTTTTGACTCGGATCCTTCTTGACCTTATTGCTATGGACTCATTTAAAAACTTTAATATTAAACCTCATTATCCTGCCTCTCGGCGGCGCAACTATGTATTGTGTAACTTGGATTACTCGTGCTGGCTCTGTTATGCTGCTGAGTTGCCTAATTGCTTGCTGATGTGCCTTTTATTGTCGAGGCCGGCCTGTGGGTTGTAGGCCCGTATCTGTTTGCACATACTGTCTAATAAAGGTTTTCCAAAAAAAAAAATATAAAAAATCCCCAACCACCAACAGGGATTTGTATCGCGAGGCCAAATCCGTCAACAGTTCAAAGAAACTGTCATTGAAATCCGGTGAGCTCTGCGGAGGACGATATGCTACCAGTATTACAAAGCAGGAGGATTTAAGTGAAATTTTAATCCAAACTGAAAGACTTATCACCTTTGATAAACCTGCAGTGAGAAAAGAAGGACTATGCAACAAAGCCATGGAACTTGTGCCTCTTGATACCCAAATAACAGTTCATCAAGAGAATCCCGTCTACAATGATTTAGCTTATGACTATACAAATATGTCAAGGGAACAAGCAGCTCCAGCAATTTCAAAGAATCCGGATGCAATACCAACTATTGACAGAACTGCCTCTGGCTATTTTATCAACTTCGATAACTTTTCTGAGGATCCCAGTGAACCTGAAACTACGCCAGCAAAAAAATCTTTCAAGGAAAAAGTAAAGGAACTTGGTCAAGAGCTTACAAATATATTTCTGGTTTCATCTTGGGTTGAACTTTGGATTGTATTAGGTGTACCTTAACTCCTGCTATGGCTCATTCTTGTATTAAGTTTGGGAAAGCTGATAGATGGAAAGCACATTAAAATGGACACAGCAAGTAAGAACATCAACTTGCTCCTAAAGTCACACAAATCATCTCATCGTGAACAACGAGACCTGTCATCAGTGAACATCACAGCGGTCCCACTACCTGGTGGAATAGCATGGGATACAACTGATTATGACATTTATGGCCCTGTTGAGCTGCTAAAGATTCCTCATCAATTTAAAGTGTCCTTGAGTGATTTCGTCTCACCTAGCACATTTTCTGATGATTGGGACTTTGAGACTGTTAATAATATGATGGCAGACTTAGAAATGTCTGCAAAATTTACAAAACATGAATACTTAGAAGGTTCATCAAATTATGAAGAAATGTATTGTTTTAATCATTTTGGCCATCATTACTTGCATAAACCTGCAAACCCTAGAAATGTTTAACTTATAATCAATGGGAACATTGTCCTACACCTCCAAAAGGTAGTTCTAAAACGTTTCTTAGAAAATTTCCATATTTCACAGGTTTTAATGTTACAAACCCAGAAAGTTTTTACTTTAAAAATGTGAATAAGACAGGCATGAAATGTTGACAAATACTAAACAAATGTATTCTGCTGCCTTTTATGCTCAATTGTCCACCTTAGGCTTTGACTATTGGAAAGACAACATTGAGACAAAAACTGTTTGGGGCACAAAAGACTAGCAGGTACAAGGCTTAGAATCATTGTTCAGAGCCTGCATCATCCCAGAACAAATGATGTTCCTAAATGACACTGTTCAACAGACATCTTGTCTTGGCATTGCTAAGATAAAAGATTTAAACAAACCGTCCATACCTAAGCCCACAGCTGATGGTAATTTAACTTCAGAAGAGGAGGTAGATGTAAATTATATTTTACAATAGAACAGAACAAATCCTAAATGGAAAAAAATGGTAAATCTGGCCCACAGACACGAATAACTGTCGAGATAGATTCCTGAACAAGACACAAGGGTTCACAGTAACTCGGCCAGACCAAAGTTATATCCAAAGACAACATCCAGGGATAATAACAACTTATAGTGTAGGAAAACTATGCCTTGAATGGCTGCAGAAATCCACACTTCCAAAAATAAAACAACACTTATCTTTGCTTAAAGATGGCGTTGATTTACGAGAATTCTTACTTGGACCTCGTAATCCACGTCATAAACGTTTCATATGCGCCGGTATATACGCTGCTTACAATGAAGCTTGGAAAGTCACGCAAATGGAAACATCTGAAAGAAAAAGAGAAATTGATCTTTTGAATTTTGAGAAATCACTCTCTGTAGTTGACAATGGGTTAACAACTCTGTTGTCCAGAATATATTCTTTGGACAGCATTGTATCATCTGCCATAGACATAATGGAACAGGACTTGCTAATGCTACAACATGGCCAGTCTCAATTACGTTCTAAAATGCTATTAGGCTGGACGTTGCAAAACCTTCGTTCTGGCTATGTGCCTTGGCGTTTAATCAACACTACGTCACTGTTTACTGTATTTACCTTTAAAGATAAACAAATCTCGTTGGCACAGAGGGTAGCAGACTATACGGTGCTGAGCATAGAAAAACTGGAGAGATTACCATTGACCGTTTCTGAGAAACCATCAGTTGAATGGATAATACATGGCACCATCACGATACCAGTGACGACTTTCCAGTTTCAGTATTGCTTAAAACACATACCAGCAGGCCTGTATGAAAGGTTGGGTAAAGAATACATTAAGTCGACCTGGGATTTACCACACACAGACAAATGTTGGAGTGAGGTAAAGGAAGTATTTCTTAGTGGTAAAAATTGTGAGAACTCACTAAGCGGTACACTATTGTGTCAAGGTATTAATTTACACGGAGCCTGCAAAGGTTCTTCCAATAACCTTTCTTGCCACCTGCATGGTTCACCCACAGCGGTGATAGATCCAATTTTTAGGCAGCTTTCCAATGGTAGCTACATTATGTTAAATAATCACAGCTGTTGTGGAATGATGCCAGGAATAAGCTATCTCGTTACTGTGTCAGCCAAGGTCACTTGCTGTATGCAAGTATTGTTTCCTAAAACTAAGACAGACAGGGAGTTGCCACTATGACCTTCAGTAAGCATCTCTTCTATACTGTTGGACAGGCCCCATGAAGGGCTCGCTCCCTCTCCGCATGACATGGCCCGGACACCGCCTCTCCAGGTGCTACCCACAGAAGCAACCCGCAATCCGTCCCCTACGGGACGCCTGCTCCCGGATATCGCTGTATCACTGGCCCGGGCCACCGTCAGCACCATTGCCCGGCCCAGCCGCCATCTTGGACACTGCAACACGAGGCCGCGTGGCCTCAGCTCGACCCCAACCCTGGGCCTGGCCAGGCCCCGACATCCCGGCACCACCATCCACCCAGGCGGTGAACGGACCACTTGGCAGGTCAATGGGAGAAAGAAGTGTCGATGGCTCTCCCCCGCCAGGTGCCGATCGCCCCCAGCCTCCCCGGGCGCTGGCTCCACCCCCCTGCTGGGTGTCTGGACTCCCTCATCCCGGACCTCCCGACCTCCAAGTGCGAGGGTCCGGACATCAAAGGGCGCCAGACCTATAACTGAGGCAGCTCCAGAGCAGGAAGGCAGTTGTATCCTGGAGTCGAGAGACACCGTGAAGAACTCATCCTTGACGGACTGCTGGCGCTGCCGCAGCCCTGCCTTGTGAACTGTCGTCCTGCCTGCTGGCGCTGCTGCGGCCTTCTGCAACCTTCATCCTCGTGGGACCTGCTGGCGCTGCCGCGGCACTTTGCAACCTTCATCCTCGTGGGGACCTGCTGGCGCTGCCGCGGCCTCTTGCAACCACCATCTTCGTCGGGACCTGCTGGCGCTGCCGCGGCCCGTTGCTACTTACGACCTCCTCGGGACCTGCTGGCGCTGCCGCGGCCCGACCTTCCTGAACGCCGAGCTCGAGGATTGTGAGCTACCCATCATTTCATCTCAATACCAGATTGGTAACAAGACTGTCCCGCTACCCCCTTTCCCTTCCAGAGACTAGAATTGAGAGGATCCTCGTGTCCTGATCTCATTGTACCGTACTACCTTACTTCAAGAACTGCATATAAAGAGCGTTAACTTTATCTTTGTGTGGTGTCCATCTGTGGGGGGGGAAGTTACTTGTCTGTACGATCGCTGGAGACGGCCCTCACCGGAGGCCTCTCCCCTTGTCCTCGGCTGACCCTCCAGGTCCCCGTCTAACATTGGTGGCCAGCGGCGCGATCCGAACCAACGCGTAATCGTACAGAGAGTAACTCACCCCACGACTAAATCACAATGACAACCAAAGAGAGTGGATCCACAGAGAAATTCCAGATGGAAAAACTAGAAGAGTACAGCCATCGAGAGCTAAAACAATTTTGTATAGAACTAGGCATTGCTACCACCGGTCTGAGCACAAAAGAGGACTTCAAACACGCCCTAGAATCTTGGGCAGAAACAAGTGCCCCCGGACCCCGGAACCAAAACATCGAAGCACCAGAGACAAACACCACTCTGACGGAAGAAAGGAGAGCGGGTCTCTCCCGGGAAGAGATCCAAGAACGAGAAAAAAGCAGACTCCACGAATTAGAGTTGGCCCGGCTCAAGTTGGACGGAGAGCTGAAACTGGCGGAACAAAAGATAAACTTAGAACACTTACGGCTCCGAGAAGAGCGGGAAGAAAAGCAAAGACAGAGAGAACTCGAAGAGAAAAGACTGGCATACGAACACGAGCGCAAGCTAGCAGAGATAGAAATGCGGAAACAGAACAAAGACCTAGGGGTGCCCGAGCAACCGCGCACCCCAGGCACTACAGAACAAAAGGTACACATCCCCAAAGATGTGGTCCGTGAATATTATCGGAACGACGACATACAGCAGTGGTTCAAGGCCTACGAGATCGCCATGACCTCCCACCGGATCGATCGAAGTGACTGGGGAGCCGGTCTATGGGGGAGGTTCGTCAATGAAGGCCGCGATGCCCTGCTACAGCTCCCGGACCATCAAATGACGTCCTATGACCACATGAAGGCCGCCCTCCTCACTCGATATGGGCGCACGCCCGAAATGTACCGCCAGAGGTTCCGCGACTGCACCCGGATCCCGGGAACAACTTGGGTAGAATATGTGAACTATTTCAGCCGAGCCTTCGAGGGATGGATCAAGGGTAGCCACGTAACCACCTACGAGCAGCTCTTCAACCTCATTGTGTGGGAGCACCTCTCCAACAATTGCTTCGTCGAGCTCAGGCAGCACCTCCTCGACAGTAAATTGACTGAACCACGGCAGCTCGCCGCTGAGGCTGACCGATGGGAAAGCACCCGAGTGGCCCGGAGTGGGCCAAACGAGCAGAACAGAACCAACCAAGGTCACCATCGTCCCCGAGGAGGAGGAGGAGGCCAGGGCCGGGGCAGAGACGCCATCCCGGCAGCTCCCGCCAACAACACCCCGCCCCCGGCCGGTCGGGGAAACCCCCCGATGCGCCCAGGGTTCCGAGCCAATGTTACTTGCCACCGGTGCCAGCGAATCGGCCACTATGCCAGCGACCCGAACTGCCCAAAGAACCAGACTCCCGGGCCCCGCCAGGTAGCTGCCGCCGCCCTAGGAGAAGAGCAAATCTCCGAAGAGCATGAAGAGTACGAGCAGGAGCAGCCCGAGTGGGAACCTGCCGCCATGGTCCTGGCTTGCCTAGGGGGAAGAGACATGATCCCGCGGGCTCCCCTACCCGCCAACACCAGGAAATACAGCCAGTGGGTGAACATAAATGGGCGCAAGACCGAAGCCCTGCGTGACACGGGGGCCAGTGTGACGGCCGTCCGCTGTCACCTGGTGACCCCAGAACAAATCCTGCCAAACGTTCTTTGCCCCGTCCGATCGGCCGACAATTCTGAGAGCCTGTGTCGGATGGCCTGCGTCCCCTTCGAATGGGGAGGAGTGTCCGGTATGCTAAAAGTGACTGTCCGCGATGATGCCCCCATGGACTGCCTCCTGGGAAACGATCTCGAGAGTTCCCCGTGGGCGGCCGTTGAAAGAAGAGAGCACCTGGGGATGTTGGGCCTCCCGGACTGAGCGTGCGTAACAACCCGGTCCATGGCCGCCCGCACCATCCCCAGACCCGAAGAACCCGAATGGCCAGCACCTCCTCCCCCGATCGCTCCGGAGGAAGACACCGTCCATACCAACCCCCCAGAACAAACCCAAGAAGGGCCCGCTCAGCCCCAAGACCTTCCAGACCTGGCTCAGTGGCGTCAAGAGGGGGGACCCACCCAGGAGCAATTCCGGCAGGAGCAAAAGACCTGTCCCTCCCTCGATGGACTCCGACAGCAAGCACTCGCCCAGAGCACGGGAGACACCGCAGGGGCCCACTGGATCTATTGGGACAATGACCTACTGTACAGCGAACAAAGAATCGCAGAGTTGGGGGCCAGTCGAGTGCTGGTGGTGCCCCTCCGCTTCAGAGACTTCCTTTTGAACTTGGCACATGATGTCCCCCTGGCTGGACACTTGGGGCAAGACAAAACATACAACCGCCTGGTAACCCACTTTTACTGGCCAAAAATGCGAAATGACGTCTCCAACCACTGCCGGACCTGCCCCACCTGCCAGGCCAGCGGGAAGAGCGGCCGAAAACTCAAGGCACCCCTGCAACCATTCCCCGTCGTTACCACCCTGTTCGAAAGGGTGGGAATAGACATTGTGGGGCCCCTGGACCCCCGAACAGCACAAGGGCATCGATTCATCCTGGTCCTGGTGGACCACGCCACCCGCTATCCCGAGGCCGTTCCCCTTCGAACTGTAACAGCACCAGTGGTAGGCCGAGCCTTAATGGGGATCTTCTCTCGAGTGGGCTTCCCCCGGGAGGTCGTCAGCGACAGGGGCACGAACTTTATTTCCAAGTATATGAAATCCCTCTGGCAGCAGTGCGGAGTCACCTACCGATTCACAACCCCCTATCACCCGCAAGGAAACGGACTGGTCGAGCGGTTCAACCGCACTCTCAAGGGGATGATCATGGGGCTGGAAGAACCCCTACGCCGCCAGTGGGACGTGCTACTCCCGTGCCTCCTCTTCGCCTACCGAGAAGTCCCCCAGAAGTCCCTCGGCTTCAGCCCCTTCGAACTCCTGTACGGACACCCCGTTTGAGGGCCCCTCAGCCTAGTTAAAGAAGAATGGGAAATGGCCCCCCTGAAGACCCCTCCAGACGTCTACAAGTACCTCCTGACCGTCCGCAATCAGACCAGGCGATTCAGGGAGATCGCTAAAGCCAATCTTGAGGCCAGTCAGGAGGACATGAAGAAATGGTACGATCAACATGCCTCCTCCATCGAGTTCGAGCCTGGTCAGCAGGTATGGGTGATGTCCCCCATCGAACCTTGTGCCTTGCAGGACAAATGGACGGGGCCCTTCAAGATGGTCGAGCGCAAGAGCCCCGTCACCTATCTCATCGACATGGAATCCCCCCGGAACCCCCTCCGGGTCCTCCACGCCAACAGACTCAAACCACACTTCGTGCGCTCGGAGCTCAGCCTACTGATGGCTACAGACAGTGGAGCGGAAGAGGACTCCGAGCCCCTCCCTGACCTACTGAGGACCTGTGAAAAAGATGGTTCGGTGGACGGGGTCCGACTCTCCGATGCCCTGACCCCGGAGCAGCGCCAAGACTGTCGGACCCTCCTGCTGCAATTTGCAAACCTATTCTCCCTCACCCCCGGGGTCACCCCCTGGTGCCTGCACGACGTGGACACAGGGGACAGTCCCCCTATCCGACACCGGGCGTACCGAGTACCAGATCGGGTGCGCGCCTGCATCCAAGAAGAAGTCTCCAAAACGCTCGCACTCGGAGTCATCGAGCCCTCCGACAGCCCCTGGGCCAGCCCAGTCGTACTGGTCCCCAAAGCTGCTGCCCCGGGCACCACCCCCGAGCTCCGATTCTGCGTCGACTATCGGGGTCTGAATGCTGTCACCCGAACCGACGCTCACCCCATCCCCCGAGCAGATGAACTGGTCGACCGCATGGGGGCTGCCCGCTACCTAAGCATCTTCGACCTGACAGCGGGCTACTGGCAGATCAGCCTCACCCCCAAGGCCCAAGAACGATCCGCTTTCTCCACCCCGGATGGCCACTACCATTTGAAAGTGATGCCCTTCGGCATGAAAAATGCTCCAGCCACTTTTCAACGACTTGTGAACCAGGTATTGGCGGGCCTCGAAGAGTTCAGCGCCGCCTACCTGGACGATATCGCGGTATACAGCCGCCACTGGTCAGACCACCTCCGTCACCTCCGAGAGGTCCTGCAGGCCCTCCAACAGGCCGGCCTCACAATCAAGGCCAGCAAGTGCCAAATTGGCCAGGGGTCCGTGACCTACCTCGGACACCAAGTGGGGAGCGGTCTGGTGGCCCCCCTCCAGCTCAAGATCGCTGCCATCCAGTCCTGGCAGCCCCCCGTCACCCAAACCGAGGTCCGAGCCTTCTTGGGGCTCACCGGATACTACCGGCGGTTTGTGAAGGACTATGGCAGCATTGTGGGGCCCCTCACGGAACTCACATCCAAGAAACAACCAAAAACAGTCAACTGGACTCCAGACTGTCAAGCGGCCTTCGAGAAGCTGAAGGCCGCCATGTGCACCGCCCCTGTGCTCCAGGCCCCCGACTAAAGCCGTGAGTTCATCGTCCAGACTGATGCCTCAGACCATGGCATTGGGGCCGTCCTCTCCCAACTGAACCCCGAGGGAGTCGACCAACCAGTGGCCTTCATCAGCCGACGCCTGCTGGCCCGAGAACAGCGCTGGAGTACCATCGAGCGGGAGGCCTTTGCAGTAGTGTGGGCCCTCAAGAAGCTTCGGCCCTACCTCTTCGGTACCCACTTTCGGGTACAAACAGATCATCGCCCCCTGCAATGGTTAATGCAGATGCTGGGGGAGAATCCCAAACTGTTGCGATGGTCCATCTCCCTGCAGGGGATGGACTTCACTGTGGAGCATCGCCCTGGCCAGGACCACGCCAACGCGGATGGCCTGTCACGCTTTTTCCGCCTCGACGAGGAGAGTCCCCAAGAGGATGGGTGACTCTCCCCGCCTTCAGCTGGGGGGGACGCATGTTGGACAGGCCCCATGAAGGGCTCGCTCCCTCCCCGCATGACAAGGCCCGGACACCGGCTCTCCAGGTACTACCCACAGAAGCAACCCGCAACCCGTCCCCTACGGGACGCCTGCTCCCGGATATCGCTGTATCACTGGCCCGGGCCACCATCAGCACCATTGCCCGGCCCAGCCGCCATCTTGGACACTGCACCACGAGGCCACGTGGCCTCAGCTCGACCCCAACCCTGGGCCTGGTCAGGCCCCGACATCCCGGCACCACCATCCACCCAGGCGGTGAACGGACCACTTGGCAGGTCAATGGGAGAAAGAAGTGTCGATGGCTCTCCCCCGCCAGGTGCCGATCGCCCCCAGCCTCCCCGGGCGCTGGCTCCACCCCCCTGCTGGGTGTCTGGACTCCCTCATCCCGGACCTCCCGACCTCCAAGTGCGAGGGTCCGGACATCAAAGGGCGCCAGACCTATAACTGAGGCAGCTCCAGAGCAGGAAGGCAGTTGTATCCTGGAGTCGAGAGACACCGTGAAGAACTCATCCTTGACGGACTGCTGGCGCTGCCGCAGCCCTGCCTTGTGAACTGTCGTCCTGCCTGCTGGCGCTGCCGCGGCCTTCTGCAACCTTCATCCTCGTGGGACCTGCTGGCGCTGCCACGGCCCTTTGCAAGCTTCATCCTCGTGGGGACCTGCTGGCGCTGCCGCGGCCTCTTGCAACCACCATCTTCGTCGGGACCTGCTGGCGCTGCCACGGCCCGTTGCTACTTACGACCTCCTCGGGACCTGCTGGCGCTGCCGCGGCCCGACCTTCCCGAACGCCGAGCTCGAGGATTGTGAGCTACCCATCATTTCATCTCAATACCAGATTGGTAACAAGACTGTCCCGCTACCCCCATTCCCTTCCAGAGACTAGAATTGAGAGGATCCTCGTGTCCTGATCTCATTGTACCGTACTACCTTACTTCAAGAACTGCATATAAAGAGCGTTAACTTTATCTTTGTGTGGTGTCCATCTGTGGGGGGGAAGTTACTTGTCTGTACGATCGCTGGAGACGGCCCTCACCGGAGGCCTCTCCCCTTGTCCTCGGCCGACCCTCCAGGTCCCCGTCTAACATATACGAATTGATACTTTAAGCAGAATGAAAGCCACTCTTTTGCAAAAAATTGTGTAACTGACCTCGTCCAGAGAGACGTATGATCTGCAAGTTGCAAGGACTTCTGCAGAGATACATGCATTATTATCAACAAATTGCCCAATACATTTCGCAGAAATGTTAGGTCATATCTTTAACATGTCTGATACCAGCGGTATTGCACATGTATTTAAGATGATTTTTCGGGACTGTTAGCACCCTTTGAAGCAGTCCTGGGCATTTTTCCTAACTTCGTCCACTCTGTGTTCAGCGGCCTGCCTCTCATTTTGGGACTCGTAGCAGAGATCTTATTTTTATTCCTCCTGCTCCGTTATGGCAAATCCGGCCACCAGCGATACCCAAGTCAGCATGGATAATGCGCTCCAGGCAATGAGGTATCATGAGGGAATAACAAAGATCCTTGGCTTGGCTCGTTTGAGAGATCTGAATACTACATGGTTCCTGTCATTCAGACCAATCTGGCAAGATTGCATCTTACCTGTTCTACGATGCCTGCTTTGTGGATAGGAATACGTGTTAGATGTCTGTCTAACACTACCATCGGTTATGCAAACGGATGCTGAGCATTACTGGGTCCGGTAACGGCTCATGTGTTTTGTTGCCCCCAACGGCTACCAATCTTGATGACGGCATTCATTGAGATCTCACCGGCAAATCCAACTGGAGGTGAGATACGCGGATCAACAGGCACACAGGTACCATCTGCTATGAACATTGCTAACGCGGCAACTGACGCTGCCGGCGATACTTCACATATGTGCACAATTGACCTTCCTAATGAAGTAGTCGAACTTTCATCTACTGTGGTAGACGATGTCTTTGCCAGCCTTGATGACTTAATGTTTTCTCCTGACACCGAAAATAACTTTTGAAATTAGCACACAGCGTTCTTTTCGAACTTTGAAATTCGACCTTCAATTTTTTCAAAACAAAAGCTACCAAGTTTGGAACTCTATTTTTTCGACAGATTTATTTAACTTAAAAAAACGGAACTTTGGCACAAAAAAGTCATCTTCTTAAAGTAGAACTATTCTTGGAGAACAAGAATTCCTTGAACACTTCCTAAGAAACAATATAAGCCTAATCCACAAACATAAACAGTTTGTTTATTCTGCTATGAGATGGGCTCGACCTTTTTTCTTCTGTAACTAAGAGCCATTTCATAAATGTAATTTTCGTGAATCATTCAGTTAGCATTACTAATGTCATATCATATGCTTACTATTAAGTAATTTTTCTTAAATGTGTACTATACAAAATGCTCATTTTTAGGTCTCGCCTATTATATTCCGCAGGGATAAATCGGCGAGATTTATAGTAAGCGGTTCAAAAAGCCTACCAAACTGCGGATTGCGTACAGTTCATGTGAACTATGCGCGTGCACAGAGCCAGCCACGAGTCACAACACCATTTTGTCTGTGCCTCGGCATCAGACTTCAAAGGCTGCCACTCCCCCGTCCTCCGTGTGCACATCGCACACCACCATTTGTCTGAGCCTTGGCATCAGACTTCAAAGGAATGCGCGCCCGCTCCAACACCCCCCTGGCCCCCCGCCACAGCAATGTCGAGAGCTTGGTTTTTTTTGCATCCATTTCACGGGGAAGTTTTGTTCGGCATTCTCTGCACCTTTCTCTATTTTTTTTCTGGGCGAAAGTGAAAGACTACCGTGCTTGTTTACAGTAGCCTTGCTCCTCAAATGCTGTTGCTGTGTTGCCATCTCTCCAGGGACACTCAGCTTGAAAACACTCGACTTGCTAGCTGCAATGCTACATCCGCTATGCTTCGCCTCTAGACACGTTGATCCCTCGCAGTCTGTGCTGACTCTGCCCCTCCTGATTCTGAAACTGACCAACGCAGTCACCACGTAGTCTCTTCTCTCTGTCTTATGATGTCTGCCCTGCCACCATTTACTTCGGACCCTCACACCTCCTCACCCTCACACACCCTCACACCCTCTCACCCTTACACACCCTCACTCACCCTCACACCCTCACACACCCTCACCCCCCTCACCCTCACAACCCTCTCAGCCTCACCCCCTCACCCCCCCTCACCCTCACACCCTCTCACCCTCACACACCTCACCCTCACACCTGCTCACTCTCACACCCCATCCCCCTCACACCCCCTCATCCTCACCCTCCCACACCCTCACACGCCCTACCCCTCACTCATCCTCACACCCTTACACATCCTCTCACCCTCACATAACCTCTCACCCTCACACACCCTCTAACCCCCTCTCACCCACTCACCCTCACATCCCCTCACCCTCACCTCCCCTCTTCCTCACATCCCCTCACCCTCCCTCACACCTATACCCTCACACCCCCTTACCCTCACCCTCACCCCTCACCCTCACCCTCACACAACCTCACTCACCCTCACACACCCTCACACCCTCTCACCCCCTCACCCTCACACCCCCTCAAACCCTCACCCACCCCCTCAAACACCCTCTCATACCCCCTCACCCTCACACACCCTCACCCTCACACACCTTAACCCTCACCCCCGCACCATCCCTCACCCTCACCCTCACAACCCCACAACCTCCCCCTCACACACCCTCACAACCCCATACCCTCACTTCCCCTTACCCTCCCTCACACCCTCACCCTCACACCCCCTCACCCTCACTCACCCTCTCACCCACCCTCACATACCCTCTAACACTCACACATCCTTTCACCCTGACACACCCTCTCACCCTCACACACCCTCTCACCCACCCTAACCCTCACACCCCCTCCCCTCACACACCCTCACCCTCACACCCCCTTACACTCACACCCCCTTACCCTCACACCCCCTCACCCTCACCCCCTCACCCCCCACACCCCCTCACCCCCCACACCCTCATCCCCCACATACCCTCACACCCTCTCACCTACCCTCACCCTCACTCACCCTCACACACCCTCTCACCCTCACACACCCTCTCACCCTCACACCCCCTCTCACCCTCACACCCCCTCACCCTACACCCCCACACCCTCACATACCCTCACTCACCCTCACACACCCTCTCATCCTCACACACCCTCTCACCCTCACACACCCACCCCCCTCACCGTCACACCCCCTCACCCCCTCTCCCCCTCACCCTCACACCCCCTACACACCCATCCCCTCTCCCTCACACCCCCTCACTCCCCCTCACCCTCACCCCTGTTACCCTCACCCTCACACATTCACCCTCACACCCCCCCACCCTCACAACCCCACACGCTCACCCTCACAACCCCACACCCTCCCCCTCACCCTCACACCCCACACTCTCCCAGCCCTCACCCTCACACACCCCCTTACCCTCACACCCCTCACCCTCACACCCCCTCTCAACCCCTCACCCTCTCACACCCACTCACACACCCTCACCCTCACACACCCTCACACACCCTCACACTCCCTCACACTCCCTCACACCCCCTCACAACCCCTCCAACCTCACACCCCTTCACCCTCACACACCCTCACTCACCCTCACACACCCTCACCCTCACACCCCCTCACCCTCACACCCCCTCACCCTCCCACACCCTCACCCCCTCACCCTCACACACCTACTCACCCTCACACCCTCTCACACCCCATCCCCCTCATACACCCTCATCCTCACCCTCCCACACCCTCACACACCCTCACCCTCACTCATCCTCTCACCCTCACACATCCTCTCACCCTCACATACCCTCTCACCCTCACACACCCTATTACCCCCTCTCACCCTCGCACCCCCTCACCCTCACCTCCCCTCACCCTCACATCCCCTCACCCTCCCTCACACCCACACCCTCAAACCCACTCACCCTCACACCCCCTCACCCTCTCACACCCTCACCCTCACACACCCCCTCACCCTCACATACCCTCACCCTCACACACCCTCACCCATACCCCCACACACCCTCACACCCCCACACCCACTCACACCCTCACCCTCACACACCCTCACTCTCACATGCCCTTACCCTCACACCCCTCACCCTCACACACCCTCACCCACCCTCACCCTCACACACCCTCACTCACCCTCACTCACCCTCACACACCCTCCCACCCTCACACCCTCTCACCCTCTCACCCTCACACACCCTCTCACCCTCACAACCCCTCACCCTCACACATCCTCACCCTCACACACCCTCACTCATCCTCACACACCCTCTTACCCTCACACCCTCATGCCCTCACAAACCCTCTCACCCCCTCACCCTCACACCCCCTTACCGTCACACCCCCTTGCACCCTCACATACCCCCTAACAAACCCTCTCACACCCCCTCACCCACCCTCACCCTCACACACCTTCACCCTCACCCCCATCACCCTCCTTCACCCTCACACCCTCACAACCCCACACCTTCACCCTTACAACCCCACACCCTCCCCCTCACACACCCTCGCACCCCCATACCCTCACATCCCCTCACCCTCCCTCACACCCTCACCCTCACACCCCCTCACCCTCACTCACCCTCTCACCCACCCTCACACACCCTCACACACCCTCTCACCCTCACACACCCTTTCACCCTGACACACCCTCTCACCATCACACACCCTCTCACCCACCCTCACCCTCACACCCCCTCACCCTCACCCACCCTCCCCTCACACCCCCTCACCCTCACACCCCCTCACCCCCACACCCTCATCCCCCACATACCCTCACCCTCACACCCCCTCACCCTTACACCCCTCACCCTTACACCCCCTCACCTACCCTCACCCTCACCCTCACTTACCCTCACACACCCTCTCACCCTCACACACCCTCTCACCCTCACACCCCCTCTCACCCTCACACCCCCTCTCACCCTCACAGCCCCTCACCCTCACACCCCCACACCCTCACATACCCTCACTCACCCTCACACACCCTCTCATCCTCACCCACCCTCTCACCCTCACAACCCCACACCCTCCCCCTCACCCTCACACCCCAAACTCTCCCAGCCCTCACCCTCACACACCCCCTCACCCTCACACCCCTCACCCTCACACCCCCTCTCAACCCCTCACCCTCTCACACCCACTCACACACCCTCACACACCCTCACACACCCTCACACTCCCTCACACTCCCTCACACCCCCTCACAACCCCTCCAACCTCACACCCCTTCACCCTCACACACCCTCACTCACCCTCACACACCCTCACCCTCACACCCCCTCACCCTCACACCCCCTCACCCTCACACACCCTCACCCCCTCACCCTCACACACCTACTCACCCTCACACCCTCTCACTCTCACACCCCATCCCCCTCATACACCCTCATCCTCACCCTCCCACACCCTCACTCATCCTCTCACCCTCACACATCCTCTCACCCTCACATACCCTCTCACCCTCACACACCCTCTTACCCCCTCTCACCCTCGCACCCCCTCACCCTCACCTCCCCTCACCCTCACATCCCCTCACCCTCACATCCCCTCACCCTCCCTCACACCCACACCCTCAAACCCACTCACCCTCACACCCCCTCACCCTCTCACACCCTCACCCTCACACACCCCCTCACCCTCACACACCCTCACCCTCACACACCCTCACCCATACCCCCACACACCCTCACACCCCCACACCCACTCACACCCTCACCCTCACACACCCTCACTCTCACATGCCCTTACCCTCACACCCCTCACCCTCACACACCCTCACCCACCATCACCCTCACACACCCTCACTCACCCTCACTCACCCTCACACACCCTCCCACCCTCACACCCTCTCACCCTCACACACCCTCTCACCCTCACACCCCCTCACCCTCACACATCCTCACCCTCACACACCCTCACTCATCCTCACACACCCTCTTACCCTCACACCCTCATGCCCTCACACACCCTCTCACCCCCTCACCCTCACACCCCCTCACCGTCACACCCCCTTGCACCCTCACATACCCCCTAACAAACCCTCTCACACCCCCTCACCCTCACCCACCCTCACCCTCACACGCCTTCACCCTCACCCCATCACCCTCCTTCACCCTCACACCCTCTCACCCTCACAACCCCACACCCTCACCCTTACAACCCCACACCCTCCCCCTCACACACCTTTGCACCCCCATACCCTCACATCCCCTCACCCTCCCTCACACCCTCACCCTCACACCCCCTCACCCTCACACCCCCTCACCCTCACTCACCCTCTCACCCACCCTCACACACCCTCACACACCCTCTCACCCTCACACACCCTTTCACCCTGACACACCCTCTCACCATCAACACCCTCTCACCCACCCTCACCCTCACACCCCCTCACCCTCACCCACCCTCCCCTCACACCCCCTCACCCTCACACACCCTCACACCCCCTCACCCCCCACACCCTCATCCCCCACATACCCTCACCCTCACACCCCCTCACCTTTACACCCCTCACCCTTACACCCCCTCACCTACCCTCGCCCTCACCCTCACTTACCCTCACACACCCTCTCACCCTCACACACCCTCACACACCCTCTCACCCTCACACCCCCTCTCACCCTCACAGCCCCTCACCCTCACACCCCCACACCCTCACATACCCTCACTCACCCTCTCATCCTCACCCACCCTCTCACCCTCACACACCCACCCCCCTCACCCTCACACCCCCTCACCCTCACACACCCATTCCCTCACCTTCACACCCCATCACACTCACTCCCCTCTCCCCCATCACCCTCACCCCTGTTACCCTTACCCTCCCTCACCCTCACGCATTCACCCTCACATCCCCTCACCCTCACAACCCCACACCCTCACTACCCCACACCCTTCCTCTCACCCTCTCACCCTCACACCCCACACTCTCCTAGCCCTCACCCTCACACACACCCTCACACCACCTCACCCTCACACCCCCTCACAACTCCTCACCCCCTCACACCCACTCACACACCCTCACCCTCACACACCCTCACATACCCTCACACTACCTCATATCCCCTCACAGCCCCTCAACCTCACACCCCTCACACACCCTCACACCCCTCACACACCCTCACCCTCACACCTCCTCACCCTCACACACCCTCACCCCCTCACCCTCACACCCCTCACCCCCTTTCACCCTCACACACCCTCACTCACCCTCACACGCTCACGCCCCCTCACCCTCACACCCCCTCACCCTCACACCCCCTCACCCTCACACCCCCTCACTCCCCCTCACCCTCACACCCCCTCACTCCCTCTCACCCTCACACACCCTCACCCTCCCTCACCCTCACACCCCCTCACCCTCACACCCCCTCACCCTCACACACACTCACACACCCTCACCAGCATAACAAAACAAAGCATAGGATAGCAAAACAAAACATAGCAAAACAAAACATAGCATAACAAAACATAGCATAGCAAAATACAACAAAGCATAGCATAACAAAACACAACAAAACATAGCATAGCAGAACAAAACAAAGCATAGCATAACATAACAAAGCATAGCAAAACAAAACATAGCATAGTAGAACAAAACATAGCATAGCATAAGAAAACACAACAAAACATAGCAGAACAAAACATAACATAACAAAACATAGCATAACATAACATAAAACAAAGCATAGCATAACAAAACATAGCATAACAAAACATAGCAAAACACAACTAAACATAGCATAGCGTAGCAAAACACAACAAAACATAGCATACATAACAAAACAGCATTGCAAAGCATAGCAAAACATAGCACAGCATAACAAAACACAACAAAACATAGCATAGCATAACAAAACAACATAGCATATCATAACAAAACAAAGCTTAGCATAGCATAACAAAACATAGCATAACAAAGCATAGCATAACAAAACATAGCATAACAAAACATACCATAACAAAACAAAGCATAGCATAGCAAAACTAAACTTAGCATAGCATAGCATAACAAAACAAAGCATAATATAGCAAAACAAAACATGGCATACCAAAACATAGCATAACATAACAAAACATAGCATAACAAAACACAACACACAGCATAACAAAACATAGCAAAACACAACATAGCATAGCATAACAAAACATAGCATAGCAAAACAAAGCATAGCATAATGAAACACTACAAAACATAGCATAGCATAACTAAACATAGCATAGCATAACAAAGCATAGCATAGCAAAACATAGCATAGCATAACAAAACATAGCATAGCATAACAAAACACAGCATAGCATAGCATAACAAATCAAATCATAGGATAGCAAAACATAGCATAGCATAACAAAACAAAACATAGGATAGCAAAACAAAACATAGCATAGCATACAGCATCACTCCGCACCACCACAGCATCACTCAGGGGCACCACAACATCACTATATGCTACCACAGCATCACTGAACGCCACAGCATCACTCGTTAACCATCACAACATCACTCAGCGCCACCACAGCATCAATCTGTGCAACCATTTAACCACACCTGCTTCAAATATGTTCTCTCAATGTTTCAAGCTTTATTACAAATGTAACAAAAAGTTGTTAATATTTCACTTCTGTTCTTGGATTTTCATCACAATAAAATACACTGAACATAATCTTCACAAAAGTTATTTACCAAACTTTAAGCTATTGCCATTATAAATTACAATAACTTCTATTTAAGCATTGTTGGACAGGGCCTCGTGGCGTGGCCCCACTCCTCCCACATGGCGGGTCCCGGACTACCTCGACCCCTGTTCTACGACCAAGAGCGGCACCTTCCACCTTCCACGAGTGCCGCCCCTCTGGGCCGCCCCCAGCTCTCCCCCGACGGAACTCGACCTCCTCTCCTCAACTCTCCCGGCTGGCCCGGACCATTTCCCGGACCATCGTCTCCGGCCCAGCCGCCATCTTGGATTCTCCACGACCAGGCCCCGTGGCCTCGGGCCGACCCCAGTCGCAGGCCCAGCAAAGCCCCGACATCGAGGCACCACGATCTGACCAGGGGGTAAAGAGACCACATGGCGAGTCAATGGGGGAAGGAGTTTCGATGGTCCCCCATCCGCCTAGTTTCGATCGCCCACAGCCTCCCTGGGCGCTGTCTCCACCCCCCTGCTGGGTGTCTGGACTCGCACATCCCGGACCCTCCGACCTCCAAGTGCGAGGGTCCGGACATCAAAGGGCACCAGACCTATAACTGGGGCAGTTCCAGAGCAGGCAGGCAGTTGTATCCTGGAGTCGAGAGACACCGAGACGAACTCATCCGTGGAGTCCTGCTGGCGCTGCCGCGGCTCATCTTCGTGAACCACCCTTGGAGTCCTGCTGGCGCTGCCGCGGCTCATCTTCGTGAACCATCCTTGGAGTCCTGCTGGCGCTGCCGCGGCTCATCTTCGTGAACCATCCTTGGAGTCCTGCTGGCGCTGGCGCTGCCGCGGCTCATCTTCGTGAACCATCCTTGGAGTCCTGCTGGCGCTGCCGCGGCTCATCTTCGTGAACCACCTTGGGGTCCTGCTGGCACTGCCGCGGCCCATCCTCTTGAATCATCTTGGGAGTCCTGCTGGCGCTGCCGCGGCCCCTACCGAAGAACCCTCCAGCTCGAGGATTGAAAGCTGTCCACCAGATATCCCTGTACCAAACCAGTACCAAGACTGTCCCGCTACCCCTTTCCCCCAGAGACTAAATTCAAGGGGATCCTCGAATCCCGTTTCTACGTTATCGTACGATAACCTGCCAAAGAATACTGATAAAAGAGTTAAGAACCTATCTTTGTGTGGTGTCCATCTGTAGGGGGGTGGCTGCTCGTCCGTACGATCTAAGGAGAGGACCCTCACCAGGAGGCCTCTCCCCCTTACTCGGCCGACCCTCAGGTTTCCCGTCTAACATTGGTGGCCAGCAGCGCGATTCGAGCCGACGCAAATCCTACGGAGAGTAACTCGCCCCACTACCAACGAAAAACACACAGCGACCATGACGACGAAAGAAACCGGAACAACGGCGAAATTCCAGATGGAACGACTGGAAGATTACAGTCACAAAGAATTGAAGCAATTCTGCATAGACTTGGGTATCGCTACCACGGGACTAAGCACCAAAGACGATCTCAAGCATGCCCTGCAGACTTGGGTGGAGACGGGAGCGTCGCCACCCCAAAACGAAAACATAGCAACCACGGAAACCATTGCAACTCCCGAGGAGGAGAGAAGCACGGGCCTCTCTCACGAGGAGGCCCGAGAACAGGAGAGGAGCCGGCTCCACGAGTTGGAACTGGCTAGACTCCGCTTAGATGGAGAACTGAAACTAGCGGAAGAAAAGATAGCCCTTGAACACCTCCGATTACAGGGAGAACGGGAAGAGAAAAAAAGTCAGAGGGAGCTGGAGGAGAAGAAGCTCGCGTACGAACAAGAGCGCGGTTTCAAGGAACTAGAAATTAGGAAACAGAACGGGGACCTCGGCGTCTCCGAAAACCAGAGCTCCACTCCCCCTGCGGACACCAAGGTCCACATCCCCAAAGATGTCGTCCGAGAGTACTAAAAGAACGACGACATCCAGCAATGGTTTAAGGCCTACAAGGTAGCCATGACCTCCCACCGGGTCCCGCGAAAAGACTGGGGGCCGGGTTGTGGGGGAGATTCGTCAACAAAGGGAGAGATGCGCTGCTACAGCTCCCCGATGCTGCGATGACCTCCTACGAGCATATGAAAGCCGCCCTCCTCACTCGCTATGGGCTCATCCCCGAGATGTACCGGCAGCGATTCCGAGACTGTAAAAGGATCCCCGGTACCACCTGGGTAGAATATGTGAACTTTTTTAGCCGAGCCCTAGAAGGATGGGTCAAGGGCAGCCAGGTCACCACCTATGAGCAATTGTTCGATCTTATCATATGGGAACACCTCTCCAATAACTGTTTCGTCGAACTAAGGCAGCATCTCCTCGACAGTAAACTGACCGAGCCCCGGAAACTCGCCATTGAAGCCGATCGATGGGAGAGCACCCGGGTCCCCCGGAACTGGGCGGGAGACCAAGGCCGAACCTCCCAGGGGTCCCACCGTCCGCGAGGAGGAGGAGGAGGCCTGGGCCGGGCCGGGACACCGCCACGGTGCCTCTCACCAGCACTCCCCCGTCCCTGGCTGGGAGAGGAAGCCCTCCAGTACGACCGGGACCCCGCCCCAACATTATCTGCCACAAATGCCAGCGGCCCGGTCATTACGCCAACGACCCCAACTGCCCGAGAAACCAACCATCCACCCCCACCGGACCGCTAAACCGCCAGATCACCGCCGTCTCCCTAGGGGAGGAACAAGGCGAAGAAGAGGTCGAATACGATGAACAGTACCAGCCCGAGTGGGAACCCGCAGCCATGTCCCTGGTATGTCTGGGCGAAAGAGACATGGTCCCACGGGCCCCCATCCCGGCCAATACGCAGAAGTACAGCCAGTGGGTCACCATTAATGGACACCGGGCCGAAGCCCTCCGCGACACGGGAACCAGCGTCACGGCCGTCCGTTGCCATCTGGTGACCCCAGATCAAATCCTGCCCAATGTGCTATGCCAAGTACGGTCAGCGGATAACTCTGAAAGCCTGTGCCAGATGGCCCGCGTCCCCTTTAAATGGGAGGGAGTGTCGGGCATGCTGAAAGTGACCGTCCGAGACGATGCCCCCGTAGACTGCCTCCTGGGAAACGACCTCGAGAACTCCCCCTGCACTGCCGTTGAGCGGAGAGAGCACCTGGGGATACTGGGCCTCCCTGAATGGGTCTGTGCAACGACCCGATCCATGGCCGCCCGCACCAGCCCCTCCACGGAAGAACCCGAATGGCCCGAACCTCCACCGCCCGTAGTCACTGAAGACACCGACCCTGAACCCGGTCCACCGGGGCCCAACGACGAAGAACCTGACCCACTCCCCGACCTCCCGGAGCTGGCCCAGTGGCGACAAGAAGGCGGCCCCACTCAAGAACAGTTCCGCCAAGAACAAAAAACGTGTCCCTCCCTCGAGGGGCTCCGACAGCAAGCCGCAGCCCAGAGCACAGGGGATGCCTCGGGGCTCACTGGGTCTATTGGGACAATGAGCTTCTCTACAGCGAACAGAAGATTGCCGAGCTCGGGGCAAGCCGGGTGCTGGTAGTCCCCCTCCGATTCAGAGACTTCCTCCTGAACCTGGCTCATGATGTACCTCTCGCCGGGCACCTGGGGCAGGACAAAACTTACAGCCACCTGGTGACCCAGTTCTACTGGCCCAAGATGAGGAACAACGTGATCAATCACTGCCGAGCCTGCCCCACCTGCCAGGCCAGCGGGAAGTGCGGCAGAAAAAAAAAACATAGCGTAGTAGAACAAAACATAGCATAGCATAAGAAAACACAACAAAACATAGCAGAACAAAACATAACATAACAAAACATAGCATAACATAACATAAAACAAAGCATAGCATAACAAAACATAGCATAACAAAACATAGCAAAACACAACTAAACATAGCATAGCGTAGCAAAACACAACAAAACATAGCATACATAACAAAACAGCATTGCAAAGCATAGCAAAACATAGCACAGCATAACAAAACACAACAAAACATAGCATAGCATAACAAAACAACATAGCATATCATAACAAAACAAAGCTTAGCATAGCATAACAAAACATAGCAGAACAAAGCATAGCATAACAAAACATAGCATAACAAAACATACCATAACAAAACAAAGCATAGCATAGTAAAACACAACAAAACATAGCACAACAAAACATAGCATAGCATAACAAAGCATAGCATACCAAAACACAAAAAAAATAGCATAGCATAACAAAACACAACAAAGCATAGCATAGCGTAACAAAACAAAGCATAGCATAGCAAAACTAAACTTAGCATAGCATAGCATAACAAAACAAAGCATAATATAGCAAAACAAAACATGGCATAACAAAACATAGCATAACATAACAAAACATAGCATAACAAAACACAACACACAGCATAACAAAACATAGCAAAACACAACATAGCATAGCATAACAAAACATAGCATAGCAAAACAAAGCATAGCATAATGAAACACTACAAAACATAGCATAGCATAACTAAACATAGCATAGCATAACAAAGCATAGCATAGCAAAACATAGCATAGCATAACAATACATAGCATAGCATAACAAAACACAGCATAGCATAGCATAACAAATCAAATCATAGGATAGCAAAACATAGCATAGCATAACAAAACAAAACATAGGATAGCAAAACAAAACATAGCATAGCATACAGCATCACTCCGCACCACCACAGCATCACTCAGGGGCACCACAACATCACTATATGCTACCACAGCATCACTGAACGCCACAGCATCACTCGTTAGCCATCACAACATCACTCAGCGCCACCACAGCATCAATCTGTGCAACCATTTAACCACACCTGCTTCAAATATGTTCTCTCAATGTTTCAAGCTTTATTACAAATGTAACAAAAAGTTGTTAATATTTCACTTCTGTTCTTGGATTTTCGTCACAATAAAATACACTGAACATAATCTTCACAAAAGTTATTTACCAAACTTTAAGCTATTGCCATTATAAATTACAATAACTTCTATTTAAGCATTGTTGGACAGGGCCTCGTGGCGTGGCCCCACTCCTCCCGCATGGCGGGTCCCGGACTACCTCGACCCCTGTTCTACGACCAAGAGCGGCACCTTCCACCTTCCACGAGTGCCGCCCCTCTGGGCCGCCCCCAGCTCTCCCCCGACGGAACTCGACCTCCTCTCCTCAACTCTCCCGGCTGGCCCGGACCATTTCCCGGACCATCGTCTCCGGCCCAGCCGCCATCTTGAATTCTCCACGACCAGGCCCCGTGGCCTCGGGCCGACCCCAGTCGCAGGCCCAGCAAAGCCCCGACATCGAGGCACCACGATCTGACCAGGGGGTAAAGAGACCACATGGCGAGTCAATGGGGGAAGGAGTTTCGATGGTCCCCCATCCGCCTAGTTTCGATCGCCCACAGCCTCCCTGGGCGCTGGCTCCACCCCCCTGCTGGGTGTCTGGACTCGCACATCCCGGACCCTCCGACCTCCAAGTGCGAGGGTCCGGACATCAAAGGGCACCAGACCTATAACTGGGGCAGTTCCAGAGCAGGCAGGCAGTTGTATCCTGGAGTCGAGAGACACCGAGACGAACTCATCCGTGGAGTCCTGCTGGCGCTGCCGCGGCTCATCTTCGTGAACCACCTTGGGGTCCTGCTGGCGCTGCCGCTGCCCATCCTCTTGAACCATCCTTGGAGTCCTGCTGGCGCTGCCGCGGCTCATCTTCGTGAACCATCCTTGGAGTCCTGCTGGCGCTGGCGCTGCCGCGGCTCATCTTCGTGAACCATCCTTGGAGTCCTGCTGGCGCTGCCGCGGCTCATCTTCGTGAACCACCTTGGGGTCCTGCTGGCGCTGCCGCGGCCCATCCTCTTGAATCATCTTGGGAGTCCTGCTGGCGCTGCCGCGGCCCCTACCGAAGAACCCTCCAGCTCGAGGATTGAAAGCTGTCCGCCAGATATCCCTGTACCAAACCAGTACCAAGACTGTCCTGCTACCCCTTTCCCCCAGAGACTAAATTCAAGGGGATCCTCGAATCCCGTTTCTACGTTATCGTACGATAACCTGCCAAAGAATACTGATAAAAGAGTTAAGAACCTATCTTTGTGTGGTGTCCATCTGTAGGGGGGTGGCTGCTCGTCCGTACGATCTAAGGAGAGGACCCTCACCAGGAGGCCTCTCCCCCTTACTCGGCCGACCCTCAGGTTTCCCGTCTAACATTGGTGGCCAGCAGCGCGATTCGAGCCGACGCAAATCCTACGGAGAGTAACTCGCCCCACTACCAACGAAAAACACACAGCGACCATGACGACGAAAGAAACCGGAACAACGGCGAAATTCCAGATGGAACGACTGGAAGATTACAGTCACAAAGAATTGAAGCAATTCTGCATAGACTTGGGTATCGCTACCACGGGACTAAGCACCAAAGACGATCTCAAGCATGCCCTGCAGACTTGGGTGGAGACAGGAGCGTCGCCACCCCAAAACGAAAACATAGCAACCACGGAAACCATTGCAACTCCCGAGGAGGAGAGAAGCACGGGCCTCTCTCACGAGGAGGCCCGAGAACAGGAGAGGAGCCGGCTCCACGAGTTGGAACTGGCTAGACTCCGCTTAGATGGAGAACTGAAACTAGCGGAAGAAAAGATAGCCCTTGAACACCTCCGATTACGGGAAGAGAAAAAAAGTCAGAGGGAGCTGGAGGAGAAGAAGCTCGCGTACGAACAAGAGCGCGGTTTCAAGGAACTAGAAATTAGGAAACAGAACGGGGACCTCGGCGTCTCCGAAAACCAGAGCTCCACTCCACCTGCGGACACCAAGGTCCACATCCCCAAAGATGTCGTCCGAGAGTACTAAAAGAACGACGACATCCAGCAATGGTTTAAGGCCTACAAGGTAGCCATGACCTCCCACAGGGTCCCGCGAAAAGACTGGGGGCCGGGTTGTGGGGGAGATTCGTCAACGAAGGGAGAGATGCGCTGCTACAGCTCCCCGATGCTGAGATGACCTCCTACGAGCATATGAAAGCCGCCCTCCTCACTCGCTATGGGCTCATCCCCGAGATGTACCGGCAGCGATTCCGAGACTGTAAAAGGATCCCCGGTACCACCTGGGTAGAATATGTGAACTTTTTTAGCCGAGCCCTAGAAGGATGGGTTAAGGGCAGCCAGGTCACCACCTATGAGCAATTGTTCGATCTTATCATATGGGAACACCTCTCCAATAACTGTTTCGTCGAACTAAGGCAGCATCTCCTCGACAGTAAACTGACCGAGCCCCGGAAACTCGCCATTGAAGCCGATCGATGGGAGAGCACCCGGGTCCCCCGGAACTGGGCGGGAGACCAAGGCCGAACCTCCCAGGGGTCCCACCGTCCGCGAGGAGGAGGAGGAGGCCTGGGCCGGGCCGGGACACCGCCACGGTGCCTCTCACCAGCACTCCCCCGTCCCTGGCTGGGAGAGGAAGCCCTCCAGTACGACCGGGACCCCGCCCCAACATTATCTGCCACAAATGCCAGCGGCCCGGTCATTACGCCAACGACCCCAACTGCCCGAGAAACCAACCATCCACCCCCACCGGACCGCTAAACCGCCAGATCACCGCCGTCTCCCTAGGGGAGGAACAAGGCGAAGAAGAGGTCGAATACGATGAACAGTACCAGCCCGAGTGGGAACCCGCAGCCATGTCCCTGGTATGTCTGGGCGAAAGAGACATGGTCCCACGGGCCCCCATCCCGGCCAATACGCAGAAGTACAGCCAGTGGGTCACCATTAATGGACACCGGGCCGAAGCCCTCCGCGACACGGGAGCCAGCGTCACGGCCGTCCGTTGCCATCTGGTGACCCCAGATCAAATCCTGCCCAATGTGCTATGCCAAGTACGGTCAGCGGATAACTCTGAAAGCCTGTGCCAGATGGCCCGCGTCCCCTTTAAATGGGGGGGAGTGTCGGGCATGCTGAAAGTGACCGTCCGAGACGATGCCCCCGTAGACTGCCTCCTGGGAAACGACCTCGAGAACTCCCCCTGCACTGCCGTTGAGCGGAGAGAGCACCTGGGGATACTGGGCCTCCCTGAATGGGTCTGTGCAACGACCCGATCCATGGCCGCCCGCACCAGCCCCTCCACGGAAGAACCCGAATGGCCCGAACCTCCACCGCCCGTAGTCACTGAAGACACCGACCCTGAACCCGGTCCACCGGGGCCCAACGACGAAGAACCTGACCCACTCCCCGACCTCCCGGAGCTGGCCCAGTGGCGACAAGAAGGCGGCCCCACTCAAGAACAGTTCCGCCAAGAACAAAAAACGTGTCCCTCCCTCGAGGGGCTCCGACAGCAAGCCGCAGCCCAGAGCACAGGGGATGCCTCGGGGCTCACTGGGTCTATTGGGACAATGAGCTTCTCTACAGCGAACAGAAGATTGCCGAGCTCGGGGCAAGCCGGGTGCTGGTAGTCCCCCTCCGATTCAGAGACTTCCTCCTGAACCTGGCTCATGATGTACCTCTCGCCGGGCACCTGGGGCAGGACAAAACTTACAGCCACCTGGTGACCCAGTTCTACTGGCCCAAGATGAGGAACGACGTGATCAATCACTGCCGAGCCTGCCCCACCTGCCAGGCCAGCGGGAAGTGCGGCAGAAAAAAAAAAGTCCCCCTGCAGCCCTTCCCGGTCGTCAACACTCCCTTTGAGCGGGTAGGGATTGACATTGTGGGGCCCCTGGAGCCCCGGACATCACAAGGTCACCGGTTCATACTCGTCCTGGTGGACCATGCCACCCGCTATCCCGAGGCCATACCTCTCCGGACCGTGACCGCGCCCGTGGTGGGCCGAGCCCTGATGGGGATCTTCTCACGGGTGGGCTTCCCCCGAGAAGTCGTCAGTGATCGGGGCACGAACTTCATCTCCCGATACATGAAGTCCCTCTGGCAACAATGCGGGGTCACCTACAAATTCACCACCCCCTACCACCCGCAAGGGAACGGACTGGTAGAACGTTTCAATCGCACCCTCAAGGGCATGATCATGGGCTTGGCGGAGCCCTTACGACGCCAATGGGACGTGTTGCTGCCCTACCTCCTATTTGCCTACCGGGAGGTCCCACAGAAGTCCCTGGGATTCAGCCCCTTCGAACTATTGTATGTGCACCCCGTCCGGGGTCCCCTGAGCCTGATCAAAGACGGATGGGAGGAGACCCCCAGAATGCTCCTCCTGATGTGTACCGGTACCTCCTGACCCTCCGGAACCAGACTCGGCGGTTCAGGGAACTTGCCATGGCCAACCTCGAAGCCAGCCAAGAAGACATGAAGAGGTGGTATGATCAAAACGCCTCGTCCATCGAGTTCGAGCCGGGACAACAGGTCTGGGTCATGTCCCCGGTTGAACCATGCGCCCTCCAGGACAAATGGACGGGGCCCTTCAAAGTGGTGGAGCGCAAGGGGCCTGTCACCTACCTGGTGGACATGGAATCCCCCAGTAACCCCCTCCGGGTCCTCCATGCCAACCGACTCAAGCCTCACTTTGTTCGCTCAGAACTTAGCCTCCTGATGGCTACCGACAGCGGGGCTGAAGAAGACTCTGAGCCACTGCCCGACCTCCTGAAGACCCTCGAGAAAGACGGCACCGTGGAAGGCGTCAACCTCTCTTCCACCCTGACCCCAGCACAACGCCAAAGCTGCCAAGACCTATTACAACAATTTGCCGATCTATTCTCTCTCACCCCCGGGGTCACCCCATGGTGCCTCCACAATGTCGACACCGGGGATAGCCCACCTATACGGCACCGGGCCTACCGCGTTCCCGATAAGGTACGCGCTTGCATCCAGTCGGAAGTATCCAAGATGCTGGCTCTGGGAGTGATCGAGCCCTCCGACAGCCCATGGGCCAGCCCGGTCATGCTGGTCCCCAAGGCCGCCGCCCCTGGCGTCACCCCCGAACTCAGATTTTGTGTGGACTACCGGGGTTTGAACGCTTTCACCCGAACCGACGCTCACCCCATCCCTCGGGCTGATGAACTGATCGACCGCCTGGGGGCCGCCCGCTACCTGAGCACCTTCGACCTAACTGCAGGCTACTGGCAGATCGGCTCACCCCGGGCGCCCAGGAACGATCCGCCTTCTCCACCCCGGACGGCCACTATCACTTCAAGGTGATGCCCTTTGGGATGAAAAACGCCCCCGCCACGTTCCAGAGACTAGTGAATAAGGTGCTGGCGGGGTTCGAGGAATTCAGCGCTGCCTACCTAGACGATATTGCGGTGTACAGTCTCCACTGGCCCGAACACCTCCAACACCTCCATGAGGTCTTGGCCACCCTCAGACGGGCAGGACTGACAATAAAAGCCAGCAAGTGCCAAATCGGCCAAGGGTCCATGACCTACCTGGGGCACCAGGTGGGAAGTGGCCAGGTGGCCCCCCTCCAACCCAAGATCGCCGCCATCCGGGCCTGGGAACCCCCGGTCACCCAAACCGAGGTCCGAGCCTTCCTGGGGCTCACAGGATATTACCGGCGCTTCGTGAAGGACTACGGCAGCATTGTGGGCCCCCTCACAGAACTCACGTCCAAAAAACACCCACTGAAGGTACACTGGACACCGGAGTGTCAGGCCACCTTTGAGACCCTCAAGACAGCAATGTGCACCGCCCCCGTGCTCCAAGCCCCCGACTACAGCCGGGAATTCATAGTACAGACCGATGCCTCCGATCACGGCGTCGGAGCAGTCCTCTCCCAAATCAACGCAGAGGGGATTGACCAGCCAGTAGCCTTCATTAGCCGACGTCTGCTGGCCCGAGAACAGCGCTGGAGCACCATCGAGCGGGAGGCCTTCGCCGTGGTGTGGGCCCTCAAGAAGCTCCGCCCCTATCTCTTCAGTACCCACTTCCGGGTCCAAACCGACCACCGACCTCTGCAATGGCTGATGCAGATGCGAGGAGAGAATCCGAAGCTGTTGCGTTGGTCCATCTCCCTGCAGGGGATGGACTTCACTGTGGAGCATCGCCCAGGCAACGACCACGCCAACGCAGACGGCCTGTCCCGCTTCTTCCGCCTCGGCGAGGAGAATACCCAAGAAGATGGGTGACTCTCCCTGCCTTCAGCTGGGGGGGATGCGTGTTGGACAGGGCCTCGTGGCGTGGCCCCACTCCTCCCGCATGGCGGGTCCCGGACTACCTCGACCCCTGTTCTACGACCAAGAGCGGCACCTTTCACCTTCCACGAGTGCCGCCCCTCCGGGCCGCCCCCAGCTCTCCGCCGACAGAACTCGACCTCCTCTCCTCAACTCTCCCGGCTGGTCCGGACCATTTCCTGGACCATCGTCTCCGGCCCAGCCGCCATCTTGGACCCTCCACGACCAGGCCCCGTGGCCTCGGGCCGACCCCAGTCGCAGGCCCAGCAGAGCCCCGACATCAAGGCACCACGATCTGACCAGGGGGTAAAGAGACCACTTGGTGAGTCAATGGGGGAAGGAGTTTCGATGGTCCCCCATCCGCCTAGTTTCGATCGCCCACAGCCTCCCTGGGCGCTGGCTCCACCCCCCTGCTGGGTGTCTGGACTCGCACATCCCGGACCCTCCGACCTCCAAGTGCGAGGGTCCGGACATCAAAGGGCACCAGACCTATAACTGGGGCAGTTCCAGAGCTGGAAGGCAGTTGTATCCTGGAGTCGAGAGACACCGAGACGAACTCATCCGTGGAGTCCTGCTGGCGCTGCCGCGGCTCATCTTCGTGAACCATCCTTGGAGTCCTGCTGGCGCTGCCGCGGCTCATCTTCGTGAACCATCCTTGGAGTCCTGCTGGCGCTGCCGCGGCTCATCTTCGTGAACCATCCTTGGAGTCCTGCTAGCGCTGCCGCGGCTCATCTTCATGAACCATCCTTCGAGTCCTGCTGGCGCTGCCGCGGCTCATCTTCGTGAACCATCCTTGGAGTCCTGCTGGCGCTGCCGCGGCTCATCTTCGTGAACCACCTTGGGGTCCTGCTGGCGCTGCCGCGCCCATCCTCTTGAATCATCTTGGGAGTCCTGCTGGCGCTGCCGCGGCCCCTACTGAAGAACCCTCCAGCTCGAGGATTGAGAGCTGTCCGCCAGATATCCCTGTACCAAACCGGTACCAAGACTGTCCCGCTACCCCCTTCCCCCAGAGACTAAATTCAAGGGGATCCTCGAATCCCGTTTCTACTGTATCGTACGATAACCTGCCAAAGAATACTGATAAAAGAGTTAAGAACCTATCTTTGTGTGGTGTCCATCTGTAGGGGGGTGGCTGCTCGTACGTACGATCTAAGGAGAGGACCCTCACCAGGAGGCCACTCCCCCTTACTCGGCCGACCCTCAGGTTTCCCGTCTAACAAGCATAATTATTGAAAAAAATGAAAAGCCATTGTTATTTGTAATATCTATACATGTAAGTCGCGTAAATACAACACATATTGCATTACAAATGCTATAGGTGTCACATTTGCGAAAGTTATAACTATTGGCATTGTAAATGACAAAGCTATTAATTTCGCTATTTTCAAAAACAAAACATAAATAAACAAATTGTCATTTACAATACCAATAGCTCAAACTTTCCTAATGCGAGACCTATTGCATTGCAAATGCTTGTTTTGTGTGCAACCATTTCAAATGCATTTTATATGATTTTTTTGGGGTTGTAAACACATGCTCTAGAGTATATGTTTTTAGTGCTAGAACTTAGATTAACATGATAACGTGCAGTGGGTGTTACGTATTATTTTAGGACCCTATTGTAAGTTTCCCGATTCATGCCCTTATATAGGTATAAATCACCATATCCTTATATAGGCATAGAAATCATAACCATATTTAGGCATAGCTCATGTAGCCCAAATACGGCAGGGCTACTTCCACTAGTTCCGAAAATCCACAACGATTTCCTGGAAAACTCAGCTTTAGTTGCCGGGGACTTCCCTTGCTTGAATATTGATTTGTCCAAGAACTCATGGAGTTATCAAAGAACTGAGACTCTTTGATGACGTTATTATGTCCCACTGCTCGTCAAAGTCGGCACCTTCAAGGTATAAACATGCCCACACTCGCCCAAGCAAACACACGGTGGTTTGGAGCAGTTCAACTATCTACTTGCCCGACGCACCCTGCTACAGCAAGTGCCGAAGGAAGCCGACCCTCTAGCAGATGCACTGAGAGAGACGCTGTCTTTTCTCCTGCCGAGAAATCCAGCTCCAGTGTTTCCAAGCTACCCTTGCGGGTTGTTGGGAAATCGAGTCCCGAGCCTGACCTTCTCCATTCTAAACTAAGGTACGGAGCTGATTAGACCCATAGAGAAATCTTGAGCAGATTCTTGGCAAAAGAATACTACATTTATGCTAAACCTCAATTACTTCTTCCCTCGTACTAAGCTTCGGTTAGGTACACCGGGGTAGGCGCATTTTAGAAGCACCAGTTGAGTACTTTTAGCCTCTGTTATTTATCGATGTATTTATATATGGTTTAGAAACCATACAATGCTCTTACAGTATTATTTTATTCTACTTTTTATACTGTACGCATTATATTTTACAAACAGTTTTACTATTGTAGCAGTTCATTTCTTGCTTGAGAAAGAAGACTGTTCAATAAATCCTTTTATGGAAAACGCCCGTCTTTCTACTTTCTCTGCACCTCTAGTGAAACGAAGCATGCACGATTGACTGAGTAAAATATCTATCTATTGTTTCCACGACTCTGAAGATACGTTTTATCTTGGGGAAACAAAGTTGCATTGTTTATGCGGTTGTCAGAGACTAATCCCTTCTTGTGAATTCGAGAAAGTTTCTAGTGACCTCTGAGCTAGCTGGCACACACATTAAATGGCATAGATTCATCAACCGAAATTGCTATCGCAATAGCTGCGAAACAGCTATTACCGCAGTTCATGGAGCAAAAAAAAAACAAATTGCGAATTCACAAAAATTAATATGCGGAATCAATGTGGGACCCCCTTTGCGAATCTGTAATAGCGAAGTACCACTGATTCTGCGAATTAATTTGCGAATCCGCTAAATAATCACAAATCCAATTTACCAAAAATTGCTATTTTCAAAATACACAAAAATCACAATTTGCGAGGCGCAATTTAAGAAGTCAAACCAGGTGGTAACTCTAAAATACAATTGCAAAAAAAAAAATATTTTTTAAAAACCTAACAAGAAACAGGTGGAGGGTAAAACAAACACACTAAAGGAGACACAGTAGGAACATGAAGACATTCACAATGCCAGGTCTCTACATCGTGGCAAGGCGGCTAAAGCTCCAGGCTGCAGCCCGGAACCGACGCATGATCCAGGAGCGCATATTCCTTCTGCTTATCACACTCCTGGGCCAGACTGAAGAGAAGACCTACTCCAAATACAGACTGAATGGGGCAATGATAACTAAGCTCATCAGAGACCTTTACCCCCTGATGCAGCACCCAACATGGAGGACCAACGCCGTGCCCACCCATGTCCAGGTCCTGTGCTGCCTGCACCTCCTGGCCTCCGGAAGCTTCAAGGGGATAGTTGCATATGCACACGGCTCAATTCCCCCATGTAATTGGCTGCATTGACTGTACCCACATCCACATCTGTCCGCCTGCTGATACAGAATACATGTACCGGAACCGCAAGTCCTACCACTCACTAAACATCCAGATGGTTTGCAATGCGAAGACCATCATCACCAACATTGTGGCCCAATACCCGGGGAGCACGCATGACTAGTTCATCTTCAGGCACAGCGGCATACACACCCGCTTGGCCAGGGGTGACTTTGGCGAAGGACATCTCCTAGGTAAGTACACATGGCCACATACAGTATGTCAAGACCATGTAGCTGCGCATAACAGGCACTGACCCTCCGCTCCTATCCGTCCGGTGACAGCGCCTATGGCCTCCGTGAGTACCTCCTCACCCCATACCTGAACCCTGCGACACCACAGGAATGGCGTTACAATGCTGCGCACATTCACACAAGAAATGTAATTGAGAGGACATTTGGGATGTTAAAGAGTCAATTCCACATCCTACACAAGACTGGTGGGGCCCTCAAATACCAGCCTGAGGTCTGCTGCCACATTGTGGCGTGTGTGCCATACTCCACAATATTGCCACCAAGCGGAGGATACCTGTGGAGATCTCTGGTAGTGAGTCGGAGGGGACAACCGGCCACCTGCACATGTGCATCATGCACGCGGGGAGAATTTTAAAGAAGGACACAGACGCTGCTACAACATCACACTGAACCATTTCTAGGGCACCCATACCCCTCACACAACACTGCACTCATGCATACCGCATGAAATAATGACATGAGGAAGATTTGTTTTCAGAATAAATTGTTATTATTATTATTTACAACAAGATGTAAAAGTTTACTGGGTTTCAACCAACAATACCACTGTATTACGTCATACAGCCTCTTGTATGTAGAGCAGGCGTGCTTGGTACTTCAGCATGGCACTGCTGCTAATGTTCTGCCATTCACTGGCGCCTCCTGCCGGAGGCACCCTGTCGCCTCTACGTCGGGAGTGTCCGGGCGTGATGCTGCACTGGGCCTGGTACTGGGGCACCTCTCTGATATCACTGGCACAGACAGGCTGCTCAGACTCGATGTGCCCTCACTGGCATCATCACCCCCCCTTGCATGGCCATGGCCACACACCTGTTGGTTTTGGACTGTGGTGGTGACCTGCTCCAGGGCCTTCGCCACGTCTTGGCAGCATTGCACCATTTGGATCTGCATGGCCAATGAGCGGCTGGACAGTTGGGATGTTGCGTTTCCTATAAGGTGGTTGGAGCGGGTATATGCCGATAGCCGGGTCAGCAGCTGGCGTGGCGTCGGCGGGTGATGTCCTGCTGCGCAACCATCAGTTGGCTGTTTTCCTTGACTGCAGCCTTTAACTCCTGCACACTCTCGGTGACCTGGTTCACATTGCGTGCAGTCTTGTACAATTGCAGCTGCATGGCTTCCATGTGCTGTGCCTGCTTGCGGTGCACAGCTAGCATCCGGGCTTCGATCCCTAGACCGAGATCTTGGTCCTGTTGCTCCCTGTCAGCTCGTGTGGCCAAGGTGCGCTGCTGCCTCAACCGTCCGCTTGCCTGCGAACGCACAGTGGCTGTGCGGCGTGTCTGCCTCTTGGGTGGTGGTGGAGCCTGTTTCACTGCCATGTGTGATGCCTGGGGTGGTTGCACTCGTCCTGTGGCTGCTGGGGTTGCCCTCTCCCTCTGGGAAGGTGGTGGAGCTGGTGCAGGTGCAGATGCCTGTGACGGTCCAGGTTGTGGGGCTAGATGACTTTGTCTCCTCTGGAGTCTCCTTGATATGGAGTGCCTCACTATCTGTGGTTTCAGCATCTTCAATGTGAATGGGTGCATGATTAATGATATGAATCTTGCACATGGGTTGTTGCAACATGCATGCAGGCTTGCATTCCATGACTGGCTTTAGGGATATGTTTCACTTGGCAGTTCTGGCTGTGTGTGGCTATCATGGAGCATTTTCACACTACAGGTCCCATAATGCAATAGGGCGTTTCTGATGTTCAGGGACAGCATTACTGGGGTTATCTAATGGCTAGCTCTGGGAGCATGGGCATTGTTAGGGGACGGGGTCGCAGTTGCATGGCTGATTGTCGTGTGGGTCGGGAGGTGTCCAACTGAGTGACCCCCACGCAGGCTGCAGGGTTGATGGTGTCCTCAACCAAGTCCAGTGGTGTGTTGGCGGCAACTGTGGATTCTCCTCCTCCCGTGACCAGTCTCTCCCCCAGCCTCTCTGCTATGCGTTCCTTTGCACGGCCTCTGAAGTCATACCACCTCTTCTTAAGGTCATCGATTGACCGCTGGGTAACTCCTATGGCGTTTATCTTCGCCCTGATGCGCAGCCAAATGCCCCTTTTGTCAGCCTCGGGCACCTTCCTGGATAGCTTCCCAAAAAGCTTATCATTGTCCTTGCTGACTCCCTCAATGAGGAACTCCAGCTCCTGTTCAGAAAACTTTATTTTTCTTTTCCGACCAGTTTCACTGGATCCTGCTGCTTCCTGGGACATTGTGGAATGAATGAATGTTCTGTTGTGGGGCTGCAGGGTGTTTCTCCTAGAGCTCAGGGCTGTGCCTCCTCCTCTCTCCAGCTCTGTGTTCAGAATGAGTAAGGGAACTGCCTGCTTCCTGGTTGTGATGTCATCATTGTGCTCAAAAAGCGACTTTCCGTTTTTGCGATCTCGCAATTTGCGAGATCGCTATTTGAGATCTCGCAAATTGCGAAATCGCTATTTCTGGTTGTGAAAACAGCCGATTCTGTGAATTTTATGCAATTTTCTTTAATTCGCATTCGGCGATTGCGGCCGAATGCGAATCGCTATTTTTTCTCGCATATTTTGATGCATCCCATTTTGCGAATTCCAAATAGCGATTCGGTATTTTTCGCTATTTGGAATTCGCAGAATGGGTGCTTGATGCATCTGGGGGCTAGTCTAGTATATTCGATAGAGACCTAGTCGGCCTCAGTCCTACGTCTAATCTATAGGCTATATTATTCCAATGCGCAGAGCCTATTGTGAATAGAGGAACTACACTACATTAGTGCCTTGCACTTGCCAATTTTTAGAACCCTAAACAGATTTAAGATCAATCGTATCTTTCCACAGCTCATAGCCTCCTTTTGCCAATTGGTGGATAAAGGACTTTGAATACAATAATTTAGTGTGGGTTAGTCTAACTTTGGAAGAGGACTTCTCAGTCATCTTAAAATAAAATGCATCAGGGTTGGATTGATTAAAATCAGTAAAGTAAGAAAACTTTTTCAAAAGAGTTCTAGAGCTGCCTTCAACAGGAGCGGGACAATGTTCCCATTGTGTGTAATTAACCACATTCCTAAATGTATTTGCTTTGTGCAGAAAATGATTGCCATAGTTTTGGTAACAGAACAAATCAGCATAATTAGCAGAATCTAAGTACAAATCTTCAGCATCAAAGGCATTGAATATTTCAAATCAGAAAATAGAACCTCTACGGCCTGGACGTCCCAATCATCAGAGCGTATATTTTGTTTAACCACACCCCCCATTGAAACACGAAGTACATTAGGAACATTATTGACCTCGGTGGGTCCGTGAATCTGGAATTTTACAGCGTCCCATACATTTCCATCTAAGACTGGCCAAGCAGTGATATTCACAAAAGTCTGGTCCCTCTTCATTCTGTGTGATGAGATGAGGAGTGGGGTGCTAAAGTTCCATCGATTAGTTTAATTGTAGTTCTTTTTTTATCATAGTGGTCATTCACAAGATGGAAAAAATACACCACAAATACAATGGACATCAATAAAAAAATTGAAAAAAGCACCAGCCAAATATAAATTCAAGGAGGTATCAAAAAATGTTTTTAAACCAAACTGCAAAAATCGAAACTTTTGAAGGGGACTTCGATGTGGTAGAGTTAGTATCTAATGAAAAACGTGATTGTTTAATCACACAGGTCTCTAAATCAGGCATGGATAAATCTGTAGGATAAGTGTACTCAGTATCATCAAGAGGATCAGCAGCAGGTGGATTCAATAAAAGATTTGTAACTGTAGTCATCTCAATGGCAACATCAGGTCCGGCAGCAGGTGTCTGAGCCAAAACAAAGTTTTGCAGCATAGCTGGTCAAGAGACCGCAGGTGTCATACTAAGAAGAATCGGCCACTCTGTGTAGGTTGACATTGTCAATGGAGATGTACCTGTTTTCTTTATGACCAGGAAGTGGAGGTAAAATGTCTGTTCTTGTACCCTGCTCGCCAAGTACAGGAACTGGAGTACGATATGAGGGACCAAACTTGTTTGCGATCTTTTCTCGGACCAGTTCACCAACTCGGGGTAGCCAGCCAACTACCGGAATCTGCAACGCAACATCAGATGTGGAGGGCAAATGTTCCTTTGCAAGACTGTCACGTGTCTTTTGTAGATTTTGGAAAACAGTACAATGTTCATCTACGTCAAAGGGAGCGACAGACGCCGCCTGGTTTAGACCTTCAAGGTCTGTAACAAACATTTTGATACCAAAGAGCATTTCATATGGGGTCCGCCCCCCAGAGACCTTCTAGGGAGATTATTTAGTGCACACTGAATGCTATTGAGGTGGGGTAGCCAGTCCCGGCCTGTACCTAATACCCTAGCTGTCAAGGATTGCTTTTAGTCACTTTTCATCCGCTCCACAACACTATTGCCCTCATGCCGATATAGAACCGAAAATTTGACTTGGACCCCCAATGAACGCATGGCATCCTTGACGCACCCAGGTCCGAATGGGAAGGCACCACATGCAAAAATTCCTACAAAGACACGCAAATCCCTTACGACAGTTTGAGAATCAGCACTCCTTTGGGGCCACACCCACACAAAGCGCATGCAAGAATCAACTGCAACTATGATGTACTCATACTCAGTATCAGAGGAGAAAGGACCACAGTGAGCTAAGTAAACACAACCAAGTGGTTTATTAGATATATACAACTGAGTCTGGGGGGGCGTGTAGCAGTAGAAGGTTTAATCTGCTGGCAAATGTCACATTGAAGGACATAATCACACGTCTGTTTGTACAATCCACCACCATTAACACTGTTGTAGGAGAGATACAGTAGCTGACACGCCGGCATGCGCTGAGGCATTTGTGCCACTGTAATCAAAGTCTGCCTTCGGTCCGCTTTGGGAATCAACCTGTCACCAATGTCTTTAATTCTCACATAAGGAACTTTATCAGGACATACATGATAAGAGTATTTAGAAGGGAAACCTTTCAGGTAATTACCTCCCTTTTCTGTTGTGGCAATAGCTGCCAAGATGTCATCAATAATCTTTATTGTTGGAACGTGTAACTGCTGCTACTGAGTATGTCGCACCCGCTGTCTTGGCCGCTTCATCGGCAAGACTATTGCCAACAACGTGAACTCCAACATGCCGGTGACCAAGAGTATGAATTACAAACACGAGTGGGAGCCGTTCTTTAAGTTCAGCCACTCGAACCCAGATCATTTTATGTTTCATTGTGCGACCTTTGGAGTCACAATAGTCATTTTGTGTCCAAAAGAATAAATTGTCATTGAATGATTGAACACAGTAGTAAAAGTCACTTACGACAATAGTAGTCACACTAGGATCTGCGTACTCCAATGCAAGCATCAGAGCATGAAGCTCTGCCAATTGGGCGGTACAGTTCCCTAATGTCTGTTTATGCACGACATCGGACTTGAACTTACCATCCATCATAGTACCAACCACTATTGCGCAGGCAGAAGAATAGGCATGCCTTGAAACCGTAGCCAGTTGTGCTGACCCGTCGTATATGATACAATGGAAATCCTCCAGTGACTGCATGGTCAGAGGAGCAGGATGAACAAATTCATACTGCAAAAAATCCTGAGTCTGCAAAGAGGAATCAAAAATGAACATTACATCCGGAGATGTCAAGGAAGTGGCCTATTGTATCCACCTCTGGTGCAATGCTTTTGAATTTGGTACACTGGCTTTCGTCACTGCCTCCAAGGCAGGATACGGAGTAACAACCAAAATGCGCTTTCTCTGCGACAGTGTACGTTCTTTGAGAATCACCATTTGCACTGCTGTCAAAACTTTTTCCACAGTGGAAAACCGCAACTCAGCCGAAGTGTACAAGTGTGACTTGTAAGCGATAGGGACTGTGTCACCCTCATTAACGGTCAGTTACGTGAAACCCACTGTTGGAAATGGCCCTTTTTTGCAGGGTTATCCCCAAACTTTTCGCTTCTTCCTCCCTTGTTTTTCCTGACCTGTGGTTCTCGGCAATAGGACTCTGGGGACTTTACCACTGCTGATCAGTGCTAAAGTGATTATGCTCTCCCTATTGTAAATTGATGCATGGATTAATGTTTCCATGATTGGCGTGTTTGGTTTACTTGTCAGACCCTAGTGCAGTGCACTGAGTGTGCCCAGGGCTTGTAAATCCAAATGCTGCTGGTGGGCTTGCAGCACTGGTTGTGCCATCCACAGAAGCTGCCTTGTAAAATGTGTCTAAGATCGGCCATTGCAGAGCCTGTGTGCAGTCTGGTATTGCCATGTTGACTTGGTAAGTGCACCCACTTGCCAGTCCCTAAACCTTCCCTTTTCTTCATATCAGAAACCCCTATGGTAGGGCCAATGGCAGGGTGCTTTGTAAGTATAAGGTAGGTGTGTGTGGCATGTCCTAATAGTGAATTACAACCATTTTCGTTTTTCACTATTGCAAGGTTACCTGTTCTCCATAGGGCAAAATGGGCAGTTAGATTATTACATTTTATAATCCTAACTGACTCGGGGAACATGGTAGCAATACGAGTTTAGTATGCCTGAACTCGGAATGATAAAATACATCTTTTAGTGAAGTTGGTATTAACATTCTGTGTTTGAAAATACCACTTTTAGAAAGTAGGTATTTTCTTGCCTAACTAGCCAAGCCTGCCTCTGCTAGGTTGTGTATTCCTTGTCTGGAGTTTGAGTGACAGGGCTGGGGGATTCCAGGAGACAGAATGAGTCCGCCCAGTGGTGAATAGAGAGATCTACATCTAGATGACCCCTGAATAGGACTGTGCCTGCTCCCCACAGTGCTGGCTCCACCCCGTGGTGCGTCTGATGATGTTTCTGCCCTGCACTGTGAAAGGAAAGAAGGAGTCATATCAACAGAGTGCTCCAGAACTGGTTTGGACTGGGCAACAGCACCTCTGCCCTCAGAGGACAAAGGATTTTGGGGTATAAATATTGGGACCCTGATCCCAAGAAATTTGATCATCCTAGAATCAAGAAGGAACCTCTACCAAGGAGAAAGCTGAAAGACTGAAGAGGAAAGACTGTCCTGCTGTGTGCTTGTGGACTGACCTGCAGTTGCTTTGCTGCCAAGGAGAGGGGAAGGACTTTGTTGTGTGCTGTGTCTCCTTGCTTGAATAGTTCTCCAAGGGCCTGATGAGAGATGGCCTCCTGTTAAGAAGTCCCAGGAACAAAAGGACTTCACCCTCAGCTTCCCCTGCACTCTGCTGTATGATTTCTGCCCTTCCTAGAGTGCTTGATCCAATTGTGGGGCCTCTGGAATTTGTGCCTGCTGTTTGGGAAGCTGGACAAGGAGAAACTAAGACAATCTGCAAATGTTCATGCATCGCTCACTTGCGGAGCACATCCCCTACAGCAGGGGTCTTCAAACTGTGGGGCGCGACCCCCAGGGGGGCCGTGGAGTGATGTGAAGGGGTCGCGCATTCACAGTCACACGTCTGCCCTGGCCTCCAGGGCTTCAGCCCCCCTCCTCCCCTTCTGTGTCTCAGCCCGGGCTGCTGCAGTGCAGCTCACGCTGCTGGAGGCTCGGCTGGGCAATGTCTGGAGTTTTATCTCCACACGCCTGAGTTTTTCACAGGTCTTTAAAGACCATTTGCACATTTACATGCCTTTGTTAAAAGGTTACTGAGGCTTCGTTTTTTTATGGTTCCAGTACCCCCTGGGCCCCCACTCTGCCTATTCCTTACATTTGAATTTTTACACTTACTGCTGTAGTGTGAGAATGCATTTAATGAAAAGAAATATAAAGTTGGGTTGCCAAAAGAAAAATGCCTGCCATGTGTTGTTTAAAGAGCCTGCAGAGCCCTACTCTTGACACTAAATAGAGTTATAAATAAAAAAGTATGTATTAATTAGTTATGTGACTTTTCTGTCGTTGTTCTCTTTAATTTTCAGTCATGGATCATTGAGGCAGCCCTAGAACACAATTAAAAGTGCTTTCTATTTATATTTGCTGTTCTAAGTATTTACAGATAAGTGTTAAAAGTACATCTTTAGGTGACTGCTTATTTCTGGGCCATCAAAATAATGAGCTGGTAACCCTAATCATAAGACTGGAAGTTTGTTGCAGGATCAGCACATTATTTATTTCCTCCACCCTTGATCCCAGATTAATGCCATTATAGCAACAGTTTAACTTATATCTGAAACCCTACGCTTCAAGTTTCTAGGAATTTACCCTGCATTCGGACAACTCACTCATCATTCTCGCCTTCACTTTCACGCTCACCCTGCACTCATAGCAATCACCATGCACTCACACTGATCACCATGCACTCAAAGCAATCACCATGCACTCACACTGATCACCATGCACTCACACTGATCACCATGCACTCACAACATTCACCTGCTCACCCTGTACTCACAGTGATCACCATGCACTCACACTGATCACCATGCACTCACATCATTCACCCGCTCACCCTGCACTCACACTGATCACCATGTACTCACCATTCAATGCTCACCCTGCACTCACAGTGATCACCATGCACTCACACTGATCACCATGCACTCACAACATTCACCCGCTCACCCTGCACTCACACTGATCACCATGCACTCAGTCTGGTCACCATGTACTCACAATTCACCCGCTCACCCTGAACTCACAGTGATCACAATGCACTCACACTGCTCACCATGCACTCACAACATTCACCCGCTCACCCTGCACTGATTACTCTGCACTAACAATGTGCTTGCATTGTTCACCCTGTACCTCACCCTGCAGTCACATAAGCACACTACTCACCCTGCACTCGTGACACTTCACTCACCTGTCCCCCCCCCACTGCTCAATCTGTAGCTCATTCAAACAAGGCCATCACTAACCATGTATTAATTCATCCCACTCTGCACTTACAGCCGAACCCAAATCTCATATGGTCACCTCACTCACCCTGCAGTCACTCCTTTTACTGAACTCTCACACTGTTGCATTGCTCACCATGCAGTCACATGGGCACTCTTGTCACCCACACAGTAAAAAAATGTAAATTGATACTTGTATAGCGCACTACTCACCCACAAGGGTCTCAAGGCGCTTGTACGAATACCGCTAGTGGAACCCATCCTGGCTTTCCCTGTGAGGCGTCCACTCCTGGGCACCCCCAAGGTGGAGGCCAGGCATCCTTAGCGTTGTGGGGGCCGTTGTGGAGATTAAGCAAGCTATTGCCCAGAGTTGCAGAGTGGGACTCCATGATTGGAATAGGCACCAAGGCGAGAATTATCAGGTCCGTGGAATTTTGAGCCCAAGACCCGCCGAGGCAGGGAATTGAACCCTGGTCCTGGGCTAGACCTCTGCATCAGGGTCTGCCGCTCTAATCATTGAGCCACACTTCTCCAGTGCAGAAGGTTAAAGGGCCTGGTACAAAGAACATGTACCATGAACATCACAGAACTGAGTGTGAGTAAACTACGAGTAGCGCTATAAAAAAATTAAATGTTTGTCAGAAAGGTGCTATAGAGAGATGAGGTGAATTGTTGGTGAGTGGTAGTGAGGGAATTCATGGAGAAGGTGGAAAGACCGTTGCACCGTGTGCGACCAGTGCTAGGACCAGCCCTGGCTGGGAGTCTTAGCCCCCTCCCAAAGTTTGGGTCTAGTAGATCCCCTGCTTCTGCCTATTATTATTTACATATGTAGTCTGCTACTGTTACCAAAAGGTGTCCTGGGGCTAATGACCATCTGCTGCCTGAAGGCAAACGAGAAACAAACAGAAGGGGAAGGAGAACCAGCCAAATGGGGTGACCTACAGAGCATAGAGCCAGGTTTTTACATCTTCCTAAAGGATAATAAATTCTTGGTGGAGCGAAGCAAAGGAGGGTGCAGGTTCTATAACTGCACGGCCTGCACCAAAACAACGAGACAGACAATTCATGCCTTCCTGAATTAGGGAACAATAAGCAGAGTGGCACCGGGCGAGAGCAGCATATGGGTCCGACCCGTATGCTCCATGAGGAGAGATGAAAGAACAGCACGGGAGTGGGAGAATTCGATTGAAGAGGTCAGGGATGAGGTGAAATGTGAAGTTATGACGCGAAGCGCAGACACGCAAGAAGTGAGTATGAGCAAAAGTTGAGGGCTACTGTTAAACTGTGAGATAAGATAGCTGAGAGATGATCTGTGACCTAAAAAGATAATTTGATACGACATAGGTGAGGGACAGCAGGGATAGAGCAAGAGAGGGAGTATGGGGTGTGTGCTGAGCAGTGATTAATTTGTAATACAACATATGCCAGGGCCCTCACCAGTAAGTCATTGCAACTTTAACCACCCACCATTGCCTGGCCTGTGCGGCCAATGACAATACCTATGCAACAACCAACCATAACACTCATACAAGTGTGACTATTCAGACTATTTCAAGCCCCCAAAGCTATAAAGAATGGCATAGGTGTCAGGAGGTTATCATTTTTAGTGTATATTGAATTAATAAACAGCTGTTCTGCTCATCCCTAAATTACACAGACAGAGCCACCATCTAGAAGTCTGTCATAGTGCCAGTGTGCATAATTAAGTGCCAGTGCGGAGCACCGAAAACCACCTGCTCAAATTAGGCACTGGTGCTGAGGTAACAGGGGAGAGGGACATTAGTTCAAGAAGGTGTGGAAGACAAAGGGAAGATGTGAAAGATGAATGGGCGGGCTGGAGAGGTGTAAGATACAAATAGACAAAAAATTGAATCGAGAGACTTGAGGTGAATGAGAAGTGATGATGTGCATGGGAGGTGACGGGGCCAGTGAGGCCATGAGATAAATGCGAAAGACTGTTAGAGATGAGGGCAGTGAAAAGACAGAATGGCAAGAGGTGATTAAAGGTGAAGTGAGAGGTTGAATCAGGAGTTTAGAAGTTGTAAAAAGGAGTAAAATAAAATGGCCTGCAATGTGAGAGAGGGATCAGGGGTTGGGAGAGGAGAGAAGAGAGGGATGGAAGGAACTGGGTGAGAGGAAAGGGGCATGGGTAAACTGCTTAACTCTGCACAAGGCCGCCAGGGTTTGAAGGGACCCTTGCTGCTCCCGGCCAGGGCGAGGTGAGCTTCTAATGTGGCAGCGCGTATTCGTGCGGAGTGGTAGGCCCTTCACAAAGTTTGACTAGACATCTTTCTGATGTTAATTGCTGTATTTTGGTTATAAACTGGTACTGATGGGGTGAAATCTTTCCTCAGTGTTGCTGTGTTTAAAAAAATTCAAAATAATAAAGCAATGCTATCCCGAAATACGTGGCATCACAGAACATTATTTACATTTTCTACCCACACAATTTAGTCAAGCCTGTGGCATAATTTGGTCCTCACCTGCCTCATAATTCCAGTAGCCCTGCCTACAGGTTTAGAAATGTTTGTCAGGAGGGGGTCCTTACGCCTGAAAATGTTGACAGGGGGGTCTCGCCATCCAAAAATTTGAAGACCTCTGCCCTACAGTGTGAGGAAATTCCTGCCGCCGCGAAGATCGAGATCGTCGCACCACCTGTTGCCGCTGCAAGAACCGACGCTTTGTTCACTTGCAGAACGCATCACTCCGGTACGGGAAGATTACTGTTGCTGTGAAAATCGTCGCCGACCCTGTTGTTGCTGGGTGAGGTCGCCGCGCCACTTGCTTGCGGACCACATCACGTCGCTGTGAACATCGTCGCAGAGCCATTGCATCGAGGGGCTGCGAGAGGAGAAGATCGACGCTGCGCTGTGCATCGCCGCCGTCCTGAAGATCGTCGCATCGGGCCTGTGCGAGACGCTTCCTACCGATCCTGCGCACCGGAATCCATACAAGGTATCTCCTCCCTCCCGATACATACCAGATTTCTCGCAACACGCCCGCTGAGTTCAGCTGGGCTGTCGCATAGCCTCCCCAGGGTCTCAGGAGTGACGCATCGCTTGTTTTTCAATGCTGCAGCTTCCACTTGGAACTTTTATCGCATCTACAGGTACTTTGGGCTAAACGTAACGCAAGTGTGGATTATTTTGACGCAAACCCTACAACTCTTTTAAAATCATATTCTGGACCTGTGTATGTTGTATTATTGTCGTTTTGGTCTTGTGTACTTTAGATAAAGATTCTTTATTTTCTAAACTAATGTGGAGTCCATTGGTGGTGTTTTCACTCTGTTACTGTTGGTACAAATACTTTACACATTGCCTTTGATAAGCCTGTCTGCTCGTGCCAAGCTACCAAGGGGGTGAGCAGGGGTTATGTAAATGTAAATGTACAGGAATTTATATAGTGCAAATCACCAACCGGTCTCTAAGCGCTTGCTTAGGGAACCCGTCCTGGTATTCCCCTGTGAGATAACCCCGGCAGGGTATCCACAAGGTGAAAGCCAGGCATCCCACCACGAGGGGCCGTTGTGGAGATTAAGCAAGCTATTGCCCAGAGTCGCAGAGTGTGAACCCGTGAATCAAGTAGGCACCGGAGCGAGAATTGTCGAGTCCTTGGACATTTTTAGACTCAAGACCCCGCCAAGCCGGGAATTGAACCCTGGTCCCGGGCTGACCTCTGCTTCCAGGTCTGCCTCCTCTAACCAGTGAGCCACACTTCTCTAAAGAGTGTATGCCCCTTACCCTGAATAGAAGCAAGGATCCCTATTTGGACATTGGTTCCTACCTTTGCCAACTAAAGACCTCCAGATCTGACATTGGTGGCAGCGGTGGGATTTAAACTTGTATTTGTACTTGACCCACAGTAATTGGTGTACATCACTAGTTTACTGCAGACCACTACGCAACCACATAACGTGTTTTGATTTTTGGTTCTATTTTTGATCAAAACCCTGAAAGTATCCATGCATCATGTCTCAGAATGGTAAACCAGCAAGTGAGGTTGCAGAACTGGAGTTTGATATTGAAATGTTAAGTGATTACAAAGTAGGTCAACTCAAGCAGTTCTGCAGGAGCTTTGGATGTCCCATGAAGCGCCGCCCCAAGAAGGAGGAGCTATAAAAGGCCTTAAGGGCCTGGTGGGAGACCAAAGAGGCTGGGGAGACAAATGGGGCAAAAGTGGATGAGGATGCAGAAGGCGATGGTTTCAGGTCACAGGATCTGCCTGTGTCCAGAGCGGCCTCCAGGGCTGGCAGCAACCATTCCGCTAGAGGTTTTTCCCCAAAAGGGGTTGGAGGAAAACCAAACGGTTAGAGATCATGAATTGGAAGTCATGAGAATCCAGATAGAGCAATTGGAAGTAGAGAAAGAAAAGGAAAGGATGGCAGAGGAGCGCAAGAAGATGTATGCCTTGGAAGAATTGAAATTAACCTTGGCATATGAATTAAGAATGAGGGAGCTTGATTTGGAGCTCAAGAGGCTTGAGGCCATGAGTTTCTCAGCTGAAGAAGAAAAATGGGTAGCTCAAGAGGTGAGCTTTGCTGAGTTGGAGGTGGAGTCCAGCTCAGATGGTGGCAGCAAGATTATAGTTTCTAGCGCTGAGAGGAAGGTACAAACACCCAAAGATGTGGCGCCTGACTTGAGGGAGGGGGTTGACATACATCAGGGGGTTCAGGTTTATGATGTAGTTCCAGTGGTGTGCGGTGTCCCTGAAGTAGATCGGGGGACTGACACAGGGGATCATATTCCTAGTGATGGAAGGGATACTCTACTGACTCTAGATGATAGGTGCAGGGAGAGGGTTTCCCCATGGTAGAAGCCTTGGTGTGTGAGTGTGGAGACCGCCCAGAAGAGTGTGGGTTGTGGGACAGAGACAGTAGGACACTGTCTTGCCAATCTCAGGAGAGTGATGTTGGGTACTTGTGTGAGGCACTGGAGGGTGAGGCAAAGGGTAGCTTGGTTAACAACTGTGGGGGGCTTTATGATTCATTTGTTGGAGAGTATATTTAAATCCCTGTTTTCCAGGAGCTATGCCAGCACCCGGTGGAGTGTGAGTTCTCTGATTCCAGAGAGTTTGCTTTGGAGACAGACCTCTTGGTGGATTCCAGAGAGTCTGAAGAGGCATTGGGGAGTGATCCGAAAAGGAGTGGCCCGGATATCTTCCAGACCTGTGAGGTGAAAGAGGTTCAGTGTAGCCCCGTTAGGTCCCAGTGTAGTGGGAGAGGTGTAGGGGCTCACGTCCTGTCTCAGTGGAGAAGGAGTGAGTGTAGGACTGCGTGTCCCAAGGTGCCCGAAACCCAGTCTCAAGGCCTGGAGGGTTCCTTAAGGGAACACCAGGTTGGGAGCCTAGAGGGCGCTAGTAGGCCACTTGAGGATGATCTCCTAGTGACTGGTGCACGGGGAGTGCCTGTAACCAGGCTCTATCAGTTCTGGTGTCTGGCAGTGCCACTCCAGTTGGGAGGGTGCAGAAGTCCAGGCTGAGGGGTAAGAGGGGGAAGGAGTCCCCAGTGGGAGAACCAGCGGGTCAGGGGCCAGCCAGAAGGGCTGAGTCACCGGTGAGTGACCATGGTGGCCTCACTTCTGTCCTGGGGGATCTTCCCGCACTGTCGGATGGACAGGGGTCGGGAGATCTGCGCAAGGCAGACTGGGGTGACACCCGAGTTGTGTGTCACCCTCGGGGGGCATATGTGCTCCCAATGTAATCCTGGTACCCCGGGCAAGTGCAGAACCGCAGATACTGGTCCCTGGGTTGGGAGGCCAGGTTCAAGAACTGCCTGACCTGGAGGGAAGGATATCTGTAAGCAGTATCCTGACCGCTTTTGCTTCCAGGGGTACCACCCCAGTTGGGGGGGGTGCAGCCCTCTGGAAAAGGGTGCAGAGGGAGGGAGTCCACGTCTTTGACCCCGGGGCAACCTGAGGGTTTAGACCCTAGGTTGGGAGACCAGTTGCTGGAAAGAGGTCCTGAACTCGTAGGAGAGTTGTGTTCTCAAGGTGACTCTCTTGGGAGGAGAGGACAGGACCCCAGAAGGACAGGTAGGGGGAGGAGAGCCTCGCCCGTGACCTCGGTCAGCCTAAGGGTACAGACCCTGGGCTGGCGGGCCAGTGTCAGGATGCCCTACCTGACTTGGCAAGAGGGAGAGTGGAGGAGAGGTGCCAGGCACCTGGGGCTACTGCCCCCCACTCTCTGACGCCACTGAGGTTAGAGAGGCCTGACAGGCATGAGGCCTGGCTCTCATCACTGACAGCAGTCAGTGGCCCCTGTGGGTGGTTGTCCAGGTGGACAGGGTTGCCCCTGGAAGGGGGCAGGAGTCACACCCCGCGGGTGGACTGGGCCACACCGTTGTGTTGGCCAGGTGGGTACTTTGCGAGTCCCCAGAAGTCCTGGTGTGCCAGGCAAGTGTTCAACCGCAGGGGTTGGTCCCTGGGTTGGGAAGCCAGGTTCAGGTGTTGCCTGACCTGAATGGAGGGACATCTGTAAGCAGTGTCCCTGCCAGTTTGTCTTCTAGGGGTACCACTCCAAGTGGGAGGGTACAGAACTCTGGAAGGGGGTGCAGAGGGAGGGAGTCCTCGCCTCTGACCCCAGTTCCCCTGGAAGGTTTAGACCCTAGGTTGAAGGGCCAGGTCCGGGGGGGTCCCCCCTGACCTGGAATCCCAGTAGCAGGATAGAACCCCTAAACCGGTGGGTGAATGGTGCAGGACACCTGCCACAGGTGCCCTGACTATTCTAGGAGGGGGTACCACTCCAGGTGGGAGGGTACAGAGCCCCAAGTAAGGGGAGGACCGGATGTGGGGTAGCCCACCCCAGCTTCCTGTCCAGCCGCCGGATACAGGCCCGGGACTGGTGGGTCAGTGCCGGGATGTCAGACCTGACCTAACCGGGGGAGAGTGGACAAAGGGTGCCAAGCACCTGGGGCTACTGCCCCCACCCTCTGACGCCACAGGGGTTTGAGAGCCCTGAGAAGCATAAGGCCTGGGTCTCATCCCTGACCACTGTCAGTGGCCACTACGGCTTGCTGTCTGTCTGTTGGGACACACCTGTGAGCAAGTTAAGTTTAGGTGCTGCACAGATGGTGTCCACAGGTGAGGAGAATGGTTCCTCATGGGTTGGCTTGGTGGACCCTGAGAGTATGGATAGAGTGATCCAACTGGTTTCAGGAAGGCGTAGAACAGGAATAGTGCCCTGCTGTTTGGGCCACTTTCCGTGTTCTATCGCCCTAAGCAGGGGATCCCATTGAGGTATCGTTTGGTCTACCCTGGCTTTAGGCTGGAAGGGAGTTTTGTTGGAAATGGTCCTTTTTGCAAGGTTATCCCCAAACTTTTTGCTTCTTCCTCCCTTCTTTTTCCTGACCTGTGGTTGTTTGCAATAGGACTCCGGGCACTTTACCACTGCTGATCAATGCTAAAGTTCATATGCTCTCCCTATTGTAAATTGATGTATGGATTAATGTTTCCATGATTGGCGTGTTTGGTTTACTTGTCAAACCCTAGTGCTGGGCACTGAGTGTGCCCAGGGCTTGTAAATCCAAATGCTGCTAGTGGTTTTGCAGCACTGGTTGTGCCACCCACAGAAGCAGCCTTGTAAAATGTGTCTAAGGCCTGCCATTGCAGAGCCTGTGTGCAGTCTGGGACTGCCATGTTGACTTGGTAAGTGCACCCACTTGCCAGTCCCTAAACCTTCCCTTTTCTTCATATCAGACACCCCTATGGTAAGCCCAAGGGCAGGGTGCATTGTAAGTATAAGGTAGGACATGCCCTGGTGTGTGTGGCATGTCCTAATAGTGAATTACAACCATTTTTGTTTTTCACTATTGCAAGGTTATCTATTTTCCAGAGGCCAAAAGGGGCAGTTACATTATTACATTTTATAATCCTAACTGACACAGGGAACATGGTAGAAATTTGAGTTTAGTGAATGTCTGACAAATTATCGAAATTCAGATTATCGACATACAATAATATCAGAACAAAAATATCGAAATCACTATTATCGACTTCCTATACTTAACTATATATGTACAAAAATATCGATATCTTAATATCAACATACACAAACATCGTTTACATTGATATCGACTACTTTTACATCGGTAAACATAAATATCGATTTCTAAAAAATATATAGACATTAAATATAATATCGACATCAAAAATATCGTGAACTAACATATCGGATTTTCTACAATATCGACATTTTATATACATCTCTTTGCACACTTATTTAACTTTTTATATGTTTTAACATCTAAATAAACACACACTACTGAAATTAACACTATTGTAACACTATTACATCTTCTAAACTATGCTATTTGTATCATTATATCACCTACACATATAAAAATATTCTATGCTATTTTTATAATTTTATAATGTATTTGATTTTTCACTTCTATTACAAAGTAATCACAACTGAAATTCAAATATACTAACTAACCAATGACAAACCTGATTTTTAAAATAAACCAATAGCAAACTAATTACTAATGACACTCCCCTATATAAACAATTAAACTCTAAACACAAACTACTTGCTAAAAGTCACTGAAGGAGATTCATCTCTCTCTGAATTGCTGCACACCAACAAGAAAATCAAGACTATCAACCTACAATTACATCTTCAAAGTAAGTAAATAAAATTGAAACTGCATTAATTGCTACTATTACTTTACTTACCTGCTAAATACCCAGTGCTCCTTTTCTATTCGTACTACTTAACATGCAAATAAATTATATATAACAATTTTTTATAGATACTACGACTACAGAATATTCTACACAAAATAACTGTGAACAAAAGCATAGGAATACAGATTATAATAACTATGTAAGTAAATTGACAGTTTTTAATTATTTGTAAATAAATCTAAACACACTGAAAGTATGACATTTTTCCCACATATTTCATTTTATTTTCCAGATTCTATTACTGAAAACTGCACTACTAATGAACTAAGGACATCATTACTATTTCTACCTGACATTTTACTAAGTAAGTATTTGTAAACTGAAATAAAGGTGGAAAAAACTTACAAACATTTTCACTTGTTCTAATCAGTTTGTATTATATATTGTTTTTTTACAGAGCTAACACTACAAATAGATATACAGAAATTATACAGATCTCCAAAATCGGATTTATAAATATACAAATCACTAAGTAAGTATATTAAAGCACATAATTACCCGCTAATCTGTTAACAACCTACCAACATGGTGAATATTCTAACACATATGTTCCTTATTTTTTTAAGATAACACTACAAACTACTCTCCAGAAGCCGAAGAAACAACTATACTGGCAAACACCAACAAAAATAAAAATGTAAGTATCTTCACAATGTAAATCATAAATCTACACTTATTAGTATCCACTTTTGTAGTCGAAATTAGCTGTAACATTGTAAATATACACAAAAATTGTTTAGTAATATACTATTTTCATGTTTTTCATAACAGCTACAACAACATCACAAACCAGTATCCCCAACAAAAGAATAAAGCAGATCCTAATTTTGCAGTGAATTATAAAACACGTAAGTATATACATTCATACTTATCACTAACTTAGATTAATTATCACATTTTAATTGACATTAACTATTATGTATATATTTTTTAGATATACAAAGTACAAAATGACCGAAGGAGCTGAATTTGTTACCAGCCAGAAAGGAAAACTATTACTGTGCTACATGGGTTACACTTATACACAAGAAAAGCAATATGGCATGAAAGTTAATTGGAAATGTTGTAAATATTATTCTAACAAGTGCTATGGAAGAGCAACAACTAAAGAAGCTACAGTACTGTATACTAGAGAACACAATCATCCACCAAATGTTACTGAAATAGAAGTTAGAACAGATTTGGAAAATATAAAAGAGGCAAGTACAGGTTCCCAAAAGCAAACAAATGTCATATTAAAAGAAGCCAATCCTAAAATCCCTAAAACTGCCACAACCCAAATGCCAAATATTCTCTCCTTAAAAAGAACTATAGCACGAACTAAAAAAGCTACTACTACTACCACACCACCTCCCAGAACATATCATTATATAAACTTAAATGCTAACCAAATTATAACTTTAAACAAACAACCATTTATAGTTTACGACAACGAAAACAATGACAAAAGACTTATAATTTTTGGTACAAATATGAATTTAGTTAAACTTCAGCAAAGCCAATATTGGATGATGGATGGAACATTTAACATCTGTCCCAAACCATTTTTCCAATTATACACAGTACATAGCCTCTACCACAGCTGCAACATACCACTACTATATGCACTATTACCAAACAAAAATAATTCCACATATATGGAATTATTAAATATTATTAAACAAAAAACAAATGATTTTTCTCCAGAAAAAATCATTCTAGATTTTGAGCAAGCAATGCTCTCAACAATCCTAAAAATCCACCCCATACCTGTATTCAAGGCTGCTACTATCATTTAAACCAGTATTTATGGAGACATCTACAAAAAACTACCCTAAGTGTAGAATAGGCTACTAACTCATCTTTTGCTTTCCAAATTAAAAAACTCATTGCACTTGCTTATGTCCCAGAAACAGACATAGCAGAACACTACAACATTCTTATAGACAGCCCCTTCTACAAACAAAATGAAGCAAAGTTAAGTCCATTTCTCGACTACTTTGAAGACACCTGGTTAGGCAGACTCCACAGATCTGGCCACAGAAGAAACCCCAAATTCCTAATACCCTGGTGGAACGTTTACAGAAGCACCTTAAATGGAGAATCTAAAACTAACAACACAGTAGAAGGTTGGCACAATGCATTTGTACAATCAACTGGCAGAACAAAACCTACTCTAGAACATTTTATTAAATGCCTACAGAAAGAACAAAGCTACCAGTAATTCAGAATGGACCAATCTATAACTGAACTAGTCCCTAAAACGTCAAAACAAAATAAGCAAATGCACAAATACCTAGAAGAACAAGTAAAACTGTACCCTAGTACAAAAGGCATATAATACTTAAACATCATTGCCAAAACGCTACTCTGAATAATTAACAAAAATAAATAAAGCCCTAAAACTATCACCTAACGATGCAAAACATATCAAACGTGACCTTCAAAAGTATTTATTGTATGCAATATATAGAGATATTATTCACATATATGTACACATTAAAACAAAATCACAACTAGAAAACAATTCCATATTAATAATCACATTACCCACCCACAAAAGATAACAAAGAAATGACTTACCAATCATGTTGTAAATCCAATGACGTCCTTCTCCACCAAAGTAATCCAGGTAGTGCAAAAGTAACCCCCAAAAAAATGTAAAAATACAACTGTTCCCAAAATAAGAAATCCACGTTGTGAAGAGCCATCAAATAACCATAAAAAACCAGAAAAAGTAAAAAAATTAAAGAATCGCTCCAGGAAAACCGAAAAATGTAAAGAAGTGTTTGTAAAGCAGTGGTGAATAAAACAAACAAACACTTCCTTAAAAAAAAACGGAACTTCCGATGTAGCGTACACCTATGACAAAAACATAGAAAAAAGACATTCCCACCCAGATAAAGTAACACATAATTAAGTTCTAACATTGTAAAAAACATGATTTAGCTAGTACATATACTGTAAACTTATAAAAAGTAACTCTATAAACAATCAGTTAACTAAGTAAAACTACGTGTATGTACCACACGGAAATATTAGTTTTCTAAATCTAAAACACAACTCCCTCACATTTAACAACACTAAATATAAGGTCACTACTCTCAAAACATCATTAAAAGACACATAAAACATATTAAATAAACCTTACCTGAAGCGACGTGAAGTGTCTCCCAACCGCGAGCAGCTCTTCATCCAAATCACCCAAAACGACCTAACCCGGTTACAAAATAAAGAACCCAAAAGCAATAAAATAGTCCAAAGTATTAAATATATCAATACTTTACTAAATTGCCTAAAATAAATAAAAAATAGCTATTATTGTGAAAAAATATTTACTTTTGTCCTACTCAGATTTGATGTACAAATATGTATAAAAACATATTAAATATTTATTATGAAAATAATAATATTTATTTAAACAATGTATAGAAATATTACTAGATTGTCACAAAATATCAAAATGTTAAAAATGTGTTAACAAAATTTGTGACTTATATTATAAACGTTTTATGTTTAGAAATGAAGCTGAAAATAATTATTTTGAATCAAAAAATTGTTATTACTACATTTTTTTTAAAATGTACAATATGTAAAAGTATACAAAATAATATTACATATTAATAAAGATAATTTAAAAATATATAATGCTTCTGTAAATTTGCTTGTCATTGTGTTTAGAAAATATGATCATAAAAACCAAAGTTTCATAAATGTGAATTTGTTATGATTAAAATTGTTATCTCAGAAAAAATAAAAAACATAATAAATCATGTTGAACTATTTTTATTATTGTGTTACTATAATCTAACAATCTTATTATATAGAAAATGTCCAATGTATATAAAATTTGAGTAGATGTTGGACACTAATTAATTAATAATTACTTTTCCAACTCCAGTGTACATTAAATTTGAGTAGGTGCTGGACACTAATTAATTAATAATTAATATTCCAACTCCAGTCTACATTAAATTGGAGTAGGTGCTGGACACTAACTAATTAATAATTAATATTCCAACTCCAGTCTACATTAAATTGGAGTAGGTGCTGGACACTAATTAATTAATAATTAATATTCCAACTCCAGTCTACATTTTAATTTTGTAGGTGCTGGACACTAATTAATTAATAAATAATATTCCAACTCCAGTCTACATTAAATTACAGTAGGTGCTGGACAGTAATTAATTAATAATTACTATTCCCACTCCAGTCTACATTAAATTGGAGTAGGTGCTGGACACTAATTAATAAATAATTAATATCCCAACTCCAGTGTACATTAAATTGGAGTAGGTGCTGGACACTAACTAATTAATAATTAATATTCCAACTCCAGTCTACATTTAATTGGAGTAGGTGCTGGACACTAATTAATTAATAATTAATATTCCAACTCCAGTCTACATTTAATTTTTGTAGGTGCTGGACACTAATTAATTAATAATTAATATTCCCACTCCAGTCTACATTAAATGGGAGTAGGTGCTGGACACTCATTAAGTAATAATTAATATTCCAACTCCAGTCTACATTTAATTTTTGTAGGTGCTGGACACTAATTAATTAATAATTAATATTCCCACTCCAGTCTACATTAAATGGGAGTAGGTGCTGGACACTAATTAATTAATAATTAATATTCCAACTCCAGTCTACATTAAATTGGAGTAGGTGCTGGACACTAATTAAATAATAATTAATATTCCAACTCCAGTCTACATTAAATTGGAGTAGGTGCTGGACAGTAATTAATTAATAATTACTATTCCAACTCCAGTCTACATTTAATTGGAGTAGGTGCTGGACACTAATTAATTAATAATTAATATTCCAAATCCAATCTACATAAAATTACAGTAGGTGCTGGACACTAATTAATTAATAATTAATATTCCAGCTCCAGTCTACATTAAATTGGAGTAGGTGCTGGACACTAACTAATTAATAATTAATATTCCAACTCCAGTCTACATTAAATTGGAGTAGGTGCTGGACACTAATTAATTAATAATTAATATTCCAACGCCAGTCTACATTTAAATTTTGTAGGTGCTGGACACTAATTAATTAATAAATAATATTCCAACTCCAGTCTACATTAAATTACAGTAGGTGCTGGACAGTAATTAATTAATAATTACTATTCCAACTCCAGTCTACATTAAATTGAAGTAGGTGCTGGACACTAATTAATTATTCATTAATATTCCAACTCCAGTCTACATTAAATTGGAGTAGGTGCTGGACACTAATTAATTAATAATTACTATTCCAACTCCAGTCTACATTAAATTGGAGTAGGTGCTGGACACTAATTAATTAATAATTAATATTCCAACTCCAGTCTACATTAAATTGGAGTTATATTATGTTATGTTAAAATGCGTTTGTATAGCGCTCGGCTACTCTAAAAGAGTGTCCCGGTGCTTTCCACAGGCTGAGGTGTAGAACAACATAACAAGAAAAACAGATTCCAAAGAAGAAAAAACCCACCTAAACAGAAAGATTAAAAAGCCAAGTCTTCAATTTTTTTCTGAATTGAAGCAGATTGGGGGTACTGCGAAGTGCCAGCGGGAGCGAATTCCACAGCTGGGGGGCCTTGAGGCTAAAAGAGCGCCCCCCAATGCGGGCCTTCCTCACACGTGGGACCACAGCAGTGAAAAGGGATTCAGAACGCAGTGAGCGAGCAGGGCGATAGAAGGCCAATCTCTTCTGCAGATATCCCGCGCCTGAGCCAAACAGAGCTTTGTGCATCAGCGTCAGGGATTGAAACATAATCCGTTTCCGGATCGGCAGCCAATGAAGCGTCTGCAGCAGCCCAGAAGCCCGTGTTCGTCTATGCAGACCAAAAATCGCACGGGCTGCAGAATTCTGTGCCACCTGCAAACGTTGGACCAAGTAATCAGGAAGGCCTAAGAAAAGGGCATTGGCATAGTCCAGCCTAGATCCGATAAGCGCCTGCACCGTAATCCGCCTGTGCTCCGCAGATAATAGAGGAAGAAATTTGAGGAGCATTTTCAGAATGCCCAAACAAGTGCCGGACAGGCCAAGAACGTGCGCTCTCAAAGAGAGCTTGTTATCCAGCTTAACACCAAGGTTCTTGGCAACCAAGGAGGATTGTGCCGGGGGACACATGGCAGCCGGCCACCATTGCCGCCACTCAGGATCGTTGGCACAGCCGAAAAATAGAACCTCCGACTATTCCGCTGGAACCACCCAAAGACCATGTCTAGGCAGTCCCAAATTCTCTCCCCATCAAATGGCTGATCTTTGCCACATGTGAAGAGGAGTTGCGTGTCGTCGGCGTAGGACCCGATCTGGGCTCCGTAAGCCTCCACCGCAGCCGCCAGAGGGGAAATAAAGATGTTAAATAACGTCGGGCTCAACACAGAACCCTGTGGAACCCCGACTCCCAATGGCGGCATCTCGGCGGAGCTCTGGGAAACCCAGACCGTCTGGCGGCGGCCCTCCAGAAAGGATGTAAACCATCTGAACACCGTCCCCCTTAGGCCGATGTCATAAAGCCTGGCGAGAAGCGCCTCATGGGGGACGGTGTCGAAGGCCGCCGACAGGTCCAACATGACTAACATGGCCTTGCCACCCACATCCAAGGTCTCCCTGATGATCTCGGAGACCTCCACCAACGCCGTTTCCGTGCTAAAATTCGGACGGAAACCGGATTGGGATGGATGGAGCAAATTGTTGGATTCTAAGAAGCTCGACAAGACGCCATGAACATGTTTCTCAGTGATCTTGGCCAAAGCCGGGAGCAGTGAAATTGGCCTATAATTGGCCAGAACCTCGGCATCAAGACCAGGCTTTTTCAGGAGGGGGATCACCATCGCCCTTTTCCAGGTGCGTGGGACACTCCCTTCCCTCAGGGAGGCATTGAGGATCGGGTTGACCAGAGGCTTCACCACTGCCGCCATCCCGGCCAAAAATTTGGCGGGGCAGGGGTCAAGTGGCGAGCCAGATTTAAGGCTGGCCAGCAGAATCCGGGACGCATCACTGGAGACAGGTGGAAAGTCCGCCAGTACTGCCGTAGACACGGACGAGGTTTCGAGTCCTGACCCGGGGCCACAGCAACCCTCCTCCAAGCTCTCCGAGAAGGAGGCCTGAATTGCCTTGATCTTGTCGGTGAAAAAAGTGGCAAGATCACACGCCCACGCATCAGATGATACTGGCGGGGGTGAGTGGGAGCTTGGGGACGTGAACTCCTTCACAATCGTGAAGATCTCCTTACAGGAGTTCGCCGACGCCTCAATCCTCCTGGCAAGGTATTCCCGCTTGGCAACAAGAATGTCGCGGTGATAAGCCTTCACAGCCGACCTATAGGCGAGTTTAGCCTCCCCATCATATTGAAGGCGCCAGGCACGCTCAGCAACCTTACATTGGCTGCGAGCCACACGCAGCGCCTCCGTAAACCACGGCGCAGATTGCCGTATCGCCGTGGACCGAGGTGTTACCCTAGGGGCAAGATCGTCCAACCTCTCAGTCAGCCATCGCTGCAGAGCCTCAGTGTCTCTTTCCGGATCCCCCGAGAGATGGCAAGGATGTTCCGTGAGCGCCTGCTCCAACATAGCAGGGGTCACTCTGTGCAATGCTCTCGAGGCTGTCCTGGGCACCGTGGGGGCGCAGGTGTCAGACCGCCCATTCACCAACACGGAAAACCCAATCAGCCTGTGATCCGACCAGAGCACCGGCCGCGTTTCAATGTCAACAATTGGGACTGAAGAGAACACTTGATCAAGGGTGTGCCCTTTCTCATGTGTAGGCCCTGACACAAACGGTGCCAGGCCGAGCGGAGATGTTATATCCAGCAATTTAACCCCATCCGGATCGTCCGTGACATCAAGATGAAAATTGAAATCGCCAGCCAGCAAACAGTGCTGAGCAGACAGCGCCAGCTCCAAAATGGCTGTCTGTAGGTCCTCCCAGAAGGAACCCACCGGGCCAGGTGGCCTGTAGACCAACAGTCCTTTAAGCGCTTGACCCGGAGATAGTCTCAGCATAAAACCAAGGGATTCAGAGCCCTCGATGGAATTCACGGGAAGAACAGAGCAAGAAATGTTCTTCCTCACCACCACAGCAACTCCGCCCCCCCTTCCCTTAGCTCTATCATGGCGGAAGATGTTATAGGTAGAAGGGATAGCAGTGAAGATATCCGGATTGGACGCCTCTCCCAACCAAGTTTCGGTCAAAAGCAGACATAAAGGGTTTTCCCTGACAAGAAGATCGTAAATATGCAGGGCATGACATCCCACCGACCTTGTATTAAGCAGCAGACAAAGATGTTTTGCGTGCGCCTCGGTTGTCCTGAGGACGCTGACCGGAGCCCCAATGGGCGACCAGCCGCATGCCGGGCAACGTCGTTTGCCCTTGTGACGACCAGGAAATACAGAGCGACACAAGCTAGATGTGGTACGCATGGCGCGAAGCGTCGCCGAGGTATAGTGAATCATCCTCGCACACGCCTGACCGGAGTCCACCGCCGCCCCGCCGCCTCCGGGACGCTGACGGGCGCAGACGGGCAGGACTCCGGCACGACTCAGGCTAAGCGAAGGCGTCCACCTGCGCGTCACGCTGCGCGTGAGGGAGCGACTTTAAATAGGCTCTCCAGTGAGCCCTTGGCGCGCGAGTCCGCTCAAAGATGGCGGCCGCCGCCGAAAAACAAGCCCCAAACCAAGATGGCGCCCGAAATGGAATCCCAGGACCCGGACCCACCAAAGTGGTGGTGCTTTGGAGGCACAGAGGTGCACTTTTTAAATGCAGTAAGGGGAGCGGGGCTCAGGCTACAAGCAACCAGGATAAAAACAGGGGTAAGTTAAACACAAAAGGTAACCCAAATAGAAAACGAAGGGAGATTAAAAAAGCACAGCGCTAGTCCAGCGCGCTCGCAGCAGTGTGGTAGGTGGTAGAGACCACCGCCACACGAAGGACCGCCTTAAATAGGCTCTCCAGTGAGCCCTTGGCGCGCGAGTCCGCTCAAAGATGGCGGCCGCCGCCGAAAAACAAGCCCCAAGATGGCGCCCGAAATGGAATCCCAGGACCCGGACCCACCAAAGTGGTGGTGCTTTGGAGGCACAGAGGTGCACTTTTTAAATGCAGTAAGGGGAGCGGGGCGCAGGTGCTGGACACTAATTATTTAATAATTAATATTCCAACTCCAGTCTATATTAAATTGGAGTAGGTGCTGGACACTAATGAATTAATAATTAATATTCCAACTTCAGTCTACATTAAATTACAGTAGGTGCTGGACAGTAATTAATTAATAATTACTATTCCAACTCCAGTCTACATTAAATTGGAGTAGGTGCTGGACACTAATTAATTAATAATTAATATTCCAACTCCAGTCTACATTAAATTGGAGTTGGTGCTGGACACTAATTAATTATTAATTAGTATTCCAACTCCAGTCTACATTAAATTGGAGTAGGTGCTGGACACTAATTAATTATTAATTAATATTCCAACTCCAGTCTACATAAATTGGAGTAGGTGCTGGACACTAATTAATTAATAATTAATATTCCAACTCCAGTCTACATTAAATTACAGTAGGTGCTGGACAGTAATAATTAATAATTACTATTCCAACTCCAGTTTACATTAAATTGGAGTAGGTGCTGGACACTAATTAATTAATAATTACTATTCCAACTCCAGTCTACATTTAATTGGAGTAGGTGCTGGACACTAATTAATTGATAATTAATATTCCAAATCCAATCTACATAAAATTAGAGTAGGTGCTGGACACTAATTAATTAATAATTAATATTCCAACTCCAGTCTACATTAAATTGGAGTAGGTGCTGGACACTAACTAATTAATAATTAATATTCCAACTCCAGTCTACATTAAATTGGAGTAGGTGCTGGACACTAATCAATTAATAATTAATATTCCAACTCCAGTCTACATTTAAATTTTGTAGGTGCTGGACACTAATTAATTAATAAATAATATTCCAACTCCAGTCTACATTAAATTACAGTAGGTGCTGGACAGTAATTAATTAATAATTGCTATTCCAACTCCAGTCTACATTAAATTGAAGTAGGTGCTGGACACTAATTAATTAATAATTAATATTCTAACTCCAGTCTACATTAAATTACAGTAGGTGCTGGACAGTAATTAATTAATAATTACTATTCCAACTCCAGTCTACATTAAATTGGAGTAGGTGCTGGACACTAATTAATTAATAATTAATATTCCAACTCCGTCTACATTAAATTGGAGTAGGTGCTGGACAATAATTATTTAATAATTAATATTCCAACTCCAGTCTACATTAAATTGCAGTAGGTGCTGGACAGTAATTAATTAATAACTACTATTCCAACTACAGTCTACATTAAATTGGAGTAGGTGCTGGACACTAATTAATTAATAATTAATATTGCAACTCCAGTCTACATTAAATTGGAGTAGGTGCTGGACACTAATTATTTAATAATTAATATTCCAACTCCAGCCTACATTAAATTGGAGTAGGTGCTGGACACTAATTAATTATTAATTATTATTCCAACTCCAGTCTACATTAAATTGGAGTAGGTGCTGGACACTAATTAATTCATAATTAATATTCCAACTCCAGTCTACATTAAATTGGAGTAGGTGCTGGAGACTAATTAATTAATAATTACTAATCCTACTACAATTTAAATAATTTGATGTAGGTGCTGGACACTAATTAATTAATTAATACTATTTCTACTCCAATTAACGATAATTAGATGTAGGTGCTGAACACTAATTAATTAATTAATACTATTCCTACTCCAATTAACGATAATTAGATGTAGGTGCTGGACACTAATTAATTCCATTTTATTAAATATTAATATTTTTTTTTATATAAATATATTATTTTTTACATGCATTTTAATACACTCCCCACCCTTATCCCCTATAAACCCAATAACCCGCTCCTAAAACTAGATATCTATTATTACATTTTATATTATTTAAATATTTTTTTTAAAAAAAAATTAAAAAAAAATTATTGTTATATTTTTATTATTTAAATTTGTGTTACATACATTTTAATACACTCCCCACCCTTATCCCCTATAAACCCAATAACCCGCTCCTAAAACTAGATATGTATTTTTATAATTTATATTTATTATATATTTTGGTATAATTTTATTTTAACATTTTATCATAACTTTTTATACTAATTTCTGTAATTTTTTAAACTACTTTATTTTATTTTTTCCATTACAAAACAATATTTTGTATTGTCGATATTTTGTCATACGATATTATTGATTTCGATATTTTATAATACTTAGCTATTACGATATTTTTGTATCCGAAATTTATGTTTCCCAATATTATTGACCTTCGATATATTATCTTCGATATTTCGTCTTTACGATATTTTTTTTCTCGATATTATGTCTGATTACCGAGTTGAGTATGCCTGATAAAATACATCTTTTAGCTTAGTTGGTTTTAACATTCTGTGTTTGAAAATACCATTTTTAGAAAGTAGGTATTTTCTTGCCTAACTAGCCAAGCCTGCCTCTGCTGGGGTGTGTATTCCTTGTCTGGAGTTTGAGTGACAGGGCTGGGGGATTCCAGGAGACAGAATGAGTCCGCCCAGTGATGAATAGAGAGATCTGCATCTAGATAGGAGGGAGGAGTTGCACCTGGGACCTGAATAGGACTGTGCCTGCCCCCACAGTGCTGGCTCCACCCCCTGTGGTGCGTCTGATGTCTCTGCCCTGCACTGTGAAAGGAGAGAAGGAATCATGTCAGCAAAGTGCTCCAGGGCTGTGCTTTCCCTCTGCTGTGCTTTCCCTCCGCAATGCTGGCTCCACCACCTGTGGGGCGTCTGATGTTTCTGCCCTGCACTGAGAAAGGAGAAGAAGGAGTCATGTCAACAGAGTGCTCCAGAACTGGTTTGGACTGGGCAACAGCCCCTCTGCCCTCAGAGGACAAAGGATTTTGGGGTAAAAATATTGGGACCCTGATCCCAAGAAATTAGATCATCCTGGAATCACGAAGGAACCTCTGCCAAGGAGAAAGCTGGAAGACTGAAGAGGAAGGACTGTCCTGCTGTGTGCTTGTGGACTGACCTGCAGTTGCTTTGTTGCCAAGGAGAGGGGAAGGACTTTGCTGTGTGCTGTGTCCCCTTGCTTGAAGCGCTCTGCAAGGGCCTGAGGAGAGCTGACCTCCTGTTAAGAAGTCCCAGGAACAAAAGAACTTCACCCCCAGCTTCCCCTTGAGCTCTGCTTTACGAGTTCTGCCCTTTCTAGAGTGCTTGATCCAATTGTGGGGCCTCTGGACGTTGTGCCTGCTGTTCAGGAAGCTGGACAAGGAGAAACTAAGACCATCTGCAAATTTTCACGCATCGCTCGCTTGCGGAGCGCATCTCCGACAGTGCAAGGAAATTCCCACCGCCGCGAAGATCGAGATCGTCGCAGTGCCTGTTGTCGCTGCAAGAACCGAAGTTCGTTCACTTGCGGAACGCATTGCTCCGGTGCGGGAAGATTACTGTCGCTGTGAATATCGTCGCAGAGCCTGTTGATGCTGGGTGAGATCACCGCACCACTTGCTTACGGACCGTATCACGTCACTGCGAACATCGACGCATCGAGTGGCCGCGAGAGTAGAAGATCGACGCTGCGCATCACCGCCGTCCCAAAGATTGTCGCATCGTGCCTGTGTGAGATGCTTCCTACCGAACCTGCGCACCAGAATCCATACAAGGTATCGCCTCCCTCCCCATACAGACCGGATGTGTGGCAACACGCCCGCTGCGTCCAGCAGGGCTGTCGCGTCGCCTCCCCAGGGTCTCAGGAGTGACGCATCACTTGTTTTTCAATGCTGCAGCTTCCACTTGGAACTTTTATTGCATCTACAGGTACTTTGGGCTAAACGTGACGCAACTGTGGATTATTTTGACGCAAACCCTAGAACTCTTTTAAAATCATATTCTTGACCTGTGTATGTTGGATTTTTGTTGTTTTGGTCTTGTGTAGTTTAGATGAAGATACTTTATTTTTCTAAGCTGGTGTGGAGTCCATTTGTGTTGTTTTCACTGTGTTACTGTGAATGTTGGTACAAATACTTTACACATTGCCATTGATAAGCCTGTCTGCTCGTGCCAAGCTACCAAAGGGGTGAGCAGGGGTTATCTAAAGAGTCTATCCCCCTTACCCTGACTTGAAGCAAGGGTCCCTATTTGGACATTGGTACCTACCTCTGCCAACTAGAGACCCCCAGATCTAACACCCACCGCCCCAGGGACGATTCTTATCACTAGGTTTGTGTGTTTATCACAAGTCAATAAGAATTTAGATTTTAGAAGATCAGCCAGCAAAGATTGCAAGATGGCTGAATGTCCAGGCATCCAGCATGATTTGAAATAAGTAGGTTGTGCCAATGCGTAAAAAGGCTTGATACGCTGGGCAGAATCGAGAATATAGGTACGCCCGAAATTTAAAAAGCCCCGTAAAGACTGTAGTTTTTTCAGAGTTGTAGGAGCACGCAGCTGTGCACATTTCTCCAGGAAGTGAGGTGCCAAACCTCGACCTTCATTGTTAAGCTTGTACCCCAGGAACAACACTGTGTGCTCTGCAATGTGTGACTTTGCAAAGGTAAATATTTATAGCCAATGTCCGCAAAATGATAAATTATGCGGTCAACACAACACAAATGCGGCCATAATTCATCGTCTCTGAGATAAATGTCATCCACATATGAACAAGCATCTGGGTCGAGCCCCTCCTAAAGAGAGACTATGCGGGCGGCAAAGACGCCTGGACTGTTTTTATAACCCATAGCTAGACTGTCTGGTTTTAGGTTTAAACCTATAATAACTGATAAAACCCCACTAAAAGCAAAATAGCCCTTACCAGTGAAAACATATAAACACTGAAAAATCACCTGCACATCCACAAACTAAATGCCATTCAAAGAAAGGAAAAAGAGAGTGAAACTCATGTTTTTGCTTCCTGAATGGGCCAATACAATGTAACTTTGTTATACAAGCTAGTAGTAAGAAAGTCTGGACTAACATTATTCTGCTTGAGTTTTGTTGTTTAGGGATGCCACTAAAATATTGTTTCTTCTTCCAATTGTTTTTTTCAGTTTTGTGGTCTTTGGTCTAAAGATGCAGTCTTTAGAAGCATGTTCTAGGTCTTGTTTAATTATTTTAACTGTAGAGACTCAGGAAATATCAAAATCATATCTGATATTTTGGCTGCGTTTGATTTGTTCACTGATAGGTAAAATGGCTAGTTTCATTAGAATCTTTCCTAATATGTGTCATCACATTTACCCACAGAGAATGAGTAAGAACCCTTACTACATCAGCCCCCAGTTTCTAGTTAGTCAGTATTGATAGTGGGTGGATTTCCAACATCTCAGGCTTTAAACATTTAATGCAAGGTATAGTGACAAGTATATGTGAAAAGTGCGCTATCACCAAGCATCTGGGATAGGGGTGAAAACATGACACCAAACTTTTGGAAAAAAAATGGAACGCAGTGTCACTTTGAATGCTCTGCAAAAAAAAGTTATTTCCTGGTTCAACAAAGATTAGAGTGATATTTTTTGTATTTGCAGTGATTCAGCTACGTATATGAAAAAGTTGTGTGATGACCTGTCAAAATTGATACCTGAGCTAAAGTGCTTCCCTGAAAGAGATCCTTGCCACTTATTAGATGGTATGCTGAAAGCATCTTTACAATCTTCAGAATTAATAAGGAATGCTATTGACTTTTTAGTCCCTTCTGGTGCACTGTTTTGTTATGCACAGGAACCAAAACGCAAATATTTATAATTTTGTGCTTTGTGTGTCATCAAAGAAAGAGTACTCTTAACTGTGACCCTTAGCTGATGGTTCTCAGTCCAAGGGGCTATGAATGCTATGTTATCCATGTAGCAACCGTTTACATAATTAATTCTTTGCTGAGGGATGATGCCAAAAGCAAGAAATGTGAGGATCTTTGGTCACATATTGCTAGAGATGTGAAAAAATACACTATACTGCACTCTTAGATTTTTACAGGAAAACATAACTGATGTAGTGAACATAATAAAAAAAACTAGAGTCTGAAAACACCCTTATCTGCCAAGTGTTCAGCATAATTGATGTAGATGTGAAACATCTCCTTGAGAATAGGCTGGGCAGCACCTTTAGTAACTTTGGCACTGCAACATGTTCCATGTTATGGTGCTTGCCACTTGGTAAGCAAAGCAATTGTAAAGAGCAATTCAAGAAATTTTATTTTACAATGTGTGAGAAATGACTTGCAATATTGCTAGAAATGTCCCTTCCCCACCAATCGCATTTGAAGTCAATGAAACCTCACTGTGGTACTCTGTTCTAGATCCCTTCCGTAAAGGGGAATTTCCTCCGTAGTTTCAAAAGTGCTGCTTCATTTTTGACCGCTTCAATAACTCTGAGGGCATCAGCGTCCAGCTCAGCACAAATGTTGCAGAACCTGCCCTGAGAATCGCAATCTTCAAGTGAACCAGTATTGGGCACAGAAAGCTATGTCAGTGGCCAGAGTTAACAGATTGTATACTGGCTGTTTTGACGTTGCTCATCTGAAGTGCCAATGTTGAGTGGGCCTTTCACAGAAGTTTACATGGGATGGAAAGAGCGAATGCACATGACCAAAGACTTACTGAAGAAGTATTGTATGGTGTACTAAAATAAGTTTCATTTAAAAAAAATCTATTTGGACCTCATATACAATATACTTTTACTGTCTATATACCATGCACTATCAGTGCAGAAAGCAAGCAATAATAAAAGCAAAACGTTGCATAAACACTGGAAAAACAATGTTGCTGTTGTTTTTAATGGCATGAAAATGTGAAACCACTGATAACCACTGTTTTTTAAGGTATTGAAATCACTGAAAAAACCCCACCAGAATTTACCAAAAATAGAAACTGAAAACCGGAAAGGCTACCCATAGCCAAATGTCGGAATTGGTGCCGTTTGTCACCACTGGTAAAAGCAGTCCATTGACTACTAATAGAGGACAGATTGTGGACAAAGAAGCCATTGGATATGTCAAGTGTGGTTTTAAACCTTTTTCACACAAGACTATCCACAAGAGCAGAATGGTGTGTATTTTGTACCATGCACGTACGACAATGGGAGTTCAAGTGGCGGTAATCCAATACCAAACGGTACGAGCCATCAGGCTTAGTCACAGTAAAAAGAGGGTTATTCATCATAGACACACATGTTTCAATCACACCGTGATGTTCTAATTGCTCAAGGGTGTCTGCAACGGGAGCATTCGCCTCGCCTCGCCTCGCATGGGATACTGGGGTTGAGGCTGTGGCATAGACCACAAGGGAATCTGATGTCTGGCGGATAATTTGTCCCAACCACAGTGAGTAAGGTACAAAGCCATTGTAAGCACCTTAGCCCATTCTTCTGCAAAATGCAGAGCCTGCTCCTTCGGCACTGTGTGCGCGAAACTAGGGAGGATTACCTCCTCCCCTTGCGGAGCTGCTAAAACATAAGGTGGGGGCCAGTCGACTTCCGCCAACAAAATGTCATAGGTAGTAGTTAGATTCTCCCAAAATACCCCTTTTATAGTACATTATAGGCCACCTTCAATTAAAAGGACAATTTCCAAAAATCTTTCAGGGGCAGCCACTCTAGTGTCGGCTGTCTCAACAACAACGAACGTGTCAGTTGCTGTCACCTTCAGAAGTGGACGTAGCGCCTCCCGCACTATGTTAATCTCCGCCACGCTGTCTAACAGCGTCAGCGCCCATGTCAAGTTCCGAAGCTGTGTTCTCACTATCGAAGCATATCTTGCTGTTAAAGCAGCAACTTCCTTTTTCTGAAACTGGGGCCTCTGACGTGGAGAGTCATCCTGCTTGCCTTTACCGTCTGTCTTGCGGGGTTGCTCTTGCTTCGCACCCCGTCCTCTACCGCTGTTTCCTCCACCGGTGGGTGAGACCTATGAATCCTGAAAGGGTGAAGAGAACGTTGATCAGGAACCTGAAAACGGTCAGTTGACTTAATAGCAGCCCGGTCGCGTAATTCATAAGTGCCCTCAGTAGACACAGGTATTGACAAGGCGGGACGGGAGCCCTGTTTCTGTTGCTTTTTCCCCTGTTTCTTATTCTTATTCCAATTCTGTTTTTGGACAAAGGGGCAATCATCTTTGTCAGACTTCGCCGCCTGAGTTTGCTTTTGTGTTGCCTTGGCAAAAGGCTTAACACCTAAAGTATTACGGCCAATGGTCTTATATGCCGCGGTAATAATTTTTGCCATCTGACGGGGTTCCCTGCATCGGGGACATCGCACAAAGCATTAGACACCTGGAAGCTTACCGCATCTCCCTTAACATTAGCAAGGGCGAGATCGGAAACTACGTCAAACACTCCAACGAGTCTCATTCCCAATTCAACAGCCGCCTCCGGCCCGTGCTCATCTTAAACACGTTTATTGACGGAGGGTAGGACAGCCATTGACAGTGTGCCGAAGCACTTAGTATAGACTGCCGCAAAAATCATACCCCATGTGTTACAGTCAGTTACTTCAGGCACTAAGTCTTTCTGCAAACTAATCCTGTGTTTCTCCACATGAGTTATATTAGGAAATAATGCCTCCAATTGGTCGAATTTCTCGGCAAGCCAAAAAGGCATTTAATCCTTATCCTGGGGACGTTTGCCCATAACAACATTAACCATAACGAGACTAAGCTTCAACCCTTTCAGCCCAACTGGATGCGCAACAACACCAGGGGCCCCACCCTGCATGTTGTGTGAAATGTAATGAGCCAAGGCCTTTATAACCCCTACAGCAGAGGTATAAAGGGTCCTCACTTCACCAACGGGAGCCGTTCCGGCTCGGGGGTGCGGCGTACATCAGCCAAAACAGGCCAAGAAGCGCCTGGGATGGACAAAGGACCTAATCTCACCGCTCTTAAGGAGTGGGGGAGGGCGCCATTAAACCAAACTCGGGGCTGCCAAGCAGAAATCGGAATCTCCTGTGTCCTATAAGGAGTGTACTCCATAGGCAAGACAGTGTGAGTGTAAACATGAAACATATTGGTATCCGCATTGACAGCAGGAAACGTAACTCGTGAGTAGAAAAACTCAAAAGGGTAAGCCGGGTCAGCACTCACAACAAAAACCACTGCCATGCCTTCCAAGGGGACGTTAAAGCCTGCAAATGGTTGCGAACCGCCAACCGACTATGCTGTAGGATTTCAACGTCACCCATTATGACACAGAAGAGAAAAACACAATACTAAGTAATGTAGCAAAACTGAGTAGTAAACCAACAGAAACCGTTTTAAATTATCACGCTTGAAAAGACATATTTAACTATAGGTAGGTTTATCCGTCACCACTGTCAACCGGAAACAATAGTGAGGGGGTGGTGGACAGATATAAGCACTACTCAAGAGTCTCAAAATAAGACCACAACGTTAGGTGTGCCGTGCCATGTCGCAGGGATTGTGCTCCAACACAGAACTGTGCACAGAGACCCAGGACCTCAGTGAACTATGGTGTACTAAAAAACTCACCTTAGTGCCTAGAAACCCTAACCAGCTAGCATCAGTGTCACATTAGCTTTTCGTCCTATAGCAAAGGAACCAATGATTAGACACCCAGAACATGCGACTTAAGTTATACTCAGGAATGGTGGGAAGCAAGATCACTTTTTCGTTATACTCTCATACCAGTCCACAACAGGAGTAAAAAGAGACACAGGAAAAGTTAAAATATTTATTTTAACCACGTGCTCTAAGATGCAATATTTTTGCTAACATAAGCAGACATATGATTAGAAATAATATGGTCAGCATTGTTACAATTCGATAAAACACAAAAGGAGAAATCATATCACAATGATGGTGAAAACTGGTCTTATAGTGCCTAGTATAATACCCTCCCTAGATAGGAACTATGTTTTATAAAATATAGAAGGTCTCTGGACCCCATACCTCTAGGATCAGCAGGAGTGTACCACATCAGAATCTGTAAAAGCTCTCTGTCTCTCTGGAAAAATGGGATTCTTCCAAGTGCCCCAAATCATGCTTACAGTGCAATAATAAAGGCGCTAGAATCACGTTGGCTGCAGCTGCATGTATGTTATGGCTACAACGTGAGCCGATCAGCCTGAACAACAGCTACCTTGTTATAGTAACCTTGAAAGCTTTAGAACACTGTGTGCAGACTAGAGTCTGGATGTCAGTCTAGGGATGCTAAAAACAAGCCATTCTCATGTGAAGCATTTAACGCAGCCTAACTTACAACAACATTTATATGTAGTGTCGTGTGCAAAAGCAGCAAAAAGGTAAAATGGCGTTTAAACTTCTAATAAGCCTATGCTAATATAGCAATGTGCGCAACAAGGTCCAGCCCTCACCAGAGAACGTCCCTCACCAGAGAACGTCCAGGGACTAGGAAATCAGGTCAAGAGAGGGTTAGTAACGAGGTATTTCAAGAGATTTAAACCAGACATAATCCTCCTGCAGGAAACACATCTGATGGGATCACACTGTGCCTTTCTGGGAAGGGGGCATATACCACACTTGCTCATGCTAGGTTTTCCTTGAGATCCAAGGGTGTAGCCATCCTACTTAAAAAAATCCCCCTTTGGACAAATAAAATCTGGACCGATCCATGGGGCACGTTCATGGCAGTACAAGGGACCTGTGGACAGAAAGCACTCACATTAATCAGTGTTTATGCTTCGCCACGACTGCAGGCTGATACTCTAGACCAGGGGTCTCCAACCTTTTCTGTAGTGAGAGCTACTTCTGATCAGTGAAAATCGTCGTGAGCCACCAAAGGCCAATTAACTCGCGCATTTTTCGGAGACACCTCCAACGACTTGCTTCATTGTCTCTAAGCCTAATTTCTTTGTGGCCCATACTGTGGTTTGAACAAAATACACATAGATAGACCTATAGAGCTGTTCAAAGCTGTCAGCAGACTGAAAATCATAACATAATAAACTTAATATCTGTCTCACACCTCATTCACCACACTGCTTCCTTAAAACAAAATGTCAAATCCGACCACACCTCGCGCACGCACACACACCCTCCAGATCACTACTGCACTCACCGGCCTGCTTTCCTCCTGCCTGCATAGGCCATGAGTTTCTGAATCAGTGTAATAATCAAGTCCTTCATTTAACATTCTTCTAAGTAGCACCTCAAGAATCAAGCTATATAGACAGAACATCAATGGGAACAAAGTACATGGGTAAAATCAGGAAAGGACTAATGAGCCTCGTTCAGAAAAATCCCACACTAAAAGAAATTGCATCATCTCATCCACTAAAATTGTAAAGTGCCTGTATTAAATGCATGCCAATAAAAGTACTTAACAAATCAATTTGTTTGGCGTAGCTGTGGTGCAGCAAAACACAGCTCCATGTCACACGAGCAGAGTTGCCTTGCCACAAAGGAAGAGCGTGGGAGACAGGGAGACTGAAAGTGACAGGACAGATAAGCATGGGCCTGTTTTGGGAGGATCGGGTCAATACATGTAAAGCGCTTTGATTTCAACAACGGATGCCACTGCGCTTTAAAACTGAAAGAAGATATAATAAGGCACAGAGGCAGCCGATGTTAAAATCAAAGGGACTTGCATGCACTGAGCTGCTTTCACTGATTACAACACGAAGGCAAATTTAAAGTGTGCTGTATCCAGTGAAAGCAGTTTAGTGCAGGTAAGAATCTTTAACTTTAACATTGCTGGTCACATAGAAGGCAGATATAAAGCATGGTGCCAGCCGAGGTTAAAATCGAAGCACCTTACATGCACTAAGCCTCTTTAATCTGTAGTAACCACACTTTAAATCTGGTAAAGCACGGTGACAACCAACTTTAAAACAAAGGGCCTTGCAGGCACTGAGCCGCTTTCACTAACTGCAGATACAAAGCGTGGTCAGTGAAAATGGCTCAGGGCACACAAGGCCCTTTGATTTTAACATCTTCCCCCACTGCTGTTTAGTGAGTTTTATGATGCAGAAAAATCAACCTGTGTAGATTTTATTTTATCATTTTTTTATTCAGATTTTCAAAGTTTAACACGCAGCACCTGCCAGTATCCCATAACATGTACATACAGTAGTGATAACATAATAGAAATAGTTGGGGAAAGTGGCATCCCTTGCTGAATGTTTAACTTTCTTCATCTAAATCAGAAGCCTTCGTTCTGCTGCAAAGTTACTAATTTCAGTTCCCATTTCAGTGGACCTCGTTATATTGGACGTGATCTTCGTTAACTTGGACCCTGTCTCTGGTACATTCTTCCACAACATATCAAAAGCATTCAGTCTTTTTAGAAAAGTTGTGACAACGTACCCCCCTATGCTGAACATTGGTTCGTTTTAGTTATGCTTATTTCTGAAGACACCCCTAGAAGACTCCCTTAACGGAGTCACCTGAATGCCTGGGCTGGATGTCGGTTGGAGTAAAAGAGGTTCAGGTCACGATAAAGGGGCAGTGGTAGAGTTCTTTGGGGGTGCCAGTGCACGAAGGGCAGGAGAAGGCATATGTCGGGATTGAGAGAGAAATACATGTGGGCCGTAGCACTTCAGCAGCAGAGTGTGCAGTAGGTCGGTATTGAAATTTGTAGTTGTTTATTGTTGTGTTGGAACAGGAATAGCCGACAATGTTGCATGCTGCATTCAGCTGCAGTAACACAGACTTTGACCTGGGGTGTGTTTCAGTGCTGCAAATGCTTTTTTTCCCTTTTTTGCAACAACGGAGCTGGTTTACAAATAAACTGTGCTTTAAATCTAGTAAAGCACAGTGGCAACTAGCATTAAAATCAAGGGGTCTTATGTGCACTGAAATGCTTTCGCTGACTGCAGGTTACTCGAGATGTAAAAGTGCACAGAAGGCTTTTTGATTTTAATGTCGGCTTCTACCGCGTTTTACTGTTGAAGGCAGATAGAACTTGCGGTGCCAGCTGATACTAAAAACAAAGCACCTTGCATGCGTGGGGCCGATTCACTAAATATGCGGCTATGAAACGAGGAGTTCACTTACCAACCCGCTGCTCTGCTCGTCATAGGAGGATCAAAAGGCAGATTTCAAATGACGCAGCAAGCCTGGACAAGGCAGGCAGTGTGGTTTCCGCTTGTGCCAGACAGGAAGAAGGTCATGTTCTTCGGTTTGCCCCGCCCCAGCTAAGCTCAGCTCAGCCAATCTAAGCAGCTATTTTGAGTTAGGGCGGGCAAACACGGCAAAAAGGCTAAAAAACCTAAAAAGACAGTGAAGGGCAAATAAATTAATGCTGAAGCTCTGAAAGAAAACATATTTATTAGATGCCAGCGCGAGCTACTCCCAGGGGGTCGGCGAGCTACCGGTAGCTCGCGATCGACTGGTTGGAGACCCCTGCTCTAGACAAAGTGGCTGAGATGCTTCTGGAATCTGGACCTTCCACACACATAATTGGAGGTGACTTTAATGACGTGGTAGACACACTGGTAGACGCACAAGTTGTACCCACAGGGTCACGTAGGCCTACCCCACTAGCTGAATTTCTGACCACCCTGGGCCTGATTGATCTATGGCGTGGTCTCCACCCGGTAGAGCCCCCATAGAATCATCTCTAGACTGGACTATCTCCTTGCACCAGCGGGAGAGATAGAGACAGTGGAAAGGGCAGACTACCTAGCAAGAGGCATATCCGACCACTCACCCTTATGGTTAACAGTGGGAGGAGAATCGAGTAGACACAGGCGGGAGTGGCGACTGAATACATGGGACCTAAAGGATAAGATAGTGGCAGGGAAGATCAGAGCAGATACTGAATTGTACTTTAAAGAAAACGAGGGATCCATAGCCTCAGTAGTCAACTTATGGGAGGCGTACCGGACAGAGCCCAAAACATAAAAGCCTACAAGAAGAGAGATGAGTCCTGTGAAATCTAGGACTTGGAACATAGATTGTTAGACCTGGAGAGAAACGTAGATTCTGATACGGACATCCACTGGCTTCTGCGACAGACCCTGTTAAAGTTCGGATTTGGTCCTATCTTCCTGGCCTGGGCAAAATTTCTATATACCAACCGAGAGCCAGAGTGCGAGAAACCGGTGTACTATTGGATGCATTCCCTATACAGAGGCACCAGGCAGGGCTGCCCACTATCCCCCTTACTGTTCGCTCTGGCACTAGTCAAGTCAAGTCAAGTCAGAGGATTTATATAGCGCGCTACATACCCAGAGGGTCTCAAGGCGCTTGAGGAGGGGTGGGGAATTACTTGTCAAATATCCACGTTTTAAGTTGCTTTCTGAATGCTAGGTGGTTCTGGGTAAGGCGAAGGTAAGTGGGAAGTGAGTTCCAGGTTTTAGCTGCCAGGTAGGAGAAGGATCTACCTCCCATGGCGGTTTTGTTGATGCGAGGTACAGTGGCAAGGGCTTGGTTGGATGATCGTAGCTGGCGGGAGGGGGTGTAGAAGGACAGTCGAGTGTTGAGGCATTCTGGTCCGATTTCGTAGAGTGCTTTGTGTGCGTGGGTTAGGAGCCGGAAAGTGATCCTCTTATTGACGGGAAGCCAGTGGAGGTTTTTCAGGTGGCTAGAGATATGTTCTTTACGCGGGATGTCTAATATGAGCCTGGCTGAGGCGTTTTGAATTCGTTGGAGTTTTTTCTGGAGTTTAGCGGTAGTACCGGCGTAGAGGGTGTTTCCATAGTCCAGTCGGCTCGTGACCAGAGCGTGGGTGACCGTTTTCCTAGTTTCGGTGGGGATCCAACGAAATGTTTTTTTGAGCATGCGAAGAATGTTGAAGCAGGATGAAGAGACGGCGTTGACTTGTCTGTTCATCGAAAGTGAGGAATCCAGGATGACGCCCAGGTTCCGTGCGTGGTCTGTCGGGATGGGTGCTTTTCCAAGGGCTTCTGGCCACCAAGAGTCGTCCCATGCAGAGGGGGAGGTACCTAAGATAAGGACTTCTGTTTTATCTGAGTTCAGTTTCAGGCGGCTGTGTTTCATCCATTCGGCTACTTCTTTCATTCCTTCGTGTAGGTTAGTTTTGGCGGTGCTAGGGTCATTGGTGAGTGATAGGATCAGTTGAGTGTCATCCGCGTAGGAGATGATGTTGAGGTTGTGTTGGCGGGCGATGGCCGCGAGGGGGCTCATGTATACGTTGAAAAGGGTGGGGCTGAGTGAAGATCCTTGTGGTACGCCGCAGATTCAGTGGCCTCTGACTTGAATGGTGGAAGGCGGACTCTCTGGGTTCTTCCGGTGAGGAACGAGGTGATCCATTCTAGTGCTTTTCCTTGGATTCCGATGTTTCTGAGGCGCTGTAGAAGGGTGCTATGGCAGACTGTGTCGAAGGCTGCGGAGAGGTCGAGGAGGATGAGGGCGACTGTGTCTCCATTGTCCAATAGGGTTCGAATGTCGTCTGTTGCTGCGATGAGGGCGGTCTCAGTGCTGTGTTTAGCTCGCAAGCCGGACTGTGAGGAGTCGAGGGATTTGTTGGCTTCGAGGAAGGCGGCGAGCTGGTTGTTGACAGCTTTCTCGATGACTTTGGCCGGGAATGGAAGGAGCGAGATGGGGCGGTAGTTTTTGAGTTCGGTGGGGTCCGCTGTGGGTTTTTTCAGAAGGGCGCTGAGTTCAGCGTGTTTCCAGCTTTCCGGGAAGGTGGCGGAGTAGAAGGAGCAGTTGATGACGTCTCGGAGGTGCGGTGCTATGATGGAGTCAGCTTTGTTGAAGATGTGGTGAGGGCATGGGTCTGTGGGGGATCCTGAGTGGATGGAGTTCATCAGGCGGATGGTGTCCTCAGTGGAGATTGTGTTCCAGTCATTAAGGATGTTCGAGGGGGGTGAAAGTCCAGCAGATGGTTGGGTGGGTTTGTCTCCGGGTTGGTTGTCGAAGCTGTTGTGGATGTCTGCAATTTTGTTGTGGAAGAATGAGGCTAGGGAGTCGCAGAGGGCTTGAGAGGGGGTGATGTCGTTAGAGTTGGCCGAGGGATTGGTAAATTCCTTGACGATGTTGAAAAGTTCCTTGCTGTTGTGGGCGTTGTTATCTAGTCGGTCCTTGAAGGCGGTTTTCTTGGCCTTTCGGATCAGTTGGTGGTGTATGCGGGAGGCGTTTTTGAAGGCGTCCTTGGTGCTGGTGGTTGGGTCTTTTTTCCAGGCCTTCTCAAGGGAGCGGCAGAGTTTCTTGGATTTCTTAAGATCATCGTTGAACCAGGAGGCCTTCTTGCTGCCAAGTTTGCTTTGTCGTTTTTTCAGTGGTGCTAGGATGTCGGCGCTGTTGGATAACCATAGGGTGAGGTTGGTGGCGGCTTGGTCGGGGTTTGAGGAGTGGGCTGGGGGGTTTAGAAGAAGCGATGAGGAGATCTGGTCGATGGTGATTTTGTTCCAGTTTCTTTGCAGAGTTGGTTGGGGGTGGTTGTTGGGTTTGGGCTTGTTGTAGGTAAAGTGAACGCAGCTGTGGTCAGTCCAGAGGAGAGCCGTAGTGTGGCTGAAGGAGACATGATTGCTGGAGGTGAAGATAGGGTCGAGTGTGTGACCTGCGATGTGGGTGGGGGAAGTGACCAGTTGTTTAAGTCCGAGGTTGGCGAGGTTGTCCAGAAGGGTGGTGGAGTTGTGGTCGTTGTTCTTTTCAAGGTGAAAATTGAGGTCTCCCAGAAGGATGTAATCTTTGGAGGGGAGCGCATGCGGAGTGATGAAGTCCGTGATGTCCTCACTAAATTGTGCGCGGGGTCCTGGAGGTCTGTAAAGGAGGGTGCCTCTGAGTGTGGTCTTGGGGTCGATGAGGATCTGGAAGTGAAGGTGTTCAGAGTTTGCGAGATTGACGTCAGAGCTGGTTGAGATGTGGATGGATTTCTTATGGACGATAGCGATTCCTCCTCCTGTGTGGCCGGTACGGTCCTTGCGTATGATCTTATAATCTTCTGGGATGGCAATGGTGATGTCTGGGGCGGAAGAGGCGTTCATCCATGTTTCTGTTAGGAAGGCGACGTCCGGAGAGATGGTGTCTAGTAGATTCCATAGGTCAATGGCGTGCCTGTGGACCGATCGGGTGTTGAGCAAGATGCATTGTAGGTGGTTGGGGTCGGCAATCTGAGGTGTGGTCGTAGCGGAGTTGTTGTCGGTGCCGAGGAATTTGCAGGAGTAGCATGAGAAAGGTCCATGGGTGTGTCCAGGAGCGGCTTGGACGCAGTTGGGGGAGCGGCCGGGGTTAAGGGCTAGGAGGGTGGAGGCATCGTAGGTAAAGCGGGAGGGCCGGGCAATGCGAGGGCCAGGGGGTCGGGCGCTGGGCGCGGTCCAGGCGCGGACGGGCGTAGACGGGCTTACCTTTGGCGCACCTTCGGCGCGAACTGGGCGCGACCGCTGCGCTTGACCGCTGCGCGGAAAGGCATCTGTCATATATGGGTAGTGGGAGGGGGAGGGGTGAGGGAGGGTCAGCAGGGAGGCGGGGTCGGGCGGAGAGGAGGGGCTCTGAGGCACAAACAACAAACAAAATGGAATCCTAGTCCAATTTGCTACAGGAAGGGGCACACCGAGTGGATGGTGGTTCCAATGCTTATAATATTAATGAGGAGTCCTCGGCAATGTGCAGATTACACAGGCGCTATGATAAGTGGTAGCTAGCGCACACAGAACCACTGGCGTGCTTGATCAGGGACCACCCGGCCATGAGCGGGTTCAGCGACGAAGAGGGGCACCTCTCAGTGGAGCGACTTTCGCTTTATATAGATGACATACTGTTAAATGTCGCTGATCCCAACAAGACACTCCCCCTGATCCTATAGCTGTTTGAAGAGTACGGCAGATATGCAGGATACAATGGATGACCAGACACTTCCAAGATGCCTAAGAGTAGTCCTAAAGGGGTTCTGATATTTAAGCCTATACATAACCACTAATGACTCAGCAAACCTTACTCAAAACATTAACGGGTTATAGCGGACTTTAGTGACGACCTAACACATTGGAGATGACTGCCCTGACGCTCTTGGCTGAGCAGCCATGTATAAGATGACGACACTCCCGATATTACTCTGTGTATTACAAAACATATACTGAAAGCTGCAAGAGACAATTTTTAGGATGCCTAATGAGGAACTACACACACTATTATGGGATGGGGACCACCCGAGAGTAGCACTGAGAACGCTACATTATCCAGTATTATGGGTGTATTTCATAGATTCACATGCCTGAATCATTCCCCGTCGTCGAGACGGGAGTCTCCGGTACATAGAAAAGTAATGTCCTATAGACATACATAGAGAATAGTAGGCATAAAGGTCTCACCTTAGTAACATATCCATGTCCTTTTGTAAAAAGGACCAAACTCTAGAGAAGAGCCAATCAGCTATCACCTACCTCTAGAACCTTCCTGGCAGGAGCCTCAGTCCTCAGATTTTCTACTGCACGTTGTGCTAAGGGACTCTCCTCTGAGCTCTGCTCAGATTCTATGTTTTTTCACTTCATTAAATAACTTTGTTGTCAAGGATTCTTTTCTATATGGATTATCTTCAAATACATTCTTTAAAGAAGGTCTGGTAAGGAGAAGAAAAGATTTTATTTTAGAGCCTGTGTATCTTGTTCCAAGAGGTTGCTCTGCTCTGTTCCTCACACTGACAGCATTTACTGTCTATACCGCAGGCCAAAGACTGCAAGGTATGTCGCACTTTCTCAAGTGAGTTTCTGAGAGGTCGTGAAGACCAGAAAGGAGGTTGTTTATTTTCTCCAGTTACTGTGATGAGGTGTTGCCCTCAACGTCTATGAGACCTCAAAAGAGAAGAGAATCTCCTCAGACTCATTCCTCAGGGGAACGTCCTGAGAAGACCCTCAAAAAGACCACTTATGGGTCTTTTGGGCGCAGTCCTTCAAAATCTCCTCACTCTGTGGAAAAGGAGAGTAAAGGACTTGCTTTTGGAGAAAAATCATGTAAAAAAGACGACTTCTGAGCCGTCAAAATCACCTCCTCTGGTCATGGGACCCTTCAGAAAGGCGTCTTCTATACCTCCTGAGGAAAAGACTAAGAAGCCAACAACGTCAACAGGATCGTAGACGAAAAAACCATCATCATTGCCTGTTACAGCCTCTTCATCTACGATGGCCTCGTCTACGATGCCCTCGTCTACGATGGCATCGTCTACGATGGCCTCGTCTACGATGGCTCATCTACGACGGCTCGTCTACGACAAGAGCGTCTATGACGAGATCGTCGACGAGGAGAGCGTCGATGACGACACCGTCGACAAGGAGAGCGTCGCCGACGACACCGTCGACAAGGAGAGCGTCGACAACAACACCGTTGACGACGAGAGCGTCAACGATGACGAGAGCGTCGACGACGACGAGAGCGTCGACGGCGATGACACCGTCGACGAAGACGAGAGCGTCGACGACGACGACACCGTCGACGACAATGAGAGCGTCGACGACGGCCTACTCTATGACTGCTCGTCTACGATGGCAGCGTTGACGACGGCCTACTCTATGACTGCTCGTCTACGACGGCAGCGTCGACGACGGCCTACTCTATGACTGCTCGTCTATGACTGCTCCTCTACGACGGCGTGTCTACGGCTTCGACGATGGCCTCGTCTACAAAGGCCTCGTCTATGATGGCCTCGTCTATGACTGCTCGTCTACGACGTCCTGTCTACGACGTCGACAAGGGCCTAGTCTAGAATGGCCTAATCTAGAATGGCCTAGTCTACGATGGCCTCGTCTGCGACGGCCTCGTCTACGATGCATCGGCGGTCTTGTCTATGACGGCGGCCTGTCGACAAGGGAAATTCCACAAATTCTGAAATCTCTTATAATGTGGAAGAGAGGGCTGCTTAACGTTTTAAGATTTCAATGGCCTCTCAAGAACAGGACTGCTTCTTGTATGACTTCAAAGAACCTCTCAAGAAGGCAGTAAGGTCAATAACGATTATCGATTACCTATAGTCAGAAAGAGTAAGGATCATGCAGAACCCCTCCTCTGTATCACCAGTGATCCCTCAGTTGGATGAGAAGTATAGGGCGCCAGATACAGCACCGGCGTGTTTAACAGGACATCCTAAGCCGGACTCCGTAGGGACACAGGCGGCCCGGAAGGACTCCTGGAATCCTGCGGCTCCTTTGTCGCTTCCTCCTGATAGGGAGGGAAAAAGAGTGGACAACATTGGAAACAGGTTTTCCTCAATGTCGGCAATGACGGTAAAGGCTGCGAACGCCCTAGCGCTCTTGGGATGCTATCATAGTCAATTGTGGGCACACATGCCCCATACCTGTCGAAATTGCCAGATTCATCCAAAGAGGATGTAAAGAGGATTCTGCTAGATAGTGAAGCATCGGCGTCAGAGACTATAGACTGCGCGATGGATATCGCTATGACAGGGTTCCCCCAGTTGGCTGGAGCAGCAGTCTTGCGGCTCCAAGGATGGCTTTTTTCCGTCCTGAGGTGCAAACTTAGATTTTGGACATGCCATATGATAGCCAGTTACTATTTGGCACGAAAAAATTAACGAAGCAGACCCTGCGAGAGCTTTGGGCACTCTTCAGTATAAGAACCAGCCCTTTAGTAGAAATGGAGGAAGAGCAAGGTCTTCCTACAGAGGAAATTATCAATGCAAGTCTTCCTGCTCTTCAGGCCAGAGTAGACCGCAATACCACAGCGCCAACAGCAGCAAAACAAGCAATCCTCCTTTGAAAAGTCATCCTTTCAAGGTAAAGGACAGCGGAAATAACGGAAATATACAGCTGCTTCTTCAAGAGATCCCTATTTTGCTGTAGAAAGAAGCAATAGAGAGAGTACCTCCACCTCAGAAGTGAAAAGGGTTTTAATCCCGCTTCTTTTTGATCCAGAAAAAGGCAAGAAGTGGAGACCAATCTTGGTCTTTAGGGCCCTCAACAAAGTCCTAAAAGAAGCAGTAGTTTCACATGGTAATCCAGGAGGTCTTGCAACTACTGGAAGAGCAGGATTTTTATGGCGTCCCTAGACCTACAGGACGCTTACTTCCATATACCAATTCACAGGAATCATAAAAGGGGACTTGCGATTTGTAGTAGTGGGCAGACACTTGCAGTTTCGTGTTCTGCCTTTAGGGCTCAAGTCTGCACCGCGCATATTCATGAACTGTCTTTCCCCGGTGGCGACATATCTCAGACGGTGCCATCACCAAGTCTTTCCGTATCTGAATAGCGGACTGGTCAAGGCTCCATCCTTAGAAGACGCATCCAGGTCTTCCAACGCCTGTTTAAAGCTTTTCGATTGCTTGGGTCTCACCCTCAATCAGGAAAAGTCGGTCCTACAACCTTGTCAATGCATCAGTTTCCTGGGTGCAACCCTGGACACACGGTCAGCAAAAGCTTTCCCATCCAGAGAGAGGATGAACAAGCTCCTTGCACTAGCTGCTATAGTAGCCTCGTAGAAAGTCTTGACAGTCCGCCTCTTAAAATCCCTCCTGGGGATGATGTCATTGTGTATCCTCCTGATTCCTCACTGTCGACTATGAATGAGACCTCTACAGGAGGTGCTCTCGAAGCAGTGGGTCCAAAGCACAGGGTCATTCGACAACCACATAAAAGTGAATCCTCAGATGGTCGGAGCCCTGCAATGATGGATGTCATCTCAAAACCTGTCTCAAGGCTTGTCATTCCTGCTTCCGGCTGCTCCTCATATTGTCACAACAGGCGCCTCCTTGGAAGGCTGTGGAGCTTTTCTGCAAGAGCTACAGATAAGCGGAAGGTGGTCTCCTATGGAGAGGAAACTACATATCAATCTGCTCGAACTGCGGGCGGTCTTCCTGGTTTTCAAGCTTTCCTGCCAGGAATAAAACATTCCCTGGTGCTCATCCGGACAGACAACACCACGACTAAGCACTACCTCAACAAAGAGGGAAGGCCACGCTCGCTGACACACTCTCGCGAGTTGCAAAAAAATCTGGAATTGGCTCATACTCCACAATATAACCCTAAGGGCGGAATATGTCCCAGGCACGGACAATGTGCTCACCGACGCGTTGAGCAGGCAGAAAACATTGTCACACGAGTGGGAGCTAGATCAACAAATTATCGACCAGATCTTCCCCAGATGGGGGCATGCCGCAAATCGATCTATTTGCGACAAGCATGAATGCCAAATGCCCACAATTCGCAAGTAGGCATCCCTAGTCAGGGTCTCTAGGGAATGCATCTTCCATCGCATGGCGCAACGTCTTTGCGTACGCCTTGCCGCCATTCCCGATGCTAACCAGAGTCCTCAGGAAAATTTAGGTGGAGCCTTGTACTCTAATTTTAATAGCCTCAACTTGGCCGAGGCAACATTGGTTCACTGAGCTCCACCGTCTATCCCTGGAGCCGCCGGTCCACCTGCGGCATTATCTATCTCTGCTTACAATGAACAACAATCAAGTTCAACATCTGGATCTGAAGTCTCTCAGGTTAGCCGCCTGGCTCCTGAGTTCAGAGAGTTCCACAATCTGAATATTCCACAAGACTGTAGACATTCTTGCCAGAGCAAGGGAGGATAGCACGACCAAAACGTATTCCCTGAAATGGGAGCGCTTTTGTGTTTGGTTTGCAGATCACAGAATTCGGCCTTTCTCCACATCACTGGAGCAACTTTTACCTTATCTATTACATCTGGCACAGTCGGGCCTAACCCACTCCTCCATTAAAGTACACTTAGCAGCAATATCTCGTTATAAAAGAACTTCAACGAGTCCATCGCTCTGGTCAAGCGGGTTAATTAAGCCATTTCTAAAACGATTATACAGATCTTTCCCGCCAGTAAGGATGTTGCCACCTACCTGGCATCTCAATGTGGTTCTTATCCAGCTCATGAAACATCAGTACGAACCGGTACACAGAGCTGACCTAAAGTATGTCTCGTGGAACACAGCACTCCTCCTGGCGCTCACATCTGCAAGGAGGGACAGTGAGCTACAGGCGTTTTCAATCCAGGATCCTTTTCTACAGTTTAAAAACGACAGAGTATTCCTGAGAACCAATCCTAAGTTTATCTCAAAAGTCCTGTCGAACTTCCACCTAAATGAACCTGTGGTTCTGCGTTCCTTCTTTCCAAACCCAAGCACGCCAGCTGAGAGATCGCTGTTTTTCCTTGGATCTCAACCGATGCTTGAAGTTTTACATTGAAAAAACGAAAACATTCAGGAAACCTAACCAGCTATTCGTAGCTTACAGCAGACCTAGGAAAGATCTACCGCTTGCCAAGCAGAACATCTCCAGATGGATTTCTACAGCCATTGCTTACTGTCATGACCAAGCTGGACAGCCATTACATTCCAAAATGAGAGTGCACTCCACGAGAGCTAATCCACTTCTATGGCTCTCTTTGCAGGGGTGCCAGTCATTGACATTTGCAGGGCGGCAACATGGAAGTCGCCGCATACCTTCACTAGCCACTACTGCCTGGATACGGAGCTGATGAATGATGCAGCAGTGGGACAAACAGTGTTACGCCATCTATTTCAGTAAGGTGAGCCTTCCTCCGTCCCTCCATCCTACTCTGGTATGCACATTTCTTTAGTAATACTTACTGTGGATGTCTATTGATGGTTCATACTCGCATGGTGTGTCTTATCTAAGGTGTATATGCTGTTCCATCAGAAATGTGCACTCTGCATTGCTTGCTACTCTGATTCAGGCATGTGAATCTATGAAAGACACCCATAATACTGGGTAAGAAATGCGTTACTTACCTGTAACTGCAGTTATCCAGTATTGGTATATTTCATAGATTCACATGCAACCCTCCTGCCTCCCCTGGAAGGACTCACCTACTCTCTGTGTCTGCCTACTTAGCTTAGTGCGTATGAAAATCTGAGGGACTGAGGCTCCTGCCAGGAAGGTTCTAGAGGGAGGTGATATCTGATTCGCTCTTCTCTAGAGTTTGGTCCTTTTTACAAAAGGACATGGATATGTTACTAAGGTGAGGCCTTTAGGCCTACTATTCTCTATGTATGTCTATAGGACATTACTTTTCTATGTACCGGAGATTACTGTCTCGACGACGGGGAATGATTCAGGCATGTGAATCTATGAAAGACACCAATACTGGATAACTGCAGTTACAGGTAAGTAATGCATTTCATGTAGTCACTACAACAAGGGAATCGCCTTACCTGACGTAGTCATACTATAGAGCTGCGCACCTGGTGATAGTCAATCACTGGGAACTTTGTAGCAGGAGGACACCCAACCTATGCCCTAGAAAGGCTTCAATTCCAGAATCACACACATCATCACTACATCTATGGGGGCCGAGGACTCAGTCGCTTACTACCTGCTACCCAAAGAACAATGGTGGCCTGTAAAGGGGCAGAAAGACAAATTCATTGGACAAAGAGGTTAACGAGGGAAACCCCACTTTGGGAGGGTAGGAGAATGCCAGAGCTAAATAGGCTTCAAAGTTTTAGGCACTGGGACGCAATCGGGATCTCCAGACTGGGCAACATTTTAAAAGAAGGAGCCCTCATCTCCTTTGTGACACATCAATCTGAATACCAGCTTCGTGACACCCAAAGATATAAACATCTCCAACCAGAACACGCCTGGAGGGCAGTGAAGATAGACATTATGGATATCCCATAATTTGTGCCCATAGAGGGTAGGTTATTGCAGGAAGGGATGCCCAGTAAAGCAGTCTCATGGACATACAGAACTTTAATTATTAATATCGCTGACAACTTGACGGCTTTAAGATCTAAATGGGAAAGCACCACAGGAGCATTGGAGGATATCGATTGGGAAGCGGCCTTGATGCACCCACGAGAGGGGGCCATCTGGTCAAGTCTTCACCTGATACAGTTTAAAATACTGCGCAGGGTATACTTTGACAGGGCATGCCTGCACGCAATAGAAAGAGCAGAGACACCTAACTGCTTGCGTTGTAAGACAGAAAGGGGCATATTTATGCACACACTTTGGGAATGTCAACATGCCAAAGCCTATTGAAAGTACTTAGGTGCATATGTATCAAGCCCTTTTCCCGTTCGCAAACGGGCCGATTCTCAGAATCGGCCTGTTTGCGAACGGGAAAAGGCCTTTTGGGATGTATCATCCCAAAAGTGTGTAACAAATTAGAGAATCGCAACATTTGCGATTCTCTAATTTGCAATTACATTTAAGGAATCGCAAATTGCGATTCCTTAAATGAAATGTATGAAGCACCTATGTTGTGCGATTTCTCCTTAAGAAATCGCAAATTACCACCAACTTCAAGTTGGTGGTAATTTGAGATTTCTTTGAAAAAATGCATTTTTTTGCATTTTTCAAAGTGCCATGTGGTGCACATCCATTCCCTTGGGGCTTGTATGTGCGCCAAATGCGCACAAATGCTCATTTCAGGGGTGCATCAGGGTTTCCTTTGGACACCCTGGCACCCTTGAAATTGCATTCTCAATTAGCGATTCTCAAATTGAGAATCGCAAATTGAGAATGTCTTCCCATTCATTTCTGTGGGCCTCCTGGCCCATAGAAATGAATGGGAAGGTATTCCTTAATTGTGATTCGCAATTTGCAAAGGAATGCCAAGAAGTCGCTAACTATTTGCGAATTTTTAAATACATCTCGTTTGCGATACTCAAATAGCGATTCTCAAAAAAACGCTATTTGAGACTCGCAAATAGAGTATTTGATACATATGCCCCTTAGTGAGATATTTGGAATGGAACTCCACATGGATGCCAAGTTAATTTTACTAGGGATGCCCTCAGATGTACATCTTCCCAGTAGTAAACTCCTACTATGTAATCTAGGATTGGTGGTAGCAAGAGAGATGTAGCTCGACACTTGGGAGTACCCAATCTCCCGACATTGACAGAGTGGAGATTGAGCATGGACCTGTATATGGTCGCTGAAAGGGTGACATACAAGGCGAGAGGCTGCCCCAAAAAGTTCAGGAAATTCTGGTCCTTCTGGTTGAGCTTCTATGGACGTGAGATAGAAGAAGGAGGGATATTGTACCTGTTAACATGCCAAAGCCCCGGAGAGGTGGAGAGGAGGGGACGGTCCTCCCCCCCCCCGCCCCTCCAGAGAGAAGGCGCAGTATGGAAGCTATTAGCACTGTACACACTCTGGTGATGGATAACTGGCTTGTAAATGTTATACATGCTATGGCTGCCTACCCAGACTTACTGTCATGTGACCTTATACTGTAAGGTTTTAAATATGCAAGATGTATAACCTAATGTACTGGCTCATTTTGTATTGTTTATAATAAAATCAAATAAAAACAGTTTAAAACAGAAAAAAATTAGAAATGCAGATATGTGCAAGATCAGAGAGATGATGCTGATACAAAAAAAATTGAGTTTGCATTTAATCAGGCAGCTAATTTGATGCAGAGTTTGAACCCTATTAGAGGATATTTGTCGAGGTACACTTCCCGCGCCAAAGGCAAATCAAGTTGTGACTAAAACCTTGAAAGGGCGTGGTGCAACAAACAGCAACCCAGGCAGTTGCAGCACAACACATAGATGATTACAATTAAAACTACAATTAAAATACTTTGGCATGCATATGGCAAGTTTGATTCTTGACCCCTTTGCACAGGATATCCTGGCACGTGTTTAGTTTTTCCAAGACAAAAACGCCAACGCACTTTAAATTAATGTAAATTGTCGCTCACGGGGATTTCAAGTTGAGCAATCTGATAATTTACATCCAAACGTATTGCCATAATAAGGGATCAAAAGTGAGTACAGCTCCAACTGTAACCATAACTAACAAGAAAAACACATTATAAATTAATGACTTCCCTCCCCACTAGAAAATCAAGGGAAGGCTGCTCCGGTGCTATTGCACGTCAAAATTCTTGGAATGCGGATTTAGTCGTCCGGTCGTGTACATTCTGCACGCGTCTGTGGTTGATGAGTGTGTCTCGTGAATTGCACCACCAGAGGGTTGCCGGAGGATGGGCACCGGGTGAACCGTCCCTGGAACACAGCTGATAAAATGGCGGCTCTTGGCCATTCCTGTCTCCCGAGTCCCGTCACTGGGTACGGTCTATGAGCGCGCAGAAGCATTTTGGTAAAGTAATAGTTTATTTTCCCAATATTTTGTAAGGAATCGTGATTTAAGGCAGCTGGCTTTCCTGTGCTTTGTGTTGTGCATTAGAGCATTGGGTACAATAAGTTACTGACATTATAAAAATACACACTGTTCAGTAATGCTATTCCGTTGGGGCCCTGCAGCGAAGTGTGTACTGGCAACTACTCCTAGAGGTAGATTGGCCCAAACGACAGAGGTAAGTGAGGTTACATCACGCATCCTTTGACCCTCAAAAGCTTCACACCATGCCTCACCATTACCTTCTCAACAGCCTGGCATTTGCTGTTGAAACACTAACTGGAAGCCAAGGAGATGAAACTACAGAAAATAAACTGGGACATTAAAACCCTATTTACATTTTGTTGCTGTTTCTGATTTAATGAATTTATTACAAACAACAAAAGAGTGACACAAAAGGTGTGATTTAATGAAGCCAGAGATCTGGGGTAGAAATAGCAGTGCCAGGCGTACCAAAGTGTAGGTAAGGTAGTAGGTTGCAACCCTGGAAGCCCCCGATTGATTCACATATTAGCCACGTAAGTACATGTGATGTACATACATTGTGAGCTGGCTTGTTTTCAGTAACCCTACGTTTGATAAGGGTGATATGTAATTAGTGACATTAAAACAATATCTCATTATTTTCTATTTTTCTATCATGGAAAATATTTTGTTTGAAATATGCTCCATCCTTAAAGTGGTTTATGGAAATAGGGAATAGGGCCCCCAAACTTTCTGGACCGCTTTACTCCTCCGTTATTCAGATGCCAGTTTATTAGCGCATGGGAGGAGGTGTACAATGTTTTGACATCATACTCTTTCAATTCCATCTTCTACACATCCATATGGGGCTCGTGACTGAAAGTAGCACCTACATAAAAAAAAAATGCCGCACATATAAGTGACACCCCCCCCTCCCCCCCCCCCCCACCTGCAGAACTCAGACATTTCTAACCTTCCGAGTCACTACTGAGTTCCGCAAGTGGGACTCGTGAAGTTTTCCATGCGTATCATAATTCCACCTGGTTTACATTTAGTGACTCTGGCTGAATATGTCGTCAGTACTGTCCTTCTGGTGGACTTGTAGATTTGCTTGTTTTTAATAAAAACGAGGCACTAGGAGTAGAATACAATTTTGGACGCAAATTGCACAACCTGTAAATACCAACACTGCGCAGTATGGTATTTACCAGTGTGCAATTTACGCTTCATTTTGAGTTTCGGAATTTGGAATGAGTGATGAAGCGGCAATTGCCTGTGTTGTCCTCAATTCAGAAGCACAAAAACGAATTTCTAGCCGTTTGTCTGCATGATTGGCTCCGGTTTTACACTAACGAAATTCAGTCCAGCAAACACCCATATGGTGCACAAAAGTGCCTGAATTGGGGTTGTGTGGCTCTACAGCTCTCGCTATGAAAAGTGCAGGTAGCTAAAAAGCCAGGACTAGCTGAATGTGTCACCCCTTAAAGGATTTATAGGTCCACGTTTATAACGAAAATAGTGAAATCGGGTAATTCTGCAGCTGGTGTTTACAGTACTTAGAAACTACACAATAGCAACACAAAGTGCTGTATAAAATCTAGCTATTAATATTTTTCTTTATTTCGGTTAAAAATAACCATAAAAGATTACATAAAACAGTACAATTATTTCCACAATGCATCTTATATGAAGTACAATACAATGCTACATAATTCATTATAGAGCGAAGCTGGATCTAACCAACCAATTTAGCGATGTTCTAGCGGTATTACAAGTTTCATAAATATTAAATAATTAAAAGAAATCAATAAAATGATTTGAGGAACAACTCTATCAGGACATTCTGATAAGATTACCTATCTAAACTAATAAATACCAATAACATTTTTTTTTTAAAAAAAGACCTTCTCATAAACAGATTTTTTTGGTAATATATGAGAAAGTATATATTCTATTTATTCTAGTAAAGTGCACGTGCTAAATTCATGATAGCTTCCCATTCATTTCAGCCTAGAGTTTCAGACCTTCCTTTTTTCCTTATCAAGCTTACACCAAAAAAGTATCGACTTACGCTAAAAACCCCAGTTTGCCTGGTATCAGAACGTAACAGTCTTTCAGCCTAAAGGCAGGAGCTAGTAACAAGCAAACGGCAAATGGGTTTTATCCATTTACTCCTACAGCGCGCATAGGCCGGACAGAAGAACAGCGGGTATGTCTCATTCTCCATTACACCTAAATCACATGAAACACATCTGTCCCCCTCGTCCTTGCCCAGCAACCATTTTACTGTACTTGACTTTATTTGTAGGATCCTATTGATATTAATAATCTGCAAGTCCTAGAAGACAGGGCAAGGTGAAGTGTCATGGATCCCTAGCCAACTATAAACCCCAAGGAACATGTTCACCCCCTGTACTGTTGAACATGTCTCAGGTTAGAGGGCGTCTTTGATGCCTGTTAGCTGCTCCTGTGCTGTGTGGCCCTCCAGCATCCTCCATCCATCCTCCGAGCCCTCTTCCCAAGGCACATTTTCCCATGCTCTGATGACTGCACCTACCTTTGTCCGCCCGCATCTTCGTGTAATGAAAGCAGGTTTTACTCATTTCCTTTATATGGGTTCCTGGCCCAGCGCATCATCAAAGCAAGATAAGGAGAGCCCCTTCAATCTGATGAGTGCTGTAGAAGGTGCCAGAAAGACAAATGATTCCCTTTCAGTGCACCGTCCTAGGAATACTAAAATCTGTGTATTTTTTTCAGGATTTTCACCTTGATTAGCTTTAGCTTTACCTCAGCTTATTAGATTCTTTCATATCAGCAAGGAGGCAATGCGGCAGTCCTAGATCTTAATTCAACACCCAAAATGCATCCAGGGATTTGTAGCCTGGGTACATGTTAGTTAGATTCAATTGAGCTAACACCCCTGCAAACAGAAGTCTATATAATAAAAGCTTAGAACTAGAGCATCTATTGTTCTTTTGGTACCCTGGTAATTTTACCTTTAGCACACCTTCCATTTGTATTTTTGTACAGCACTTCTTCCATTTCAGAATGTTGTAAATGAAAAATAGAACGTGAGTCTGCCTTGCAGGGATTCAACTCATTGTGTCTAAATATATTTCCCTGTTCTACCAAAACATGCCTCTGCTTTCCTCCCCTCAAATCTTAACCCTATTTGTGCTGCTTTTATTCTGCTATTGTAATAAGGCTGGGCCTGTATCGCTCGTTGAGCACATACATTTGTACACATTTTCCTGCTGATGTTTTTTTATTAACATGAACACACTTTCTTCATTTTCTACACAGCACTTCTGCCATTTCTAAATGCTGTAAATAAAAAATAGGAAGTTAGTCTGCCCTTCGGGGATTCAACTCATGATCTTTAGAGACGCATCTTTTTTAGTGTTCCACTTACCTAATCGCCCTGCCAACTATATTTACTTAGTGTACTCATACGACTTCCACTGCTGCAAACATCAGACCACCATATCCATCATTTGTGGGTCCAGAAATACAAGTGCTTTAACGCTCCATTTTTAACATGAAGGTTGAAGTTGTCATTTTTATATCAAATTAATATTGACTACCAACATTGCACCTAGGTAGCCAAGAAGTTCATGCATGGCATTCATTCATTATATGTTACTCTGTATTATGCGATTTGCAGACCACACTATCACCCGGGAGGGTATCCTGATGCTGAGTAGGTGTGAGTCTAGCCAAGCCTAAGGTTTACTAGGACAACTCAAAAAAACAGGTCTTCCGCTTCTTGTGGAATCCAAGAAGTGAGGAACAGGCCCGCTATAGTGACAGGCCGTTCCCTTTAAAAGTGATGTAGGAGAAGGCTCAACTGTTGTATCTGATGTTCCATGCTCGTGGGATGTGTGCAAGTAGTAACCCAGACGGGGAGAGGTGTCTGGACGGTTTGTAAAAGCAGATGCAATTGTGAATGGATGCTGGCTCAGTATTATGTAGTGCCTTGAAAGCGTGTGTAAAGAGTTTGAATTGTGCTTGTTTGTGTAAAGGGTGCCAGTGGAGCTCCTGAAGGAGTGGTGTGATGTGAGTGTGGCATTGGAGGTTGAGAGTGATTCTGGCCACCGAGCTTTAAATGATCTCCAGTCTTTTGGGAGTTTTCATTGATCCCGGCATAGTGTGTGTTCCCGTAGTCCAGCTTGCTTGTGACCTCTGCATGCATGACTGTTTTACAGGTGTTGGTTGGGATCCAATTGAAAATCTTTCTCAACCATCGGAGAGGGGGAACATGGCGGCCGGAACCTAACGGCCACGACGGAGCTCCCGCGATGTGTGGAGTCTAAGATGCCTGACCCAGAGGCAGTGGCGGTCGGCAATAACAGTGATAACAGCTTTTTCCTTAGCTGTGTATAGAATGCTGAGAATGTAATCTCGCTCGCGCCTTTTTTTTTTTAACTCGGAATTCTGCACGCTTGTTTTCTGCCCTCACGGAGCAGTTTAATTATCCTTCGAGGCAGCGTGCAGATGGTGAGAGACGTGGGGGGCGGAGCGGTCCTGGAGCCTCCGTGTAGCCGCATCTTCAGTGCTCGAGAGTGGAAGCGGTGAGCCTTTCTGCTGCAGCTCCGGTGGCCATTGATTGCGGTACCGGCTTCTCTGCCTTTTTTCTTCCAGCGCCTCCTGGGGAGAGATGTGCTAGCTCCCGGATTATTGAGCAATGTGCAAATGAAGAAATTGGTGGCTGGGTTACAGTTGCGCTGGGTAACAATGATAATAGTAAGGATAAGAACAAGTAAAGAAGCTCCAAGGATAAGGTTTAGACCACCAAACTAAACACAACAGGCATGAACCAGTCAATGCCCTGATACACAACACAACATTTATCCTGAGCTAACACAAAAATCCACTTTGCAACCAACAAACAAATCACAAGTCGCTGTTTGTTTTCTTCTTTTCTTTCTTTTATTTCATGCGTTGATTGTTCATAAAACCTCCTAGCCGACACGTGTTTCGTCTGATTTGGTGTTAATCCACAGACTTCTTCAAGGCTAGAACAATGTAATTTTATAGTTTTAAAATCTTTACATATGTTTGTTTATTTCAAAACCCCTATTTTTCAAGAACTCTGATTCTAAAGAGTCCCATTTATAGAGTGTTGCAGGTTATCAGCATTAGGGGCTGGTGCAATATCACCAAAAGACAAAACAAGGTGCTCTGAAAAGAATTTTTGAATAGTAACCACCAACACAACAAAGTATATAATAGTGGTAATAAAGAGGAATCCCACCACCATGAGCTTCATCCTGTGTGCAGTTCACATCAACACACTGTTGAGAATCCCGTATTTATAAATCTGGTGAGAAATATGTAAATATAAACTGATTGCTATGGCTAGAGAGAGATAGCCCCACATCAGAATATCGTGCTCAACCAAAATTGTGAACCAGTCATGGGTACCTTGATTAATCAAATTCGACCTCTAGTCTCTTGTTCAACACCCCTGCCACAGTGTCATTGGGGTTCAGTTATCCTCTTAGCTATCGATATAAAAACCGCAATTTAGAACTTAAATACCGTCTATCTGTATGCACGTTTAAAAGCCAACCTTAATCTAATCATATTTGATACTCACTCTATTTTTCACGTTGTTTTGGCCCGTAGATAGCGGTTAAAATCAGTCTCTCTTCATACTGTATTATTCGGGTATTTTCCTCCTATAGTCAAATTAAAACAGATGGAATCCTACTGGTTAGGTAATATTCATTTCCGTCATCATTAGAGACATATATATTTACTAACTGGGATCAATCTTTAGATGACCCACACTTAAAGCACTACAGACTGATAGAGTTAACCCTCTAGGCTAACAGCAATTTCTAATCTCTGTAGTTGCGCGCTACACGACCCATACCCATTCATAAAGCGCAGCAAATCGTGCTCGGCAAATTAACACCGCCACGAGAAGGATCTGTATGTGTAAGAAGTCTCACCTGTGACGATATCTCGTCCTCTGCAAAAAAGTTCCTGGCGTTCAGCACCCGCGCCATGTCGAAGTTTCTTCAAATACCCGCGTCCGGTATCAGACATAGAAAAGGGGCTAGCCACATGTGGTTTCCCAACTAGAAATGCGCGCCATCTTAGAGTGTGTAAGCCGATATCTTATCCCTACCACGAGTAATATCTACTCCTGATTATAGTGTTTATCGACTATAATTCTGGAAGTTTTGTAAATATATAAGCGCACACCGTGTAAGGAAGTAGAAAGACAGGCACCCACCGAAAATTCCCATCACCAGGTGTCACTTCCTTAATTCTCATTACCGACATCCTGACAATACATGTTTTCACAGAATTGGTTATGAATACATATAGCGTTCCTAGTTTAAACAATGGTTATCAACATGAGCAATTTAAAACAGAACGTGCCATACGATCCCAGCATATGGTAATCAATATTGTCTCGGAGCTCATATTTTACCAAGTCAAGTTACTGTCATAAATATACTTCGCATTCATATTTCAAAAGCCATGGTTATCAGCCTTATATATTGATTTCACTAAATTATTTGCCAAAATTAGCAACATAATATAAGGACAGTGTCATTTTCATAGGTATACTTAAAAACAGTTTTACCCGATCATAACATGATGAAAATTGCAAAACATGATTAGAAACATGATTAAAAACATGCTTGTCAAAGGATCGTGTACATTCTAAGATTCAACATATAGACACAATAGCTGTTCTTTGGATCATTAATTCCAAATAAATCATATTCAAGTAATGTACATACATTGGCATTTAGAGTCCTCCATCCGGAGTGTGTCATCAGTTAATTCCCCAAAAAGAATTGAAGTTCGTCATCAAAGTTAAGACCCCTCTCTACCGCATGAACCTGCATTATCCATCTGGCCTCGAGTTGTCTAAGTCTGAGCTCCCTGTCCCCTCCCCTCACATCTTGGGGCATTGTTTCAATTCCATGAAATGACATAGCTAGATGTTCACTCTGTGATCCGCACTCCACAGCATGTGCTGTCAGGGGATGTCTCATATCTTTATTCTTTAACGCTCTAAAATGTTCTGCCATGCGGTCCTTAAGTCTGCGTATGGTGCTGCCAATATATACTCGGTCACATTTACAAGTTATCGCATATACCACATAGGTGGTGTTACAATCAATGTGTGATTTTATGTGATAGATTTTAGATCCATTGCATGTAAATTGTAATATTCCATGCCGTGACATCCTACACATACTGCAGTCACCGCATCGGAACAAGCCTTTTGCAAGTAGGTGTAACCAATTCGGAGTCTTCTCTGTTAATTTGGGGTAACTGGGACTAATCATATTTTTGATCGTCATACCACGTCGATATGATATAGAGGGTCGTGAGTCAATGTAATTTTGTAAGGTTTGATCAGAACTCAGTAGGAACCAGTACTTATTCAGTATTTGGTAAACCTTAGATGACCAGGGATTATAGTTAGTAATCAATCTCACCTTATCTTTATTTCTGTTGCTGTCATGGGATTTGGCACTCAGGGTTTCTTGTCTATTTAGTCTAAAAACTCTATTCTTTGCTCTACGTAGGACATCTGGTCCGTAACCTCTCCTAAGGAATCTCCCTTCAATATCTGTTACACACTCTAGAAATTCGCCATCCTCGCTACAATTGCGTCGAGCCCTATATAGTTCTCCATAAGGGATTGAGGTGACTGTAGATCTTGGGTGTGCACTGTCATTGTGTAGAACTGCATTGCAAGATGTAGATTTTCTAAAAAGCTTACTACACAGTTTGTTGTCTTTTACATATAGGGTTAGATCCAAAAAGTTGATTCGCTCTTTGGAATGTTCAATGGTAAAGGTCATGTTATATACATTATCGTTCATGTAGGCAAAGAAATCCAAGAGTTCAACCTCACTTCCAGTCCATATAAGTATGAGGTCGTCTCTATATCTTCCGTAATAATTGATATAGGAGTGCCATTTTGCACCGCCTGGGCCCCAAATATGCACCGCCTCTACCCACCCCATAAATAGACAGGCAAACGACGGCGCAAATTTAGAACCCATAGCGGTCCCACAGGTTTGCTTATACCATTGATCTTCAAAGAGAAATACATGTTCTTCCAAAATCAGTCTTGACATCATTAAAATCATATTGGTATGCTCCAACAGTTCAACCGGTCTCCTATGTAGGAAGAACTCAAGGGCCTTAAGACCCAATTCATGATTAATGTTCGTGTATAGGGAGCATACATCCATCGTGACCAATATCATCTCTGGTTCCCACTCAAAGTCATTCAGTATATTTAAAATATGTTTAGTGTCCCTGATGTTAGAGGGTAAGTTTAAAACATACGGTTGGAGAAAAAGATCTACAAATTCAGCCAATTTTTCAGTCGGCCCGCCTATTCCTGAAATAATAGGCCTCCCTGGTGGAGACAGGAGACACTTATGAACCTTTGGCAATGTGTAGATGCAAGGAAAGCGGGGTCGATGTACAGTAAGATATTTAAATTCTGTGTCATTCAGAAGGGTAGCCTGATGCCAGGTCTTTAAATAGGTATTGATCTTAGCTACAACCGTAAACATCGGGTTGTATGGTAATTTAGCATACCAGACTTCGTTGTTCAATTGCCCCATAATTTCCTCATTATACTCTGTCCTATTCATTTGAACGACATTCCCCCCTTTATCCGCTTCTTTCACTACAAGGGAAGTGTTTTTGGATATTAATTTGAGGGCACTTCTTTCTCTAAAAGACAAATTATCCTGAGGGTATGGAGGCTTAAAATCACGTATTTTATTCTCAAGAATGTCTAGTTCTTTGTTTACACTCTTGTAGAATGCATCAATATTACTACCACTCCCCAACTGTGGGGTCCATTTAGACTTCTTTTTGAGCCCACTATCTTCACTCAAATTGGTGCAACATTCCAAATCTTGCAAAACTTGGTGCAGAGTTATAGGGTCATTCTCTTGTTCTGTTATTGATAACAGAATTCTAGTAGCATGCACATCTTGGATAGTAATATCACCAACAACTGGAGGTGGTTGACAATTTGGGGCTGAGACATTTGCAGAGAAAAATTTCTTTATTTTCAATTGGCGAACAAACTTGTAAATGTCAATCTTTACACTATTGATATCAATTCTATTAGTTGGACAAAAGTTGAGGCCTTTGCATAAGACAGATGATACATCCTCCGTTAAGTTAAAGTCTGACAAATTAATCACTTGAATATCATTTTTGCCCGTCACTTCCCCTGGTTGGCCTTCCAGTAACGTGTTTGGTAGTGTGCCCTTTCGTCTGGTTTTCTTACCTCCCCTTTTTCCTCTCTTGGTTTTGCCACCATGTCTACTCTTTGATCTCGTTGTCTCGAATTCCCCATTCTGATCATTTGGACCTCTTTTAAAAAAGACGACGGATTGTTACCTAATCCATCTACACTAGCATTAGTAGCCCCCTCCTCTCCACTCACTGATACATTACTAGAGGACACCGTATCTATACTACTCATAGATGGAGTCTTTTTACTATTAGCGAGGGTATTGTTGTTAACCAAGGCATCGAATCTTTTAGCAAACGTAAACACCCTCCCAGAGGTATAATCTTGTTCGTCACGCTTCAGTTTGCGCGCTTTCCTCTGTTTGATGTCCTCCTCAAATTTTTCCAAGATATTGTTTAAGATCTCATAATTCTTTTTAGTTCCCTCCGTTTTATTTAGATCTAGTATCTCCTTCTCCAGAGCATCTACTTCTACAGTTATCTTTAGTACTTTCCTTTCTGAATTTTCTATTAGTAGATTCATTAGTCTCATGGAGTTGCCTGTTACTTCCTTCTCCCATATCAGCATCAGATCTTCCTCTAAATCATCATATGTGGGGAACAGCTGAGATCTTAACCCTCGTGGAATTCTATCTAGTCTCTGGTATTCCCGGAGTGTTGCTCCATCCCACCATTTACTAATCTCAGATTTTTTTAGGCGTTCCAACCGAATGAATTTCTGCTTTAAGCCTTCATTTGGTTTACTTGTCCCTAATGAGACTGCTTTGTTGACTGATGCGCCTGCATGTAAACTCTTAAAGAGATCATCTGCCACCTTGTGTCTCTCATTCCTAGAACACATTCTAATTATCCAATAGTAGCCAGGTGTATTACCCAAATCACCACCCCGCAGCAAACCCACAATAAATAGCAAATGAAGAAATTGGTGGCTGGGTTACAGTTGCGCTGGGTAACAATGATAATAGTAAGGATAAGAACAAGTAAAGAAGCTCCAAGGATAAGGTTTAGACCACCAAACTAAACACAACAGGCATGAACCAGTCAATGCCCTGATACACAACACAACATTTATCCTGAGCTAACACAAAAATCCACTTTGCAACCAACGAACAAATCACAAGTCGCTGTTTGTTTTCTTCTTTTCTTTCTTTTATTTCATGCGTTGATTGTTCATAAAACCTCCTAGCCGACACGTGTTTCGTCTGATTTCGTGTTAATCCACAGACTTCTTCAAGGCTAGAACAATGTAATTTTATAGTTTTAAAATCTTTACATATGTTTGTTTATTTCAAAACCCCTATTTTTCAAGAACTCTGATTCTAAAGAGTCCCATTTATAGAGTGTTGCAGGTTATCAGCATTAAGGAGCTGGTGCAATATCACCAAAAGACAAAACAAGGTGCTCTGAAAAGAATTTTTGAATAGTAACCACCAACACAACAAAGTATATAATAGTGGTAATAAAGAGGAATCCCACCACCATGAGCTTCATCCTGTGTGCAGTTCACATCAACACACTGTTGAGAATCCCGTATTTATAAATCTGGTGAGAAATATGTAAATATAAACTGGTTGCTATGGCTAGAGAGAGATAGCCCCACATCAGAATATCGTGCTCAACCAAAATTGTGAACCAGTCATGGGTACCTTGATTAATCAAATTCGACCTCTAGTCTCTTGTTCAACACCCCTGCCACAGCGTCATTGGGGTTCAGTTATCCTCTTAGCTATCGATATAAAAACCGCAATTTAGAACTTAAATACCGTCTATCTGTATGCACGTTTAAAAGCCAACCTTAATCTAATCATATTTGATACTCACTCTATTTTTCACATTGTTTTGGCCCGTAGATAGCGGTTAAAATTAGTCTCTCTCCATACTGTATTATTCGGGTATTTTCCTCCTATAGTCAAATTAAAACAGATGGAATCCTACTGGTTAGGAAATATTCATTTCCGTCATCATTAGAGACATATATATTTACTAACTGGGATCAATCTTTAGATGACCCACACTTAAAGCACTACAGACTGATAGAGTTAACCCTCTAGGCTAACAGCAATTTCTAATCTCTGTAGTTGCGCGCTACACAACCCATACCCATTCATAAAGCGCAGCAAATCGTGCTCGGCAAATTAACACCGCCACGAGAAGGATCTGTATGTGTAAGAAGTCTCACCTGTGACGATATCTCGTCCTCTGTAAAAAAGTTCCTGGCGTTCAGCACCCGCGCCATGTCGAAGTTTCTTCAAATACCCTCGTCCGGTATCAGACATAGAAAAGGGGCTAGCCGCATGTGGTTTCCCAACTAGAAATGCGCGCCATCTTAGAGTGTGTAAGCCGATATCTTATCCCTACCACGAGTAATATCTACTCCTGATTATAGTGTTTATCGACTATAATTCTGGAAGTTTTGTAAATATATAAGCGCACACCGTGTAAGGAAGTAGAAAGACAGGCACCCACCGAAAATTCCCATCACCAGGTGTCACTTCCTTAATTCTCATTACCGACATCCTGACAATACATGTTTTCACAGAATTGGTTATGAATACATATAGCGTTCCTAGTTTAAACAATGGTTATCAACATGAGCAATTTAAAACAGAACGTGCCATACGATCCCAGCATATGGTAATCAATATTGTCTCGGAGCTCATATTTTACCAAGTCAAGTTACTGTCATAAATATACTTCGCATTCATATTTCAAAAGCCATGGTTATCAGCCTTATATATTGATTTCACTAAATTATTTGCCAAAATTAGCAACATAATATAAGGACAGTGTCATTTTCATAGGTATACTTAAAAACAGTTTTACCCGATCATAACATGATGAAAATTGCAAAACATGATTAGAAACATGATTAAAAACATGCTTGTCAAAGGATCGTGTACATTCTAAGATTCAACATATAGACACAATAGCTGTTCTTTGGATCATTAATTCCAAATAAATCATATTCAAGTAATGTACATACATTGGCATTTAGAGTCCTCCATCCGGAGTGTGTCATCAGTTAATTCCCCAAAAAGAATTGAAGTTCGTCATCAAAGTTAAGACCCCCTTCTACCGCATGAACCTGCATTATCCATCTGGCCTCAAGCTGTCTAAGTCTGAGCTCCCTGTCCCCTCCCCTCACATCTTGGGGCATTGTTTCAATTCCATGAAATGACATAGCTAGATGTTCACTCTGTGATCCGCACTCCACAGCATGTGCTGTCAGGGGATGTCTCATATCTTTATTCTTTAACGCTCTAAAATGTTCTGCCATGCGGTCCTTAAGTCTGCGTATGGTGCTGCCAATATATACTCGGTCACATTTACAAGTTATTGCATATACCACATAGGTGGTGTTACAATCAATGTGTGATTTTATGTGATAGATTTTAGATCCATTGTATGTAAATTGTAATATTCCATGCCGTGACATCCTACACATACTGCAGTCACCGCATCGGAACGAGCCTTTTGCAAGTAGGTGTAACCAATTCGGAGTCTTCTCTGTTAATTTGGGGTAACTGGGACTAATCATATTTTTGATCGTCATACCACGTCGATATGATATAGAGGGTCGTGAGTCAATGTAATTTTGTAAGGTTTGATCAGAACTCAGTAGGAACCAGTACTTATTCAGTATTTGGTAAACCTTAGATGACCAGGGATTATAGTTAGTAATCAATCTCACCTTATCTTTATTTCTGTTGCTGTCATGGGATTTGGCACTCAGGGTTTCTTGTCTATTTAGTCTAAAAACTCTATTCTTTGCTCTACGTAGGACATCTGGTCCGTAACCTCTCCTAAGGAATCTCCCTTCAATATCTGTTACACACTCTAGAAATTCGCCATCCTCGCTACAATTGCGTCGAGCCCTATATAGTTCTCCATAAGGGATTGAGGTGACTGTAGATCTTGGGTGTGCACTGTCATTGTGTAGAACTGCATTGCAAGATGTAGATTTTCTAAAAAGCTTACTACACAGTTTGTTGTCTTTTACATATAGGGTTAGATCCAAAAAGTTGATTCGCTCTTTGGAATGTTCAATGGTAAAGGTCATGTTATATACATTATCGTTCATGTAGGCAAAGAAATCCAAGAGTTCAACCTCACTTCCAGTCCATATAAGTATGAGGTCGTCTCTATATCTTCCGTAATAATTGATATAGGAGTGCCATTTTGCACCGCCTGGGCCCCAAATATGCACCGCCTCTACCCACCCCATAAATAGACAGGCAAACGACGGCGCAAATTTAGAACCCATAGCGGTCCCACAGGTTTGCTTATACCATTGATCTTCAAAGAGAAATACATTTTCTTCCAAAATCCGTCTTGACATCATTAAAATCATATTGGTATGCTCCAACAGTTCAACCGGTCTCCTATGTAGGAAGAACTCAAGGGCCTTAAGACCCAATTCATGATTAATGTTCGTGTATAGGGAGCATACATCCATCGTGACCAATATCATCTCTGGTTCCCACTCAAAGTCATTCAGTATATTTAAAATATGTTTAGTGTCCCTGATGTTAGAGGGTAAGTTTAAAACATACGGTTGGAGAAAAAGATCTACAAATTCAGCCAATTTTTCAGTCGGCCCGCCTATTCCTGAAATAATAGGCCTCCCTGGTGGAGACAGGAGACACTTATGAACCTTTGGCAATGTGTAGATGCAAGGAAAGCGGGGTCGATGTACAGTAAGATATTTAAATTCTGTGTCATTCAGAAGGGTAGCCTGATGCCAGGTCTTTAAATAGGTATTGATCTTAGCTACAACCGTAAATATCGGGTTGTATGGTAATTTAGCATACCAGACTTCGTTGTTCAATTGCACCATAATTTCCTCATTATACTCTGTCCTATTCATTAGAACGACATTCCCCCCTTTATCCGCTTCTTTCACTACAAGGGAAGTGTTTTTGGATATTAATTTGAGGGCACTTCTTTCTCTAAAAGACAAATTATCCTGAGGGTATGGAGGCTTAAAATCACGTATTTTATTCTCAAGAATGTCTAGTTCTTTGTTTACACTCTTGTAGAATGCATCAATGTTACTACCACTCCCCAACTGTGGGGTCCATTTAGACTTCTTTTTGAGCCCGCTATCTTCACTCAAATTGGTGCAACATTCCAAATCTTGCAAAACTTGGTGCAGAGTTATAGGGTCATTCTCTTGTTCTGTTATTGATAACAGAATTCTAGTAGCATGCACATCTTGGATAGTAATATCACCAACAACTGGAGGTGGTTGACAATTTGGGGCTGAGACATTTGCAGAGAAAAATTTCTTTATTTTCAATTGGCGAACAAACTTGTAAATGTCAATCTTTACACTATTGATATCAATTCTATTAGTTGGACAAAAGTTGAGGCCTTTGCATAAGACAGATGATACATCCTCCGTTAAGTTAAAGTCTGACAAATTAATCACTTGAATATCATTTTTGCCCGTCACTTCCCCTGGTTGGCCTTCCAGTAACGTGTTTGGTAGTGTGCCCTTTCGTCTGGTTTTCTTACCTCCCCTTTTTCCTCTCTTAGTTTTGCCACCATGTCTACTCTTTGATCTCGTTGTCTCGAATTCCCCATTCTGATCATTTGGACCTCTTTTAAAAAAGACGACGGATTGTTACCTAATCCATCTACACTAGCATTAGTATGGAGAGAGACTGATTTTAACCGCTATCTACGGGCCAAAACAACGTGAAAAATAGAGTGAGTATCAAATATGATTAGATTAAGGTTGGCTTTTAAACGTGCATACAGATAGACGGTATTTAAGTTCTAAATTGCGGTTTTTATATCGATAGCTAAGAGGATAACTGAACCCCAATGACGCTGTGGCAGGGGTGTTGAACAAGAGACTAGAGGTCGAATTTGATTAATCAAGGTACCCATGACTGGTTCACAATTTTGGTTGAGCACGATATTCTGATGTGGGGCTATCTCTCTCTAGCCATAGCAACCAGTTTATATTTACATATTTCTCACCAGATTTATAAATACGGGATTCTCAACAGTGTGTTGATGTGAACTGCACACAGGATGAAGCTCATGGTGGTGGGATTCCTCTTTATTACCACTATTATATACTTTGTTGTGTTGGTGGTTACTATTCAAAAATTCTTTTCAGAGCACCTTGTTTTGTCTTTTGGTGATATTGCACCAGCTCCTTAATGCTGATAACCTGCAACACTCTATAAATGGGACTCTTTAGAATCAGAGTTCTTGAAAAATAGGGGTTTTGAAATAAACAAACATATGTAAAGATTTTAAAACTATAAAATTACATTGTTCTAGCCTTGAAGAAGTCTGTGGATTAACACCAAATCAGACGAAACACGTGTCGGCTAGGAGGTTTTATGAACAATCAACGCATGAAATAAAAGAAAGAAAAGAAGAAAACAAACAGCGACTTGTGATTTGTTCGTTGGTTGCAAAGTGGATTTTTGTGTTAGCTCAGGATAAATGTTGTGTTATTGAGCAATGTGGTAGGAACTGGGGCAGAGAGCGTGGGGGGGGTGAAGATTACTCACTTCTGTGACAGTGTTGCTGGAATCGAATCCCGTGGGGAGGTACCTCCCTGCAGAGATTGAGTTGGGCTTGGGGGCTGCCTGGTTTCCCTCAGTAAAGAAGATACTGCCCCTCGAACTGCTAAGTCTGTCACATTTGTAACACCGCACTGTATGGAGAAGTGTGTGGGCAGCGGCATCGACATTGATAGTGGTTTGCCCCATGGGCGTAGGAACTGTGGGGGACGTGGGGGACATATTCCCCCCAGATTTTGGAGTGGGGGGACACGGGGGACAAGGGTGGGGGGGCGAGGGGACAAAAGAATTTCCCCTCTCCCTTCTGTTATGCACAGGGCCATTAGCGCGCGAAAGCGCTACCTAATGGCCCTGTACTTGACATGTGATTCACCTGCCTGCAGTCAAAGAGGCTACCCGCCCTCTGCCCTTTGTTATTCTGCCGTAAGGCTTGGCCAGTCTGGGAAGGGCAGAGAAGGGAAAAAAACTCTTGTCTCTTTTCCGTCATTCCCAGAGAAGGCAAGGGCAGTGTCCGCTTCTCCTGCTCAGCCTCTGGTAGCTTCCCTCCCCCCCCCCCCCCCCTGTCCTTATTCCTCCATCTCTTTCTGTCGCTGTCTCGCTTATCTTTATGTGCGGTTTTCAAAAGACAGCTGTTACATACTCTCTCTTGCCTCTCATTTTCTTTATTTGTTCCCCGTGAAATGGATCCAAAAATGAGCAGAACACTTTAGCTGGAACTGTCCTAATTTTCTGACAGGGTTCTATTCCAAAGTACAACTTCGGGACGGAGAGAACAAAGTATCAAAATAAGAAAAAATATTAAATACCCAAATAAAGCAATACAGAGTGGTCAGCAGATAGGCCAGATTGTTATTTACACCCATGCACCTTAGCGCTGCTTTACAGAGTTTTCCAGTGAAGCGCTACTTTCTTTTTATCTTCTTTCTTTGAACAACATTGTTTTCCCAGGGTGGGGAAGTGCACCATTCATAAAGGGACTGCAATACCTGGTTGAGGGGTGGACTGGAAAACGTTTAATATGAGCGTTTTCAACTGTTTTAATTATTTTAGCCTATAAAATGTGTACCACAGATCTGTGTTGAGGGATTTGGTCTTTTTTAAACCAAACTGCTTATATTTTATAATGATATAAAAAATGGACATTGAAACAGCCCTTCCTAGTCCTGTAGTCATGTCCAGAACTTTTCAGGCAAAATCACTTACTGATTTCTAAATAATGAGTTTAAAACATTTAAGGTAACCTTGTTGTTCCTGCTTACATTTCACATGCTTTGCTCATCCTTGCATTCAGTGTTTGCTTTTTACAGGGTGTTGTTACTTTTTTTCAGGCAGCATTTTACTCTTGTCCAATGCATAATTTGAATTGAGTCTCAGCACAATTGGGTTGTAGCTGAAGGCAGTGCCAGTTTAACCCAGTGGGGCAGTATGGTGTTCAGTGGGGGACAGGATGTGGCACTCTGGCCAAAGCTGCCAAATTTGGAACTGGAGCACCATTTTCAACCTTCATGACCAGTCCACCAGTCCACACTCCTGACAGAGCTCATTCCGACGCTACACCTTAGAAGGCCCGATAGACCTTAGAAGCCCTGGTGTCTTAGCACCAGCAGGTTGACCCTAACGGTGGCAAGTGTGGGTTAACCTTGAAAGCCTGTCCACCACAATCCAAGCAGTTCATCTCCAGTCTTGCGAGCAGGCATACGAAGAAGCACACACTAGAGCGACAGTGACTCTGTCACTGAGGTCACAAGAACCTTGAGGCCAGTCCACCTTGTCATTGGTACCTCCATTGGACTTTTTCAGCACTAGTAGTGCAACTTACCAGGGGTTGGTAATGTTGGATTTGCATGCACATTAAACTCAGGGGGTGATTATAACGGTGGTGGGACTGCCACATCACTGCATCGTTGACAGTCCCACCACCATTGATGATTGTATTACTGCCTGCCATATTCCTATGGTGGGCGGTTCCCTGGCACTCGGAGAGACCGATCGCCACGCACACTTCTCCCTTCCATAGGGAAGGGAGAAGGCTAGGATCCTTGTGTCTTGCAGAAAGGAGACAAAAGGTTGTATCTGCTCTTCAGGAAGGATATACAATGCAGAAAGGGCCGGAATAGCCACTCTGGCATTTACTTTGTGGGCTGCAAGCTAATGATGCTTAATTTAAGTTGGTGTCTGCAGGTGAGGCGAACTGTATTCTTTGTTAGAGACCGGTACATTATTTAAACCATCAGACTGTAAAACTGAACAAGAGAAAGGCATCAAGAGTTGTTGGCAGAAGGAGGAAGGGAAATATGGAAAACAGAGAATAAGGAGAAAGCAAAGATGAGAAAGAACCTGGAAGAGTGAGATAATGTGGAGGGAGAGTATGTTGGTGGATAAAGGAGGCAAGAGATGAAATCAGATAGACAGCATTGGTATTCAACAACCCAGCTCCGACACAGATTCCCTCAGTACCACCCTTTAATAGTGCTGCCCAAGTCTCCATACCTACTCTCTCAGATCATTGAATTAGTTATATAGCGCCACTCATACCAGTGCAGGGTATCAACACTTTACATCATTCACACTACACAGAGGCAGTCAATCATAGGTGTGTAAATATGTGTATAGGAAATGTTAAATAAAACTACAGGGTGTAGGAGTCACATGTCATCCATACTTGTAGACAGTATTGTTTAAGAGTGCTTGGTCTGGATGTTGGAAAGTGGGTTAATAGTAGGGGCAAATGTATATCTGTCCTCGGCAATAAGGACACTACCTCAATATATAGCTCCATACCAGTCTTTGAAAATTATTCTCATGCTCAACCCTTGCTGGCTTGGCTGTTAGCAGGTATGTAAAGCATTTAAAAACACCAATTCAGTAAATAATGAAGACACAACACAATAAAAATCCAACACCAATTTATCAAATTAAAAAATATTTTTTTCTTTAAAATGAAAAAAATCCAATGCAGGGAAATGGAAATATGACTTTTAACATTTTTTGCATGATATAGCACATAGAAACGTATATCCCCTTTTAGTACATCTTGTTATGCTGGACCTGCTCAAAGTCAAAGTTTCAGGCCGACCCCGTTGAAGCCCTGCAGGGGCTACTCCTTGCGGTAGGTCTCGGTCAAAGTTTTTACCTTCTGACTTAGAAACTTTTCTGGAGCTTTTCTTCACGGGGTCCGTCGAAGCTCTCAGCCACCCCTGATTCGGTGAGGGTTCGCCAGCTTGCCTTGCAACAAACTCCCAGTCAAACTTATGGAAGTCCAACCTGCGGAGCTTTCCAGCGGTACGAGCTAGGGATGCAGGCTGGCACACAGTTGATGGTGGGTGGCTTGGCTCTCCTGGTTGGCCCGGTCACCTTTTCTAAGTTCAGAATTAGAAATGTTTGCAGAGATTTTTCTTGCAGGGTCCCTCAATGCTTTTCACTAGGCCAGATTCTGTGAGGGTTCGCTAGCTTGGGTTTCTACCTACGCCTGATCAAACTCTGTAAGCCGGAGCCCTGGAGCTTTTCAGCCGGAAGAACCTGGGCGGCAGGCCAACTCATGGTTGATGGTTGTCCGCTTGGCTGGTCAGAGTGAGTCGGTCCACTTATAGAGCTTTTTACCAAAGTTGCTCCAAACTTCTCCAAACCTCTGGAACTTCTTCCTGAAGTTTTCCAAAGGGTCTCAAAGTGTCCAAAACTTACTCCACGGGTCTGGAATCTCCAAGATGGTCCTTGAAATGGACTTCAGTTACCACAATTCACTTGGACAAAACCCTTTCAAATTCACTGGTAGTTCTCCAGGCTGGGGATTCCTGGTGGGCCAGGTTAGCTCTGTTAACCTTCAGCTTGCAGGGAGTCCACTCTTTAGTCCTTTTGAAGCAAGGTAGTCCATAGGACTGTAATTCCAGATTGTGCAACAGGCACAATCTTCAGTCCAGAGCCTGGTTGGTTCAAATCAAACTCCTCAGCAGGGACCCTTTTTCTCCCAAGTTTGAAGCAGCATCATCTGAGAGGCTTTGTCCCTTTCAGATACTTATTCCAAGTTCTCTGGGTCAAGAAGGAGGACACTCCTGTCCAATGAGGTGCAGGGCAATGCTCCAGGGTATGACCACATCCTCTAAAGTGGGGCATTATTTTCCCAAAGAGAGCATCATTTCTCATATTCATCACGGCTGATTTTCCAGCAGAGGGAGCAGAACTAACTCAACCAGCCTACAGGATGGCGTCATATACCTAGGTCCATTCCCCTTACATCTGGGAATTCCTCCTTAATCCCCCCATCCGGCTGTGGGAGAGGTGTAAATGAAAGTGATTTTTCCAGCTTGCCTCCTTCTCTTGAAGAGCATTGTTTACTACCACTACCTGGCTCTGGCGTTCCTATGCCCAGCAACCTCTACTCTCAGACAGGCCACCTAACTCCAGGGGTCATTTATCACCTCTTCAAACAGCCAGTCCAATCCATTTACCTCTGACAAATCAAGGCAGGGCACTAGAGGGCTGAATTGTGGCTTGCAGACAAGAAAATCTTATAACTTCTTGTCTGTACATTTTAGAATAAATTCAACAATACCACATTGTTGCATTTATCATTAACATTCTTCTGAGTCCTTTAATCCTAGTTGTATGGCTTTCCTTTCTCCAGTTATTAATTAATAACCTCTTGCAATGTTAACCTATGGGCTGGGGATCTGCAATGGAAAAATTAACTGGCCAATTTTTCCAATACCAGGGCCTGTATAAGGATCCTCCTTATACCTACAGGACCCCCACCGCTAGAATACATAGGAAAGATTTTAGGGGTTCTGATTATATCAAAATATTGCAGATCCTCACTTCACAGTGTTCCTAGCACAAAAGCCGATTTTGGGAAGCACTATACTACAAAGGAGGCAGTGAAATGTGCAATTTCACTAAACCTTGGGCACATAACTCTCATTTTATAAGGGCCCTCCTTGTAGATACCTGACCTCTAACCCCTAGGACACCTAGGGGAACCCCTGGGGATACCTAATATGCACCAACATTGTAGTTTATCAATTTGTAAGTGCCCTAAACCCAAAAGTCAAGATTGGGCACAATTTGCATTTTAAAAGCAGTCCTCCAACACGGGTCTGCTTTTAAACCGACCTCAGGCTACAGCAGTGCACACATGCAAGAGCAGGAAGGGGTGCTGGCCTCTAAACCACTATGCCCTAATATATACCTGGGACTTAAAGGTAGTTTCAATCCACATTCCCTATTATGTACTTGGGCCGTATAGGAGAGGTCATGTCAATCATGGAGGTACCCTAACCCATAGTGCACCCTAGTGTATGTAGGTGTTTTACTGTATTTGTAAGTGTTTCTTTCAACATAGCACTCGCCCTTGGCCTGGTTAGTCAGAGGCCATGGTCAGAGTCGGGTACCACCAGTACCAGTCAGCAAAAAGTTGGGGAGTGCCCAGGGCACAGATGGCTTTGCAACACTAGAGAAGCACAAAACCAGAATTTAAAACATAACACCATGGTTGGGGGTTCTCTTTAATAATCAGAATTGATTTCCATCCTAATGAACCAATTTTCAAACTTTAGGATAATGAAAGACTGGGTAAAACTCCTAACGTTCTAATCTATACCTTGCAGTTTTCATGCAGCTCTTTGATGAAGGGTAATAGCTCACTGTTCAGTGTTAGGATTTTAACTTATAAACTGCAAATAGCAAAAGAATCTCTCAGACAAAAGCAGTAACTCACTGACCTATTTATATTATATTCATTTTGTGATATGCGTGGTACACGATCTTTGTAGCGGGCATATTACCCCACTGTGGCTACCTTACCACGAGTCAAAACTTCCAGTACTCAGACCTCTGATCTCTCTCAATAAAGATCATTAATCACCGAAGTTATCTTCACATTTTTATTGTTGCCTGAAAATTTCTGGAGACCAGGAATGCAGCAGCAGGTACTTCTCAAGCTATAATGCACTTGCAACCATGACGCCCTCACCCGAAGTCAGCATCCTTTTTTGCTTGGTGCATGAAGATGCAAGATTCATATACATTTTTTTTTAACATTTGGTCTGATTACTATGTGAATGTAAACAACAATAAAGCATACATGCAAACTGTGACTACATGCCTGCTTTTCTCAATATTTCACTTCAAAACAATGCGAATGTATTTGTTTAACGGGTGGTGATTTGTATAGGGTCAATGGAAAATCCACAAGGTTGTCCCTGTCCCCCCCAGAATTTTAGTGTCTCCTACGCCCCTGGTTTGCCCTGTGTTAAAGCAACAGCTTCCCTTGAGCCCACGGTCTGTCGGTATATTTTGCGGAACAGACCTCCTGGCAGCCTCTCAGTGGTCCCCAGACCAAAAGTTGTTTCGCCCCCGATAATAGAAGTAAAGGCTACCACAAGACAGGCGAAAGGTGCCTGTTCAGCGGAGGGGACACCCCCAGGCAAAGGGAGAGGTCGGAAAAAAACCAGGGGGTGCTTTCAACCAAGCTAAAAATTACGCCATCGCTGAAAACCTTCTATAAGGTTATCTCCACTAATACCGCGGTGTGTGGGCAGGATAAAGTCATAAAATATAAGACTATAAGTATGGCTACTATCTCTACCGATCTGGTAGTCCCAACCGCTCATACCGCCATTCTAGATGGCGTTATGGTCAGTGAGAGGAGCCTTCAGTCCCCGTTTAGCCCTCCCCCCGCTGGAACGGTGGAGGGCTCTACCCTGCAAGAGCATCTGGTAGTAGCAATACACCCCTCGGTGGAACTATCGAATAGCTTCTCAATATTAGGGGTTCAGAGTTACGATCAGGGAACCGCTCTTAGCATGCTACCAGAGAAGGGAAGTGGGCTTCAACCAGGGCAGTTGCTGTTAGGAAATCCTGAGTCTCTCCAGGATTCCTCCCTGCCATCATCCCTGCCACCATCGCTGCCCTCTCCATCTGTATCTGGGCCGCCTGAGACATTGGCTGATATCCTGTTGAGTTTAAGAGAAGACATCAGTAGGAGGTTCACAACCTCGGAGGCCAACCAGGAGGCTATTCAGGTTTCCTGTGATCTACTAGCACAGAAGGTAGAGGAGGTTGCTCAGAGAACAGACGCTCTTGAGGCTGAGATTCCTAAAATTAAGGAAGCTCTGTGTACGTCTTCTGCCTCAATGAGCAAATTGGCTCAGCAAAACCAGGATTTGAAAGACGACATTGAGCGCCTGGAAAATCATTCCAGAAAAAACAACCTGAAAATCTGTACCGGAAGATCTGGAAGGGAACGATATCAAGAACTTTGTCGCTACTCACCTGAAGGCAACTACCCTGAAAGATTCTACAGACTCAGGTCTGGACTTGGTTTCTGACATCCAAAGGGTGCATCGTGACCCATTCCGGACAACCCCAGGAAAAGACCGCCCCAGGAAAATCTTGGTGAACTTCCTTACATATACCATCAAGGTGAAAATACTATCTCTAGCCCTGAGAGCTGGCCATCTTAAGTGTAGTTCGTTTTCTACTTCATTCTCCTTCTCTATCATTTCGGACATCTCTCATATCACTGCTACAAAGCAATGGGAATTGTGCAAAAGGATGACGATTTTGAACACATTAGGAGCTAAGACTCAACTAAGATTCCCCGCATCTTTGTGGATCATGTGGAACAACCACATGTATAATATGCGCCACATAGAAAAAGTCAAATCCTTAATAGATCAAATCAGAGAGGCCGGTGGGGGGGGGGGGGGCAGAAGTGGTAGTGGAAGTGTCAGTGGAAGAGGTAGTAAGGTGTAATCATTGAAAGCATGTATGACACTTAACACGCTACTAAATCATAAATGATAAAATCAAAACAGTAAGGGGGAAAGAACAGAGGAAACAGTATAGTGATAAGCTGTTGCTCCTGGGTTGGGTCAGCCTTCCAGTATTATCTGTGGATGTATTTTTCAGCCACACATCAAGGGGGGTTCTGTCCAAGGGCATATGCCCAGAGGAAAAGGGAGGGTTTCCCAAGGGTATAGGGGGTGTAAGGGGTCAAGGGGGGGTGGGGAGAGGGGAGCACATGTGGGGTTGGAGCGGGAGAAAATATAAAAAACGTCCTTGTTCTTCATTATGCTTTGAAGAGTAAGCTGCTTCTTAGTATGTCTGGCCAAAGGGAGGGAGGGAGGAAGGGAGGAGAATTTTGTAAAGAATGATGTCTGTAAAAAAATAAGGGTTATCTTTTGGAATGTCAACGGCCTGCGATGTCCCCGAAGACAAAGGCTGGTCATGAAATACCTGGAACAATCCTCAGCCCACGTATATCTCCTACAAGAGACTCATCTAAGCCATCTTGAGTCTAGAGCTATTTTTAGTAAATATAGATGGGTGGAATATTTTTGCTGCTCTGAGCAGACAACACATAATAAGGGGGTCGTGGTTATGATAAGATCTGGGCTATGTGGCTCTATTAAGTCTATGTCAACTGATCAATCTGGGAGGTGGATTTTGGTACAGGGGGTTATTGCGGGGGTCGAACTCGCCATTGTATCCTATAATGGTCCCAACTTAGACGACCCAGCTTGCCTCCTTAAAGTGCAGACCAAACTTGTAGAAGTCACCACCCCAATAATAATTGGGGGTGATTTTAACGTTAAACCACAGTCGATATGTGGCTGCACCTCGCACACGTAAGGTAATGATTAATATGATGCATGAGCTCGGGTTGGTGGATGTTTGGAGGTCCGAGAAGGGCGGTGACCCAGGTTTTACTTTTTTTAGTAAAAAGTACAGCCATTCCTCGAGAATAGACTACATTTTTAACGACAGGTGGGGTTTGGAACACCTAGTGGATGTTTCCATTCTTCCATCTATCATATCTGATCACGCTCCAATAAGTTTCCTCTATTTAAGTGGCAAACCTAAACCCCCCTCCAGGTGGACGCTAAAAAGGGCCATGTGGTAAAACCCAGAATTAATCAGTGTAATTAAAACATCAACCGTAGAATACTTTACTGAAAATATAGGGTCAACATCCTTTGATTTTGTTTGGGAGGCATTCAAGGCCCATATTCCTGGCGTGTTACATAGTTGGATATGCTCCAAAAACAGGGAAGAGGTGCGAGAACTTAAAGAGGTGGAAAATGAGATATCAAGATTAGAAAAAGTCAGGTTGAGTAGTCCACCTGAAGACCAGCCACATATTCTTAGAGACCTGGAGAGCCTTCATTTGGATTACAGAGCTAAACTAGATCAAAAAATTAGGGCTCAATGGAAAGCCCACAAAATGGAAAACTACGAATATGGGGAAAAGGCAGGAGCTACCCTAACATGGAAGATTAAAACTGATAGAGCAAAGACTAACATCAATAAATTAATTGTAGATGAGACTGGTGCGACCTCATGCGATCAGGAGGACATGCAGAGGTGCCTTTTATCCCTATTTTCAAAGCTCTACAAAGAAGAGGCAGTACCTACTACTGAATTAATCCTAGACGGGTTAAAAAGTAAAATGCTACCTACATCAGGGGTCTTCAAACTGTGGGGCGCGACCCCCAGGGGGGCTGTGGAGCGATGCAAAGGGGGTCGGGCCTTCACAGTCATACTTCTGCCCAGGCCCCCTCCTCCCTCGTGTGTCTCTCAGCCAGACTGCTGCTGCAGTGTAACTCGAGCTGTGGGCTCGGCTGGGCAGTTTCTGGAGTCATCTCCAACACGCCCAAGTTTTTCACAGGTCTTTAAAGACCATTTGCATATTTACATGCCTTTGTAAACTGGCTACAGAGGCTTCGTTTTTTTCCTGGTTCCAGTACCCCCTGGGCTCCCACTCTGCCTTTTAATGAAAAGGAATATAAAGTAGGGTTGCCAAATGAAAAATGCCTGCCTGTTTTGTTTAAAGAGCCTGAAAAGACCTCCTCTTGACACTAAATAAACTTTTAAATACAAAAGTATGTATGCATTCGTTATGTGACTTGCTCTTTGTCAGTCATGGATCATTGAGGCAGTCCTAGAACACAATTAATTTGCTGTTGGAAGTATGCACAGATAAGTGCCGAAAATACAGCTTTAGGTTGCTGCTTATTTTTGTACTGACTGGGCCATCAAAATAATCTGCTGGCAACCCTAACCATAGGACAGTAAGTTTGTTGCAGGATCCGCACATTATTTATTTCCGCCACCCTCGATTAATGCCAAAATAGTTTAACTTAGATATTAAACCCTACGCTGCCGTCAATAACATGCTGAGTTACTTCAAGTGTCTGGGAATGCACCCTGCATTCAGGCAACTCGCTCCTCATTCTCGCCCTTCACTTTCACGCTCACCCTGCACTCACACTGATCACCATGCACTCACATCATTCACCCTGCACTCACAGTGATCACAATGCATTCACACTGATCACCATGGACTCACCATTCACCCGCTCACAGTGATCACTCTGCACTCACAATGCACTTGCGCTGTTCACCCTATACCTCACCCTGGAGTATCACGAGTAAACTACGCATCCTGCACTCATGTGACACTTCACTGACCTGTCCCCCTCACTGCTCAATATGCAACTCACTCAAACAAGCCCATCAGTAATCATACATTCATTCGTCCCATTCTGAACTTGCATCCGCACCCAAATTCATATGCCACCTCACTCACACTGCAATCACTCCTCTTAGAGAGATGAGGTGCATTGTTGGTGAGTGGCAGTAAAGGAATTCGTGGAGAAGGAGGAAACCGGGGTGGGGCACCAAAAAAAGACTGTTGCAATGTGTGCGACCAGTGTTAGGAGTGTTAGTCCCCTCCGAATTTCTGGTCTAGTGACTCCCCTGCTTCTGGCTATTATTATTATTTACATTTGTAGTGCGCTACTGTTACCAAAAGATGTCCTGGGGCTAATAACAATTTGCTGCCTTTAGGCAAATGAGAAACACACAGAAGGAGAAGGAGAACCAGCCAAATGGGGTAACCTACAGAGCATAGAGAAATGTTTTTATATCTTCCTAAAGGATAATAGATTCTTGGTGGAGCAAAGCACAGGAGGGTGCAAGTTCCATAACTGCGCGGCCTGCATCAAAACAGTGAGACAGACAACTCATGCCTTCTTGAATTAGGGAACAATAAGCAGAGTGGCACAGGCCGAAAGAAGCATACAGGTCCGACCCATATGCTTGGTGAGGAGGGATGAGAGGATGAGAGAGGACAGCAAGGGAGTGAGAGAATTCGATTGAAGAGGTCAGGGATGAGGAGAAATGTGAATTGCCGAAGAGAAGAGTGGATACGCAAGAAGTGAGTGTGAGCCAAAGGTGAGGGCTTCTCTTAGAACAAAGGGGAGATGTGAAAGTTGAATGGGGGGGACTGGAGAGGTGTAAGATACAAATAGAAAAAAATTTGAATGGAGAGACGAGGTGAATGAGAAGTGCTGAGGGGCATGGGAGGTGACGGGACCAGAGAGGCCATGAGATAAATGCGAGAGACTGTTAGAGATGAGGGCAGTGAAAAGACAGAATGGCAAGAGATGATTAAAAGTGAAGTGAGAGGTTGAATGGGGAGAGTTTAGAAGTTATAAAAAGGGGTGAAAGAAAATGGCCTGCAAAGTGAGAGAGGGCTCTGGGGTTAGGAGAGGAGAGAGGGATGGAAGGGAGGGGCTGAGAGGAAAGCTGCCTGGGTAAACTGCTTAACGCTGCACAAAACTGCCTGGTTTTTTAGGGACCCCTGCTTCTCCTGGCCAGGGTCAGGTGAGCTTCTAATGTGGCAGCACCTATTCCTGCGGATTGGAAGGTCCTTCTCAAAGGTTGACTAGAAATCTTTCTGATGTTAATTGCTGTATTTTGGCTATAAACAGGTACTGATGGGGTGAAATCTTTCCTCAGTGTTACTGTGTGTAAAAAATGTCAAAATAATGAAGTAATGCTATCCCACAATACGCTGCATCACATACCATCACTTACATTTTCTTCCCACACAATTTAGTCAAGACTGTCGGGTAATTTGGTCCTCACCTGCCTCAATATTCTAGTAGCCCTGCCTACAGGTTTAGAAATTTTTGTCAGGAGGGGGTCCTTACGCCTCAAAATGTTGACAGGGAGGTCTCGGCATCCAAAAGTTTGAAGACCTCTGATCTACATTGACAAGAGAGAGACGGGACATACTAGAAGGCCCTATCTCAGAAGAAGAAGTTAAGAGCAATATAAAAAGAATCAAGAATAATAAAGCCGTGGGAACAGACGCCCTTCCTGGTGAAGTATATAAGACCCTGGAGGATGCTATAGTGCCTATATTTTGTGAGCTGTTTAACTATATCTATAGCTCTGAAGGCAGGATTCCGCCCTCATGGAAGGAAGCTATAATAGTGTTAATTGTGAAGCCCAGAAAAAACCCGCTTAGAGCCGACTCTTATAGACCGATCTCCCTGCTAAATGCAGATTATAAGATTTTCACTAGCATCTTGGCAGGGAGATTGGTCAATGTCGCTCCCCAGTTGATCAATGAAGATCAAAAGGGCTTCATGCCGGGAAGATATATTCAAGAACAAACCTTGCAACTAATCGGCTGTATCGATCTGGCCGTGGCACATTCGAAACCCTTGGCGGTGGCCGCGAATAACGCCGCCAAGGCGTTCGGCGGTGTTAATTGGATGTACCTCTGGGAGACCTTAATGGCGATGGGGTTTGGTCCATTATTTATAGATACTCTTACAAGGTGTTATGAGGGGGCTTCTGCTGTTATTCTCCACAACGGCTTATTGACACCACGCTTCACCACACAAAGGGGAACCCTGCTGTTTAACATCTATATCGAACCCCTTGCTCAAGCCCTGAGACTGGATGTACAAATGACCCCTTTTCAGGTCTCTGATTACAACTGCAAGTTGGCCCTATATGCAGATGACCTGCTAGTCTATACTAATAACCCAGCAGAGGTGCTTCCCAGGGTAGAAAATACCCTGAACGAGTTTGGTCTGCTCTCCGGATACTCAGTCAATCCCTCTAAGACCGAGGTAATGTGCTGGGGCGTCGAGGGTTGGGTTGGGCGATGTTGTGGGGAGTTCAGGTACTTGGGAATCACTATAGTACAGGACCTATCAGATATCCCTGCGACTAATTTGAGGAAAGTGAGCAAGGAAATAGAACATCTTTTCTTGAGATGGCAGAATCTTCCCCTCACTATCTATGGCAGAGTAAACCTTGTTAAAATGGTCATCCTGCCTAAGGTGACGTATCTGTTTAGCACTATTCCCCTAGGCTTCCCCGGCAAACTTCTGGGTAAAATTCAAAGCAACATAGGCAGCTTCATATGGTCTAATAAAAATTCGAGGCTATCCTGGAAGAAGTTAAAACGGAGGCTATTAAAGGGCGGTCTGGCTCTTCCAGATGTATTTCTATACTCCCTTGCGTTTCAGTTTAAAAATATTCGTTGCTTACTCTCTAGCCCTGCTGAAACTAACTGGGGGAAGATCTTGAGTGCAATGGTCAATCTTGAGGGCGGTGGTACTGGATTTCTGTATAAATTTGGGGATTCCAGGTTTTTCAAAAAGGTCCGTCTAAAAGTTATAAGATCAGCACTTGAAGTATGGCAAAATGTTAAAGCAAGATGGGGAATAAAATACTACTCCGACTTTGCCCCAATTTGGGACTCTCAGGGTCTTCCTGTGTGCTTAAAAGACAACTTAGCTATCCCCATTAAAAGGGCGGGAATTATAATCTGGTCCGATGTAATATCCACGGACGGTGTACACCCCTGGGGAGTGTCACGGGCAAAAATTGGTGATTCTTTTTCCCACTTTAAATATTTGCAAATATGTTCCTGGTACTCAGCCGAGAAGGATCATATTGGTGGAAATTGGGAGGTTGAACATATATTTCAAAATGTAAATCCCAGAAAGAAGGAGGTAGGGTTATTGTACAGGTGTCTCCTGGATGCGGAGGACGCAGAGCTCCACCTCCCCCCCCATACACAGTATGGAATTTGTCTGTCTGGAAGACGCATCTGTTACTCTTTATTTTCTGTCTCTTAAAAACCTATACAAGTTTGTTAAGCCAGCCTACTTAAAAAAGAACCACTTTTACGTAATAAATAGACTATATTATACACCAAAAAAAAGCAAAGTTTATTCCAATTTCACTTCCCAAGTGCCCAAGGTACGGTTTGGTGGAGGCGGATGATTTACATATGTTTTATGATTGTGTTCACTTGAGAGTTTTTTGGCAGAATGTGGAGAAGGCATTGGAGGGAATCTTTAAATTAGAGCTGAATTTCAACCTTGCATTAGTCGTTTTTGGTATGGATAATAACCACACAAGCCGACTTTCCAATAAATCAATGGGTTTACTTCTTTGTTTGATCTTAATAGTTCGCAGGGAGATCTGTAAGCTTTGGAAGGATTCTAGACCACCACAATATGAGAACTTGTTGGGAGTTGCATTTTTATGGCGAGATTGGATCAAGGTGGGGAAAATATCTAGCTACCACTTATTTCTTGGGGAGCGGAAATGAGGTTGGTCTAAACCCCCAGTTGTCCAATGATTACACCAAGCCTCGTACTAAAGAAGCTGGCCTGGTTGGCCTAAAGTGAATGCAAGCACATGGGCCCAGGGCGTCTAGGTACAAAGGGGGTCTTCATTGTGAATTTGCAGACGCTTAAGGTGGAATAAGGACGATGAAAGAAAAAAAAATAATCTTTCTCAGCATCCTCAGGGAATGGAAGAATGAGGCGGGGATGGCATTGACTTGTGCATTCATGTCACGTTTGCTGTCGATGATGATCCCAAGGTTCTCCATTTTTTAATCTTTTATAGATTCACATGCTTGTATCTTCCTCGCGTCATGGTGAGAGTCTCATGGTAAAAGAAGTAATAAAAGACAAGCATTGGCTTAGCCAATAGGTCTCGCCTTTGGGACGGTTTAAGTGTTTAGTCAGATATTGGCTTTGTCAATGTCTTCAAACTATGTTGTAGAGCAGGGTTGCCGGTGTGCAGCATGTTTAAAAATTATAATAAAAAAGTGTTATAAGCATTTGTTATTTAATATAGAACCAAGAACACATTATGTACAACTGAACAATCCTATTAAAAAATGAACATAAAAAGTGTCTTCTAGTGTGTTGTTCTTGCAGTGCTGGCAACTTCTTCTGGTCTGTTCTTATACTTGCTTCTTATAGTTTTTTCTATGGGGGGGATACATAAACACTGTTAGGGTGGATGCTGGGAAATAGTACCTGAATTACAAACATGAGCAGCAGACGTACACCAGGAGAGAATCAACAGATGCCAGATTCCAAGGGCAGACTGAGGTGTTGAGGTGATGTTGCTGGTGCGGAGGTGGTGCTCAGGTGATGCCGAGTGATGGTGTTGCGCGGAGTCATGCAGATTTGGTGGTGCTGCACTGGTCCTCAGGTGGTGCTGAGTTGGTGCTCAGGTGGTGCTAAGTGATGCTGAAATAATGCTGAGGTGGTGCTGCGCTGATGCTGAAGTGCTGCATTGGTGCTGAATTGCTGCTTCGATGGGCCTGCCCTGGTGTTGCACTAGTGCTGAGATGGAGCTGCGCTGGTTGTAGTGCACTGATATAGAGGTCATACAGTGCTGATGCTGAGGTGGTGAGGTGTTGATGTTGGATTGGTGCTTCGCTGGTAATGAGAGGGTGGTACTGCACTTGTGCTGAGGTGATTATGCGCTGGTGGTGGTGCACTGATGAGGAGGTGGTGCTGTGCTGATGCTGAAGTAGTACAGTGGTGATGATGATATGAGGTGGGGGTGCTTTGCTGGTGCTGAGCTGGTGCTCAGGTGGTGCTGAGAGATCCTGAGTTGGTCCTGTGCTGAGGTGATGTACTAATGCTGAGGTGGTGCTGCGCTGGTGCAGAGGTGGTGCTAGGCTCTACCTAACAAACTGGCCAAATTACCAATTATTGTGTGTAAGAAAATCGAGACAAGTTAAAGCTGTTTAGCATATAACCAAAAAGATAAATTTATATTTCTAATTGAAATAATGATCAAATAAAATGGGGAATAAAAGTGTGAAGTTCTCTTGATTGCATAATAAAAAAAATACCAACACAGAGCACCATCCTTCTAGTTCTTGTATTTCGAAGACATCTGGTAAAAATCACCTATTCCAAGAACGTTACTTTACTCTAGGAAGAATTTTATACGGTATGCTCTGGAGAGAACATATAAATTATTTGAAATCTCGACAATTTAATTTGATCCTAACTCATTTGGAGAGGCTCATGCGGTCTGCATTTCGAAGAATGTTGAACTCTTGGTTAAAGTGGTAGCCCTATTTTCTTCATTGTTTTTACATTTGAAGACACCCATGGACTTATCGCGACTTAACCCCCACTCGAGGGAAATGATGACGACACTACAAAACAAACAGGGCTGCCCAGAAATCTGGAAAGATTCATTGGGTCAGCACTTTCCATGAAGTGAGATAGCACCTGTAAACAAAACCATAATCCAGAAAGGCTTTAAGAGTTGCACTTTCTCTAGGACACCAGCAAGACACAATCCCGGCTAGTTTTGACCCCCTTGTGTGACGTTGAGCAAATACATCTCTCTCTTTGATGAGTACTCACTTTGGAGCTATTCTCAAATGAGCACATTTTAAAAGTTGCCTAAAGCCTATAAGTCTCTGGGGGTACTTGAGTATTAAGCACTTTAACTCCTCTGCATGGGTAGTAAGTGCTATAGAAATGCAATTAGAAATTATTATATTAAACTAAATGCATCCAATAAAGGAATTGAATAAAACTAACAACAAAATGTTTTCCCGTATGGCTTAGTGCCCAAGGCACCAGCCACTGCACAGCGCAGGATGAGTACCTACTACCCCATGACTGACTGAATACATCAATCGCTGCTTAGAATAATATCCACAGAGAGCAAGACGGTGGTTCTTTTTCTCAGAGGAAGTTCTGGTCCAGCAATGGAAGAAAAAACGGTTTCACAAAGCACAAGTATTGTATTTTCACCCAGATGGAGGGGACTAAGGAAGGAGTGGTTGGAAAATAAAGTGACCAATGACAAGACTCGCAGAGAGTTTTTTTCCCCTTCTACCGACTGTTTTTTTTTTTTTTAAGACGTTTATTATTGTTCAAAAGTGCATTACATATAGCAAAGCCTACAACCCTGCGGGCCGGCTGCAAGAAGTCGATGTATCGTTGGGGCAGAGGGTTACAAGGGGAGGCATTGTGCAGTGGTTTGTTCGCTGTCTGGCGTGCCATGTGACGTGTATCTTATGCATAACCTTCACATTCAGCACACAGTCCTCTCTATAATTGACGTCTCATTTTACATTTTTTCTATAACTCAACCTTTAACTCTACAACAAAAAACAGGGCTGTTCACATCGGCATGTCCCAGTGTGTCTATGGTAGCAGTGCTGTGCCAAGTCCCATCGGCACGTACCGCACCGATGTCTCTTCAATCTGTGAGGTATGCACTGGGAGCACGTCAGCGGGGTGGGGGATCTATGGCGCGCTTGTGTAGATAGCTGTAAAGCTGGTGGGGAACAGACTCGGTGAGCGGTAGTGTCCCACCATCTGTCGGCTCAGTGTACGGCGTGTGTGGCAAACATATGAGTCGTCCCTGTTGTATTTTCGGTGGGTGTCGCCCGCTCCCGGGTTCGTTGCCGAGTGTTCGGTCAGTAGCACCTGTCTGCCGCTGTGTGATGGTGGGTATACTTGCAACTGGGAAGAACAGGAGTGCGAAACCGTAAACCTGAGAGTGTGGGGGGGGTGACGGAAAGAGGGGGGGAGTGTACTCGTGGGGGCTGTGTCAGGGTCATGGTGCTGTGAGCAAGAGTTGGGTCAGTGTATGTTGGAGAGCCCTCGTGTGTGTGGCTGGTTGTGTCCGCGGCTTGTGTGTCGGGGGGCCGGTGTTGCTCTGAGAGGGAGGGGGGGGGATGAGCGCGGCGCGCAGCCCTACCTATGGTGTCGTCACTCCTGGGGCGCCCGCCTGTCTCAGCTGTCTCTGCGTGTGCCCCCTGGCCTCGCCTTCCGTCTGTAGGGATCCCAGGATGTCATCCCAGATTCCCCTTCTACCGACTGTTGGGGAAGGTTTAAGCCAATGAGAAGCTTTTTACAGACTGAGAGGCTGAGAATTTACTTTAAGTGATGAGAGTGGGATCCCATGTGGCAAACCAAGGAGAGCTCAGAGGAATCCTGCAAACAGGAACCATTAGTGTAGAAAAACTCTACCTGGCAAAATAACGGCTGCACTGTGCAGCTCTGGGCACCCGCCGCCCATGCACTTTATCTTATTGCATGTCACACCTCCCCCAGTGTGATTGAATATGACCACTGAAGTAGGTGGAACAGTAGGTGCTGCAGGCCCAGTAGTATCCTTTAATTTACAGGCCTTGGGTACATGTTCTACCAATTTACTTGGGTCATATAAGTAAAATAAATGTGTCAATAAAATGTTGGCTAATATTAGGATGCTTTAAGGAGTAAGCTTCAGCACTTTTGCACTGGTTAGCAGTGCTAAAGCCAACAAAATCGAATTTCAGCAAACAGAAGATGAGAAATCCTACTATTTGGGGGAGAACGCCCTACGGCCTATCAGGTCTAACACTTACCCTTAATCGAGTAGCTATTTCAGATCCTTAAATATAACAGATACAATGTTTGCTCTCTGCTTAATTAAAGGCAAATTTAGAACTGTAAATGCAGCCCTCCTCTGATGTGCTGTGATGGAGAATACTTCATTTTTTTATGCGATTAAGGAAAGCAGCTTCATATGCAGCCAATCTCCGGACTTCTGCATTGGTCTGAAGCGATTGGCTTCAAACGTGAAGCAGACAAAATAAGGAATTGTCCTGCCAACAGTTCCAACCAACTAGACTCGTTTTACTGCACCACAGGCTCCACAGTGGGGCCTGGGATGGTGGTGCCACGGCACTCTCATGTGGGCCCGATGTGAAGCCTGTGGTGCAGTGTGAGTCCCTACAGAGAATAGGTCATGACCTCATTGCCCCGGCTCTATCTTCCCATTGCTGAGGTCGCAAAGGGTCTGACGGCAGCACAATATAAAGCTCCTTCTCTGGTGCTTTGTAATAGGTTATTACAAGCTACAAGGGATGTGTTTTCTTATTGCATGCATGTTTTAAAGTCAGAACGCCCCCATAGTAAGAAAAATGTCCACACCAATATAATGAAGACTACAGTATCCTACTTATATAAATCATCTAAACAAATAAAATAAGAATAACATAACCTACCGCCATATATTTGTATGAACAACCAAGGCAGAAAGTAGGTGGCAGATAGCTACATATCAGGGATTCTAAGCCAGTGAAAGGGAATTGAAGCCTCAAAGAGTCCTAATTTAGTGTCTATATTTTAGAGTGAGTTGTCTGATTTGAAGAGATAGAAGGTTCCAGAATCCTTTATTTTATTGAAGTAATGTAATGGAGCACTCATGCCGGGCTGTGAAGTGGTTAAGTAAGGGGCATCGTCAGGTCATCGTACACTGCCGCTATTGAATGGGATCCCAAGCCACCCGAAGGGGATCCGATAAGATGCAGTGCCTCTTTGCAGCTCTGTAGCCCACAGGCCTCAAATCTGATGCTGCCCATTGGAGCAGCAGTGGTGGACGTTGGATACCCCATCTCGAGACAGATGAGAATGCCTATTTATTGACACAATAATAGTGTGTGGATAGTGTTATTTTCTGAGCTGAAAGAATTGACGCCCCTGCAGATTGTCTCACCAAGAACAGTGCACGTATAATTATATTAGTGACCTTAAAAGAGCACGTAATCATTAAAAAATAACGCCCCCTACTTCCTGTGATCAATATCTTAGTTTTGTCTGTACTATGTAGATGTAAAAGGTTAATGGCAAGCTATTTGTTGGTAAATATTTTATGGCGCTAGTAAAACGTTAATAACAGTTTTAAATAACTTGAGTTTTTATTTATTACCTAACATGATGCTGCCATCCCTGCTCACCGGGGGCGCTTTAAATGCAAGCAGCAATCGCAAGACATATAAGCAATAAATAAATAAATACCTGGGCCTGTGAGTTGCTAATAGTCTCCCATCCACTCAATAGAGGCTGGGGCGCCCCCAAGGCCATGGGCCATAGTGCGCGCAGTTGTGTTGTGGACGGAATTCAGCCCTCACACTTTTACTTCCTTTTTTCATGTTGTCTCATTCAATCGCAGAGGCGCTCGGTAGTCTCTGGGACCCCGGATCAATTGTGTACAGTCTCAGAGGAAATAAAGAACACCACGGTCATAAATATTTTAAATTGGTGTAGGTTTCAGTGGCTTTGTAAACCAAACACGGAGAAAACCTCAGACTAATTAATGAATACGAAGCAATGTGAAAAAGAAGTGCCTTGAGAGCAGTGTTCAAATGAGGCCACCATCTCGCTCTCCCATAGGCACGTATCTGTTCAAACCGAGTGGACTTCCGGTCTGGGATGGGAACTTCGGAACTGTAACACAAACGCGTGGGGCACTAAAAGCCGGGCGGCTGTGTGGACAAAGGCTTTCCTATGGTGCACGACGTTTACCTTGTGGGAGGCAGCAGATAATTGCTAACTTATGGCACTGCTGCTCGCTCCCAAAAGGCAACCGCCAAATGTGCATGAGGGCTCATTGGAAACAGTGCAAAACATGCACAAGTTCCCAATAAAGCCTGGAGCAATTCCAAAAGGTCTCTAAAGCAGCACTTCTGCGCTGCTAGTGGAGACCTAAAAAAACTGCATTGACAACCCATAGGGAAGTATATAGTTTGGTAGCCTATCATCATTATTATGTGGTCCAAACACCAACCAGTCAGCTGCCAGCCCTGAGATCACAAGCCACAGCAGAGCCACCATACCTCAGATTTCCAACCGCCGTCGTGTGAGAAGGAGTCTCCCTGAGCTCTGCTCAGTTCTTGGTTACTTGGTGAACTTTTGACCTATCTACAGTTGAGGTACTGTTTTTCCTCTCTCACTTCACCATGTCTGAAGGCTCTAAGAAGAGGCTTTTCAGATCTTGCAAATCTTGTGGGAAGGCTAGATTAATTCTGAGGACCCACACAAAGAATGCTTATACTGCCTTTACCCTTAGCACGTCCCCAAGGAGTGCCAATACTGCCTCACTTTCTCGGCAAAAACCTTGAAAGACAGAGAAGCTCGCTTGTTATTATGGCTTCAGAAGAAGAAGAATACCTCAGACTTTGAGTTTGATGAGGGATCTAAAGGACACTCCTCTTCTAAACATAAGAGGGATTTGTCAGAGGAGAAAGTTGAGGTGAAGAAACAGAAAACAGAAAAAGCTAAAACCAAAGACTCATCCTCGTCTTTGCCTCATACACCCCTCAAAAAAGATTTCAGAGATTAAACCTCCATCGTCGCTCCCGTATCTTCAGTCTCGACGCCGACAACCTCAACGTCGACCACATCGACGATGATGAACATCTCAACGATGACTGCATTGTCGACATCATCGACGACGAAGATATAGTCGACAACGACACCGTCGATGACACCGTCGACGACACGACCGCCGACGACACCGTCAACAATGAGGGCACAAACCTCGTTGACAGTGGTCGCAATGACTCCGTCGTCTCTTTCGACGATGAGCATTCCATCGACGACGACTTTCAAGTCTGCGATGACAAGGTCTATCAAAATAAACAGATTTCCACCATCGACGGGCTAGTCGACGGACAAGAAAACAGCAGAATTTACTGCATGGACAAAGATCTCGCCGCTCCCACTTTATAAACTAATGGATTTACAGGAGTCAGAAGATGAAGGCCCGTACGGCCTTATAACCCCTTGCAACTGCAAATTAAAAGCCAGATGAAGAGGACGTCCAGGAAGTTCAGGAAGAACTGTTGTTTAAAGATCGCCCAGTTCAAGGCTCCAAAAGGTATGGATCGTTCAAGCAAACCTACGATTATGATGAAGAGGAAAATGTCAGGGAAGACGCAATATCTATGTCTATTTCCCTAGTCTCCGACTTAAGACATATAATCAACGACTACTATCGCCATTTCCCAGATGCCAATACTCCTGCCGCCAACACCACGGGTGTACCACAGCAGATGGTTCAGACTCCGGTGGTTCAGACTCCGGTAGTTCAGCCTCCACCTCAGGTGCAAACGGTGCATACCCCTAAAATAATGACAATTAGGGATGACTTTGCAGAAAGCGGACCGGAGGAACAGCCAGAGGAGGGAGAATTATTGCAAGACGACCCTGGGGTCGATGAGTGGGATCAATATGTAATTTCTTCGCCAGTACCATTGCCATCTCCGGCAAACTCACAACTGGAAGACATTGGTGGTTTTCAGGACTTAATGGAGAAAGCTTCCAAAAGGTTTGAGCTTCCTTTGCCGGTAAAGAAAAATGAGTGTTTCCTATATGACTTTAAGGAAACTTCCAGAAAATCTATAAGGACAATACCAATCATCAATCACATCTGAGATGAGGAGCTGAAGATTATGAAAAATCCAGCCTCGGTTCCGGTATCAGTTTCGAGGATCGAAAAAAAGTATTATGCCCCGAATCATCACCAGCGTGCCTGATCCATCATCCCTGACCTGAATCAGTAGTTATGCAGGCGGCGCAGAGACGCTCCAAGAACCCGGTATCTACTTTGTCGGTTCCCCTGACAAGGAGGCAAAAAAAGATGGATGGCGCAGGGAAGCGCTTTGCAGTGTTGGCAGCGGCTTCTATCAAAGCTAGGAATGCATTGGCACTTGTCAATCGTTATAACCGACAGATGTGGTCGGACATTGCTCCACTTTTGGCTCATCTCCGGGAAGACAAGAAAAAAGAGGCGGCTGTAATTTTACAAGATGGAGCTAGAGCTGCTTCCAAATCCATCAACATAGCCATGGGCATATCATCTCTTGGATTCAGAAAAATGGCTGGAGCAGTAGCGATTCGTCGACAAGGGTGTCTGAAGGCTACATCTTTCAGGCCCGAAGTGCAAGCAAAGATCGTGGATATGCCTTTTGATGGGGAGACCCCTTTCGGAAGGCATATAGATGATGCGTTGCAAGGAATAAAGGCAGATACAGACACTGCAAAAGCCTTAGGTTCTCTGCAGCAAGGAAGATTTCAATCTTTTTGTGGAAGAGGATCAGGAGGTCAGTTCAATCAAAGATATTCCTTTCAATCTAACAGGTATCAACCTTATCAGCAGGGATACCATCAATACAACAATAACCAGCAATTTCGCTCCTCCAACACCTCTTACCAGCAGCAGTCTAGAAGAATGTCTGCCGCAAGGGGAAGACACAGGACTCCAATAGGAGACAGTGACGATATTAAGGCGCCGTCCACCACGTCACACACCAATCAGATCCATTACCTCTCTCGATATTTTCATCAGTGGCTGTCAATAACATTGGACAGATGGGTGTTGTATATTATACATCAAGGCCACACCCTGGAGTTCATACAAAAACCTCCAATGCGACCTCCCATTCACAGAAACCAGAATCATCTCTCAGCACTCAAGGCGGAAGTCTTGGCCCTCATTGTGAAAGGAGCAAAAAAGGAGGTTCCAACTCAACAGCGAGGGAAAGGATTCTAATCGCATTTGTTCCTCATAAGGAAGAAGCAGTCCACCAAATGGAGGCGGGTAATGGATCTCAGAGGCCTGAACAAATATATCATGAAGACTTTGTTTTGTATGCTGTTGCTACAAGAGATTCTCCTAATGTTGTGCAGAGGAGATTACATGGCATCGATAGATCTCTTAGATGCCTATTTTCACATTCCAATTCACATCAAACACAGACAGTATCTATGATTCACAGTGGCGGGTGCCACTACCAATTCAAGGTGTTACCCTTCGGCCTCAGATCCACGCCAAGGATATGCATGGCGCTGGTCGCAGTGCACTTGAGACAGCAAGGCCACCAGATATATCCGTATCTGGACGACTGGCTCATAAAAGGTGCATCGTTTAAAAAAGCACGACAAGCCCTAGAATGCTGCATGGTTTTATTCCAAAGTTTGGGACTGCGAATCAACCTGGGAAAGTCTTCCCTTGCCTCAGCGCAGTCGCTCCAGTTCCTAGGAGCCAAATTACAAACTCAAGAAGCAAAAGCATACCCCTCGGAAGAGCGCACGCAAAAAATAATGGAGCTGACAGCACGATTAAAAGCAAAAAGGTTCACTTCAGTAAGAATCTTCAAATCATTGCTGGGAATTATGTCATCCTGCATTCCATTAGTCCCCAATTGTTGACTTCGCATGCAGCCGCTGCAAGAACTTATCAACAAGTAATGGTAACTAGCCCTAGGATCCTTTGAGGATTGCATCAGGGACCGCCTATCAAAAGGTCTGCTTTTGGAACCTCATTCTCCAAGCTATGTCATGACGACAGACACCTCGTTACACGGATGGAGAGCACACCTTTAGGAACTGGAAATACAGGGCCATTGGACAGAGCAAGAAGCCCAATTGCACATCAACAGGCTCGAGTTTAGAGCAGTGTTCCTGGGTCTGCAGGCTTTCCTACCCATAATCCGAAACTCGCCTGTTCTAGTCAGGACAGACAGTACGACAAAAATGTTTAACTTACTGAAGCTAGGAGGCACGAAGTCAAACAACCTCTCAGCTCAAGCCCAAGAGATTTGGAACTGGATGTTACAATACAACATTTCTCTGCAGGTCCAGCATGTCCCTGGAGTACACAACACGAGAGCAGACTACCTAAGCAGATCGGCCTCAATCTGTCACAAATGGGAACTAAATCAAACTCAGCTCTTAAAGATATACACGTTATGGGGTACACCAACTCTGTACCTATTTGCAAATCAGCGCAACAAGAAATGCAAACATTTTGCAAGTCGATTCCTTCAGGCTGGGTCGTGGGGAAATGCGCGACACATTCGTTGGACGGGAATGTTTACATATGGGTTCCCCCCGTTTCCTCTCATACCAAGGATACTACGGAAAATGAGTGCGGAACCGTGCCATCTGATCCTTATAGCCCCAGCTTGGCCGAGACAGTTCTGGTTCTCGGAACTCCACCAGCTGTCAGTAAATCCCAGAGTACAGTTTCCATTGATACATGTAATGTAATGTAAATGTAATGTAAGGATTTATTTATATAGCGCAACTACCACTCCAAGGAGCATCTTGGCGCTAGGAGAAAGACCAGACAGCTGGAAAGACTGGTTTCAACTGATCATGGCGGTGCACCGTGCAAATCAGATTGGGCTTTTGTACTGCATATCAAGCAGGCTGTAGATCCACGTTTTTAATACCTTCCTAAACACTGGTTCCGAGCTAATTTGGCGGATGGGCAGGGGAAGTTTGTTCCAGGCCTTTAATTCTAGGACTGCCAGAGCTTTCCCTCCCCTGGTGGTCAGTCTAAAGGACGGAATGGTCAGCAGGTTTGCATTGGAGGATCTCAGAGTTCGAGTTGGAAGGTACCACTTGAAACTCTTTAGGAGATATGTGGGCCCTTTTAAGTGGAAGGCTCTAAAGGTAATTAGTAGGACTTTAAACAGTACTCTTTTTTGGATCAGTAGCCAATGGAGGGCGTCCATTGCCGCAGTGGCTGATGATGTTCTAGGCCATCTCAGCACCAATCTGGCCGCTGCATGCTGGACCATCAGCAATTTGTGGGTGACCAATTTGGTTGTACCTGCATATAGACTGTGGCAGTAATCTAGTCGAGATGTTATAAGGGCCACTGCTACCGTGTGCCTGGCTGTAAGTGGAAGGAAATCAAAAAATTTCCTCAGGCCTTTGATGATACTAAAGATCGAGCCCGCTACGGCTAGAGCCTATTGCTTGAAAGATAGGGCAGCATCGAACTTGACTCCTAGATTTCTCACTACATTAATTGTATTAGGGGGTACGGTGGCATCTTTAGGCCACCACTGCTTGGGGCTGAAAAAATTGTCGAGGCCAAAAGGCAGGATCTCGGTTTTCCCTGAGTTACATCTGAGGTGATTCTCACTCATCCATCTAAAAGTAGCTGAGAGACAGTTTTTTAGGTTTTCTTCCGCCTCTGTTGAGTCCCTATCCAGCACCAAGATGAGCTGCGTATCATCCGCATAGGAAATGGTGTTTATCCTAAAGGATGATATCAGTTCAATCAGAGGGGTCATATATAAGTTAAAAAGAGTAGGACTCAGGCAGGATCCCTGAGGGACCCCTGAGGTAAGCTTTTTCTCCTCTGAGCTAAACGGCCCCAACGTGACAACTTGCCTCCTATTTTCTAAAAAAACCTTAATCCAGTCCAGCACGTTTCCTGATATACCCACTGCGGCTAAGCGGTCTATGAGTATTTCATGTGAGACCGTATCGAAGGCCACAGATAAGTCTAATAGGACCAGGACGGCCTTCTTGCCCTGGTCCATAGCAGCCTGTAATGTTTCTGAAGTAAAGAGGAGAGCTGATTCTGTGGAATGTTGGGCCCTGAAACCCACTTGGTTTGGATGCCAAGCATTGTTATCTTCCTGAAAGGTGGTAACCTGTTTGTTTACAAATTTTTCAGTTAATTTACAAAGCATGGTTAGGAGCGAGATAGGCCGTAAATTTGAGAGGGTGGTGGGGTCGGCTACCAACTTTTTTTGAAGAGGTTTAACCGCCGCTAATTTCCATTCTGCAGGTATCCGTGCCTGGTCAAGCGAAGAATTTATTATACTATTGATGAAGGGATTTACTATGTCCACCATGGACTGCAAACCCATGGGGGGGCACGGGTCGAAGGGGGATCCTGATTTAAGGAACAAGATGGCTGTGTGGGTTTCCTCCAGATTAATGGGAGAAAAACGATTCATACTAGCCTTGTGTGACAATGCCCTGGTGTTCTCGTTTAGGTCCAGTGGGTTCGTAGGGGGAAAGTCTTTGATTAACATGTGGACTTTGTTTTCAAAGAAATCTGCTATAGTATTGCAGAGATTTTGAGAAGGAGGAATATCTTGCAACAAGGCCTTGGGATTCATAAAGATGTTGACAATCTTAAAAATATCTTTAGATTTATTTCCATTGTTTTTTTATGGCTTCCGTATAAAAATCCCTTTTGGCAGTCTTAATTTGGCTGTGGTATTGCCGCCGGGCGGATTTGTAGTTGATGAAATTCTTGCTATCATAGTCTCGCCGCCATATTGTCTCTAGTGCCCTTACTTCCCCTTGTTTCTTTTTAAGAGGCAACGAGAACCATGGTGCCGACATTTTCTTATTCCGCGCTTCCTTTCTCGGGGCCACAGGACCTAGCTCTTTACTAAGTTCCATCAACCAATCCCCAAACTGCTGATTATCCTTGATCGGGTCTCCTATCAAGGTGGGTCTCTTTTCATGAGCTCTTTTGAAAGTCAGGGTGTCAGGGTGTCCTATAATGGTTTTCCAACAGGGTTTTCCCTGTGCTGGGGTTTTCAGTCTGGTTTTGCTTATGCCTACAATGCTATCTCTGACTTTCATTTCAAATGGAATGAGTCTATGATCTGTCCATGTTTGCACTAAGGGGTGTTTTGCCTCAAGTGTATCAAAATTGGAACAGATACAGTTGAGGATGTGGCCTGCCCTGTGTGTGGTATCTAAGGTCAGCTGTGTTAAGCCTAGGACCCTCATTGTGTCCTTAAAGCCATTTGCAGCCGAATCAGTGGGGGAGTCAAGGTGCAGATTTACATCACCTAGTAGTGTGAAATTAGCAAATCTAAGAACTAGGTTACTCATTACTTCACCGATGCTCTCCAGAAACCCATTTAGCTGTCCTGGAGGTCGGTATACTAAAGCTCCTGCAAAGGAAAAAGAGTCATGGACCTGTATACAAAAACCCATGCTCTCTGCTCCTTTGAGGTCCGGAAGTTCGTATATTAGGCATTTCAGGGTGTCACAGTAAATTATTGCAAGGCCCCTTCCACGTTGTTCGGATCTGTCAACCCTTGAAATTAGATAACCGGGGGGGGGAGCGTTCACAATATCTGGGTTACACCAGGTTTTTAACCAAGTCTCCGTTATGAAGAGACAGTCCAAATCTCCCTCCGTAATTAAATAATTAAATCATAGATGTGGAGTGCATGTTTGCTCATCGATCTGGCATTTATAAGCCCCCCATGTAGGCTTTCAAGGGCTCCATCTTTCAGTGTCGATTGGCCGGACCCAAAGGATCCCTTCCACTGATTACAGCTGATCGGCCCCACCGCTTTTAGCCACATTCAGCGTATGACTACAAGTGTTTGGACCGATGTTAAGTGATAGTATGAGGTCCCTAGTGTGGAGTTTTTCAGACCCTAGCGGCGCAGCATAACCGGCCCGAGGCCCAGTCGTGGCGCAGACGGGCTCGCCTTTGGCGAGCCTTCGGCGCACCTGCTGCGCGCGTCTGCTGCGCGTCCACACCATCTATGCTTTATATGAAGGGGTGAGTTTGGTCCTAGCCCGAAGACTAGACAGTAACCTCACCCAAAATGGCCTCCAATGATGTGCCCCCCAGGAAGTGAGTCTAATTCACTCCCGGTGTGCCGCACTTGTAGCCTCCCTTCAAACAAACAGCACAAGCTGCGGTGGACCGGGGAGAGAAGCGGCGGTGTGAGCGTAAGTACCACAGGTGAAGGCAGAAAATATATTGCACAATACCCTGTACCACGAGCAAAAGATTCGTTTTTATTTAAAAGTATCCACTGCTGAATCAACAATCATTCACACAGTGTATCCTGCTAAGGATTTAAAAGTGCTCCGCTGAATCGTCATTCATTCAGTGAGTACAGTGAACAATAAAGTGATTATTTTAAAAAGCAGGCTATTCACAGTGCGCTGGTATACTTCTATATGCAGTTGTTTCCTGCTTTGTTACATCATCTGATCTCCATGAGAGAAGGGCAAGTTTTTCATCCGCAGTTAACCTCTCTGAACTTGTCAGCCTGGAACCTCATGAGCATGAATTTTATTCCTTAGATATCCCTCAGAACTGCAGGGATATATTACCGAACTCACAAGCAATATCTACCAATAAAACGTACACTGCAAAATGGAAAAGATTTTGCTATTGGTGTTCTGATCAAAATCTGCATCCTTTTAACTCTTCGGTGGAGCAGATTCTACCATTCCTACTAGACGTAGCCAAAGCTGGGCTCTCCCATGCTTCACAAAAAATTCATCTTGCGGCTATATCAAGATATCGTAGAACGCTAAATCATCCATCGCTTTGGTCGCAGAGGATCATCAAGGAGTTTCTAAAAGAACTGTTCTGAGTGTTCCCACCTATTAAGCAACCGTCCAATCCATGGCAGCTCAATGTAGTCTTGTCACATCTCATGAAACCTCCATTTGAATCGATTCATACAAACACAAAATGGAAGGTGCACACAATTAGAGTCACAAAAAACAGTAATGTATTAAATATCTTCTTCTTTAATGTTCATTGGACATAGGCACAGCCAACGCGTTTCGTTCCATTTGCCTTTATGAACTTTGTCAGGGCAAAAGAATGTATATCTGTACTGTTGCCGATGTTGGATAAGGTTATAAGGATCAATCCAATAGTAACCAAATGTGGGTCAAAGTCTTAAGATCTGAAAGGACGGCGTCCTCACTAAGAAGATATGAATCCAATTGGGATCCTAAAGGTGTCTTCTAAGTAGGCCAGGGCTGTCTGGTGTCAGGTATGCAATGAGGTGATAAGCACAAATGAATTAAAGATCCAAGCGGGTTCTAATATATCTCATGGGGAATTTTGTAATATGGCTCATTACTTCGTTTTCCAGGAAGAGCCAAATACGTGGGCGTAACCGCCACCAGTCCGTAATCTGGTAGTGTGTTCGTGGCAATAAACACCAAGCACCTATTGTAGGGTGCTCCTGTCTCGTAGTCCCGTTTCCCGTGGCGTCCTGGATTCATCTCTTCTTAGTGAGGACGCCGTCCTTTCAGATCTTAAGACTTTGAGAGATATACATTCTTTTGCCCTGACGAAGTTCCTAAAGGCAAATGGAACGAAACGCGTTGGCTGTGCCTATGTCCAATGAACATTACTAAATAAAGAAGAAGATATTTAATACATTACTGTTTTTTGTGACTCTAATTGTGTGCACCTTCCATTTTGTGTTTGTATATCTCGGATTTATCCACCTTTTGGTAGCGGGTGGAGGAAGTAGTTTGCACCACCCTAAATTTAGAACTATAAGATCTGGAGTGCTTGACCTGGTCTGCTGCCTTGGTCTTTTGGAATTTTTCCATTTGAATCGATTCACAAGGCTGAGTTACAGTTTGTCTCTTGGAAAGTACGATTATTACTCGCCCTCACTTCCGCCAGGAGAGTCAGTGAGATCCAGGCGTTCTCTGTCTCAGAACCATTACTTCAATTCAAATCGGAGTCATTCTCAGGAAAAATCCCAAATTTATCGCCAAAGTCCCTACTGTTTTTCATCTTAATGAACCAATTGTATTACCTACAATAGAGAAATCGCTGCACACTTTGGACATCAGAAGATGCCTCAAATTTTATATTGACAAAACAAAATAATTTCAGAAAACAGACCAATTGCTTGTCGCCTTTGCTTGGCCCAGGAAAGGCTTAGCTCTATCAAGATCTTCAATTTCAAGATGGATAGCCTCTGTCGTCACTTTGTGTCATGAAAAGGCAGGAAGCCTTTGCGCGCTAGAGTTCGTGCTCATTCCACAAGAAAAATGGCAAAGTCGACTGCATTGTTCGTGGGAGTATCGCTCCTGGACATTTGCAGAGCAGCAACATGGACAAATGCACGCACCTTTACCAGACATTACTGTCTGGACAAAGCATGGAAAGCGGACACCGCAGTTGGACAAGCAGTTCTACGGCACCTGTTTCACTAAGGTGCCTCTCATTCTAAATATGCTATATTTTGATTGGATTGTCTGTTATATACATTGTCAATACTTGTTTCATATTTCATAGTAATATGGTGACAAGCACAAATATGCATAACTTTGTTTTTGGGGCAGCATAACTCATTATGATATTTTAATATTAGGAAGCAGAGCCCTACAAAAAGAGGTCTTTCCTACAAACACTACTTGAGTTATGCACTGCTGACTATTCTGATACAAGCATGTGAATCTATGAAAGAATCAATACTGGAGAAAAAACGAGTTACTTACCTGTACACTGTGGTTCTCCAGTATTGATATGTTTCATAGATTCAGATGCGGCACACCCACCTCCCCGTTTTTGGGCGATAGAGCACTTTTCATCTCTAGATACATCCTTGGCTCGCTCCATGGGCTGGTTGGAAATCTGAGGTATGGTGGCTATGGTTATTCTTTTACTGTGAGACTCCCACCATGACGACGGGGAAGATACAAGCATGTGAATCTATAAAAGATATCAAAACTGGAGAATCATAGTATACAGGTAAGTAGCTAGTTTTTTCTTGTTGTGGGTGGTGGGCTTCGGTGTCAGCCCTAGCTCTGTTAGCCACCAGGTGGAGTCACACTGTGTGAAGTGTTCTGGAAGATAACAACTTTGGTCTGGTCGACATTCAGCTTTATACAGCTGGTCTTCATCCAGTGGGCGATTTCAGTCATGTAGGCATTGGATATGGATTGAGTGGGAGAACATGTCAAATACTTCATCGCGGTTCAGGAGGATGATGACTACCATTTCTCCTCTGTCCAGAGTCATGCAATGTCGTTGGTAGTGGGGATGAGGGCAGTTTATGTGGTTGTGTCTGAAACTAGACTGAGTTGTGTAGGAAGCTGGCTCTGTATAATCTATACCAAAATAGGGTATAGTGTGCACAGAGTCCAGGGGATACCCAGAGGAATAGCAGAGGCTAAATTTGATAATCATGAAAATAACATAAAGGGAGAGAGAGAATATATTCCTGTGGATTCATTCTCCCTGGCCTAATATGTATAAACAACAAGAATCCACCAATCAGTACCAAGTGTTCCCTACAGTGGTGGGGAGCACATAGTGTTTTTAACATACCCCTCACACACCAAAAGGACCCTTGGTGTCATGCTTCATCATTGGGGTCTTCGCACCTCTCTACAGGATGCGGAGTGCTACTACCTACGAATACGCGGGAGCACTTATTCAATGACTATGCGTGGTGCGTGTGAGAGTTGAATGTGAGTGGGTGGTGGGGTTTTACGTGAGTGATTCATTAAAAAGTACCAGCTCGTGGGGTGAACTCAAAAAAAATTGTAATGGGCCCCCGGGCTGATACTGTTAAAAAGGTGAATTTTGAGGTGTTTATGTAACGTTATGTACATCACCTCTTGGGTGCGTCGACATGTTTTGGAGATCAACTCCTTCTTCAGGACAGGGTGCACAAATCCCCAGCTTACTCACATTTCTCTATGTAAAACATTGGATTTATTCACAGAAAAGTGAAAATGTAATGCAGGCTAAAATGTACCTACAGCGAAAGTCTCAAAGATTTCTGCTATTTGCACACCCTAGGAAAAGAGGGGGAAAAAAGAACAAATATATTGCCTTCTGCTCCTTGTATCATATCTGGTTCAGTGATCTGAGAAATATATATATATATATATATGTACGAGAATTCGCCACCAGCCAAGGCAGCCGCCTCAGCCCAAACCTCCAACGCTGACGAAAGAACGGACCCAGATTTCAGTGCTTTAACCTTCGTGTTTTATTTCAGCAAGCCTGCCGCCGCCATAACGCGTTTCGCCTTTACAGCTTGATCACATGGCCAGTTGCTTACAGCCAATGCCATACATTTAAAGTGCAAGTGCGCGCGCAATTCATTACAAAAAATTCAGCAACATAGAAAAAATACTACATTTCCAAGTGCTAACCAATGTATGCCAATATTATATACATACTCTGATTAAAGTACAAGTGGCTTAATATATAAAATATAAATATATATTTACACTTTAAAAACCACTAAAGTTCTTTTGAATAACTGTATGAATACAAGTTAATTATGACGTGAACATGAACCCACAAAATTTTACCATAGATTCATAAGGATTAGTTGTTCACAAAATTACTCACTCCCCAAATGTACAAGGCACTTGGCAAAAGAGATAAAGCCCCAGTGGGCACAGAATATTGTAAGATAGCACCACAACGTTACACATTGCATTCTGACATTGGCAAAATAAAGTGTTAAGTGAATAAAATTTCCTAAAGTGCTCGTGCTAGTGCTCAACCAATATTTGAAAAAGAAATCAAAACTTATTCAAAAGAAACACATGTTGTGTTGAACCCATGGTTGTTCTCCATGGACTAATCCTCCTCCTATTTGAAAGAAGCTCTTAACACAGAAAGTGTGGAGGCGTCAGATGTTAAAATACAGCAACAACAGTGTTATTGTTTTAAAAGACCAAGTACCCATGCGGCAAATTCTGCAAAACACAGTAAATAAGTGGACTGCCCTGAAATAATTGAAGCGCGGAGAATTTGTAATATGTAATTACTCTCATCACATTATAGACAAGTGTAAAGATCTTCCGTCGCATTGAGACCCTGTGGCTGCTTACTATCTAGTTCCAGGATGTACCGGGTTTCAAGTAGGCGTAGTTTCGCCTCTCGATCACCCCCTTTCTTCATGGGCCAAACTGCATCTATAACAAAGTAGGACAGATGCATAGGGTTGGAGCTATGGTGCTGTTCAAAGTGCCTAGCAACAGGATAGGCCTGATCTTTGTTAGAGATAGCTCTGATGTGCTGAAGTACACGTTTGTGGACCGGCAGGCGGGTGCTACCCACGTACCTGAGACCACACGTGCACTCCAGCACATAGACCGCGTAATCTGTCTTACAAGTAAGGCGTTTAGTAATACTCCTCGGGGTGCTGGAGAATGGGACAACATAGTTGGATTTGTTGGTCCCATATTTGCATGCCTTACACTGTATGCATTTTTTGAAACCCCCTCCCAAAGCCTTCCATGTTGATGACATCTGGGGTTCCAAGGCATTCTGGACCAAGGCATTAGCCATGGATTTGGATTTTCTGAAGGTCAAGAGTGGCTTTTTCGATACCTTGTTACCAATAACGGGATCCCCCAATATGAGGTTCCAGTTATCGCAAAATATCTTTCTTAGAGCTGAATGCTGCCTGCTATATGTCACAATCATTCGAGGACTGCTAACCCCTTCCCCCGCAGTGGTTTCTGCCTCTCTGTTCTTTGGGATAAGGGCGGATTCCCGGGATATCTGATGAGTCCTCTTCTGTGCGGACTCAACCAAGGATCTAGAGTATCCCCTTGCAAGGAATCTATTTTTGCAAGCTTCCTGAGCTATAATGCATTCCTCTTCGCTACTACAGATGCGTCTGATACGCAACATTTCCCCGTAGGGAATGCTGCGTATCAAATGGCCAGGATGGTGGCTGGCTGCGTGCAAGATGGTATTGCCAGCAGTCGGCTTTCTGTATAGCCTAGTTTGCATACGATTTTCACTGACATATATTTCCATATCCAGAAAACAGACTTTTTTCGCATCAATACAGGATGTAAAATGCAGATTCAAATTATTTACATTCAGCCTTTCAACAAATTTCCTTGCTGATTCCTCTGTCCCTTTCCATACAAAGAAAAGGTCATCAATGTATCGTAAATAGGTGACCACCTGCTGTTCCATGGTTTCTAGCAGATCTCCCGCCAGGACCTGTTCCTCCCATAGCCCCATGTGCAAACATGCGTAGCTAGGGGAGAAACAGGCCCCCATGGCGACACCCCTAATTTGATGGTAAATCTGATTATTGAACAGAAAGAAATTCTGCTCCAAACACATTTGGACCATGGATAACAGCATCCTATTATGAACCCCATAATATATGGGGCGTTTATTGAGGAAATGTTCTATTGCCTTCAGTCCATCTCGATGGGAAATAGAGGTGTATAATGAAGATACATCCAAAGTCATAAATATGAGGTCTGGGCCCCAAACCAATTGTTCAGTTTTACGAATAAAATCTGTTGAGTCCTGCACATATGAATTCAATCCTTTCACCCAATCCTGAAGAAAGAAGTCTATATATTTTGACACGTTTTCCAAGGAGCTGTCAATTGCGGAAATTATGGGGCGCCCCGGGGGTGCAGTACTATCTTTGTGGACTTTGGGTATTAGGTAAAACGAAGGGACCACTGGATGTTCTTTTCTCATGAAGCGGAACTCATCCTCCGTTATGATGCCTGCAGTCCTCCACGCCTGGAGCTTGGCTGCCTGATCTCCCCATGTTGCCTTCAATATTGGCCAGTTGCTCTTTCTATAGCATGCAAGATCATTAAGCTGTTTCTCCGCTTCCTGCAAGTATAAGTTCCGAGGCCACAAGACAACATTGCCCCCCTTGTCTGCTTGACGCACCAAGATGTTGTTATCCGCAGTGAGTTTTTCCACCAGTTGTAAGTAGCTCCAATTGCGTTTACTCATGATATTGCGCTTGCTATTAGTGGCCACATATAATTGTTTCAGTTCTTTGGTCACCAAATCATGATAAACGTCTATATTGTCATGGAGCATGATGGGCTGAAACGTTGATTTAGGCTTGAACGATGTCAAACCTGCTGCTGCATTTGTTCGCTCCATGTTGCAATTGCCCCCTTCATTGCCAGCAGATTCATTTTGCAGAGACCATATTGTATTCACATCTTCCTGGTCATCCACAGTTAACAAAGTCGGGCTATTAACTTCTACAGGATTTTGTTTTTTGGATTGAAGACAATGGAATTTGCTTAATTTAAGCTTGCGGATAAATCTGTAGGTATCCATACGTGCATCTGCATAATTGAAATTGTTTGGCGGACAATATGACAGTCCCAAAGCAAGAACTGCTTCCTCCTGCTTCGTCAATTTTGTTGTCGTGAGATTAATTACTGAGTTGGTGCTTTCGATTGTGCCTGATTGCGTTGCTGGGAGCGGTTCCATCTGCCCCTCGGGGGTCCCTTTGCTTGTGCCTTTGCGGCTCCTGCACTTTTTCCGGCGTTGGCTCCGCCGGTAGTTGCGCCTGGTGTTCATTTTGTTCTCGACCGCAGAGTGTCCTTGCGGTCCAGGCATAAGCAATCTACCTCTTCCGCCACGGTAAGCCTGGTAAACCCCAACGCCTGGTCCGTTCTGCCTTCATTTTCCGGTTCGCTCTCGATGTTGGAGCTCAATTCTGAGCTGGAAATGGAGTTGTCACGGGCGGCAGGCAACCCACCCTGTGCCCCCTTGACTCTTGCTTTTACGCCATCGAACCGTCTGGCAAAAGTGAAGATTTGGCCATTGGCATAGTCCAATCGATCTCTCTCGAATTTATAGGCCTTCCTCTTTTTGATAATCTCCTCTTCCTTATTCAAACGGACCAGCATTTCCTCACGTAATTTCTTAGTTTGATCATTTGCTCCCAGTCCAGTTATTTCCTCCTCCAATTTGTCAATTTCAACTTGCAACTTATCCCGGTCGCTTGAGGCGTATTTCACCAGGATTCTTAACAATTTCGCTGATGACTCTAAATTGGCTTCAGCCCATTCCTTAAGCATTGACGGGTCAGGGTTCTCATAACTGGGGGCTAGTGTTATTCTCAGCCCCCTTGGCACTCTGTTGACTTGCAAGTACCTTGAAAGAGATCTGTGCTCCCACCATTTCGATTGTTCCGATCTCATCAACTTCTCCAACTTCTTGAATAAGTCACGAATGGTGGGATTCCCTGTGTTTGCTTGCGCTGCCTGTGGGACTTGGCCGGACCCCCCAGCCGGGGAATCCAAAAACATAGCCTCTGCCGCCTCCTCACGCTCACGCAACTTATTTGCGGACATTACGGCACTAAGGCTGAGAGCTTAAATCGCTCCACAAAGGTTAACTGTTCGGTGCTAATCCAGTGAGCAAGCACCGTAACACACGCACACTCCTTACCGGATCGTCCTTTGAAAGACCGCTTTCGCCGATTCACCGTTAAAAGCACCGTCCGGTGCTTTCTTCCTTCCTCCCGGTGTCAGCTACAAAGCAGTCCGATATTTCCGGCGTCCGGGGGCACTGCGGCTTACTCCTCCCGGAGTTCGTAAAACCTCTTCCGGGTGACCAGTCAAGGGAATGCTTCCTGCCGCGTAGCCCAAACCAACAAGGAGGGGTTCCGTTCGTACCGTGGAAGCCTCTACGGTAACACAAATGTACGAGAATTCGCCACCAGCCAAGGCAGCCGCCTCAGCCCAAACCTCCAACGCTGACGAAAGAACGGACCCAGATTTCAGTGCTTTAACCTTCGTGTTTTATTTCAGCAAGCCTGCCGCCGCCATAACGCGTTTCGCCTTTACAGCTTGATCACATGGCCAGTTGCTTACAGCCAATGCCATACATTTAAAGTGCAAGTGCGCGCGCAATTCATTACAAAAAATTCAGCAACATAGAAAAAATACTACATTTCCAAGTGCTAACCAATGTATGCCAATATTATATACATACTCTGATTAAAGTACAAGTGGCTTTATATAAAATATAAATATATATTTACACTTTAAAAACCACTAAAGTTCTTTTGAATAACTGTATGAATACAAGTTAATTATGACGTGAACATGAACCCACAAAATTTTACCATAGATTCATAAGGATTAGTTGTTCACAAAAATACTCACTCCCCAAATGTATATATATATAAACTAAGCATGGGCGGAAAATCCGTTTCGCTCGCGGATTTTACGGATTTTCTGTAAATTCGCAATCCGCGAGATTCGCGAATCTCCCGCAAAATCCGCAAATCCGCGAGCAGCGGATTTTGCTCACACTGTTCGCGTGAGTTCGCGGCTTCCCAGTACAACTTCGCGCCCCGCGAATAGGCGCAAAATTGCAGAAATACGATCTTAGCAAAACTGAAACTACTTACCAGGTTCAAAAGTTCAGGCTCATCATTAGTAGCCATTTCCTGTAGTGCTTCCTGAGGGGCCCCTCCAGAGTTCAGTTGCCAGTTGCAACTATTATGTGACCCTGCTCTGAACCTCAGAATAGTTACACATATGCCACAAAGGTCCTGAATTACAGCTAAGGGAGACAAGCAGGAGCCAGGCTGGAAGTTCAAATCCATTAATCAGCCCCTAATTCATTATTGTCAGTTGGGGCAGGGCAGGTGTTGTAACTAATTTTGCAACAATGAAAGCACTTAGCAAGTGCAAAAGATCACTAATCAGGAAGCACTAAGGAAGCAGGTGCCAGCTAAAAAAATATTCTGAGACACATTAATCAGCCCCAAATTAATTCAGGTCACTTGAGGCAGGGAAGGTGTGCTTGCGTTGCCACAATAATGTACACTGACTGGACAACCAGAGGGTGCTGTGATGAAACAGAGGGTGGCATGGGTGGGCCAGAGGGTGGCATGAGTAGTCAGAGAGTGGCAGTGGTGACAGAGAGTGGCAGTGATGAAGAAGAGTGTCCCAAACAGGCTGGACACGTAGAAACAACAAGTTCGCGAAACTTGCGACCCGACAGGTAAGTTCGCGTTTTGCGAAATTGTACAAAACCCTCGCGAACTGGCAGAAACCCGCGCGAACACAAAAAAAAATCCGCAAATTCGCGAGAATTCGCGGATTTTGCGGATTGCGAGTACGCAAATCCACAAAATTCGCGAACGCGAGATTCGCAAAATTCGCCCATGCTTAATATACACACACGCAGGCAAAACATCAACAGTAAACGTGCAGACAGGAGAAAAGCCTGCAAAGCCAAACGCCGGAAGGAAACTAAAGAAGAAACGCGGCGGGTGGCAACAGAACCCGGCCAGCTAATGAATGACAATAATACAGTGGTCAACCTCACGGACATAACGCTGACCCCTAGTGAAATTGCAACACTTTCCTTGGGTTTGTCTTATTGTGCACGTGGCAATTTTGATTATGCCAGTACCAAAATAGACCTTTTTAAATATGTCCGGAAGATTAAACTAAAAAAGTATCACTGTTTACATAAAAACACTGTCACAACTGAGCCTGACCCTACAACTAATCCTGATTTTGAGATGGGAGGGGCCCTTACACAGGAATTATTCGATCTACAACAGGAGGAATTGTCAGCCACCTCAGCCCCTAGCCAATGTGTGGCATCAGCGCTGACCCCAAGTATCTTCAAGCCAAAATCCAAATTTTGTCCTCTTATGATCAAGGACAACCTAGACGCCTTTCATGATAAAGTTGTATCGGAATTGAAATTACTGCACACGAAAGTGTCAAATGCTGCAAAACGGAGAAACTATAAAGATTTAGAGTATCACAAATTAATCAAGAAAATAAAAACCAATGTTAACATTGTAGTCAGACAGTCTGACAAGGGAGGCAACGTGGTCCTGTGGCCGAGTAAAATGTACATGGAAGTGGCCCTTGGACAATTGAATGATCGTGAATGTTACAAAAGGACTAATTTGAATGAGGTTCAAATGGCACACAATGACATCTATCTAAAACTGATGGCCTGGAGGAGTAAAGGTTTATTAAGCATGGACGAGTATAAATTTTTAAAGAATGACAAACCGACCATGCCTGTGATTTACTTTATTCCTAAAGTACACAAGAACAAACTGCAACCACCTGGCAGGCCAATTATTTCAGCCAGAAACAGCATCCTTGAAAATGTAAGCAAATACGTTGACTATTACCTACAAGAACATGTGAAAAATCTATCTTCTTTCATATTAGATACTGGAGATTTGTTGAGGAAATTGTCAACGTTCAAATGGGAACCAGGTTATTTATTTGTTTCAATGGATGTAACATCCTTGTACACGAGTATTGTCCACAGGGACGGTACCAGAGCCATCCAATACTATTTGAACACAAGACCTACCATTCAAAATGAACATTCCAAAATGATCATTGATATGATTAACTTATGTCTCAACAATAATGTGTTTTTGTTTTCCAACCAGCTTTTTCAGCAAATCAGGGGTGTAGCAATGGGGGCCTGCTTCTCCCCAAGCTATGCCTGCCTACATATGGGATATTGGGAGGAGCAGGTCTTGGCCACAGACTTTAGTCCCATTTTCAACACTAAAATAAAGAGGTGGTTAAGATATATTGACAACCTCCTCTTTATTTGGGACGGCTCCGCTAGTGAGGCTGCAGAATTTATACAACAACTGAATGTGAATAATTTGAATCTGCAGTTCACTAGCAGCATCAGCGCAGAGTCAGTCAGCTTCCTGGATGTTGAGATAGCTGTAGTTGATGGGAGTTTGGAGACTAGACTTTTTAGGAAACCCACGGCAGGGAATTCCGTTCTACATGCTGCCAGCCAGCATCCAGCCCACCTAATACGGAGCATACCCTATGGAGAGATGCTCCGTATTAGGAGAATTTGCAGCAGTGATGAGGATTGCCACAAGGCCCAGAGAGAATGTCAGATCAGGTTTCTCGGCAGAGGGTACAATAATGAAATTCTGACCAAAGCTATCAACAGAGCGAACTCCAAAGATAGGCAGCAGTTACTGTTTCCTACAGTGGACAGTACTCCAATCCAAGCAATTGATAATGAGACACGTATCATCTTTGGCTTTAGTACTCAACATACGGCCATTCACAGGATTGTGAAAAACAACTGGTCACTCGTTACTTGTGATCCGGTTGTTGGCCATCTAATGAAGAGTACTCCTAGTATTACTTATAGGAAGGCCAGATCTATGCGTGATAGTCTTGTCTCTAGCAGCCCGGAAATCAGAGCTAATACATCATGGCTTGATAGCAGTAGGGGCTTTCTGAAATGCTTTACTTGTAAAGCCTGCAAGAATGGTATAAGTAAGAAAGAATACACCACCCCGTTTAGCTCTGACCCCATACAGATTCGACACAAACTCAACTGCAGAACCGAATACGCTGTATATATTCTGGAATGTCCCTGTGGCCTCAGGTACGTGGGAAGCACCAGGCCACAGGTGTACAAACGAATTCTGCAACACCTTAGAGCCATCGTAAATGCCGACGCAGCTTATCCTGTTGCGCGGCATTTTGAGGAGTGTCATGGAAAGAATACTAGTGGGCTTAAATATTATGTAATTGACACAGTGCCACCTCAGAGAAGGGGTGGTGACCGTGAAGCCCAACTACGTAAGCTTGAGACAAGATACATTATCCAGCTCGACACCAAAATACCTAACGGCCTGAATGCGAGTGAGGATTGTTATACCTATCTTTGATTTTACTGTGGTAACTGAACATGAGTAATTTTGTATGCAATAATGTTAATCATCATCTCAACTATTTATCTATGCCTATTTACAATGAAATGATGCCGTCCATATTAGATTTTAGCACACTATTTACTTTTGTTATATTCACTGGTAGCACTTTTTATTTCACTTATAAAAATGTATTTCACATTACTTTATTTACATGCCATTGCCAATAGACACATTTATATATTTTATATGACTTGCGTTATTTTGCACATAATTCCGAGTTTGCCCACTTGGGCTTAATGGACCTTCTGGTCACATCTGTAGTAGTGACGGAATTGGTTTTTAGCCTCCCTGTAAATATGCGTTTTAAAACTAGTTGGAGACGTTGATATTATGCAATGACCAACCGCAGTTTACATACGCTTTTTACCGTGGTTGTAGGGAAGCTTAGTCTTTTGTATTTGCAATGATAGTGAATATTTATATTTTTAAAACATTTTAGAGCAATATTTATTATGTTTTATTATTATTCTTAATTGCAAATGTCAATCAATTATATTTACATTGTGTAAATAATGTGCAAAAGCTGCTAATTGTGATTATAACGATTGCTACGCACTATAGTTTGCATCAAGACATTAAGTCATGAAGTATTTTCTTTATGTCTAAGATTATTAATGGCACAGTGCACTTTAAATTTGCTATTCCGCCTCCTTGACACTGTCATGTGATCAAGGCCTCGCCAGGCCGAAACGCGTCATGGCAGAATGGTGTAGGGTTTGAAATAAATCTTCACGCACGAGAAATTGGGTTTGCCTCGTCTTTTCCGTACAATTGGTTGATGGGACGACAACATACCGAATATATATATATATATATATATATATATATATATATATATATATATATATATATATATATATATATATATATATATATATATATATATATATATATAGTGGGTTGCAATCACTAGACAAATGTTGTCATTCTAACTGTGATGGTGACCCTGTAATAAAAAGGACAAAGACATGACATACACACAATTAACATAAAACACACGCTCTATTTTTGTCCTTCTGTGACTCTGGGAGTTATATTCTGTGAGGAGGATAATCAAAGAAGTTTAGAATGCATACTTGTTTCCTCAATTTTATAAGCCTCATGAACCTCCTAACGTCAGGGGTTCTCGTGCTGGTCTGCTACCTATAAGCAATACAAGGTATCAGCATTGTAACTACTTACAGAGTATTGGTTGGTCTTCCGTTGGTTTTTTGTATCATACTCACGAGTCCTAGTGGAGGATTTCTCCTTGTTCGCGGCTCCGCTGGGAATGCGGTGCTGTGTGTGGGGAGCTCTATATATACCTTACTTGGATGGTTTAATTGGCTTCAATTAGTAGTTAATGACCATTCGGACCAGATGGTATATACTGCCCATGTTTGGGTGTTCCGGCATTTTTCATGGTTGCAGGCGGCGTCCATTGTATTGGGGCAGAGCGGGTGCGCACGTGTCTTCGTTATCAGTATTGTGCGCAGGAGCGTTAGAACACGGTTGATTTAAAGTGCGCCTGTGCGAGTGCAAGACACACGGGTCTCTACCTTGAAGTATGCGCGTGTGTTCTGAGAGTTAATCTCCTGACATACGTGGGCAGCTATGAAGCAATGCATTTAGTATAGTGGGACCGTTTTGCACAATGCAACACGGCAAGCAAACAGATGATAAAAACAGATAGAGTGCTATCTGGGCACTATTTATGTATGCCAGTAGGCACAGAAGGGGGCAGTGATAGCAGAAATGTAGTTGTTGCTCCTTCACAACCGGTAATTAATCGACATGTATAATGAACTCATGGTGGGTTGGATAGTGGTAGTATGACTATGACCTCTGCTCAGTGGATACTGGTCCTACACTTAGTGTATAGTTAGAAAAGGAGGGGACTTAATTCAGTTGGCCCCATGGCATGTCATCATTAAGGCCCGTGATGTGGGTACCCAAACGGAACACCCAGCGTTGTTCTTTTTGAAACAGGCCGGTATCAGACTGTAGCTGTTTTGACTGCTCTTGTTGTCATCCCCACATATTCGAGTCCGCAGGGGCAAGTGATCATGTAGACCACGCTTTTACTGTTACAGGTGGTCAGTTTTCTCTGTTCCCATGTTGTGCCTTTCCTGAATGTCAGTTGCTTGCTTTTTTTAGTGAGGTGACAACTACTACAGTTCCCACATGGAAAATGCCCTTGTATGCCATGCAGTGACGGTGTGAGTTGTTGATTCTCTTTTGGACGGGTATGGACTAGGATGTCCGTCAGGTTTCTCCCCAGTCTATGTGCCAACATAGGTTTCTCAAAATCTAGTTCTCCGCAGGTTAATATTCGCCAATGTTTATTGATGATATTGGAGACCACCTTTGAGTGTGTATTGTATGTGGTTACACAAATTGGTCTCTTCTGATCTTTATTTGTTTGGACCTTATCCTCCAGAAGGGCATCTCTATTATAGACGTACAAAAACAAAAACAAAAAATGCCCATCCAGGGCGTTATTAAGTAAATTGACTTACACAACATATATGCAAATAACACGAGAGAGAGACCAAATATACACGGTGCATATTAATAGAATGTTGCTAACATGAAGGGGGGAGTATATATACAACTGCCAATAATTGAATATGTAGTATTTCGTGTAGATCGTTTACAGAAGACTCGCAATGATACCAACTTGTGATATTCCAACATTTCAATGTATTTACGGTTACATTTGCACTGTGCGTATAGGTGTATATATATGAATTTATTCGGTCACATGTTTACACTCTCTTGTATTTGAGTAAGTCATGAAATACTTAAATGAATTACGTAGGGATTTCTTCCCTTGTTGTTTTTAAATGCACGAGCACTTTATTAATTGCTTTTTTTCTCCCGTGTTTTATGGTGAACTAACATGCATTTGCACTTTACAATATGTCTGCCACTATTTTAACATATTGTTGGCTCAGTCCTCTTTCTATATCCGTTGAGAGGTGGAGATAAAATGGCGAATTTTGTTATGCACATTGACACTGAGGAAGCCGTTTTACGGCGAAACGCGTTTGTCTTTGATGGGGTAACGGGGGTCTGTCAATAAATCACATAATCTTCAGCTTCGAGTGCCGTCTGCTTTCTTTGGATACAAGCGAGCGTGCAGCATTATTACGCGGCTCACCACCGCGAGACGCCAGCACCCGGGACGTGGGCGGAGCGACGGTGGTGACCGTCCAGTGCAGCAAGCTAATTTGGCCGTTTGCCTCGAGGGAAAAAGAATCCATTGCGGTGCCCGTATAGCGGAACCTGAAAGGACAAAGGAACCACGGAGTAACCTGTTTGCAGCCTGCCTAACCCGTGAGACCGCGGAGTGCCGTCGGCTGACGCGGACGTCCGGAGAGGGTAAGAGCCGCTTGCACCAGTACCCGGAAACATGTTTTTATAATTACTTTCCCTCTGTCCCGCTGTAAGCCCATTTGACAGACCCCCACACAACTTTTGTAACCCCGCTCTAAGAAATCGCTGATATCAACCCAGCGGTCAACGCTAGTGCCACGGACTCCCTTGACATCATGTCCCTGATTGCGGACAGGGAAAGAGAGGCAGATGATGTTTTTAAGAGCCTGAATGCCGTGACAAAAAGACCAGAGACTCTAACATTGCCCCAAGCACCATTGAACAATTTACAAACCCTATTCCACCAGCTTGAGATAATTCAAGAACGCGAGATAAGGAAGTGGTGGGAGGCTACATCGCTGCAAAGATATGTGGACTGTAATAGAGTCCCCAGAGGCTTACGCATCTTCACCATTCCTTCGTACGAGAACCCAGATCCCCAGTTGCTGAAAGACTGGGCAGCATATACAGCTGATTCGAGTAAGGGCATGTTACTACTGCTCATAAAATATGCATGGAGCAATAGGGACAAAGCCCTTAATGAGATTCAGAAATTAGAAGACCTAATCGCAAAAGAAAAAGACACGAAGAATATAGAAGAATTACGCGCAGCAATGCAAAAACGATTAAAAGAGTATGAGAATGGAATCAAAAAAAGGAAGCAAACGAAGTTCCAGAGGGACGAGCAAGATTACTTAACGGGCAGAATACTTACTTTTGCGAAGAAATTCGATGCAACAAGGAAAAGGATATGTCACCTCGGAATCGGAAGTCTCGGCATCAGAAGACGAGTCGACCAGAACAAGTGGGAGACAGAACACGGGACCCATTCCAGCCGAGCTTTTTTTAGACGAATTTCAAGTCATGCAGGAGACACGACAACGTCCCCCACCACCGAAGGCGAAAAAATCCACAAAAAAAGGAGGAAAACCAGACGGGGCAGAAGGGGCCGCACAAGACACAGCACCCATGATGACCCGAAGCCGGGGCAGGAGGGGGAGACGTTAAAACAAGAGAACACCATAATAAACCTCTCTCAGAGAAAACTCACGATCCATGAAGAAGGAGTACTGAGTAGAGGTATGACTTTCTGCCCAACAGCCAAATTTGACCCCGTAGAAACTAGAATTGACATCTTCAAGTTTGTACGAAAATTAAAACTGGACAAAATCTTTGCTAATCGCCCCCCACCGGATTCAGCAACAAGCACTGGTTTAACTAATGGAACAACAAATGATCTCATTGATGAAGACCTGCCCCTCCTTCAGATCACACACTCCCTGGCGGGCACGGAAGATTTGCCTAGCTCAAGTGAAGTACTTAGGAGGGAAGAGATCGCATAAAAAAGAGATCCGAGCAACCTTAAAAAGAAATCTAGATTCCTACCGCATGTAACACACGACGCCATTGATGTCTTCAATGATGCGATTTTACAAGATCTGGACAAACTCGCTGCCAAAAAAGTGGAAATTTCTAGAAATAATTCCAACATCTGTAGCATGGAATGGCAAGCCATAAAATAGCTGAAGGAAGATAACTTGATAGAGATCAAACCCTCGGACAAGGGAGGGAACATAGATATCTTTGACAAAGATCAATATAAACTAGAGGCACTTAGACAACTGGAAGATAGAGACTGCTATGAGGTGATCAACAAAACTGACTTTGAGAAATGTGTCTCGGAATATCATGGACTATTGAAAATGTGGCTAGATGATGGCATGCTGAGTAAAAACGAATATGAATATCTGCACTGCGAACATCCTATTATTCCCACATTTTACCACCTGCCGAAGGTGCATAAAGACATCAAGCACCCACCAGGGAGACCAATCGTCTCATCGATAGGCAGTCTCTTGGAAGCAACCTCTAGATTCATCGATAACTATTTATCTCCATGTGTCAAACATCTTCCCTCTTTTGTAAGAGACACTCAAGACTTCCTAAGGATAATTGATTGGATACATTGGGACAACAACATGTTATTCATCACTCTAGATGTCGCAAATTTGTACACGTCCATAGGGCATCAAGATGGACTCCAAGCTATTGATTGGTTCTTGAAAAAGAAAAACATGCAATTTCACCAACATAACCGCATGTTATTGAAAATGACTGAATTCTGTCTCTATAACAATATTTTTTTGTTCTCAGGTACATTATATCGCCAAATCAGGGGGACCGCCATGGGCACGTGCTTCGCCCCCAGCTACGCGAACCTTTTCGTGGGCTGGTGGGAGAAGCACGTGGCCTGGGGGGGGACCAACGAACATTGTCTAGACCATATTATGGTCTGGACAAGATACATAGACGACTTGTTTGTCGTGTGGCAGGGTGACAGACCCTCGGCTGAGAGGTTTGTGACAACACTAAACGACAACAGTCTTAACCTGAGATTCACCAGCGAAATAAGTGAGAATCCAGTCCACTATCTAGATCTTGAGGTGTTTGCGGCAGGAGGTAGTATTCAAACCAAACTCTACCGCAAACCGACGGCAGGAAATGCCGTCTTACACGCTGCCAGTCACCATCCCAAATCAATGGTGAAAAACATCCCTTATGGTGAACTATTACGCATTAAACGGAATTGCTCTGAACATAGCGATTTCCTACAGACGCAAGAAGCAGCGGTATCTAGATTTCAAGAACGGGGCTATTCTAAAACATCTCTACTAGTAGCCTCCAAAAAAGTGAAACAGAAAAACAGAAAAGATCTCCTGGTAAGCAAAAACCAAAACAAAGCTGTAGAGACAGAACCTGTAACAAGAATGATAACGACCTACAATATGAGGGCAAAAGAGCTGGTCCAAATCTTCAATAACAATTGGCATATTCTGACTACAGATAACATCCTAAAGAACAGAATATCGCCCAGACCATTGATCACGTACAGGCGTTGTCAATCAATAGGTGACCACCTCACTAGGAGTCATTACACTGACCCCCCAAAACCGCCCAGATCAAAACCCATACATGTTTTTTTCCCCTGCATGCATTGCAAGGCATGCAAATATAGCCAGAAGAAGACCAAGTATGAGGGCAGGCCAAACGATCCTCGACCAACAAGAAATATCACCAAGTTCCTGAATTGTAATTCGGAATTTGTTATATATTGTCTTGTCTGTCCGTGCTCCAAGTGGTATGTTGGTAGTACCATCAATCCAGCGAAGAAGCGCATCTTGGAGCACATGCGTGCCATCACCAACAGGGATAAAAATTATCCGGTGGCACGCCATTTCGAGACCCACCACAATAGTAACATAGATCTACTGTCTTTCTATCTGATAGATCAATTGGGAAGGCAGGAAAGAGGTGGAGATAAGATCAGAACCCTCAGGGCTATGGAGTCAAGATACATCATCGACCTCCAAACCATGAAGCCGATAGGCCTTAATAATGATGAAGAACTCTGGGTACATCTGGATTGAGTAATAGGGGGATATCTGTAAAAGAATAGATTTGTAACATCTAAAACTGTAATAAGGTAACATCATCTGCCGTACTCTCCCCTACACGCAATGTTCATAGCATTATGAAATCTGTACATCTACATTAGGGAGTCTCATGCCCATACAGGGCTAGACGTACAAAAACAAAAACAAAAAATGCCCATCCAGGGCGTTATTAAGTAAATTGACTTACACAACATATATGCAAATAACACGAGAGAGAGACCAAATATACACGGTACATATTAATAGAATGTTGCTAACATGAAGGGCGGAGTATATATACAACTGCCAATAATTGAATATGTAGTATTTCGTGTAGATCGTTTACAGAAGACTCGCAATGATACCAACTTGTGATATTCCAACATTTCAATGTATTTACGGTTACATTTGCACTGTGCGTATAGGTGTATATATATGAATTTATTCGGTCACATGTTTACACTCTCTTGTATTTGAGTAAGTTATGAAATACTTAAATGAATTACGTAGGGATTTCTTCCCTTGTTGTTTTTAAATGCACGAGCACTTTATTAATTGCTTTTTTTCTCCCGTGTTTTATGGTGAACTAACATGCATTTGCACTTTACAACATGTCTGCCACTATTTTAACATATTGTTGGCTCAGTCCTCTTTCTATAACCGTTGAGAGGTGGAGATAAAATGGCGAATTTTGTTATGCACATTGACACTGAGGAAGCCGTTTCACGGCGAAACGCGTTTGTCTTTGATCGGGTAACGGGGGTCTGTCAATAAATCACATAATCTTCAGCTTCGAGTGCCGTCTGCTTTCTTTGGATACAAGCGAGCGTGCAGCAATATATATATTATATATATATATATATATATATATATATATATATATATATATATATATATATATATATATATATATATATATATATATATATATATATATATATATTGGGTTGCAATCACTAGACAAATGTTGTCATTCTAACTGTGATGGTGACCCTGTAATAAAAAGGACAAAGACATGACATACACACAATTAACATAAAACACACGCTCTATTTTTGTCCTTCTGTGACTCTGGGAATTATATTCTGTGAGGAGGATAATCAAAGAAGTTTAGAATGCATACTTGTTTCCTCAATTTTATAAGCCTCATGAACCTCCTAACGTCGGGGGTTCTCGTGCTGGTCTGCTACCTATAAGCAATACAAGGTATCAGCATTGTAACTACTTACAGAGTATTGGTTGGTCTTCCGTTGGTTTTTTGTATCATACTCACGAGTCCTAGTGGAGGATTTCTCCTTGTTCGCGGCTCCACTGGGAATGCGGTGCTGTGTGTGGGGAGCTCTATATATACCTTACTTGGATGGTTTAATTGGCTTCAATTAGTAGTTAATGACCATTCGGACCAGATGGTATATACTGCCCATGTTTGGGTGTTCCGGCATTTTTCATGGTTGCAGGCGGCGTCCATTGTATTGGGGCAGAGCGGGTGCGCACGTGTCTTCGTTATCAGTATTGTGCGCAGGAGCGTTAGAACACGGTTTATTTAAAGTGCGCCTGTGCGAGTGCAAGACACACGGGTCTCTACCTTGAAGTATGCGCGTGTGTTCTGAGAGTTAATCTCCTGACATACGTGGGCAGCTATGAAGCAATGCATTTAGTATAGTGGGACCGTTTTGCACAATGCAACACGGCAAGCAAACAGATGATAAAAACAGATAGAGTGCTATCTGGGCACTATTTATGTATGCCAGTAGGCACAGAAGGGGGCAGTGATAGCAGAAGTGTAGTTGTTGCTCCTTCACAACCGGTAATTAACCGACATGTATAATGAACTCATGGTGGGTTGGATAGTGGTAGTATGACTATGACCTCTGCTCAGTGGATACTGGTCCTACACTGAGTGTATAGTTAGAAAAGGAGGGGACTTAATTCAGTTGGCCCCATGGCATGTCATCATTAAGGCCCGTGATGTGGGTACCCAAACGGAACACCCAGCGTTGTTCTTTTTGAAACAGGCCGGTATCAGACTGTAGCTGTTCAATCGGATCACTGACAGAATTTCGACCTCATAAATATCGACCTACAAGAATATCGAGTCAACAATATTGAGGGCAAAAATATCGACATCCTATCTACAACATGGTAAGTACAAAAATATTGAAAAAATAATATAGATGTAAAAAATATCGATGTTAAAAATATCGATTTTTTTTCTTTTAATATATAAATGTAAAATTAAGTATATACCACTAATAAATAAAATATACATATTTAAAAGTATCTAATAATGTTTAAAATTAATAAATAATACATATATATTAATAATACATTAATTAAATATATACAGTAAATATATAATATATATGTACTGAACAATAAGTATTAATAATTATTTTACTAATTTATAAATTAATGAAATATATTCTAATTTACTAATACATTTACAAACATAAAACAATAACATAAATAAAATGTAAGTAATATAAAAAATAAAATAAACATTTGATATTTTAACAATTAATTATATAAAATGTTGGATAGCGTAAGGGTAAAAATTACTATTCCTACTCCAGAGAGTGCAACAGTAGGGAAAGCGTTTGATAGCGTAGGGATAAAATTACTATTCCCACTCCAGAGAGTGCAACAGTAGGGAAAACTGACCCTGAACCCAAAAAACACCCCTTTACCCAAGAACTGAAAACTGACCCTGAACCCTAAAAATACCCCTTTACCCAAAAACTGAAAACTGACCCTGAACCCAAAAAATACCCCTTTACCCAAAAACTGAAAACTGACCCTGAACCCTAAAAATACCCCTTTACCCAAAAACTGAAAACTGACCCTGAACCCAAAAAATACCCCTTTACCCAAGAACTGAAAACTGACCCTGAACCCTAAAAATACCCCTTTACCCAAAAGCAGAAAACTGACCCTGAACCCTAAAAATACCCCTTTACCCAAAAACTGAAAACTGACCCTAAACCCTATAAATACCCCTTTACCCATTAACTGAAAACTGACCCTGAACCCTAAAAATACCCCTTTACCCAAGAACTGAAAACTGACCCTGAACCCTAAAAATACCCCTTCACCCAAAAACTGAAAACTGACCCTGAACCCTAAAAATACCCCTTTACCCAAGAACTGAAAACTGACCCTGAACCCTAAAAAAACCCCTTTACCCAAAAACCCAAAACTGACCCTGAACACTAAAAATACCCCTTTACCCAAAAACCCAAAACTGACCCTGAACCCTAAAAATACTCCTTTACCCAAACTTAATTAATATTATTTAATTAGCAATTAATTATTAATTAACAATAACAATAAAGTAAATATATTAGCACATTAGCTGTAATTAATATAATTTAATAATTAATATCATTTGTCCCCAATTAATTAATTAACAGTAACTAAAAATTATATATATAAATAAATTACTCTAATTAATGTAATTAACTAATTAATATTATTTAATTACCAAATAATTACTAATTTAAAATATGTACAAAATTATATTAATTAATTAACTAATTAATATGAATTATTTGCCAATTAATTAATTATAAATATTTAAAAACATATATTAATTAATTAATTATTATTAAATTACTCCCCACCCTATTCCCCTATAAACCCACATCCCGCTACAGAAAATATATATCAATTAATCAATTAATTTTTTTCCCAATTAATCAATATTATTTAGCAAATAATTATAATTAATTAATTAATCCTACTAATTATTAATCAACTTACCATAATTAAATTACTTCCCACCCTATTCCCCTATAAACCCACAACCCGCTACAGAACATATATATCAATTAATAAATTAATTAAAATTATTTTTCTATTATTTTCAAATAATTACCAATTAATTATAATGTATTAATAAATCCTACTAATTAATAATCAATTTACCATAATTAAATTACTTCCCACCCTATTCCCCTATAAACCCACAACCCGCTCCGGTACTAAAACATAAAAATTACTTATAAATTTATTTATTATTATATAAAATTTATACACATATAATAGTAATTATTTTAAATACTTAAATTAAACATATAACACATACATAATAAAAAACTATAAAATAATACAAATATCGATATTAGTGTCATCGAAATTAGTAACATCGATATATATGCTATCGATATTACTAACTTCGATATTACTTACATCGATATTAAGTATTTCGATATTACTTACCTTGGGTCGATATTCTGTCCTACGATATTCTTGCCTTCGATATTATGCTCCTTCGATATTTCAGACTCGATATTATGGTAGGTCGATATTTCCTACTCGATATTTTGACTGTGTACCGTTCAATCACCGTCTAATTCAGGTCGTTTACACAATGTTGGGCCTCCAAGAAGTGCTTTGCCATCTTTGTGGTGCTCTTCTTGCACCTTACATTACTCTTGTGCTCACTCATTCGTGTTTTGACTGCTCTTGTTGTCATCCCCACATATTCGAGTCCGCAGGGGCAAGTGATCATGTAGACCACGTTTTTACTGTTACAGTTGGTCAGTTTTCTCTGTTCCCATTTTGTGCCTTTCCTGAATGTCAGTTGCTTGCTTTTTTTAGTGAGGTGACAACTACTACAGTTCCCACATGGAAAATGCCCTTGTATGCCATGCAGTGACGGTGTGAGTTGTTGATTCTCTTTTGGACGGGTATGGACTAGGATGCCCGTCAGGTTTTTCCCCAGTCTATGTGCCAACAGGTTTCTCAAAATCTAGTTCTCCGCAGGTTAATATTCGCCAATGTTTATTGATGATATTGGAGACCTCGTTTGAGTGTGTATTGTATGTGGTTACACAAATTGGTCTCTTCTGATCTTTATTTGTTTGGACCTTATCCTCCAGAAGGGCATCTCTATTATTGTTCCTAGCCCGTTTCATTGCTAAATTTATTATACGGTCTTGGTATTGTCTCTGTTGTAGCTTTGCTTTTAGATCCATTGCCTGTGTTTTGTACTCAGCCACATCCGTTCAGTTCCTCCGTAGGCGCAGGAATTGGCCGTACGGAAGGTTCTCCCGGAGGTGTCGGATGAAAGCTGTCAAATCTTAGAAGACAGTTCCTTGCTGTGGGCTTAAAGTGAGTGGTAGTCTTGAGTGTGCCCCCTTCAGGATAGATATTTAAGTAAAGGAACACCAGAGATTCATTTGAGACCGAGCTCGTAAATTTCAAGTAGGGGTTCTGGGTATTTAGCCATGCCATAAACTTTGTCGCTTATTGCAGGTCTCCTTGCCAGACGACGAAGATGTCGTCTATGTGTCTTTTCCAAATTAGAATGTTGTTCCTGAAAGGGTTGTCCACATTCAGGATTTTGTTGGCTTCTAAGTGGTGGACATACAGACCAGCTAGGCTTGGAGCAGGCATGAGCCTCTCCCTGATCGGCTGGGTCCCCTCATCTTCAAAATGATGGGGACTGAGAATCAGGCTTCACCTCGCCTCTCCCACCTTAGGGGTGGGGTTGGAAAAGGTGGGCCCACCTCTCCTATTAGCTTGGTTTTCCTCCCGATTCTTCCGCCCAAAGGGGGGTCAGAGCCGGGGGCAGCCAGTTGCTAGGGGCAGGCCTTTGAGCTTTCCCTTTGTGGACCAAGCCTATCCTGGGGGAGGAGGCAGGACACATTTGCCCAGGATGTGCTTTGTTTCTGTACCCAGAGAGGGGAGGCCCTCTAAACAGGTGTCCAGAAACCTGTCTAGTGGTGGCAAATGATGGGCAGCCATTCAGGACCACACCAGGGCTGGTCGTTTTTCAGGGGGCATCTCTGAGATGCCCTCTGAGTGCATTTTACTTTAAATCCCACACTGGCATCACTGTGGGTTTGATGTTCTGAAAGTTTACTACCATACTTCCCAGGTTTCAGTAAATCCATTATGGGGCTGTGGAGTTCGTAATAACCAACTTTTAGACCAAATACGCTTTATGGCTTTACAACACTTTCAATATCTAAGAATGGACTTAGACACTGTAGGGGTACAGGGCTCATGCCACTGTACCCTCACCAGGGGGCTAGTGTACCCTGCTAGAAGGTGACTTGCCTAGGCCGCAGGCAGTGGGTTGCAGGCATGGCACACAGGAATGTGTTGAAGAAATGGTGTTGCGCACACCCGGCGTTAACTGAAGTAGTGTGGAATGTACACTAACTTACTAGGTAAACTGTGTTTAAATATATGTCAGCGTGCTAGTCAGGAACACGGTTGCCTCCGTCGTGGAATTGTATACTAACTTACTAGGTAAACTGTGTTTTAATATATGTTAGTGTGCTGGTCAAGAACAAGGTTGCCTCCCTCATTGTCGAATTGTACACTAACTTACTAGGTAAACTGTGTTTTAATATATATTAGCGTGCTGGTCAGGAACGAGGTTGCCTCCCTCATTGTGGCTAGGCCAAGTGACAGTGTACATTTGCATTATCAATTACACAGGAATGTGTGCCATGTCGACTCTTCACTTTTCTCTGAACCAAAAAACACAGCCTGCAATGGCAGTGTGTGGGTGTTACGGTGTAGGGCCTTTAAGGGTGGCACAATAGGTGCTGCAGCCCTTAGAGGCCTTCCCTGGTCATAGTGCCTTTGGTACCCATGGTACCTTTTACAAGAGGCTTACCTGTGGCCAGAGATGGGCCAATGGTGGGTCCAAAGGAACTATATTGGTTAAAGAACACCAGTCCTGGGAACCTGATTGGCAGGGAGCTAGGGCGCATCAGGTCAAGTTGCATCAGATATCAGGCAAAAAGTGGGGGGTAACCTTGTAAAAAGGGGCACTTTCCTACAGGTGGTCATTGAGGGATTCAGTGAGGCGTCTGTTGATAATTTTCTCTGAGACCTTGGCTGGGAATGTTAGCAAAGAGATTGGTTTTTATACTATGCTATACTTATTTTAGTAGGTTGCTATTTATTGGAAATAAATGTAATTATAGAGTAAAAATGGGATGTTGAAAAGTATTGTTTTAAAAATTGAAGAGCAAAAGGGTAACATTTTATTTTCAGAAGTAGTATATAAAAAAAAGTTGGCTATTTACCTTTGTTTACATATTTTCTGTGATTAAAGAGACCATAGCAGTATCCTCAGAGGTCGTGATTGATAAAATTGCTGTCCTAAATTCAACTTAGATGTGTAAATACTTGCATTTAAAAGACAAAGGGCGTCGGGGCGGAAGGCAAGATGGCGGCCGCTACTGTGGCCGTGTGAGGTGCTGCGCCGTATCCCCGTTCAAATTCCCTGCCTATGATGATTTTCCCTACCTTCTGACTCCGGATTGACGGATTTCTTTCATGGTGCATTCGGTGATTTGTTGAGCGAGGCCGAGACACTTTCCAGCGGATTCTCAGCGGCTTCAGCTGTGTGACTCCCTGAGTGCCCGAGCGAGTAACGCTCCGAGCCCGCCCCGATGCCGACGCCGGGTTGGGCTAGTGCATTCTGCTTGCCGCGCTGGAACTGACAAGCGGCTTCGGAGCTGGATAATGCAGCTTTGGTTTGGTTGCTGAACTAGACGAAAAAGACTCATTTTGGAGAAACCTTGTTGCTACCTTGTTTCAAACTTCGGGACTACAGCTGTTTGACTGAATCAATTTCGGGGGCTGGAAAACGCCTGAGGTGATACATTGAAACACTGCTAAACACTGCTAAATTAAGGTGAGAGTTGAACATTTGTTCTTAAGGCTACTGCAGGCTTTACTTCAAAAATAAAATCTTTAGCAAAATATAAAGATTTAAAATGTAATAGCGATCCTGCCTTATAGCATTTGTGATGGCACCGAAGGGAAGGGGAAATGCGAAGAATAAAGGTGGAGGAGTGACTGAAACACCGGTTGGGACCCCCACAAGGAGCGTGCCTGTTGAGGGTAATGGCAATGGAGCTAAAACGAGAGGGGCTGCCTCTAAGTCTAATGTTCCTGAGGTAGATAGTCGCTCGACCCGGGTGGTTATAGATGCTGGCACAGTTGGAAAGACTAACGTTTTAAGTGCAAAGCGCAGCCCTCTTTACAGTCACAAGCACGAAGTGGGCAAGGAGCCTTAGGAGATTTACAGACTAACTACAAAGACTCAACAGCCCACCAGTCTCAAGAGACACCGACTAAACAAAAAACAGTTGCAGTTGCAGCAATTTTTGATAAAAGGCGGGGAACCAAGAAAGAAATTTTGGAACAGAATACTGAGCTGACTAATGAGTCTATCGTCAGAAATGATGCAGTGGCAGTTGGTGATGGAAGTGAAGCGAAAACCTCTGAGATAGACATGAGTCAGGATCAGGCAGAGGTAATTACCCCTGCAATGGGGGTCGAAGATGTGGTTTCCCAGCCTAGCTCAAAATTAGCGTTGGATAAAGGTCTCGAATCTGAGGCTGAAGGGAAATTTTACTCTATGTCAGACTTAACAACTTTATCTGACAAAGAGCAAGATTTGGACAGTGCAAGCAATCTCAGCGACTGGGGGGACCTTCCAGATTATGAAGAAGGAGAGGACCCGGAACAATTTCAGTCCCAGGATACAGTGAGGAAGATGAAGGATGTCGGTGAGACACTACAGCATGATCAAGTGCAGCCATTCGTTCAGATTAATTTGGATGAAGAGTTGGAAGAGGAGGCAATTACACTTGGTCTCATCTATAAGACTATTGTGACTCATCGTAATGAGACAAAAATGGAGGGTCTGCGAACGCAAGGTGCTGTAAGGAAATTACAGAACAATGTACGGCGTCTAATAAAAGCCTGCGCGGAAGTTACATCACATGTGGTGGAAGTAGAGGAGAGAGTTTCCTCCGTAGAAGATATTTTGGGGAAGCAACAATCTGTTGTAGAGTCTCTACAGAATGCGAAAACTGATGTAGACTGGAAGCTCACGGATTTAGAAAACCGATCACGCCGCAATAACTTGCGAATTTTAGGCATAGCAGAAACAAGAGAGGGGGCAGACCCTCACAAGTTTATTGTACAACTGTTCAAGGAGGCTTTTCCAGAACTGACTACGTGGAATTGGGAAAGGGAGGTAATCCGGGCTCACAGATTTCCGTTTGCAGTGCGACAGCGTGCGAGAGATAGACAGGGGGACCAAAACCTATATTCAAGGGCGATATTGATTTGTTTGAATAATTATCTGCTGCGAGAAGCCCTCTACGATTTAGGCCGTCCTGGGAAAAAACACACTGGTATGGGGTGCGAGTTTTTCGTACGCCCGGATTTTTGCCCAACAACTGTAAATGAACTATGGAAAATGCAGAAACATTTTACTCCTTTCCATGCAGAAGGAGCCCAGGTCTTTTTGCTCAATCCTTCCAAATTAAAGGTTGTCTTCAATGGGCAAACTAGGTACTTTACATCTAGCCGGTTGGCACAGGACTACCTGTCTGATCTCAAAAAGAAAGCAGGGTAAAATAGGTGTTTACTGTTAAAAAACACTAAGTAGAGAAGATGATTTATTTAGTTCTGGTGCTTTGACAATGTGAACCTATAAACTGTAATTGGTATTGAGTTTCTATGAATCTGGGGGTGGTGGGTAGGGTTAATGCTTTATTTCTTGGTTGAATGCTAATGAGTGTATCTCTCTTCATACAAAAAAAATATCGGTTGATTTAATGTATAAACAAAGGGGAGTAGTTAATTTGCTTGGTTAAGTGCTGGTCCCTTGGAGACAATGATGTTAATTGTATCTGTTTATATGCATAGAAAGAGTAACTTCTTTATTAGTATCATTTCTTATAGATTTTAGAGATTTCTGATTAAGAACCGATATTTGTAATCAGAAGCTAATTATATTTGAGAAACAGAGCGAGAGAGAACCATATGTGTGGGGTAGGGAATTTGATGGGGTGGGGAACGGCTGTTCCATCTCAACATCACTGAGGACAATGTCCTTAAGCCTTTTTTTGGGTGGTGGTGTGGGTTTGGGAGGAGGGGGGTGGGAGTTGTAAGGGGTGGTGTGGGGTGGGGGGGAGAGCGGGGGGAGAGTGGGTTAGTAAAAAAAATGAGACTTATTTTGCAGAATTGGTGGTACATTTTATCCATATAATGGCTGAGGGAATCTCTTCTGGGTTTTTCTTTTTTCAGTGCTTAGATGGGGCAGGATAAAATAGTTATCGGTACTTGGAATATCTGTGGCCTCAATGACGCTAAAAAGCAGGCTCTTTTTCGTAAAATTGTTGACTTCATGCATGTAGATATACTCTGTATACAGGAGACACATATTCCATGGGGGAAGCGGGAATGTTTGAAGATTCCTGGTTTTGAGGTATTAGCCTGCTCTAAACAGCCATCTATGATTAGAGGGGTTGCTATATATGCAAGGGGCGGGTTGTGTAAATGTAAAAGGACATTGGCCGATAACAAGGGTAGGTGGGCTATAGTGGAATTGTGCATTGGTGGGAAATTGTTAACAATCTGCAATGTGTACGGATCGAATGTAGATGATCCTGAAGTGTTTGAATATCTAGATGTCGAGCTGGCAGCATGGCCTAGTCCATTACTCTTTTGTGGAGATATAAATATTAATATGCCAAGCAACGTGGATTTTACGAATGTCAGTAATTATGTGGGGAGAAAACCAAAAGTTTTTAAAGCCCTTCAGGCTATTCTTCAGGAGCATGGTCTTACAGATTTATGGTATCTGCATAAGAGAACAGAAGATGGCTCTACGTTTTACTCCATACCTCATAATAAAAACGTCAGGCTAGATTTTATTTTTTTGTCTAAACAGGTGGCAGCTGTTAGCACTATTCTTTGTTTACCACGACTTCTGTCAGACCACAATCCATTGATCTCTGAATGTCCTTGGCCTCGAGTTAGAAAACCACCAAGAGATTAGACTTTTGATAAGAAACTCTTATTTGATGAGGGGTATCGCTCACATATTAAAAAATGTGTAGTCCAATTTCAGAATATTAACAGAGGATCGGCTACAGATCAAGTGGTCTGGGACACAATGAAAGCTGGGTTACGGGGGGAGACTAAAAGTTTCTCTTCTTACAGGTGGAAATTAGAACAAGAACGGATGCGTAATAGTGTTAGAGAGCTTCGGGATGCAGAAATAACATTGACTTTAAATATATGGGGTGGAAACGATACAGCCCCTTGCTTACAAAAGGTAGCAATTCTTAGGGCTGCGCTGTTAGAGCCTCTTGGGCAGGATCTTGCGTTAAGGTTTTTACAATATCGCACAGAAATGTTTGAGTTCGGGGAGAATTCTGGCAGGGTTCTGGCTAAGAGACTCTGTCACCTTAGCATTCAGAGTCAGGTGGTGAAAATTCAAGATGAATTTGGAGTAGTACATGAATCGCAGGAAAAGGTCAATGATGTCTTCTCAAGATTCTATTCTTCTTTATATAGTGAAGATACCAATCGGCTTAATACTGACAGAGCTGCCGAAGCTTACGTAGCAGATATTGAGACTGCCATTATCTCTCCTGAACAGGCTAAACATCTGGCCACACCCATTCAATGGGAGGAGGTCGAGACTGCAGTAAAATCTTTGGCTAATGGCAAGGCCTGTGGACCAGATGCAGTGCCATTGGAGTTTTATAAGGTGTTTCTACTGGAAATTGTTCAGGTCTTTTTGGAGGTATTAAGAGCAGCCCAGAGGGGTATAGTACCAGAATCTTGGCAAAATACGACCATAGTGTTGTTTAAAAAAAAGGCAAACCTGAGTTATTACCATCATCATTTCGGCCTATTTCTCTAGTCAATAGTGATTCTATAATATACTCAAAAATAATGGCCGGTCGACTTGCACAGGTGATTACCCCATTGGTCTCTGTGTTTCAGCATGGATTTATACCTGGCCGAGATACTGCCGACCATGTTAGACGCTCCATAGCATTATTAGATTGGGCTCAAGTTACTAACTCGCCTCTCAGGCTGATCCTGTTGGACGCCGAGAAGGCGTTCGACAGGGTCTCCTGGGGGTTCATGTGGGCTGTCTTGAAGTGGAAGAGATTTCAAAAAAACTTTATACAGTCAATCTGTGCGATGTATAATTCCCCAAGGGCACAACTTCGTATCTCGGCCAGCAGACTCGTCCTTTTCCTATCACTAGGGGCACGCAACAGGGGTGTCCTTGTTCTCCCCTTTTGTTTGCTCTTTATATAGACCCTTTCCTCTATAAGATTATGGCTTATCAGTGAATAAAACCTATAAGAGTCAGCAATACGTCTTACAGTCTGCTAGCTTATGCAGATGATATAGTGGTTATAACTTCGGAAGTTTCATCTGCTTTTAGTGAACATTAGCAATTGGCAGGACATTTTGGGGCAGTGTCGGGCTACAAGCTCAATGTTTCAACGACGCAGGTGGTTCAGACACCTGGTATGGCTATTTCAGATGCCCCAGTGGTTCCTGATGCATTGTATCTAGGGGTGTGTATAACTTCTGTAGTAGATAGTATACCTGATTTAAACATCCTACCGGTTATAGACGAAGTCAATAATAAACTTGAAAGATTAGATAGCCTGCATTTATCTTTATATGGACGATGCAGTGTCATTAAAATGCTAATTTTATCTATGTTTCTATATCTGTTTAGGACCATTCCTCTTTTGTTTTCTCAAACAAGTTTGGTAAAGGCAGATAGAGTTTGTTACAGATTTTTGTGGGCGTATAGACGCTCACGTAGAGCAGCTAAGTGGATGTGTCTTCCCAGAGATCGAGGGGGCTGGGCGGTTCGAAATCTTGCTATGTATTATTGGGCTGCAATGCTGCAGGTAATGGGAGTAAAAAAAATTGATACTTGTATAGCGCACTACTCACCCACAAGGGTCTCAAGGCGCTTGTACGAATACCGCTGTGGAACCCATCCTGGCTTTCCCTGTGGGGCGTCCACTCCTGGGCACCCCCAAGGTGGAGGCAAGGCATCCTTAGCGTTGTGGGGGCCATTGTGGAGATTAAGCAAGCTATTGCCCAGAGTTGCAGAGGGGGACTCCATGGTTGGAATAGGCACCAAGGCGAGAATTATCAGGTCCGTGGAATTTTTGAGCCCAAGACCCGCCGAGGCGGGGAATTGAACCCTGGCCCCGGGCTAGACATCTGCATCAGGGTCTGCCTCTCTAACCATTGAGCCACACTTCTCCACTGTTGTTGGAGTGTTGTTATGTGGAGATAAAGTGAGCATACCCTTATGTAACACTCCTCCGAAACATTAGGAGGAAATTAACTATTCCAAATATGAACTTATATACGCCTTTTAAAGCTACCCGAATGTTTCCCAGCATCTTTCAGGATTACGTTATGTACAGATGGCAAAACAAGGGTATCTATGGGTTGGGTGATATGGTCGTGGATGGTGCTGTTCTATCATATAGTGAAATAAGGGATAGATTTCAGTTATCTTCACGTGACTTCTTTAAGTATTTACAGATTAAAAGTTTTATCCAAAAATACTTGAAGACAAATTATTGCATTTTGGAGAAAGTGCCTGTCATCGAGCTGATAAAAAAGAGAAGTAGAATAGGCATTCTGTATCATTATATTTTATTAACGCTTCCGCATGACTTGATAGTTCAAAATGCCAAGTGGGAAGTGAAATTGGGTATAGCTGGTATTGATTTAATTTCTGTGATAGAACTTGCTAGTCAGGTTATAGTATCTGGTTCGCTTAAAACCCAAAGTTATATGTCTATGCTGGACTTATATTATACGCCTGCTAAGATTGCAAAATGGGGGGCCACAAAAGGAAATGCATGTCCAAGATGCGGGTTGTTGACAGCCGATGCAACACATATGTTTTATTCCTGCTTATCGCTCCGTGCCTTTCTAGATGATATTGAGCACTTTATTAATGTTACACTTAAGATTCGATGTACAATAACACCGGCACTTGTGATATTTGGGGTTGATGCAGGTAATATATTAGCTACTGGCAACACCTTTAGTGAATCAGCTCTTATATTTATTGCTATGTCACAGGTTTGCCTATGTGGCTTTCGCTGGAAGCCCCCACATTTGGACAGTGGCGGGCAAGATTGTTAGCCATACATCGTTTAGAATTCTCAGCATTCTCTTGTAAAGGGGGGAGTCGGCGGCAACTTGCGACTCGAGTCTGGGCGCCTGTGGCCGAATGGATTGGATAAGAGAATAGCGTTGTTTGGACTGTATTTCTGCAATAGTATCTTTTTTATTTATTTCGGATGTGTTTTCCTCAGTCTTAATTGATCAGAATGTATTTGTGCTATCATTTGCCTAATTCAACAATTTATTGTTTGTTTCATTTTCTATGAATTTTGTACAACCAAATCTGTTGTTTAAAGTGTAAATTCGAACTGTCTAATGTTTGGTCTCAATAAAAAAAAAAAAAAAAAGACAAAGGGCCAGATGTAGGTAAATCCTGATTACCGACTCTTTAATACCGACTCATACCGAATCGGTATATAAAATTCGGAAAACGGGATGTAGGTAAAAATTACCGATTCGGTATCACTCGGAAAATGAAATCGGTATTTACCGAATCGGTATTTTCCGAATCGGTAAATACCGATTCGGTAATACCCATTCATTCCTATGGTCCCCCTTGCACAAAAATGTATTCCTATGGTCCCCCTTGCCCATAGGAATGAATGCGAATTGCCGAATCGGTAGTTACCGATTCGGTAAAATACCGAATCGGTAAAATACCGAATCGGTAATATGAAAAAGAACCCATGTGAGCCTGTGAACCAATCAGGAACACCTACCACACCCCAGAACAAAGCTACAGAGGATCCAACCAATCAGATGCAACCACCCATGGGAGTGGCCACACCCATGCAGGTGAAGAGCAACTGAACTGTTTGCAGAGCAGGAGGAAACAGAGAGGAGCAGGCATCCCTGAGCATACCTGATCACCAGAATGGAGTCCTAGGATGGCCAGAAGGATGCAGCAGAGCGCAGGAAGAAAAGAAAATTCAGCCCAGCAGAACTGCAGGTGCTTGTTGAAGAGGTGGTCAAGCACCACACCCAAATTTTCGGTAAACAGTCTGCATGTTGCAGAGTCTGTGAAACGTAATACATGGCTTGACATCCAGACAAAGGTCAATGCCATTGGGGTGACGCACAGGGAGATTGATGACCTCAAGAAAAGATGGTACGATCTGCGTAGCATCACAAAGAAAAAACTTGCTGCACAAAGAAAGGAAGTTGGAGCCACAGGTGGAGGAAAAAACAGAGCACCAAGACTAACAGACCTTGAGGAGCTGGTGGAATCCACCCTGGAGCCAGAAAGCATCCATGGAATTGGGGACGCTGATAGCTCTGCCAGAGCTGCAAAGAAGCAAGGTAAGATGCATGGACAGTAATCCCCACCCATTTCCCTGTCCCCCTTCCCCACTGTGTGTGTAAGCATAACACTTCAGAACAGGTTTTACTGATGTCCAGCAATGCATCATGGGAGATGTAGTCATAGGTACATACATTCAATGCAGTCACCATAGAATTCAGCATGGCATGCTACACAGTACTTCAAGAAGCTGATGTAGACTAGGCAATTGTGTGATAGAAATGTAATTTAATCATTACACACAGGTGAACAACACCACTGACCTAATGTCCATATCTGTCCACAGGAGATTCCTCACGCAGTACAGCTCTAGAAAGGGAGTAGAGGGCACCAACAACTGAGAGGAGGGAAAAGAAGAAAGAAAGAGCAGGTCACAGCGCTGTTGAGAAAGACAACACCACAGCGCAGGAAGCCACAACACCTGAGCGACCCACAACACCACAGCCTCAGTCACCTCTGTTGTTTGGGACACAAGAGTTGGAACCAGCAGCACTTTCCCAAAAACCAACAACACAGTCATCTGTGCAGGAAAGGGCAAGGAGGCTTCATGTGCCCCCTCTGAGGATCCTGCAAACCTCAGATGAGGATGAGGAGTGTGAAATGCAAAGTAATCCACCTGTGGCTGACAAGGCCAGGCAGCAGAGTACTGCAGGCGCTGTGCGGGCCAGTGTCCTTGGCCGAAGGGCACGGGAGAGAGGTGAAGGCCGGGAAGGAGAGGGGGTATTTTGTGAACCAGAGGCCACCATGGTAAAGGTGCAGCGCCTGCAGGCGAAGGCAATGTTGGCAGTGCACAGGCAGGTTCGCAGTATCAATTGCAAAATAACCAACATTGACCATGGAATTGGCAACATGGCTGAGAGCATGCAGTCAATTGCAAAGGGGATGACAGACATCACACAGTACATGAGTGTTCTCTGTGACAAATTGGATAGAGACCACTCAGAGCAGCGTAGGGAGCGCCAGTGTATGCAGCAGCAGTCAAAAGCCCTGAACCGCTTTCCCACATCAACCTTACTGCTGTGCCGGCGTTCTGTTGCCATGCAGGATGCAATTGTGCACTGCTGCACAGATTTGTCAAGGGGGATGGGGAGAGTCACCTCTGCCATGGAGCAGATGCTCACAAACCAGGCAGGCACTGCTGGAGACACAGGTGTCGATGAAACTGAAGAATTCACCAGCAGGAGTGGCTCCAGCACTCCTGTCCCTGAGATACGTAGGAGCGGCAGGCGCCATATTTCAGACCCAAGCACCACCGAAAGTGTTGAGACCCAACCTCGTGCATCCCGCACTGTAGTGCGTGGGCGCACACATTAAAAATGGCCTCAACCCACAGGACAGGTCACAGTGAGGAGAACTGCGACCACCCAGTCATGGACACAGACATTGTAGGACCATGGTGTTGAATCTTTAACATGCTGTAGTGACAATTAAACTACATACTTCACATACTACGCCTGTCTGTGTCTCCTTACTTACTTAGAATATTCTTGGTTCAGAGAAGCAGCAGTGGTGGTGACTGTGACCTTCAAATGGGATTCGCTACATACATCCCACTAAAACTGCACTTTATGAACACTTTTATCCTCATTTGCTCTTGGGGGTAACTGTAGGCTCTTCTAAGTTGGTCCAACATCAAAGGTGTGTGAACCAGTTTAAGTTGACAAAATTGTGAATTAGAAGCAATGTTTTTGCTGCTAGCTCCCCAGACTGAAATTTATTTGAAATGTGTTCGCATTGAGAGTTTAGTTTAGGACACCCCTAAAACAGACCTATCACCTTAAATAAAAATCACTGTGCGAGGAGGAAGCTGAGCGACCCACAACACCACAGCCTCAGTCACCTCTGTTGTTTGGGACACAAGAGTTGGAACCAGCAGCACTTTCCCTAACACCAACAACACAGTCATCTGTGCAGGAAAGGGCAAGGAGGCTTCATGTGCCCCCTCTGAGGATCCTGCAAACCTCAGATGAGGATGAGGAGTGTGAAATGCAAAGTAATCCACCTGTGGCTGACAAGGCCAGGCAGCAGAGTACTGCAGGCGCTGTGCGGGCCAGTGTCCTTGGCCGAAGGGCACGGGAGAGAGGTGAAGGCCTGGAAGGAGAGGGGGTATTTTGTGAACCAGAGGCCACCATGGTAAAGGTGCAGCGCCTGCAGGCGAAGGCAATGTTGGCAGTGCACAGGCAGGTTCGCAGTATCAATTGCAAAATAACCAACATTGACCATGGAATTGGCAACATGGCTGAGAGCATGCAGTCAATTGCAAAGGGGATGACAGACATCACACAGTACATGAGTGTTCTCTGTGACAAATTGGATAGAGACCACTCAGAGCAGCGTAGGGAGCGCCAGTGTATGCAGCAGCAGTCAAAAGCCCTGAACCGCTTTCCCACATCAACCTTACTGCTGTGCCGGCGTTCTGTTGCCATGCAGGATGCAATTGTGCACTGCTGCACAGATTTGTCAAGGGGGATGGGGAGAGTCACCTCTGCCATGGAGCAGATGCTCACAAACCAGGCAGGCACTGCTGGAGACACAGGTGTCGATGAAACTGAAGAATTCACCAGCAGGAGTGGCTCCAGCACTCCTGTCCCTGAGATATGTAGGAGCGGCAGGCGCCATATTTCAGACCCAAGCACCACCGAAAGTGTTGAGACCCAACCTCGTGCATCCCGCACTGTAGTGCATGGGCGCAAACATTAAAAATGGCCTCAACCCACAGGACAGGTCACAGTGAGGAGAACTGCGACCACCCAGTCATGGACACAGACATTGTAGGACCATGGTGTTGAATCTTTAACATGCTGTAGTGACAATTAAACTACATACTTCACATACTACGCCTGTCTGTGTCTCCTTACTTACTTAGAATATCGACGTGTGATCTCTGCCCGTCTCATTCTCCCATCTGTTGCTGCTGCTCCTGTTGTATGGGGCTCGGCCTGTTCTTGGTCATCATCAATATTCTCGTGATGTGTGAACTCCACCTCTGTGCCTTCCTTGGTGGCAAGATTGTGCAACATGGCACAGGTCGCTATCATCTTGCAGCACAGGATAGGAGTATACTGGTGTGCACCTAAACTCTTGTGGAGGCAGCAGAACCTGCTCTTGAGAAGTCCAAATGTGCTCTCCATTACATTGCGAGTAGACCTGTGAGCAACATTATAACGCCTATCACTCCTGGTAGTTGGATTGAGGTAGGGTGTGAGCACAAAGGACCGCACGGCATATGCACTATCGCCTAGGTTGAAACGAAAGATCCATTAGTTACATACTCATGATACATTCATCTGCTATGACTATCAGGGTGTGTCACAGTTATTTACTTAGCAGGTATCCGTCCCCAAACTCTCCAGCAACAAGGCGTGTGAATATCCCACTGTTCTGGAATATGTACGAGTCGTGGGTACTCCCAGGGAATTTAGCCACAATGTCTGTAATGATGTTGCCAGCATTGCATATCACCTGCACATTGATGGAGTACGTTGACTTACGGTTCCTGTATATGTGTTCAGTGGCTGCAGGTGGATAGAGTGGAATCTGGGTGCCATCTATGCAGCCTATCATGTGAGGGAAGTGTGCCAGTTGATACAAATCAGTTTCGGTCTTGGCAAGTTCTGCAGGTGTGTCAGGGAACTGGATGTAATGATGCATTCTCTGCATCATGGCCTCAAGGAAGTTCTGGAAAAAACGGGACAGACAGCTCTGGGACACACCACCAACTGCAGCTATCACACTCTGGTAGCTCCCAGAGGCAAGCGAGGTGTAGGCTACACAGCACCTGCACATGGGGTGGGATGGCGTGCACCCTTGGTGTTGGGTTTATTCAGGTGTGGGTGGAGGTCCCCAATCAAGTCCAGGATGGTTCTGGGGTGTAGCCTGTACCTCTGCAGTATCTCTGGCTCAGTCAGTTGGAAGAGCGTTATCCTCTGCCTGTAAACCTGCTCCTCCCTTCTCCATACCCTCTCTCCTGCTGCCTGTAGCCGTAGCCGCCTTGCTATGACGTAGAATGCCGCCATTCTGGTTGCAATGTTGCATGTTGGGACCTTCTTTTATAGCCTGCACCTGGTTACCACCTGCTTTCAATCCATGGTAAATACCAGCTCTTAATTACCGAATTTCATGGAATTCGATATTTTTTGGGTTTCCTACATCTCGATGGTCATTTTTTACCATTTCTTATTTACCGATTTGGTAAATAAGAACTTGGTAAATACCGATTCAGTAAATACCGATTCGGTAGGGTACCGACTCTTATTTACCGATTCGGAAAATGTTTGCCTCCTACATCTCAAATTCCAAATACCTGTTGGTAACGGCCAAAATTACCGAATATCGGCCGTTACGGACCGGTATTTGGCTACCTACATCTGGCCCAAAATCCTATTCTTGGTTCAGAGAAGCAGCAGTGGTGGTGACTGTGACCTTCAAATGGGATTCGCTACAGACATCCCACTAAAACTGCACTTTATGAACACTTTTATCCTCATTTGCTCTTGGGGGTAACTGTAGGCTCTTCTAAGTTGGTCCAACATCCAAGGTGTGTGAACCAGTTTAAGTTGACAAAATTGTGAATTAGAAGCAATGTTTTTGCTGCTAGCTCCCCAGACTGAAATTTATTTGAAATGTGTTCGCATTGAGAGTTTAGTTTAGGACACCCCTAAAACAGACCTATCACCTTAAATAAAAATCACTGTGCGAGGAGGAAGCTGGGTTTTAAAAGGTGTTGGGTAGCATGCTAAGAATTGCCTTAGAGGCACTTCTGCCCAAGTTTGTTGTCAATACCCTGCTTTCTTTTCACACCCCTAAGTGGACATCGTCTGCTTAGAGCCTCCAAAGACGAGCTAGAAACCCACTCAATGTGGTGGTTTCAGCTCACATTCCCTACTGCTATGTGATATCGGGACTTCACTGTGTGACCATGTGAAGGGTGGCAATGTCGTGTCAAGGTCTGCCAAAATATATTAGGTATAAGGGAAGTCGGTTTCTACATGGCGGTGAAAAGCTTTACTAGTGCATATACACTTTTGTTTCACATTTCTGCACGTGGAAACATACACTGTTAATTTTTCGTATGTGCAAATATTTACCTCTCTGAATACTCATGGATATCCGCAACAGTCACAGAATCCCAGAAATATTCCTGCAATTCTTTGATAATCTCTAAAAATTAGGGACTTTAATCTAAAAGTAATCTTATGCCTCTGGATGTATATTTAGGACTGTTTTCCTGGATTTTTTGTATATCAGGCCCAATTGGGTTTAAAAGCAGCAGCACAATGGCAACCGATGACATGGCAGATGATTGCAGAAGTTAGAGGGCAAGGTCATAATGCACATGTCTGGGGCCCCTCAGGTAGGTGGTACGTTCTTTATTTCATGATCGGTTTGTGGGTTACTGCAACAGCAGATAGACCATGGTCGGGCTCCATTCTCCGTCTAATTCTCCAATATGTCTAGCAAATACATTAACTCAATAACAACCTATCAAACTCTCCAATACTCATCCAGGTACGTAAAGTTAGCAATTTGTAGTCGCATAAGCTCTGAAACGGTCAAGACATGAATCTCCCCACATCTCATATCAAACAAAAAAGTGACAAAAACTAGGTTGTGACTTTCGTTGCTCAACGGTCCAAGTCTTTCAACCACCTCCGACATGAGGGTATGCCATCAAGTGTATGTACACTCACAATGATACCATAAAACATTTATTCACAAAGGTAATGTATTAATGGATGCTCAGTCACAAAACTGCTAGGCCACAGAACTATCCAGCTTCCTACAACAAAAAGTTTCTCTATCAACCTTAAGTCTACACAATCAAGACAGAACAAACCAAAGACATAAAATGTAACCATACATCACCTAAAATCAAAATTCCCTTGACCAGACTCCAACATAAAACTGGTCATCACAACTACACTCATATACGATGACCCCTGACATCCACTTCACATTACTAAACTAAACAGCACTACCAACACATTCCCACAAGGACAACACTCCGGTTCTTATACTTACGTCCAAAAGTTCAGTGCAGCACTCCAACATGCTCCACACCCAGTATCGCTTGTGGGACAAAGCATTAGGGCAGAGGAGCATATCCCCACTGCTGGCAGCACCTCAAAAGGTAAAAAATAAAATGAGTTTATTACTATTTTTTTTTTGCGTTCCCCAGCCTGAGCTATGTTTTGGGGTGGGGCCACTGCTGCTGACTGGCACCAGGCGATTGGAGCTCACTTCACCAGTTTACAGTGCGCATGTCACTTTTTCCGGTTGTCTTGCGACTGCCAGCCTGACATGTGCAGTGTAAACTTCTCCGCCCAGCTGTCTAAGACAGCTGGGTGGAGAGCAGGCACAGGCCCCCAGTGCCTGCGGGAGTGTCAAGGCAGCCGGCTCCAGCTAATCCTGGCACTGCTCTCATGCTGCTAACATTATCAGCTCCAAATATCTTGGGGTTTGCCCTGTTTTAATTTGGCAGCGATCAGGGTTAGCATCTAGCTGAAGCCATCTTGGATTCGGCAGCCATTTTGTCTGCCATGTGCTACCACGTGCTCACCATGTGCTCTGTCCTACCTTCTGTTTTCTGCTCTTGTGCTCTGCCTAGTAACAGGTTATATTTAACCTCTTCTACTCTGCACATGCTCAGTTGAGCTTGCTGCTGTCCATGCAGCTGTCATTAGTCTGTAACTGTCAGGGTGTGTTTACTAGAATTAGCAACTGCTAGCTCCTCCCACTTGTTGATAGTGCATTTTCTGTATGACCTTATATGTACCTAAAACCCTCTTTCTGTACTTATACCGCCTTCTTTTGAGCCCCTGTGTGGGTATAACAGGTCCATGTTCCTACTGTTCGGTGTGCTACTTCATACACTACCGAAGGGTGTTGTGTGAATGTAGTTCCACCTCTTGAGGTTAATAAAGCACATTGTTTTATATTGCAGTTTCCGTGCCAACTTCTTCCTATTGGTCTAAGGACTTTGTGCAGAGAAGGGCGAACCCATAGCACTGGTAGGCCTAGCTGAGGCTCACCACAACAGCCCTATTGATCCCACCACACCAGGGCATGGGGTAAATAATATATAAACACAGTGATGGGTGGGAACAAATTGAATAACCACTCATACTAGAGAAAACATAAATTGATCTCCATTGCTGATGTCACTAACCCAAACAATATATACTTGTATGATTCTAAAGTCACGGGCACAACCCCAATTCCAAATATCAAATATTATTTATCTGTTGAACAAACATTCTAAACATTAACACAGCATCACAACATATATAGTGTACATTTAAAGAACAAAAAAAAGATTTCTACACCAGATCACTTTCATAATATAGATGGCTGCAATATACAATAGTCAATAGCAGTCAAAATGGCTGGGTAGTCCAATGCTGATACACACATGAGGGAAAAAGAAAAAACCTCAATCATCTGTGGTGTATATTCCAGTCCTTTATTTACACTGTAATGATTAATCAGACTCCTCCATTCCATAGGGTCAATGCGCTTAGGCCCATACATTCGGGCCACTTCAGGACAAGTGAAGAAGAAAAAGACAAACCTAGAAACATATACATTACATCTTTTTACATCATTTTTAAATATCTTCTCTGGGTGTCACCTGAAAAGTATTTTTAAAACCTAAACACAAAAGTACTGTGCACCCAGAAGAATGTTTGCACCTTTGACTCTCAACAGAAGAAGTCATTAAGAAAAATCAATAGAATAAATCAATGGAAAAAATCAATAGGAAGAAATCATCAACCAAACCTCATAGTAGGCCTTTCTTTCATTGATCCTTAAGATCCTCTAAACCTTACAAGGTACCAGATGGTGGCTGCAACCTCAGTACATGACAACCCTGACTCCCGAAGGAAATCATGGAAACAGATCTAACCCTTTCATGAGTAACTCAGGCATACCCAAAGGGAAACACAAGAGATACTAAAATTGGCATTTTTAAAATGTATTGAAGCAATGGATTCTTGTGTAAAATATGTGCACTGCAATGATTAATAGAAGGAAACAAAACAGAGTAATCAGTATTACGAGAATGATAAAGAAAATAAACAGTTCAACCATTTTGCTGTTACATTGATTATGTAAAATACATATAATTGTACCTGTACTCCTACCTAGTGCTTCCTATCCTAATATTCAAAGGGTGGGCAGAACTTTCAGAATATCTTAGAGCGGTCTAACTCCCCATTTACCTGAGGGTATGTGTTATCTGGGAGCCCATCTTGATGTAGAGCAGGCAACTGCCCTTCTTATGAGGGTAACATGATTCAGCTGGGCTCCCCACGGTGCTCACCACACAGCTCAGATCACAGCGGCTCTCTCCTGGAATACGGGGTTCGCTGAACTGCTTCTGCACACTGGCAATGACCCGATCGGTGCATGTCCTTTCCCTCATACCTCACTCAGGGAGTCCTCATAGAAGGGCTCCCCATCGCACCTCGCTCCCTCTTCCTCACAGGGCACACTGGTCTTGGCAAACAGGCAGTCGCTGGTGCTCCAGATCAGGTGATCTTAGTTTTCCCTGGGTGATGTCCCTTCACACAGCAGGGAGACTAGCAAGCCTTTGCCCCCAGACATTGTGAAGCTTCCACTACTCACACAGTCAATCTGGTTCCTTAGCAGATGACACATTTTGAGGTCTCAACCCCTCCTTCTTATAGTCCTTATCCAGACACCAAAATGTGATTAAGGGTCTGAGTGTTTGAAGTTGTATGTTGGGGCTCTGCTTCTTTTGAAGTGTACATTTCTCCTTTTTGTCTTTCGTCTTGAAAGGCTGTCTGTCACAGCAGGCAAGATTCAAAAGGTGATTGCCACACAACACAGTTTGTTGGAGTGACAAAAGTTCCCACCTGGATGGCAGCCTCAGTGATATATGCATCAAAAGGTTAATCCTGGGCTCCCAGCCCAACACTTCATGATTTCCTTATCAACCCCATCTCCTCCATGAGATGTATCCAGGCTCCTTTCTTGTGACCTGTCACTGAATCAAAGAGCACCCTTTTGAAGTGTAAAGGGGAAGTCTATTCCTCCCTTCCTCCAGTATGTGTCCCACCCAACTCGCAGGAGTGCAGGAATGCACAAATCTGTCTAGAGGGATTTCTCTACTTCTCGTGCCTTCACCAAGCTGGCCTGGGCTTCCCAAAATGGACTTCCATGTAACTTACCATTGCAGGCCCACTTGCACTCAGTGTACATTCACAGCACACTTGCTCTCCAGGATTGTCACCTCCATTCATTGCGCCACTACAGACAAACTGCAATCAGCACACACATTCAGTCTGCGTGTAGTCCCAATTACTGTAGCCTTTCTGTTTTGTACCTTGGTGTGCCATTTGTAAATACACCACTGCCAGCACACACACACTCGCCATGTGCATGCTGCACAATATTTCATGTATTGTATTTCACACAAGCACTCTTACATCAAGCACATGCTTTCATTGTGTGGGGCCTCTCTCCAGTAAAATGGGATAAAAAGGACCTGTTCTCTACAACTGATCATTACACAGCATGCTACCACCACCATGCTTATGCTGCTTAACTCTTGGTGAAGATGGTGGTCTTTCACAACCATGAGGGTAGCGCTTTGGGCTCCCCTCTCGGTCTAACAAAACCGCAATCCGTGGGACAGGCCTAAGTCGTGGAGCACATGCATGATCCATGTTTGCCTATGACAAAAAGCCTTTTCGAAAAACAAAGGGGACCCAATGAGTGCCTAGGGACCTTGGGCAATCAACTTTTAAGGAGAACAACGGTCCTTAGGGTTAGAATTTTCAAATTCAAATGAGAATATAGACTCCAATCAGTACTATATCAGTCAATTTTTCAGTACCCAGCCGGGCCTGAAATTTTTATTCAAATATAATCATAGATAAAAAGACCACTGAAGGGGTCTAATTCGGAAACTGATAGGGTACAAGCCTGTACCTATCCAGAACACACTCGAACAGAGTTCGGGGGTGGAAAAGGTAAGAAAAGAAGTAAAGAAGTAAAGAATATCAGGCAAAAAAGGAAAAGGGGAGCCAACTGTCCCTTGCAACATTAGCACATTTTGCAAAGCAAGCTCAGACAGACAATTACTGTAACAAATATGAACACAATGGCAAGGTTACAGAATTGTGAAAGTGCCGACGGCGTTTCGATCCCTGGCTCCTAGTGAACTGGGATCATCATCAGGACTTTAAAATATATTGCCTGTTTGTACCTTTTGTGAAAACCTGTTATAAGTAGGGAAAAACAAGATGGGAGAAAAGAGAAAGAAGATTCTTATTTACATACAGCACTTGTTTCTGGTACTATGCACTTCAATTCACATGTGGTACATGCGTTTCATTCCAAGGTACTAAATAGTGACTTATGCCCATTTATGTTGACATCATATTTCAAGTGGTCCCCTCTCATGCTTTCAGAGAAAGTGCACACGTATCATTCCAGGTGCTTAATGGTAAATTATGTCCAATCATGTTGACATCATATTCCAAGTGGGCCAATCTCATGCTCTCAGAGAAAGTGCACACGGGTTGTGAATTAGCACGAAGCGATTCATTATACTGTGAGCCTACCGCCACTATCGTGATTGTGGCTAGAGTGTCGATTCAAAATGTGGAACAGTAGTGCCTGCGACGTGTACATGCAGAGCTTAAAAAACAATGAAACCGGCGAGATTGTTTCAGTGCCTGTAGTGATTTACAGTCTTGTTAATGTGAACAAGGCACAAACCTCTCAGAGCGAGATGTGCTCCGCTCCTGTGGATCAGGGCACGGTGGTTTGGGTTGGAGGGAGGGCTGGTGCCTAAAATGGAGAGTTGGTTTAAAATCGAGCAGCGTTACATGCAAGTGACCAGCAGTGTGTGAGCGCGGGGCGAGTGATTACCTCGGGTTCCTGTTGCGAAGACTTATAAATAATACTAATGTCCCGTTTACAATGATTCATCCGGGAAGGAGAAATAAGGTATATCCAAAGCCACACGATGGTGGGTACTCAAGCGATTTCAAGGTCTGGAAAGGAAGCGGGATTCGGGTTAGGTGGAGGCAGTAAATGCCTGTGACAGGGAGGCAAGGGGGGAACCTAATAACCCTTACCTTGAGTGCATAGACAGTGCTGTCTTGCTCACGATACGAGCAGGATTCAACCGGCGTGTTCAATGGCACAGCGCCGACTCAACGCAGATCCGGAAGTGAATTGCCGGCCGGAACCGTGTATTTAAATGAATAGGCGAAAGTGAATGAGAAGGAGTGTCCCTGTGGCGGCCATCTTAGAAAGGTGCGAGTTGCATGGAACGTCTGGTGATACGAGTTATATTGCGGCTTCCATTCATACATCTGAAGTATTTTGGTTCATTATCGAAACACATTCAATGACAAATACAATCTGTTGTCAGTGATCAGAAATTAGCTTATGAACATTTGGCAGTCATATCGGGAATCATGGTACAGTTACCTTTAGATTGATTGTGAACATTTGGCAGTTATATCGGGAATCATAGTACAGTTACCTTTCATTATTGATTGTGAACATCATTTAACATTATTTGAAACCAACATTGAAACAATTCATCTTTAAAACGAATTCTGAAGCCATGCCAGATTTCCATAATTGTTGGAATATTCAGATAGTCTTTCGAGTCTATTTCTCTTGGGCAGTCTCTCAAGAAATCATATGAGGAGTTAAAGCAGTCCAGCCCAGTCTTCAGTGCGATTCAGGCCATTCTGTATTGTATCCAGGAGCAAAATGCATTTCAGTTCCTCTTTATTAAGAAGTTGGGTCATGCTTCCTCCTCTAGGGGGCAACTTCAATGCCTTCAGCACAGTCCAGCGTAACTCATCCTCCTTGTGCTTGGCAAGACTGTAAATCACTACAGGCACTGAAACAATCTCGCCGGTTTCATTGTTTTTTAAGCTCTGCATGTACACGTCGCAGGCACTACTGTTCCACATTTTGAATCGACACTCTAGCCACAATCACGATAGTGGCGGTAGGCTCACAGTATAATGAATCGCTTCGTGCTAATTCACAACCCGTGTGCACTTTCTCTGAGAGCATGAGATTGGCCCACTTGGAATATGATGTCAACATGATTGGACATAATTTACCATTAAGCACCTGGAATGATACGTGTGCACTTTCTCTGAAAGCATGAGATGGGACCACTTGAAATATGATGTCAACATAAATGGGCATAAGTCACTATTTAGTACCTTGGAATGAAACGCATGTACCACATGTGAATTGAAGTGCATAGTACCAGAAACAAGTGCTGTATGTAAATAAGAATCTTCTCTCTCTTTTCTCCCATCTTGTTTTTCACTACTTATAACAGGTTTTCACAAAAGGTACAAACAGGCAATATATTTTAAAGTCCTGATGATGATCCCAGTTCACTAGGAGCCAGGGATCGAAATGCCGTCGACACTTTCACAATTCTGTAACCTTGCCATTGTGTTAATATTTGTTACAGTAATTGTCTGTCTGAGCTTGCTTTGCAAAATGTGCTAATGTTGCAAGGGACAGTTGGCTCCCCTTTTCCCTTTTTGTCTGATATTCTTTACTTCTTTACTTCTTTTCTTACCTTTTCCACCCCCGAACTCTGTTCGAGTGTGTTCTGGATAGGTACAGGCTTGTACCCTATCAGTTTCCGAATTAGACCCCTTCAGTGGTCTTTTTATCTATGATTATATTTGAATAAAAATTTCAGGCCCGGCTGGGTACTGAAAAATTGACTGATATAGTACTGATTGGAGTCTATATTCTCATTTGAATTTGAAAATTCTAACCCTAAGGACCGTTGTTCTCCTTAAAATATGACAAAAAGCCTGCATTAGGGATCAAGACAACTGTGCAGTTAGGCACTCAGGGCAGGGGTACTCAGCTTTTACCATGCAGAGCATTTTTCCGTCCCAACACAAAATGACACCAAAATGACAAAAACCCAATTATCTGAAAGACACACGTTAGTATTAGATTCCTTACCTTAGAATATCCCAAGGTGTCAGACTGGATCCGGAAATGTTTGCGTAGCAATACCCCTGCGCGTCGTTAGGCGTCGTCTCTGGCTCCGCGTCCGTCGTCGGCGTCGTCTGCGCCGGAATGATGTCGTCGGAGTACTTAGACGCCGCCCATGCGCGCTGGCGTCAGTTCTTCTTTTTTCCGCGCCAGCTAGCGCAGATCCGGAGAAGCTCTACCCCTTAATCACTTTTTGACTAAAACTTTTTTGATCATTTTTGATCTTCTTCAAGTCGTTCTCGACTCTTCAGGTGCCGGTAGGGATGCCGGGTTCAAACAATGCTCGAAGTGTAGTCGACTGATGTCGAATACCGACACCCATCGCCGGTGTCTGCATTGCCTAGGCCTCGACCACGACGACCGTTCCTGTTCCGACTGTCAAGCTCTGACGTCGAAGGCTAGGCGGGAGTGGTCCCACAAGCGGCTCGAGCTCCGGCAGTCGGCCCCGTGCCATTCGAGGTCCCGGTCCCATGGGAGGTCGAGGGATCGGTCGCGGTGATGGAGCCCTCGCAGCTCCGGAAGTCGGCATCGGTCTTCTGGTTCCTCCTCAGGTAAGAGGCATGGAAGGTCGGAGCGGCGTCATCGCTCCCCCGACGCTTGCCCGACGCGGCCGGGGTTTTGGGTGGCACCACCCACGCGGCTCCACAGAAGTCGCTGGCGCCGCATCCTGCCCCACACCTTCAGGTCCCTGAGCAGGGTGCGACGCCGGAGGAGATCGAGCGGTACCTCATGGCCATGAGGTCGCTCTCTTCTCCACCGGAACCCACGGCGCCTTCGGGCCCAGTGGGTCCGGCTCCGGGGCCTAGCGGGTCGCGTGCTTCGGCACCGACGCCGCAGGCGGCGTCTGCCCCGGCGCCGCCGGCGACTTTGGTCGCGGCGCCGCAGGCCCTGGCCGGATCCGGCTCTGGGTCGACGCCGGTCGACCTTACGACCTCACCGGCGCCGCCCCCAAGGGTGTCACCACTGGCGCTGACTTATGTCGACGCCGGCCCCAGTCCTTCTATCGATCCAGTTCAGCCGTCGACACGGCCCCGTTGGGCGCCGTACGAGACAGCTTTGGGTACATTCTACTTTAACGAACGGGCCCCAATTGTTGATCCTGGCTACCAGGCATTGGGTGACGAAGAGGACTGGGAGGGGTCTGAGGACCCTCTGACACGGGAGTGTCAGGACCAAGCGGACTGGACAGATACTGGTTTTGTCTCCCTTCCAACCGTGGCTACGGAGGAGGGGGCAGCCTATAGCGTAGTACTGATGTGGGCGGCTAAGGCCTTAAACCTTACGCTCCCCTCAGCGGCCGTGAGGACTAATCTCCTCACCGAGGTCCTCAAACCGCAGTCAAGCTCGGTCGAGCCTCTGCTGCCGTTCAATGAGGCCTTATCTGATGTTCTGCTGGGCACCTGGTCCAAGCCTGCCTCAGGACAGCCTGTGGACAGGAACGTGGCCAGACGCTACCACCCGGCTCCGGGTGACCCAAGCTTCCTGTCGACCTATCCAACCCCCGAGAGCCTGGTTATCCAGGCCTCTAACTCCCAGACCGCGTTCCCGTCGGCCCCTCCCGACAAGGAATCCAAGAGGTTTGAACAATTTGGCAAGAAAGTGTTCTCGTCCCTTAGTCTGGGACTGCGGTCAGTCAACACCGCATGCCTCTTGGGCCGCTACACCCACACCCTGTGGGACACGGATGCGGGCGTGCTGCCACAATGCCCTGAAGAGGTCAGGGCTAAACTCGCCCAAGCCCTAGTGGAGGGTCGAGATGCGGCACGGTACTCTATCCGGTGCGGACTGGATACCACCGATACGCTAGGCAGAGCGATGGCCACGACAGTGGCGGTCAGACGCCATGCCTGGCTACGGTGCGCCAATTTTTCGGCCGATGTCCAGGCTACACTTCTGGACATGCCGTTTGATGGCCGTCGCCTGTTTGGTGACCAGGCAGACCACGCGCTTGAGCGCTTTAAGGACTCCAGGGCTTCGGCCAAGTCCTTGGGCCTCTCGGCCCCGCGCCAGCAAATGGGTGCCTTTCGCTCCTTTCGTGGCCAAGGAAGGGGCGTCCCCACACGGACCGTCAGCCACACGCCGCAACAGAATCTTCAGCGCGGGGGCGGCCGTGGGAACCGCCGGGGAGGTGGTTGGGGTCAAAGGCGAGGCCAGTCCGCACCCGCTCCCGCAGCATCCGCCTCAAAACCTTCCTAGTCCGAGTTTTCAGGCCCATGTGACGCCTGTGGGGGGCAGGGTCCACCATTACCTCTTCCACTGGCGCACAGTCACATCGGACAGGTGGGTGCTGCAAATCGTCTGAAGGGGCTGCTCCCTCCCCTTCGAGGCGACCCCTCCAGCCATGCCATTGCAGTCGGGGGACCACTTGCAACTTCTGCAGGAGGAAGTTACGGCCCTCTTGGCCAAGGGGGCCATCGAGCGCGTTCCTGGGCCAGAAGTAGGGTGTGGTTGCTACTCCCACTACTTTCTGGTACCCAAGAAGGGCAAAGGGGGCCTACGCCCTATCTTGGACCTACGGAACATCAACGGCTTCCTCCGGAAGAAGAACTTCAAGATGTTGACTTTGGCTCAGGTCTTGGCTGCCCTAGACCTGCAAGACTGGATGGTGGTGTTGGACTTGCAGGACGTCTACTTTCACATCCCCGTCCTGCCGGCCCACCGACATTACCTGCGGTTCATGGTAGGCCTCGAGCACTTTCAGTTCACCGTGCTCCCCTTTGGCCTTACCAGCGCCCCACGGGTGTTTACGAAAGTGATGGCGGTGGTCGCAGCTCATCTGCCCAGGTTAGGGGTTTTAGTCTTCCCCTACCTCGACGACTGGTTGTTGAAGGCGGGCTCGCCCCAAACAGTCGTCAACCACCTCCAGATTACGGCGGATCTCCTGCACCTGCTGGGGTTTTCCATCAACGTGCCGAAATCACACCTGTGCCCCTCCCAAAAGCTCCTCTTCATCGGAGCTGTTCTGGATTCGGCGCAGTTTCGGGTTTATCCTCCCGAGCAGCGAGTCCGGGATATTCAGGCTCTGATTCCGATCTTTCAGCCTTTAGGTCGGTCAGGTTGACGCTGCGGCTCCTGGGGCTGATGGCTTCCTGCAACCTTCTGGTGCATCACGCCCTGTGGCAGATGCGGGCTCTGCAGTGGGACCTGAAGTTTCAGTGGGCCCAGCATCAGGGCAACCTGTCCGACCATGTCCTGATCTCGGAGGGCGCTGCGAGACAGCTGCAGTGGTGGCTCACGGACCGCAATTGGGTCAACGGCAGATCCCTCTCACTTCACCACCCGGAGCACGTGGTTGTGACGGACGCGTCCCTCCAGGGCTGGGGAGGCCACATGGGAGAGGCGGAGATCAGAGGCCTCTGGTCTCCGGCGGAGTCCCAGCTCCATATCAACCTTCTGGAGCTGCGGGCGATTCGTCTGGCACTGAAAGCATTTCTCCCCTCTGTCCGAGGGAGTGGATTGCAGGTGTTCACGGATGTTGGACAGGCCACGTGAAGGGCTTGCTCCCTCCCCGCACGACCAGGCCCGAACCTGGCTCTTCAGGTGCTACACGCAACAACCACCCGTTCCCCGTCTCATATGGGACCCCTGCCCCTGGACATCTCCCCATCATGGGCCGATTCCCCACCGGCCCTCTCGCCCGGCCTGGGTGCCATCTTGGACCCAGCACCACGAGGCCGCGTGGCCTCCGATCGACCCCAACCCTGGGCCTGGCCAGGCCCCGACATCCCGGCACCACCATCCACCCAGGAGGTGAGCGGACTACTTGGCAGGTCAATGGGAGAAAGAGGTGTCGATGGCTCTCCCCCGCCAGGTGCCGATCACCCCAGCTCCCCGAGGCGCTGGCTCCACCCCCCTGCTGGGTGTCTGGACTACCTCATCCTGGACCTCCCGACCTCCGAGTGCGAGGGTCCGGACATCAAAGGGCGCCAGACCTATAACTGGGGCAGCTCCAGAGCAGGAAGGCAGTTGTATCCTGGAGTCGAGAGACGCAGTGAAGAACTCATCCTTGACGGACTACTGGCGCTGCCGTAGCCCTGCCTTGTGAACTATCGACCTGCCTGCTGGCGCTGCCGCAACCATCGGTCGTCGGGACCTGCTGGCGTGGCCGCGGACCGTTTGTAACCACCACCTTCATCGGGACCTGCTGGCTCCGCCGCGGACCGTCGCTACCTTCAACCATCCCGGGACCTGCTGGCTCCGCCGCGGCCCGGTCATCTAGAACGCCGAGCTCGAGGATTGTGAGCTATTTCATCTACCAGATTGGTAACGAGACTGTCCCGCTACCCTTTTCCCAACCAAGAGACTAACCTAGAGGGGACCCCTGAGTCCAGACCTCCTTGTACCATTTCACCGTACTTGAAGAATTGCTTATAAAGTAACGTTGAACCTTATCCTTGTGTGGTGTACATCTGTGGGGGGGAAGTTACTTGTCTGTACGATCGCTGGAGACGGCTCTCCCCGGAGACCTCTCCCCTTGTCCTCGGCCGACCCTCCCGGTCCGTCTAACATTGGTGGCCAGCGGCGCGATCCGAATCAACGCGTAATCGTACAGAGAGTAGCTCACCCCACGACAAAACCACAATGCCAACCAAAGAAAGCGGATCCACCGAGAAATTCCAGATGGAGAAATTGGAAGAATACAATTCTGCATTGAACTAGGTATCGCTACCACCGGTCTGAGTACTAAAGACGATTTCAAGCACGCCATTGAGTCATGGGCAGAAACCGGGGCCGTCAGACCCCCGGACCAAAATGTCGCAGTAGCAGAGAAAAACACCACGGCTCCCGAGGAGCAAAGAACGGGTCTCTCGCAAGATGAGATCCAAGAACGAGAAAGAAACCGACTACACGAGCTAGAAATGGCCCGGCTCAAAATGGATGGCGAACTCAAATTAGCCGAACAAAAACTGAACCTGGAACACCTGCGGCTCCGGGAAGAACGGGAAGAGAAACAGAGACAAAGAGAGCTCGAAGAGAAGAGACTGGCGTATGAACACGAGCGCAAACTAGCTGAAATAGACTTACGCAAGCAGAACAAAGAATTAGGGGTGCCCGAGCAACCGCGCACCCCGGGGGCAACAGAAAAGAAGGTACACATCCCCAAGGATGTCGTTCGAGAATATTTCCGAGATGACGACATACAGCAGTGGTTCAAGGCCTATGAGATCGCTATGACCTCCCACCGGATCGATCGCAGCGATTGGGGAGCCGGTCTATGGGGGAGGTTCGTCAATGAGGGCCGCGATGCCCTGCTGCAGCTTCCCGACCATCTGATGACCTCCTATGACCACATGAAAGCTACCCTCCTCACCCGCTATGGGCTCACACCCGAAATGTACCGCCAGAGGTTCCGAGACTGCACCCGGATCCCGGGTACAACTTGGGTGGAATACGTGAACTATTTCAGCCGAGCCTTCGAGGGTTGGATCAAGGGAAGCAACGTAACGACCTACGAGCAACTATTCAATCTCATGGTATGGGAGCATCTATCAAACAACTGCTTCGTCGAGCTCAGGCAGCACCTCCTCGACAGTAAATTGACTGATCCGCGGCAGCTCGCCGCCGAGGCTGACCGGTGGGAAATTACCCGAGTGGGCCGAAATGGGTCACATGAACAGATCCGGAACAACCACGGTCAGCACCGTCCCCGAGGAGGAGGAGGGGGCCAGGGACGAGGAAGAGACAACGCCCCGGCCGCTCCCGCTACCAGCACCCCACCCCCGGCCAACCGGGGCAACATCCCGGCGCGGCCGGGATACAGAGCCAATGTCACATGTCACCGATGCCAGCGAGTCGGCCACTACGCAAACGACCCGAATTGTCCACAGAGCCAGACTCCGAGACCCCGCCAGATGGCTGCCGCCGCCCTGGGGGAAGAACAAATCTCCGAAGAACACGAGGAATGTGAGCAAGAACACCAAGAATGGGAACCCGCCGCCATGGTTCTAGCGTGCCTAGGGGGAAAAGACATGGTCCCGCGGGTCCCCCTACCCGCCAACACCCGGAAGTACAGTCAGTGGGTGAACATTAATGGACGCCGGGCCGAAGCCCTACGTGACACCGGGGCCAGTGTAACGGCCGTCCGCTGTCACCTGGTGACCCCAGAACAGATCCTGCCGAATGTTCTCTGCCCTGTCCGGTCAGCCGACAATTCGGAGAGTCTATGTCGGATGGCCTGCGTCCCCTTCGAGTGGGGAGGAGTCTCCGGCATGTTGAAAGTGACGGTCCGAGATGATGCCCCCGTAGACTGCCTCCTGGGAAATGACCTTGAGAGTTCCCCGTGGGCCGCCGTAGAGAGGAGAGAGCACCTGGGGATGTTGGGCATCCCGGACTGGGCGTGCGTAACCACCCGGTCCATGGCTGCCCGTACCACCCCCCGACCCGAAGAACCTGAATGGCCGGCACCTCCTCCCCCGGTCGCTCCAGTAGAAGACACCGACCGTGCCGTCCCCCCAGAGCAAACTCCCGAGGGGCTCGTTCAGCCTCAGGACCTTCCCGGCCTGGCTCTGTGGCGTCAGGAGGGGGGGCCCACCCAGGAACAGTTTCGCCACGAGCAGAAGACCTGTCCCTCCCTCGAGGGACTCCGCCAACAAGCCCTCGCCCAGAGTGCAGGGGATACCTCCGGAACCCATTGGGTCTATTGGGACAATGACCTGTTGTACAGCGAACAAAGAATCGCAGAGTTAGGGGTCAGCCGAGTGCTAGTGGTGCCCCTACGCTTTAGAGACTTCTTGCTAAACCTGGCCCACGATGTCCCCCTGGCTGGCCACCCGGGTCAGGACAAAACCTACAGCCGCCTGGTGACCCACTTTTTCTGGCCCAAGATGAGGAACGACGTACTCCAGCACTGCCGGTCTTGCCCCACGTGCCAGGCCAGCGGGAAGAGCGGCCGCAAGCTTAAAGCACCTCTGCAACCTTTCCCGGTGGTCACCACCCCGTTCGAGAGGGTGGGGATAGACATTGTGGGGCCCCTGGACCCCCGTACAGCACAAGGGCATCGGTTCATCCTGGTACTGGGGCCCACGCCACTCGCTACCCCGAGGCTGTTCCCCTACGAACTGTGACCGCCCCGGTAGTCGGCCGGGCTTTGATGGGGATCTTCTCCCGGGTGGGCTTCCCCCGAGAAGTCGTCAGCGACCGGGGCACAAACTTTATTTCAAAATACATGAAGTCCCTCTGGCAACAGTGTGGGGTCACCTACAGATTCACGACCCCCTATCACCCTCAAGGAAACAGACTGGTTGAGCGGTTCAACCGCACGCTCAAAGGGATGATTGGGGGGTTGGAAGAGCCCCTCCGTCGCCAGTGGGATGTGCTACTGCCGTGCCTCCTCTTTGCCTACCGAGAAGTCCCCCAGAAATCCCTCGGCTTCAGCCCTTTCGAACTCTTGTATGGACACCCTGTGCGCGGGCCGCTCAGCCTAGTCAAAGAAGGCTGGGAAATGCCCCCTCTAAAGAACCCTCCAGATGTTTTCAAGTACCTCCTAACCCTCCGCAACCAGACCAGACGGTTCCAAGAGATGGCAAAAGCAAACTTGGAGGCCAGTCAAGAAGACATGAAACGGTGGTACGATCAAAATGCCTCCTCCATCGAATTTGAACCCGGCCAACAAGTGTGGGTAATGTCTCCCACCGAACCATGCGCCCTGCAAGACAAATGGACAGGGCCCTTCAAAGTAGTCGAGCGCAAGAGCCCTGTCACCTATCTCATCGATATGGAATCTTCACGGAACCCTCTCCGGGTCCTCCACGCCAATAGACTGAAACCCCACTTTGTGCGCTCAGAGCTCAGCCTCCTGATGGCAACAGACAGCGGAGCCGAGGAGGACTCCGAACCCCTCCCTGACCTCCTACGGACTCGAGAGAAGGACGGCTCCGTGGACGGGGTCCGACTCTCGGAGGCCCTCCCCCGGAACAGCGTCAAGGCTGCCGAGACCTCCTGCTGCAGTTCGCCACCCTGTTTTCCCTCACCCCAGGGGTCACCCCCTGGTGCTTACACGACGTGGACACGGGAGAGAGTCCCCCTGTCCGCCACCGGGCCTACCGCGTACCAGATCGGGTACGGGCCTGCATCCAAGAGGAGGTGGGCAAGATGCTCACGCTCGGGGTCATCGAGTCCTCAGATAGCCCCTGGGCCAGCCCAGTGGTACTGGTCCCCAAAGCGGCCGCCCCCGGCACCACGCCTGAGCTCCGGTTCTGCGTCGACTACCGGGGCTTGAATGCGGTCACCAGAACAGACGCACACCCCATTCCCCGAGCAGATGAACTAATCGACCGCCTGGGGGCTGCCCGCTACCTCAGCATCTTCGACCTGACAGCAGGCTACTGGCAGATCGGTCTCACACCCCGGGCCCAAGAACGATCTGCCTTCTCCACCCCTGATGGCCACTACCACTTCAAGGTCATGCCCTTCGGCATGAAGAATGCCCCAGCAACATTTCAACGGCTAGTAAACCAGGTCCTGGCGGGACTCGAAGAATTCAGCGCCGCCTACCTGGACGATATCGCTGTGTACAGCCGCCACTGGTCCGACCACCTCCACCACCTCCGAGAGGTGCTACAGGCCCTCCAACGAGCTGGCCTCACGATCAAGGCCAGCAAATGCCAAATTGGCCAGGGGTCCGTGACCTATCTCGGGCACCAGGTGGGAAGCGGTCTGGTGGCCTCTCTGCAACTCAAGATCGCTGCCATCCAGGCTTGGCAGCCCCCCATCACCTATACCAAGGTCCGCGCCTTCTTGGGACTCACAGGCTACTACCGGCGGTTCGTGAGGGACTATGGCAGCATTGTGGGGCCCCTCACGGAACTCACCTCCAAAAACCAACCAAAGGAGGTCAACTGGACCCCCGACTGTCAAGCGGCCTTCGAGAAGCTGAAGGCCGCCATGTGCTCCGCCCCTGTGCTCCAGGCCCCCGACTACAGTCAGGAATTTATCGTCCAAACGGACGCCTCCGACCATGGCATTGGGGCAGTCCTTTCCCAGCTGAACCCCGAAGGACTTGACCAGCCGGTGGCTTTCATCAGCAGACGGCTCCTGGCCCGAGAACAACGCTGGAGCACCATCGAGAGGGAGGCCTTCGCCGTGGTGTGGGCGCTCAAAAAGCTCCGGCCTTATCTCTTCGGCACCCACTTCCGGGTACAGACCGATCATCGGCCCCTGCAGTGGCTAATGCAAATGCGGGGGGAAAACCCGAAACTCTTGCGTTGGTCCATCTCCCTGCAGGGGATGGACTTCACTGTGGAACATCGACCCGGGCAAGACCACGCCAACGCAGATGGCCTGTCCCGCTTTTTCCGCTCTCGACGAAGAGAGTCCCCAAGAGGATGGGTGACTCTCCCCGCCTTCAGCTGGGGGGGACGCATGTTGAACAGGCCACGTGAAGGGCTTGCTCCCTCCCCGCACGACCAGGCCCGAACCTGGCTCTTCAGGTGCTACACGCAACAACCACCCGTTCCCCGTCTCATATGGGACCCCTGCCCCTGGACATCTCCCCATCATGGGCCGATTCCCCACCGGCCCTCTCGCCCGGCCTGGGCGCCATCTTGGACACAGCACCACGAGGCCGCGTGGCCTCCGATCGACCCCAACCCTGAGCCTGGCCAGGCCCCGACATCCCGGCACCACCATCCACCCAGGAGGTGAGCGGACTACTTGGCAGGTCAATGGGAGAAAGAGGTGTCGATGGCTCTCCCCCGCCAGGTGCCGATCACCCCAGCTCCCCGAGGCGCTGGCTCCACCCCCCTGCTGGGTGTCTGGACTCCCTCATCCTGGACCTCCCGACCTCCGAGTGCGAGGGTCCGGACATCAAAGGGCGCCAGACCTATAACTGGGGCAGCTCCAGAGCAGGAAGGCAGTTGTATCCTGGAGTCGAGAGACACAGTGAAGAACTCATCCTTGACGGACTACTGGCGCTGCCGTAGCCCTGCCTTGTGAACTATCGACCTGCCTGCTGGCGCTGCCGCAACCTTCTGAAACCTTCATCGTCATCGGGACCTGCTGGCGTGGCCGCGGACCATTTGTAACCACCACCTTCATCGGGACCTGCTGGCTCCGCCGCAGACCGTCGCTACCTTCAACCATCCCGGGACCTGCTGGCACCGCAGCGGCCCGGTCATCTAGAACGCCGAGCTCGAGGATTGTGAGCTATTTCATCTACCAGATTGGTAACGAGACTTCTCCCGCTACCCTTTTCCCAACCAAGAGACTAACCTAGAGGGGACCCCTGAGTCCAGACCTCCTTGTACCATTTCACCGTACTTGAAGAATTGCTTATAAAGTAACGTTGAACCTTATCCTTGTGTGGTGTACATCTGTGGGGGGGAAGTTACTTGTCTGTACGATCGCTGGAGACGGCTCTCCCCGGAGACCTCTCCCCTTGTCCTCGGCCGACCCTCCCGGTCCGTCTAACAACGGACAACACTACCGCCATGTGGTACTGCAACAAACAGGGCGGTGTGGGGTCCTGGACCCTCTGTCAGGAGGCTCTGCGGCTCTGGCAGTGGCTGGAACATCAGGGCGTGACCCTGGTGGTTCACCACCTGGCGGGTTCTCTGAACGCCAGGGCGGACAAACTCAGCCGACGGTGCTCGATGGATAACGAATGGCGTCTGAACTCGGACGTGGCGCAAGGCATCTTTCTGCAGTGGGGAGAGCCTTGGTTAGATCTATTCGCCACCGAAGAGAACGCGCAATGTCATCAGTTCTGCGTGTTGGAATTTCCAAGGCGGCACTCGTTCGGCGACGCATTTTGTCGCGAGTGGAGTTGCGGTCTGTTATACGCCTTTCCGCCTATACCACTTCTGCCCAGAGTGCTGAAGAAGATCATGCGCGACCGGGCCCAAGTCATCCTTGTGGCTCCAGAATGGGCTCGAAGGTTCTGGTATCCTGAGCTACTCAACATGTCAGTCGGTCCCCTGATCCGTCTGCCTCTTCAGGAGGACCTTCTGTCACAGCAACAGGGGACGGTCCTCCACCCGAACCTGTCCAGTCTCCACCTCCATGCTTGGAGATTGAGTGGCGGCAGTTGAGGCCATTTGAATTGCCTCCTGAAGTTTTTAATGTTATTCTGGCAGCCAGGCGTCCCTCCACTAAGTCGGTATAAGCCTGCCGGTGGAACAAATTTGTGACATGGTGCACAGCAAAGGCTGTGGATCCCCTTTCTGCCCCTCTTTCTGAAGTTCTTCTCTTCCTTCTTTCTCTTGCCCAGCAGGGCTCTGCTCTGGGCACTATCAAGGGCTACCTTTTTGCCCTTTCGGCCTTCCTAAGGCTGCCTGATCAACCTTCTTTGTTCAAGTCCCCTATAGTAACTCGTTTTCTGAAGGGCATCACGCACATGTTTCCACCTGTCCCTTTCGTGATGCCTCAGTGGGACTTGAACCTAGTTCTTACTTTCCTGATGTGTGCTCCCTTTGAGCCACTTCACTCTTGTCCTCTCCGTCTTCTCACCTTGAAGACAGCTTTCCTGGTTGCCATCACCTCTGCCAGGAGAGTGAGTGAGCTCCAGGCTCTATCTTGCAAACCTCCCTTCCTGTCTGTGCATCCGGACAAAGTGGTGTTGCGTACAAAACCATCTTTCCTGCCCAAGGTAGTCTCTGCTTTCCACATCGGGCAGTCCATCACCTTGCCCTCCTTCTTCCCGCCTCCGCATCCCTCAAAGGATGAAGAGCTGAAGGACTGGGCTATTCTAAGGCCCAGCGGTGCCAGGGGACAACACCTGAAACCTTCGTGGGTTACCTGTCCCGGCGTACAAATGACAGAGACACGGGACACTTCCTTTGGCGTCAAAGATCAAGGTTTATTTACTGCAGGGAACACAGAAGTCACAAGAAGTACAACGTGTGTAGGTTCTAGGAGACTGCTTCAAATTGCTAACGTGGATCGCTCCTTTTATACAGTTTTTAGTCATTACACAACATGGTGAACAAAAGGTTTACAATTCAGTTCTCACAGTAAACTTCGAAGGGTCGCTTTCATGTATTCAGGGGTCCGGAACATAATTACGGTAGCATCGTCGGTTCCCAACTGTAAAAGTACATCATCCCACCATTAGTACATTCCATTCCGGCTGTAAACGAATCAAGGAAGAGTCAGAAAACAGGTGCAAGGGAAGACAAAGATAGTCAACAGATTAAGTAGAGTGTAAGGGGGGTGATATCGGAAACACGATTGCAGGATCAAAGGAGACGTGCCTAATGAATTCACGGCTGAAACAATAGACCGGCACGGCAAGATGAGCCTCGAGCGAGGCCATCTGCCTCTGCAGTGTCATCCCCCTCGTCATAAAGACAACCTCAAAGAAACATGTGTCTTCCGCAAGAGTTTGGGAATCCCAGGGTCACGAAGCGGACAGTGTCCGTTTGCTGGCTACTTGAGGGCAAGAAACAAAATGGATGCGGTATCTAAAATGGAACCCGTGGGTTCAGATGAAGAAACCCACGAATAAGATGAACGGTTCAGGTTAGCGCAGCGAAAACGCGTACACTCACTAAACTCGTCATTTGCGGTTCATCGATACCAAACTCGTCCATATTCGATCGAGTCGAAAACACCACTTATAATTGTCACGGAACTTCAGACGCTCCTTTTGCCCTCATGTAGGCAAGCACTAGTCGACATCAGAATCAATCTCGATATTTATCAGATCATCCAGATGCTGCTGCAACATTATTCTGTCCATCAGTGCTTCCTTGGTAACAGATGGCCGTCTTATACACGTCGTAGCACAGAGGCCACATAAGGCAGGACCACACTGTACACAAAGACAACACGTGAACAGAAACGCTACAACAACCCCAATGATCATCAGAATCTTCCAACCCCACGTCGACATCAAGCCCCAAAACCATCCTAGTAGCGTCCAATCACCTACGTCCACGTGTATGGACTCGGAGATCTTATGCAACTTCGAGATGGCTTGATAGACAGTTGGAGCGTTATCAGGAATGAAAATGCAGCAACTCGAATGGATCACCTTACATACACCACCTCTATCTGCAAGGACAACGTCTAAAACCATACGGTTTTGTAACGTCATCAGCCTGTCCGCCTGAAGCTCTGTTGTTATATTACCAAGGGCACTTGCAGTGATATTAGCGGTCGATTCCACCACTCGAGTCAACTGTCTCAGGTTCCTACTATTGATCATAGGTCCCCAAAACGGCAAGAAACCCTTAAAGAAGTCTCCTGCTTCTTGACCGGCAGTGTCTTCTTCGCTAATCGCGCCTCTCACAACTCTGGTCTTGTGATAATCCGATCCGACAGTGAAAGTCGGTGGCAACAGATTTGCAATATAACAGGTGCCTGAGAAATCACGAGGCAACCATGTATATGCGCGGTCGTAACATACAAAGTATGTACCCTTGGCAGTCAAAAGAACAGGGGAAGAGGCCGTTGGTAAAACATACGTTTCAGTACAGGCACTCCTCCCGAGCTGGGCTGGCGGACTTCGGCCAAGACCTTTCAAACAGAAGTTACCGAGATGGGGTACGATCCAGATCGGAGATGAGCTTTTAAGCTGCCTATCACCCACTGACATGCTATACTCAGCCTCACTCAGATCTCTGTATGCTCGCACCTCTTCCTCTGGAATAAGCGATGCGTCAAAAATATCTCTATCTAAATCGGCAATCGCTCTTGCCAAAGGCTTGTGGTACGGGCCAGGACCATGATCTGCAGTGCGTGGCTCTCGATGGGGGTAGGAATCTAGTGCGCTACAAAACATAGTTTGGAATGCTCGAGCTGACCCCTGGGAACTATAAGGAAGGACCAAGTACGGAATTCCCCTATCCATGGTATGTGGCATTAAACCACACACCCAACAGTTGGTAGTATTCATCATCAACTGATGCTGATGTAAGAGCTGGACAAAGGAATTATTCATGAATTCCGCACGTCTAACCTGTTCGTGTTGAGACAGAGGGTGAAAGGAATGTGGAGAAATAGTGGGAATAGATTTTGGTATAGAAGAAGAAGTAGGTAAAGCAGAAGGCAATAACAATTGTATTCCATAATATATTCCACCCACCAATACCTTGGAAACAGTCAAGAACAACAGGAACACCTGAAACAGAAAGCATTTAGTTCGTACAACCCTATGCAGTCTAGATCTTTGAGCTAGAGTCTTCTCCACTTCCGACAACTTTGAGAATTCCATCCTCTAAAAACCGTCCGCAACGTTCTTGACGCACTTCGTTCTGAGTAGCGATTATCAATCCCCAGGAGTTCCTAGGAATCGACAAAAGTACCGACCTAGTGTCAGGAACCTGCTAAACAGAAGGAAGTACCCGCACGGCCCTACGGTCAACCCGGATGTAAGGTTCTTTAATCAAAATATTCAATTATAATACAAAATCTCCTAGTTGTGGAACAAAACACACACGTGGAAAAGAACTCAAGAAGTAATGAATGCTACAATTAAAAAAATGTTCAAGATGATAATGAGGGGGGTAACGTGAATTCCAAAAAGGGGAAAAAAAGGCAAAAAGTGCTTTATTAGTCTTTGTTGTGAGAACGAAGAAAATATCTGCTTCTCCCAGGACGAGTCTGTTCTTCAAATAATTGTTCAGGTTGCGGAACAGAGTCCTGTCGGTCCGATGATAGTTCAAGGTTTGAGTTTCCCAATGGTGAAGGTTCAACAAAGTTATCTGATTGCACTGAAGTGTCTCCTACAGGCTGAGCATCACTGAACGGCACAAATTTCACCTGAGTTTCTGTTTCTGATGCGGCGATGCCGGTCCTCACCCACGAGTCCGCTGATAAAGGTATTGGCACCTTCTTTGTGTGGGTGGCGTGCACCCAGTTTTTGCGGCCCTCCAAACGAACTGCAGTTCTCGTGGCGAGTAGAACCTGATAGGGTCCCACAAATATCGGCTCCAAATTCCGCTTACGGCCAAAATTTCTGGTAACTACCCAGTCACCTGGTTGGAGCCGATGTCCAGGACCCTCTGTCTGTGCCGGCAGTGCTTCAAAGACCTGTTGATAAATTAACCTCAGTTTAGCAGTCAGATCATGAAGATAATCAATTAACATTGGGTACTCAAGACTATCGAAGGACCTAGGTCTAGGAACCCCCCAAACATTCGCAGGACGGCCGAACACAATCTCATATGGGCTAAGCCCTACTCGAGAGTGTACAGTCGCCCTGGTTGACAAGAGAGCCAGAGGCAGGGCATCCGGCCATGCTAAACCAGTAGTAGCTTGAATCTTAGCAAGTTTTAGCTTCAGAGTGCCATTGTACCCTTCCACTAAACCCGCTGACTGAGGATGGTTGGCGCTGTGGAATTTTTGTATAATTCCAAGGCCCTTACACACACTCTTCATCACACTCCCCACAAACTCACTTCCATTATCAGACCATACAATCCGTGGCATTCCATACCGAGGAAAGTATTCCTTCAGTAGGACTTTTGCTGTGGACAAGGCAGTGTTATCTTTCAGAGGATAGGCTTCGATCCATCTGGAGAATGCGCAAACCACAACTAAAACGTACTTCAGATTATTACATCTCTCCATATGGATGAAGTCCAGTTGGATAACCTCAAAGGGACATGTAGGAGGAGCAAAATGGCCAGGTGGGGTAGGAGTGCCCTTGCCGGGATTGTACATCATGCATACCATACAATTCTTAACCACTCTCTCAGCACACTTAGCGATACCATCATTCTTCCATACAGGAGACAACAACTTACATATACCTTTCGCGCTAATATGTGACAAGCCGTGTGCCATAGTCACAACAGCCAGCACATATGCATCCGGCAACATCCATCTCTGATTTTCCGACAAATCAATCCAACATCCGTTCGCATCTAACTTTCCTGTGCTTTCTTTCCACTTAGTTTTTTCAGTTTCGGTGGCCTCATTCTGAATCGCTTTCACACTCTCAACAGTGTCCTCACACATTCCAGTCTCTGCAGGCCACCTTACTGAACTCGTCACGTACATTCGCGTTGCAAGGTTTCTAGCTGTCTCTTTAGCAATCTCATCCGCAAACGCGTTACCACGACCAACATCATCTGTCACTTTACGGTGCGCACTACATTTAATAATCGCCACCTGCTTGGGCAATGTAAGTGCATCCAAAAGATCGTTCACGAGCTGTCCGTGTTGGATCTTCGTGCCATGCGATGTCATAAAGCCTCTTTCTCGCCACAATCGACCAAAGCTATGTGCAACGCCAAATGCGTACTGGCTATCGGTAAACACATTCACTCGCTTTCCCTTCGACAAAACACACGCTCTCATCAACGCAATCAACTCTGCCGCCTGCGCAGAATTCTGATTTAATCTCGCAGTTTCCACAACCGTATTCAACGTTACCACAGCATACGCAGTCGTCACATCACCATTCGGCAACTTAAAACACGAACCATCAACAGACAAGGTACCATCGGGATCTGCCAATGGAGTGTTTTTAGGTCAACGCGACCCTTTGTTTCTCCCTCAGTTCGCAAATAGCAATCATGCCGTGATACATCATATGATTCCATATTGGTTGGCAACAACGTCGCCGGATTTAAGACATTGCAGCGTTTTATTTGAATATGACTTGCCAAAAGTGTTAACTCGTAACCGGACAACCTTGCGCTCGTCAAGTGTTGAGTCTTTGTACGATTTAAGAGAGTGTCAACTGCATGCGGGACCATTACCGTAAGCATATTATCCATGACCAATCCTGCAGATTGTCGAATGGACACCGCAGCCGCCGCTGTCGCTCTTAGGCAACTCGGCAATGCTCTAGCTACAGGGTCCAGAGTCGAGGAAAAATATGCACATGGACGCTGCTTACCACCAAATAATTGCGTCAAGACACTCAACGCACAACCCTCTCTCTCGTGAACGTATAGTGTAAACGGCTTACTGTAATCAGGAGTACCTAACACAGGAGCCGAACACAGCGCATCACGCAATTCAGAAAAACTTTTCTGACACTCTTCCGTCCATGGCAAAGGAGTAGGAACATCCTTGCACGTGAGGGCTACCAATGGTTTCGCTAGTAATGAAAAATTTGGAATCCATTGCCTGCAGTATGACGTGATACCTAGAAAGGCACGCACATCCCTTTGAGTTGTTGGCACAGTCATTCGAGCGATCGCTGCAATTCTCTCTGGGGTCAACCTTCTTCCCTCCTTTGACAATAAGTTACCTAGATAGGTTACTTCTTGACAACAATATTGCAGTTTAGAAGGTGACACTTTGTGATGCAGGTCGCAGAGATGCTGCAACAGCGACACCATAGCAGTCTTGCAGATCTCTTTTTTGTCAGCAGCCACCAGTAACTCATCAACATACTGGATCAAAGCCGCACCAGCCGGTAAAATAAACGCATCAAGTTGACTCTTCAGGGCTTGGCTGTATATCGATGGACTCTCACAGTAGCCCTGAGGAGCGCGTTTAAACCTAAAGCTGCGACCTCCTAATGAGAAAACGAATAGATCTCTGCTCTCCTCAGCAATCGGAATGCTAAAGAAAGCATTCTTCAGATCGATCACTGAGAACCAAGAAGCAGACGCTGGAATCACAGTCAGTAAAGCCGTAATGTCAGGCACCACAGGAAATTGTGGAATCACAATTTTGTTCACTTCCCGTAAATCAATAACAAAACGGTAAACAGGAGGCTTAGATGGATCAGTACGTTTCAAGATAGGTAACACAGGACTATTACACACGTTTCCCCGAGTTTCCTCGATAACATCTTTCTCGATCAAATCATAGATGATCGCTAACAATGCTCGTTCTCCATCAAGGGAGATACGATATTGGGGAATACGTGGCAATCGCACATTCGATTTCAGCTGAACAACATAGGGAGAGATGTCAAGCAGGCCCACGTCATTGGGACCTGTTGCCCACAAAGATGCAGGAAGAGAACTCAATTCCGGTGGGAGCTTATCAGTTGACAAATACATAGGAGAGATCACTCTCTGACCCAAAGTAAGTTCCACTCCCGCAGGAGAACAGTACAGAGTAGCATATAACCGTTTCAGCAAATCCAGGCCCAAAAGATTTTCACCACAACCAGTAGTCAAAATCAAAGGAGCTTTCAGCTCACAAGGCCCAATTGTGAGGGGCAAAGGACTAGAAACTGGATTGCTAACAGGGGCGCCAGAGAATCCAACGGAAACATTCGTTAAGCCAGACAAAGGTGCGCCAGGGAGTTTCAAATGCATAATAGAACTTTTCGCTGCACCAGTGTCCAACAGAAAAGGCTCAACTACGCCCGATGTGGCAACTGCAACGTAAGGCCCTCTCTGATCAACCGGAACTGATACTACTCTCTCTCTTTGTCTATGGCTGTCCTAGTAATTACCGTCGTCAATATCATGTTCGATGTAATAATCATCCACATGATACTGTGCAAATCTACCTGACGATGAACCACGCTGATCAAAGCAATTATTAGAATCAGACGAATTATTAGTACGCTCATTTTGATTTTGAGTAACACCACGACCTCTACCACGTGAAGCCTGTTGGGGACCACTACGACCTCCTCTAGCTGAACCACTATTATTTCGGTCACGCAAAATCGGACAATCAAACTTCAAATGACCCTCACCTCTACAGTACGCACATTGATTATATCCGAGCATAGATCTCTGTATGGAAGAGTCATTTCGCGACTGTGACCTAGCAGATTGTGACTGCGATCTATTCCGTTGCTGAGAATCATTCTGATTTGAGCGCGGAGGATACGCTTGCTGTAACAGAACTTTCGTTTTGAGATCTTTCGTTTTCTTATCCGCACGATCATTTTCCTCCTTCTCCCTATTTTCGTAATACTGAGCCGTGGCTAATATCTGAGCGGAGGTAGAAACAGCCCATGAACTCTCAGAATTTTTCAATTTGTTGCTAAGGTCAGGCAACAGATTCGAAACAAATGTATCTACAAACAACCTCTGACCTCCCTCTGTGCTCATATCCTGACCACTATGATCGATGAATGCCTCCTCAAATCTCGTAAAGAAATCGGAGACACTTTCGTCCTTCTTTTGCTTGCACGCAGACAGTTTATCCCAATTAACTTTCATTGCTGGCATAAGTGTCTTCATAAGGGTAATGATTCTTTGAGGCAGAGCCGTAATTAACTGCTCAGGCTTAGCCCCACCAACCTGTAATGCATCAGCCGCTACAAGTGCAGCCCAGTCACCACCTAACTCAGCTGCGTGATTCTCTTGACGTATTTTCGCCCAAACCGGTTGAGGTACTACATTGCCGAACAACATGTCGATGTCGGCAAGATTCATTATCGTAGCATCCACTAATTGGGACAACTCTTTATAGTATCCTGCAGGATTTTTGCGAGGGTCAGGCAAAGATTGCTTAACCTGCAAGACTTCCGATCGCTTCCATGGGAGGTGTATCCAAACTCTCTGGAAGTGTGGCAATATAGCAGGATTGACAGTCGCATCACCTGGCATCCACACTGGGGGAACTTCTCGCATGGGATACTGACCAGGCGTTGCCATCCACTCCTCAGATTCATCTTTAAACAATGCTCGAGGTATTACAGTGGGACGAAAGGATAGAAGATGTTCTATAGCACATCGAACATTGCTACCCACAATCATACCACTCGAAAACTGAAGCTGTAGTTCAGTTACATCGATCGGCACTTCATTTACTTCATCATTGGATATCGCTTCACGTAAAAATTTGCACAGTTCATCGAACACAAATCTCTGTGTGGGCTCATTGAATTGAGAGAAAGTCTCAAAAATAATGCGCGGAGTGTTTTTAACGGGATACCTAATCCAATTACGCGCCATTCTAGTTAACGTATCACATTCCCTTCCGCCAGGAGGTTGACTTCGGCGTTGAGGAACATCAGAAACATCGGACCCAAGAATCGGTCCAAAAGGAGAGTAAAGATTAGCGACAGCGTTAGGAATGCGTCTCCGAACAGACGGGGAAGAAGAGAAAAGTACAGGGGCAACAACATGAGGACTAAACACAGGAGCAGCAGGAGCAGTAGGGGTAGCCACAAGGGCAGAAACAGTGGGAACAGCAGACTGAGAAAGTATAGGCAGTGGAGCAGTAGGAACAGAAGCAGGTAAAGGAATAGGAACAAGAGGATTCGCAAGAACAGGACCAGCGACAGGCTGACCAGCAGCTGCCGGAACTACAGGTTGAGGAACAGGAGTAACTACAGGAGCTGTAGTATCCTGTGCGTATGGAGGTGGCGACTTCAGTAGGTAGGACAACAAAGGGTCCTCGACTGCTTCCTCTCCCTTCTTATCAGCAGTCAATGGTAGAGCGGGATAACACTTATCCACCGCCATACGTTGTAATCTATCAAAAACTTCTTTTTCCTTCTCTTCTTTGTCTCGCTGAAACCGCTCTGCATTTCTCATCGTCGTAACGATACCTTCTCTCTTATTTTTCTTAAGCTGTTTGATTTCTTTCTGCTTCGACTCTTTGCGCCATAACCGAAAGGAATCAAACATGGCCGGCCTTGCTTTTCTTTTGAACAATTTTGCTTCGAGATTATCCAAAATTGCTGTTTCGAAACTACCATGAGGTGGCCAACTAAGGACACCGTCATCTTTAGTGCAGCGGACCCAGCAATCATTATATGCAATAGGGCCCACTCCATGTCGACTATATAACTCATAGACCGGAGTTCCAACTGGAGGTATCAGACACGAGTCCTCCAATCGGGAATCCATACCACAACTTTTAAAGCAACTAAACAAAGTACTACGGCCAGGCATCATGCACACTAACCGAGTTTCACAAACTTCAAGGGTAATCGATTTGCGATATCCTTGTAAAAATGCAAGACCCTTGGTTTTTGGCGATTGCAGTCGTCAAATAAACCAACTAAGAACCACAAATGCAATGGAACCATGCAAAACAACCAAGCACCAACAACAACTAAGGACTCTGGGAGCGACCCACAAATACTTAACTGAAAGAAGCAATGGCGTCACCAGGAAGGCCCGTCAATCGTCTCGCTGTACAAAGGTCTACGCCAGGCGCCAAAACAGGTCGACAGTCAGGGCATCAGTCCGTCGCAGCCGTCAGGAGGTGGGGATCTTCGCGGGAAAAGTCTTCGGGCCACTTATTTCGACAACAGGATCGATGAAGCGGGGTGCACCTTCCCTCGGAGATTTCACACAAAGTTCCTCACGATCGTCGGGCTTTGGACCGGTAGCGCTGATGTCGCCCCACGTTGGGCGCCAACTGAAGGACTGGGCTATTCTAAGGCCCAGCAGTGCCAGGGGACATTACCTGAAACCTTCGTGGGTTACCTGTCCCGGCGTACAAATGACAGAGACACGGGACACTTCCTTCGGTGTCAAAGATCAAGGTTTATTTACTGCAGGGAACACAGAAGTCACAAGAAGTACAACGTGTGTAGGTTCTAGGAGACTGCTTCAAATTGCTAACGTGGATCGCTCCTTTTATACAGTTTTTAGTCATTACACAACATGGTGAACAAAAGGTTTACAATTCAGTTCTCACAGTAAACTTCGAAGGGTCGCTTTCATGTATTCAGGGGTCCGGAACATAATTACGGTAGCATCGTCGGTTCCCAACTGTAAAAGTACATCATCCCACCATTAGTACATTCCATTCCGGCTGTAAACGAATTAAGGAAGAGTCAGAAAACAGGTGCAAGGGAAGACAAAGATAGTCAACAGATTAAGAAGAGTGTAAGGGGGGTGATATCGGAAACACGATTGCAGGATCAAAGGAGACGTGCCTAATGAATGCACGGCTGAAACAATAGACCGGCACGGCAAGATGAGCCTCGAGCGAGGCCATCTGCCTGCAGTGTCATCCCCCTTGTCATAAAGACAACCTCAAAGAAACATGTGTCTTCCGCAAGAGGTTGGGAATCCCAGGGTCACGAAGTGGACAGTGTCCGTTCGCTGGCTACTTGAGGGCAAGAAACAAAATGGATGCGGTATCTAAAATGGAACCTGTGGGTTCAGATGAAGAAACCCACGAATAAGATGAACGGTTCAGGTTAGCGCAGCGAAAACGCGTACACTCACTAAACTCGTCATTTGCGGTTCATAGATACCAAACTCGTCCATATTCGATCGAGTCGAAAACACCACTTATAATTGTCACGGAACCTCAGAGCGGCTCCATCGTCTGGACCCAAATCGTGCGCTTTCATTCTATGTGGATCGCACACGCCAGTTCTGGATTGATGACCAACTCTTTGTTGGTTACGTGGGTGCGAAGAAGGGACGGGCGGTGCATAAACGGACCATCTCTCTGTGGGTCGTCTTATGCATCAAGGCGTGCTACTCCTTGGCTAGAAAGGAGCCTCCAGTTGGGCTGAGGGCCCATTCCACTCGGGCCACGGTGGCTACTACTGCCCTGGGTCGGGGAGTCCCCCTGCAGGACATTTGCCAGGCGGCTACGTGGGCCTTGCTGCACACCTTTGCGAGGCACTACTGCCTGGACAGTCAAGTCCGGAGGGATGGCTTCTTTGGCCGTTCTGTCCTCCAGGACTTCCTGGTGTGAGTATTGGTTCGCAGACCCACCACCGGGGTTGGTATTGCTGGGGTATCTATTCTAAGGTAAGGAATCTAATACTAACGTGTTTCTTTCAGATGAACAAGTTACGTACCTTCGGTAACGATATATCTGTAAGAAACAGTAGTTAGTATTAGATTCCTTACCGCCCCACCCATCCTCCCGTTCTGCGAACTGATACCTAGGGTTAAGGTTATCCCCTTTCAGGGCCCTAGTTTCTTGGCACCAGTGTTGGTTCTAGCATGGCTCTGCGTATCTGGCGCGGAAAAGCTGTGTCTAAGAACTGACGTCAGCGCGCATGGGCGGCGTCTAAGTACTCCGATGACGTCATTACGGCGCAGACGACGCCAACGACGGACGCGGAGCCAGAGACGACGCCTAACGACGCGCAGGGGTATTGCTACGCAAAAATTTCCGGATCCAGTCTGACGCCTGGGGATATTTTAAGGTAAGGAATCTAATACTAACTACTGTTTCTTACAGATATATCGTTACCGAAGGTAAGTAACTTGTTCAAAAGGACCAAAGATACGATTTTTTATTTAATAAAAAATTGTGCAAGAAGCACAAACAGTCAATGGTCCCGGTAGAACAGAGCCTAGCCACAATTTGACGCTGACTGTGATGGAGCACGGTACAGATAGACTAACCAGGTTTGTCCTGGTCAAAGATTTTACCTTCTGAATTTTGTCCTTTAAGTCCTAACCCACCACAGGAGTGCACTTCTAAACCCCCCCCCCCCCCGACCTCAAGTGAGGCACCTAGAAACTCACAGGGCGGCAGGAGTCCAGATTCAGTTGCCACTGATCAGCTGGGAAGCTGCAGGAAAGTCCTATTGGAGCTTGTTGTATCCCTGTAGCTTGAAGAGGAGTTTGACCCCATGACCCTCTGAATCCACTTCTTTGTCCTTGGTACAAGAAAGAAAGCAGGTCCAGTCCTCCATGTTTCTTCTCAGGGTGCAGAAAGCAGATTCATTCCTCTTTTGATCTTCCTCATCTCCAGCTTTGTGAAATGGGTGCCTGTAGGCGACATATTTATGCTTGGCACAGGATAGTGTGTGGGAATGTCCCCTGGCATGCCCTAGAAAATGGGGTAAAGGTTTCCAGAGCTAAGCCTACCCAAGGCTGGGGATGTGTGTGGGGAGTATACTGTGATAATCACAGTGTCCTCCCACATCTAACACCAATATCTAGTGTTAGGCAGTCCATTTACCCATGACAACCCAAGAGATGGAAGTCTTGTATAATAAAGTTGAGTTTTGGCAACCAGGCATGGGCTAAACAAGAATTCTTTTGGCCTCCTGCCTTCACCCTTTGAAGTGCACCCCAAATGGTACATGTACACCCAGCATACCTGTCAAACAGACTGTGACACTGTAATGCCAAAAAAAGGTTCACTGTTATTGGGGCCTAACTTACTGGGTGGACAAAAGCAGGGCTCTGCCCTACTGTCAGCTACCATTTGCCTGTGAGAAGGTAGGCCTCTTTGAAGTGACCCCCCACAGTCAAGAAAAGCTGTGAAGCATGATTTGACATTCAAGCAGGACTTGACACATTAATGTTAAAATGGATCTTCCAGGCCCCGCTGCTTATTTGATCAGGTTCAGATAGTTCATCTCTTCCCATTCAGGTCAGCTTATTGTTTGCTCCTGGGAGCCCGTTCGCACCTCATTGACACCTATTTAAATGCTGACTAATAGCTGGTCTACGTTGGAGAGCAAAATGAAGATTTAGCTTCCAGGGACTTCAGTTAGGGTAAAGGTATCTTTCTAAAAGCTACTTTTCCATAATGTTTAGAAAAAATCTAATTTACACTTTAATTGCATTTTTAACAATTGTAAAAAAAATCTATTTTATTGTTTCCCAAGCTTGTCCCATTCCTGAGATACAGTATTAGTATTTTATATTGCATTCCAGTGTTTTCCTTTGAAACAATCAGCCTTGGTACAGGGAAAATAACTTGGAAGTCCAGGTATTGTAATGACCTCAATTTCCACCTGGACAACCTCAGCAACGCCAACACCTCAGCCTTACTGGAGAACCTTGCCACAATCAGACTCAAACAACCAGTCACCTCCTCAACAGACTAAGCAGGACTCGCTCGACCCCATCTTCTCCACAAGCAACAACATCTCAATCAGCCACACCTCTGAACTCCAATGGACTGACCACGGCTGTGTCTACTTCTTCTATACCAAACCCACCCAATACCACCGCTATCCGCTCAGAAGCTGGAACAAGGTCTCGGACCAACATGCCACATTCCTCTGCAAGACACCACTCATCAACTCATCAGCACACAGCCTCCACTTATGGGTATCCGACTGTGCCAGCACATTGACCCTCCTCAGGAAACCCTCTGGCAAACAGCCTGCGAGAAAGCCAGCTGGTTCTCCCCCGCACTCTCAACAGTCCAGATGCACTTACAGACAACTCGAGAGAAGATGGAGGAGCAGCAAAAACCGAGCAGAATGCGAAACCTTCAAAATCGCTGCCACCACGCACCACCACCTCATCACAGCCACAACGAAAACTGCCATACAGGAACGTATCAACGCCAATGCACACAACAGCAAATAACTCTTCACCATGATCAAATAATTTGCCAAACCTAGCATTGATGCCATTGACATCTTCCCTCCCAAGCCTTCTGTGACAACCTTGCCACCTTCTTCCACCGCAAGATCACCGGCATCTATCACAGCTTTTCAACACAGGACCACTGCCAGAGGAAGATCCTTCTCCTACATCGCCGCAAAAACCTGGAACTCTCTTCCTCTACACCTTAGGCAATCACCCTCATTGCCTCAATTAAGGAAGGACCTCAAGACCTGGCTCTTTGACTGAACCTCAGAACCCACCCCCCAGCGCCTTCAGACCCTAACAGGTGATTGATTAGCCGCCGTCTATAAGAACACTGATTGATCGATTGAGTTATTGTACTGACATGTTTAACATTAAACTTTTAAATGTCCTACTTTTAAAGACCATGCACACTGACGTATGGGCAATAAAATCTACTTAGAGGCAAAGGCACAACTAAATCCAAATTTCAGGGGGGCTACTAAAAATTTCGGGGGGCAGATTCTTCCAGCAATATGCAGAGTGGAGATGTTGGGGCTCTAAGAAGGGGTGAAAAGACAACAAAGCCTCATTAGCAAGTAAATGGTCTTTTAAAGACCTGTGAAGTACTCGAGTGCGGCTGTGTGTGCGCCCGGGAAGCTTTCTCAGGCTGACAGACACGGGCTGACTCACACGAGGGGGGGGAGTGCTGAAGCCCTTTGAGCCCAATGGGTGTTGCGCGCCAGCGTAGAGGTAACTTATAAATATTAAAAAGGAATGTTTAGACCAGTCAAAAGGGTTAACTTTGACATGTTCAATTTGCAGCTAAAAAATAGGCAGTCAAGCTACAATGACAAGCCTGAAAACATGTTGACATTTTCACTGCAGTGGATGGCACAAAGGGTGCTGCTGTGCACTTTTTTCTTTTTTTATCTGTTTTTATTCTTTTCATAGATCCACACAATGCATTCATACATCAATGGTTAACATTTGTTCCGTACATGTGATCATGCGACCCTGTGTCCCCATAGTTGCTCACAGCAAGCCACTCTTTCTATACAATCGAATACAATATAATTCACTTCACAGCAGCCCGCCAAGTGTATCCACGCTTGCATCAGTAAGTCACATTTTCAGCTCTTTTATGCTAACCTTTTTAGCAATGTCAGCCATAAGAATAACAAACCATCGCAATTAAACTCCCTTCCTCCTCCCTCTGCCTCCGGTTTGCCCAAACTTCTACTCACTTAATCTAATATGTTATTCTGTTCCTTCAAATCTCATTGCGGAATAAGTTTGGGGATAGTACCTGCTGCTCATCGGACATCCCACACTATTCCTTTCATCCATTACAGGGCTAGGCCCTTACCACCATCACTGATCCATTATCGATCAAGGGGAACCCTCTGGAGCCTCCCCAGCAGTGCCCACCTCCGAGTCAGTGTCAGGTACTTGTAATGCTATCACTAGAGCTTCCCACGCTCTTGCTGCTTCCATCGCCTTCTCATTATTAGCACGTAGGGCTTGGTGCCGTCGGACTGTACTCTCACTTGTGGCCCACTTGAGTAGCTCTGATTTCCACCTCCCTATAGAAGGCCCACGTCTGGACTTCCATTGGGCCGCGATCTCCCTCTTAGCCAACAGTAGGCCTAGGTCCAGGATGCTGCAGTGCACTTGTGACATTTAACTTGCAGGCCCTGGATACACCTAGGTAGCAGATACTAGGGACTGATAGATAAGGAAAATATGCTAATCATGTGTATACCAGTTTCATTATGGTGAAAAGAGGAGTACAAGCACATTACCATTGGTTAACAGGGGTAAAAGGCTCAACGTTCTGTAGCCAACAAAAATAGGGTTCAGCAAAAAGGCAAAAAAATGCCTATTCTGTATGCAGAGACTCAGCATTTTATGCATTCTGTTGTGTTTTGTAATTCTGTTTGTTTACAATAACCTAAAGTGGGCTAATATTGCCAGAACATAACATGTTAGCATCATAGTACCCACTTACTAATAAATGCTGTTTGTTTATACACATGCACATGAGTTAGGCATGGAAACTAATGGTGACCGTTTGATTACCCTTATCTTACCAGATCTCTCTATCTCATTTGACACCATCAACATAAGATACTCTGATAGGTTACAAGAAATTTTAATCAGTTGTTTGGCTTTTAATTGGTTCTGCTCATCTATACGTAATGTGAGAATATGTAAAGTGTCTCTATGCCACCTTCTACTGTTGTTAAACAGCAACTTAGCTGTGGAGTGTCCTAATGGATCTGCCCTTTCCAACTACTTTTCCAACATCTATTTGGAGCCTCTGGTGAAGCTTATCCACTCCCAAGCCCTCCTATTGTGCATTGTCAAGGTGCCCAGATCCTCCTATGTTTGGAGGCAGTTGTCTCCTACGCTCAATTTTCAGAGCACTGTTAGAGAAAGGTTTGGAGTGAATGGACGGCTTCAGGCTCAAACTTAACTCAAATAAGACCAACGTATTAATTGTACGGGTGGTGTGGCTTGTTGACGTATATCCTCTAGCCTCAGAATATGAGTTCCCATCCCAATTTAGAAATAGTGCTGAACATCATTGGTTTAAAATGTGACTCTGGGCTGAATCCGACTTCACATGTCTCTATTTTAGCATCCCCTATAATTTTAAACAATCGAGAAGGATATACCTCCATCAATGGAATGGTTGATGCCACGTTAAAACTGAGGAAAACACAAAGGTCAGGGGTGGAATGCTGGCAGTAAGTCTCTGCCATTGGCAGTCACTCATAGCCATATTCCAGTCCAACATTTTTTTCACCCACTATGCCACCTCAGACTAAGTCCAGTGGTATGCAAGTCAGCCTTGATTCCTGATAGGAACAGTCCAACCTTAACTGCCTGACCAGGTCTCCTCTTGACGGGAATGCACACCTTTCAAGCCCTGATGCTACTGAGTCTCAGCTAGACAATCAAAACGCATTGGTATTCTGCAAAGACAAATCTGTACTAGCAAGTTACAATTAATTCAAAATTCCACTGCCAGAGTCATTAATGATGCTCCTAAATTCAGGCACTCCAAACCACCTCTTACGAAACTTCACTCGCTCCTTATCCAAGCTAGGGTTTCCTAAAGGTCTCCACCCTGCAGCTTAAATATGTTTTGGTAAAAATACAGAGTCTAAAGTGGTATCCTCCTCGCCCAGCGACCACATTCTCACAAGCAACATCTGCCAGTCATTCTGAGTCTTAGGAGACAAAGGATCGGTGGGCGGAGTTTCAGTGCAGACCTTCGGCCCTTGACTATCCTTGACTGCTCACCTACATTATATTGTTAAGCTAAATACCTTAGAAAACAGCTTAATGTCTTTCTATTTATTTCCTTAGCCTACTAGTTGCTTCTGGCTATAATTTCTCTTCAGTTGCGTCTCCTAGTGCCTAGAACCCTGCCCAGATGCATGTGTGCTTTATAAGAACCAGACAGCGTAAGTTGAGATAACTCACACTGATGTATTGTTATATTATATGAAATAATCAAGGCTGCCTGATGTTTGTAGCCAATAGTTCAAGGTAATAGGAGGCCAAAGGTCAAGTGGATTATTAATCTTACTTGAAACATACTAGAGCAAATTAGGGTTGTAATTCACTGAACTCCAACATTATTCATATACCACAATGTTTTGTATGTCATTGAATGATAAATACGTTGTCTTCAAATAAGAGTGTTTGTCGATAGCAGTAAGTTCAATGTTGCAGATTGATATTTTGATGTCTACTGTCTTTAGTAAAAAATATTATTTTTAAGTCATGTTTATTGTTTAGTAAGGTTTTAATGATGATATGTATTGTTATCTTACATCATGTTTCCTTTGCGACGGTGCGGAATGAGTGTGTATGGATTCCGTCTGCCCTTGTGTAAACCTTATTGCCTTTGTTGCCTCTCATATTCTTAACTGAATGAGCGAATGTATTTACCGCTCACTTGCTTCTATACATGTGCTACTGCTACTATTCGGCGGATTATGGCCTGACACTGGGCACTGGTCAGGCCTAATGCCCTATACATAATCTTTTCAATCTTATTAAAGGTGCCTTTTGGTTGTGCTACTGTAATGTGGCGGCATTTCCCCTGCCAGACATGTGCTACTCTTAAACAGAGGTGGAGGGAGCTGAAAGTCTCCTCTGTGGGGTCTCTCCGCCGGTGAGCTGGGTCTTGCCAGCATGCTTGCAGGTCATGTAATACAATAAATGCATTTAATAGTGCTGTTTTGAAGATCTGTCTTCTGGTATTGACTATGTTGGAACATTAAAAGTTATACATAACTTCTAGATAAAGTAAAAAATCATAAATTAGTATTGTTACAGTTATTCTTCGACATTGTATTTATCCTCACCATCAACTGTAGCTTTCATTCACTATGCACTAATAAACATTGTAATTTCGGTCATCACTTCGAAGGCTTGGAATGTCTTGCCTTTATCTCTTTGGACACAAACCAATTTCAGGTTTTTCAGGAAACAACGTTAGACCTATTTATTTTCCAATTCCTTTCAATTTGCTTGTAGCCAATGCTTTTTAGAGCAGTTTATCTTTCTGGTTTCCCGAAATTGTTTTACTTCTCTGGCTCCGGACTCTTCTTTCTGAAGAAGCTGTTGTGTCCTATAAATTGCTCATGCATGCATGCATTCATTCATTCATTCATTCATTCATTCATTCATTCATTCAGTTACCCGTCCTGGGAAGTTGTCGGTGGAATTTTTTACTCCAGTCCTGCCCATGATGGACCCCTATCTTCTTGTTCCCCAAGTTGTGAATTCTTTGGTTCACTGAGACCAAGACAGCTTTGCTGTCTCCTCGGCCAGAATGGGTCCTGCATTCTCCTCTTCTGGCTTTTCATATCGATCCATTCGAAGTAGGTTTGAAGAACAAGATGATCACTGCTCTTCCTTCCAAATACTTCTGCCATGTTGGAATTCAAACAGAGAAGCCTTTAATATATGGGGTGCCTGAAACAAACTGTCCCGGAGTTTAGGATCACCTTACAGAGAAACTGATTACAGGTTTCTCTGCGGACAGCTTACTTTTGTTGCTGTGTACGCTTTAGAAACTGCATGACTAACTGCACTACATTTCCTTAGGGAGGAGCCGATTCTCAAAAGCATTTTGAGTACTGATGTAGTACAGCATGAGTACTCTTTTACATGTCATCACTTGCCTTTATGAATCAATCCTGAATCATACTACACACAGGGCCAGATGTAAGACCATTTTTGCATGCGTAAACGGGTTTGTGAACCCGTTTGCGCATACATGCGCATACAAAAACAGCATGGGGAATGAACAAACCCTATTTTGCGACTCACATTTTTTTTGCGACTCGCAAAATAGGGTTTTACTACTCGCTATTAGGAAGGGGCGTTCCCTTCCTAATAGCGAGCGCAACCCTATGTAAGAATGTTTTGTGTCTGCAACTGCGTGCGCAAAACACTCGCAAATAACCACCCTCTTCAAGAGGGTGGTAATGCACTCGCAAAAAGGAAGGGGTCCACAGCGGACCCCTTCCCCTTTGCAAATGCAGGGGAAAATGTTTTTTAAGGGCAGGCAGCGGTCCCAGGGACCACTGCCTGCCCTTGAAAAATGAAACGAAAACGTTTCAATTTTTCTTTTAAAATGCATCCCGTTTTCCTTTAAGGAAACACGCTTCTTTAAAAAAAAAGCTGCTTTATTTAAAAGCAGTCCCAGACATGGTGGTCTGCTGAGCCCAGCGGGCCACCATACCTGCGAGGGTCAGCCATTCCCAATGGGGTCGCAAATTGCGAGAGCCTCATTAATATTCATAAGCCTCTAATTTGCGACCCCATTGGGAATCGCTAACAGTGTGAAATACACTGTTGTACATTTGAAATAGCACCTCATAAATTGCGAGTCGAAAAAAACTCGAAATTTGCGAGGCGCTATTTCCACTGTCGTACATCTGTCCCTTAATTAGTAAAAGGGAAAAGATGGCAGTCTTTTTCCATTTATACGAACTGTATACAATTATTACCTAAATATTCCTATTTTTTTTCAATTGTAGATGTTTTGAGTCACCTCACAAAGGCATGTAAGAGTACAATGCAGGAGTACTACTTGATGCACTCCAAAATGTCTGTGTAAATAGGCGCCATAGAGTCTTTTCATGGCCAAATAACTTTGGAGCTGTTTTCTGTGTCAAAAACCTTCCTGATTCCCAAAGTAAATAGTGTATGTGGTCTCTTGAGCTGGTATCCCTGTTTAACTTTCTGGAGTATCATGATTGGAGAAGCTGCCAACATAACCTTGGAGCAAGGTGTGTGCTCTGCCTGCTCCTTTGCCTGCTGTCGGAGCTCCCAGTACCTGACAGCCTCTGAGACATGCTAAGAGATGCCAGAGGAGCCACAGACTACCGTAGAAACCCCTTAGAGCAGTGGTCTTCAACCGTTTCAATGCTGGGCCCCCGCAGTGGAAAAAGAAAAATCATTGTGCCCCCCCCCCTCCCCCCCCTCAGATTTTTTCACAAGTATTCAATTAAATTACCAATGTTCAAATATGTCTCGACTTATTTAAACATTGCCGTTAAGGACGGAACACATGCACAAAAAAGCCACTTCTTTAACATATTGTAAACGTATCAATAATCACACCGACCCCACACAATCCCTCTGGAGAAATGCCAGAAACAGGTGGGAGAATTGGACGAGACGGACTGGCAAGAGGCACTGCCGTTTCCAAGGAAGGTGGTAATTCCTTCAAAACTATGCTTAATCCAACTTAAAGTGCTGCAACGGCTTTATTATACTAGGACTACACTATATAAAATGGTAGGTCAGACAGTCAGCTCTGCCTACGACAATATGGAGCAACAGGCACATTTTATCATACACTGTGGGAATGTCCTAAAATAGTGACATACTGGGAGGCTGTCATGTCCACACGACAGCAAGTGGGTCCCGGTACCACCATAGCCTAGGAGATGTCTATTGAACATATGGGAAGCCACAGATATTAACCATGCAGCACATACCTGGGTGACACTAGGTATGACTATAGCTAAGAAGAACATTGCAAAACAATGGGGGGCACAGAGTACTCCCACTGTAAGGGATTAGAGTAATGACATGGATATGGCGATGGTGGCCGAAAGAGTAGTGCAAATGCATAGAGGATGTCCCACAAAGTGGGGAAAATGGAACGCCTTTAGAGACAACATATGTGCAATACCGGCTTGTGATTCATTAATGGAGAACAGTGAATGAACAGTAAAATATAGAATGACCCTAACTGTAAAGAATTCTTGTATTTACAATGTATAATCTATCATGTAACAGAAGAAGGAACTACAACATGTGTTAAATAATGGTCCCTTTATTTAAAATAATAATGCGTTGTACCAAATAAAAAGAGTTTCAAAGAAAAAAAACATTGCAGTTAATCTTTCTTACCTTTTTAAAAATGCAGACAAATACATGTTTGCCAAACATACTATTTTGGTCAGGCAGCCTTACTAACTTGTAAAAGTATCCACTGTGTGGTTATTAGAAATGGGGGGGGAGAGGGTGGAGGGTTTGAAGAATATTTGGAGTTCCTTCCCTTTTGACACATACTCTCAGCGAGGATATACATGACAAAAGATGTTAGTGATAGCTTACTGCCCCTCATTTTTTCCACTTACAAACAAAGGACTGCTATCAGCATAACGCTTCTATTGGCCAGAGCCTGGTGCCCACCCTAGTATCACTTGAGGGACCCTAGGGGGGCTTTCCTCCAGTTTGAAGACCCTTACCTTAGAGCATGCTAGCACTTAGAGCCTCTGTGACTTTGCTTTTACAAAAATGTAAGGCTTGAACCTGAGGATACACGGCTGATTTTCAAAAATCAAAGTCTAAAAAACCACCACCTGCGGATATCTAGACTATACTATTCAGGATGTCTATACACTTTTAAAAAAGTATGCATTCCATTTTAGAAAGATTGCCAAGTCATTACATGTAGATGGGCATTCTATGGCTTCCTTGGTCTTTACCCCCACCAGATTGTGAAACATTTTTTAATGACTGTAAACCTCGCTCATGTAAGGTCTGGCAGATATTTTTGATACCAAGAAGCTTCTGGTCGTCAGCCTTCTGGTCCTGCTTATTGGAAAGAGGAAGGATATATAACTACCACAAAAATATCAACCGAAGGAAAAGAGCCGTCTGGAGTACCCAACATCCTTGCATTAAGCATTTTACCACATGACTCAATCATTGTTTCTCCCCTAGTCTAGCTATCATTGTCTGAAGCCACAGAGCACATCCTTTGCTCAAGAAAAGAGAGGGAAGGCATAATTTATACTTTTGCATCCGTTCAATCCTATTGATGGTTCTAATCCTTAATAGGGAGGAAGTTTGAGGAGTTAAGAGCATGCCCCGAAGTCATTGTCTGTCTTGGGATGGATCAGACAACTTTTAGGGCTAATTCTCTTACAGTTGTATTTGTCTGTTTTCTTCTTATCGAGCCACTCTTTTGCTTCAGTGTATTACATTATGAGGAAATGAAGAAAACAATCCGCAGAATGGGACACCAGTCATGGTTCCTTTTGTAAATTCTGACTAGAAGTATTGCCTATCAAGAACAGTTCAAGGACCCTACTGGGAAGGATCTCAAGACCTGGCCCATGATTGAACCCCAGCGCTCAGACTTATCAGCAGACCCCTCCTCTCCCACTTCCCTAGTGCCTTGAGACCATCACAGGTGAGTAGCCGCGCTTTACAAACTCTGGTTGATTGATACTGTCTCACTCCATGTTATAAGGCCAAAATGAAAGATGACATAAGCAGTATCTCTTAAGTTTATTTTAGTAACCCATGCGATAAACCATCATGTGCTTAATATTGAATGGAGAGCCATTTCACCATATGGGTATGTTTGAGGGTCTAAGTGTTTGTAAAAATTGTTTGCCATTTAGAGATAGACATTTCAACCACCTGTGGTTGGCAGGTGCTTTGATGGTAACTCCTGGATTGTGTAGAGTATGCGGATGTTATTTTGCTCAGCATTTATGATATCAAGTAAATGACTGATGCACCATATGCGTCTTAAATCGTTGGGAATAAACGAACGGGAATGCATTAGTTCTTCAATGAATGCTAATGAATTGAATGTTATTTACAATATTGTAACTTTATTTTTTACTTTTATATTGAGATTTTAAATATTCTGTACATGTACTGGCAAGAGTTTCTGTAGTGGTATTGCAGTATTTTATGATGAATACATATGGTTTAAAAAACTATAATCTAATAAAAACAAACGAACAAATTACTGAGCTTTCGACTAGGACCTTTCATTTGCTCTAAGTCCGAGCAGCAACAAACTCTGGTACATGTGTCCAACCACAAAGCGTTTCTTCCGAGCAACAATGTCACCTGCAAACACTGAATATAAGAAGAAAATAAACTTGAAGAACACAACATGTAATAGTTTATGTCAATAAAATATTTAATAAAATTATCTGTACAAAATATTTTTAAAGGGTTAATTGAGAATATTTGGCGATTATTTACTGAACAAATAGTGCTGTATAGTATGCTCACGAAAATATAGTTGCTGTTTACAGTCCATTTACAATTCAATATGTACATTCTATTTAAACAGTAGGAATCTTACACAAAACACATGTACATCATTTACAGAACTGTGTGTGGGGATCACGCGCTTCCCACGAGTGCGTAAAGGTGCAAACTGATGGGCGTGCACATCACCACTCTTGAGCTGCACAGGTTAGTTCTGTGGGAAAGGGCAGGTGAGGCATATTTGCAGTGAAACACTCAGACATCTGCTGTTGCTCTTAATACCAATAGTTCAGTCTCCATTTAGAACTAGAAATACTTTATGCTATGTGTTTCCTAGGGGAATTGCGTTGTCAGTTGAGTTTCAGTTTTGCTCTTTCAATTTAAAGAGCATCTGGCCAGCAAGAACTACTGGCTGTAGGTAGCACGGAGACCGTGGGAACAAGAGGGCATGCTGGGAAATTAATACTTTTAGTACAAAAGCTCGGTTGGCGGTCAACTTTATGTGCGATGTGGGAACCTCCCAGCGGACATTGCATCTCATGTGAATGAGCTATGCTGAGGTGAAGGTGATGGGGGTTGAAAGTTTCTTTTAAGAAAAAGTTATGTTATCCTGTGAAGAGACCCGGTTTCTAGACGCATGGAGAGTTTCAATATCAGAGAAGGTAAAGAACAGTGCAGCCATCTAATATAGGCAGGACAGGCAGGTCGTCTGACAGAAAAAAAGGCTATTCTATTCATGGTATAATTCATAAATAAAAACATGGAATGCCAAAAGTTGTTTCTCATTGTGGAGGTTCACAACATGAATATGGGTTCTAATTCAGAGCTAAGTGGTAATGGAAAAGCCTCAACTTTACAGGGAAAGTGTGAAATTGGAGGAAATGTTATTCTTCTCAGGGTTGATGTGGAGGAAGAAATTAAGTCAACGGATTTTACTTGGAATTAGCTGTCTTCAGAAATCACACGGTTTTCTTTTGCCCTCTCTCTACACTCTAAGCCAGCTCTTTACATATTGGAGCACTCATGTCTTTTATTGAGCAGACACAGTGGGCCTCATCCACAAAGGCTTGACTGAGTCACCCGGACTCCTACGTAAAAGCTTTGCTAATGAGGCCCATTGAAAACAAATATCTTCCAAAATGCATTAGCTTTCAGTCTGACAGGGATCCCTAGTCTGGGGGCTAAAACTACTGCCTTGTGCCATTTTGAACTCCAATTAACAATGTCATAAATATTGGAATAAGGCACACGCGAAGGGTTTGGTTTCAGGTTGAGACCAACAAATAAGTCAATTATGCCCTTTGTGAAATCTGGTGGCATATTTTAAACTATCAGAAAAGTAACTGCACAGAAGACATATAATGCAGGCAGGTACCCAATGCAGGCTGAAGTGCAATCACTTAAAAGGATGCCACAGTGGGTTTGCAGGAATAGGAAAGTCAACACGGGGTGCTGCTGCACTGGGGAAACATGGTTCGACTTACCACATATATCTACACGGGGCTCTGTTACTGGAACTTTGCAAATCCACTTTGTTCTATTTTATGTATAAATGATAAAGAATGTAGCAAAACAAGTTTGCTGCAGTCTACATTACAGACATATGTTTGCACCAGGGCGAAAATTGAGAAGCCAGGCTATGGATCCATTTTTACATAAATATAACACACCTATTGCATGGAAGTCAATTTACATGTGCACAATTTAGGTGCACAAATGACGTTAAAAAAATGAGCTATTTTGTTTGTGCGTTAAAAAAGAAAAACTTTGTCATAAACACAACTGGATCTTTTACATTGGAAAAGAGGAGACATTCTATTTTCAGATCTTATTATACAAATGACACCCGTTTAATATATTTGCCCTTGTTTTTCGCATCGGTGCAAACATTCTGTGTTATTTTTGTATCAAGCTTAAGGCGCACTATAACATTCGAGCACGTCACAATTTGTGCTGTCTCCACATGATAATCACGGGGCCCAGTCCTGCCAGGCAGATAAAGACAAATGTGGAAAACGTAAAAACTTGTGTTGCACAGAGAGAGGGGCGTGCTGGAGTGATGAGGGCACGAAGTGAATGAAATACTGCTCTGGCTGCAAAGCACATCTGTTTACCTGCCTCTTCTCAATTTTAGCAATCGGGAAACTCTGTGGAAAGGGTCTCCACTCTGAACATCACGGAATAGGAATAACATCACTCACAGCAGACAGGGCGCAGACCAGGCTGCTGCCTTGTTAATACAGAAGAAATACAGAAGAAACGGTATTAAGTCACGAACCTAAAAAACACATACTGAGAGTTTCCGCTGTTTGGAACAGCCTCATAAACAACATAAAAAGACCCTTGCGCGATCTTAATTTGCTTGAGTAAAAGTGACAGGAAAAGTAATGGAAAGTGCGAGAACGCGAGTGACGCAGAAGTGTATCCCATGTCTGACTGTAAACAGGGCGCTCTGTGCTGAAGGCACTGCCAGGGAAAGGCCTCTGATGGAGCGGGGTGAACGCTGCACTTCACTGTGCTGCCCTCTTGTGGCAAACAATCACTGCAACGTTTTTTCTCTCACACTCCTGGTGGAGATGTTTAATTCTTACATTCAGCAAGGGCGCACTCCGAAGAGCATCAAGTATAATGGGGTGACCCAGTGCCCCTCAGAACCTGGGTGTACAAGAACTTGGAAACAAGTTGGTTCTGTGGGGCGACAGAACCAACTTTTTTCCGCACTCCCAAGAACAACATATCATTTGAATTGACGTTGTGCTTATTAAATGCCGTTATGTGTGGAGCATTTTTGCATAAAGGGCGTTTTGCATAATAATTTCAGTGTCGAGGTATTTTCCGCCATGAAAAGGCCTTTTCCAACATGTTATGGTTTTACGCAGACACCAGTTTTCTTTTTGACCGGCATTAGCAGATTCGACCTAATGTGGCAGCTTTTGTAAAGACACATTTGTCGATTTAGCAGAATCTTAATGAAAATTAACATTTCTGAGAGTGAATTCCCGCAGACTGTGCACTCTTCTCGCTTGTTCATAGCAGCAAAGATTGGCACCGAAGAGATCGGATGATCCTCACAGAATTAGCGAGGGTAGGACGAGAGACACTTTTCGGTTATAGAGGAGGTCGCGGCAAGGTTAGCTGTATCAGTCCCTACCAAAGTAAGGGCGAACTCAATTGAAGAGGAAATGCGAGACAAAATGGCTGGCCACAAATGAAGCAGCTGGTGGTAGCCGGAAGCAGCGAATACAGGACATCTTTGATCTTAGCATGTGATTGTGAGAGTCTGGCCGGGTGAGTTGTTTTGTAACCTCTCCACACCCATAGTATGGACAACCTTTACTGAAGAAGTACAGGAGGGGTACAAAGGAGTGGTCCACTCCTGAAGTAGCTGAGGGTGGTATTGAAGCAGTGACTGTAGAGCCAGTGTAAAGTCAGTGTGTCCATAGAGGATGGCACATCTTGGCTGAGCTCTTTCACAACCTCTCCAGGCCTAAATTACAGGTGGCCTCTGGTGAAATACTATTGGTAGGCACACAATGGGTGACCACTGCTGAAGCTGCCGAGAGTGGCACCAACAGGCGGTTTTTGGGTGACCTCCTTGGAAGTAGTAAATAACTGAACTGCGCTGATCTCCAGAGACTTACAAAAAGGTGGATGTAACAAGTTCTTCGGAGCAGAATGAAGACACAGATCGGCGATTTCATAAAGGCAAAAGCTATGAAAGCAGGAAGGAAATATAGATTCCATGACCTCTACTTAAGCAATGAGCAGTAACTTTTTGGAATAATCCCTCATGACTTATTGGGTGATTGTTGTGTAAGCTTTGAAAAAACATGGCTAACCGTTGTGACAAATGTTAACAAAAGAAGTGGATGCAGGGCTGGAAGACATGGTGGTGTGAGCTCTTGTGGGACAAATCTGTCTGCTGTGAAACAGTCAAGAGACCGAAGTAGTGAAGACAGATTAAGGATCTTTTGTGAATTCTGATCAGGGTGAGGAGAAAACCTCTAAATAATGTGTCGTTGGATGGCCCATATGGAAAAGAAACAGAACAAGATGGAATCACAAGCGGGTGGATTAACCCATTTGGAAACCGAAGGAGACATAGTAGACAGTTATTTGATTTCCACTTTAACATCTGGAGAGCGAGGATTAGGTGGTTTGAAGCTAAAGTACTTTCTGCCTAAGTAAATAAGAAGGAAGCTAGGTGATAAAATATTTGCAATTTCGGGGAAAACACAACAGAAGAAGGCTGGGCTGGAAACATCTGGTTGTCTCCAAAGAGGAAGAAGCCAAGAGAGTGTTTGCAAGTCTTTTGTAACTGTGTGATTTCACACTATACAGAGCATAAACTGTTGACTATTAAAGATTGAATGGTGAACACGTGTACACCTTTTTTCTGTGAGTAAGCATGTCTTACTCTTATCCATGATTAAGTCCCATTTAAGCCTGAAGTAAGCCACAACTGCTCGCATAAAATACTTTGTGAATGAGGCCTCAGTATTCAGGTGTAATTCACACCTAAGACAGGACTAAAACACAACTACTCATAGAAAAACCTTTGTGAATTGGGCAGTAGAGAGCACTTGCTTGACTTGTGTGGAAGAAGTGATGTCAGACACCAGCTGCTGCACCCTGGTTGACCTCCTTGTAACCAGCCAGTGTAGACAGGGTGGAGCCCTCAGTTGGAGAAGTGGATAGCATGTCTGGATGGGGGGGGAAGACGGAGCCTTGGGTTCTTGTGAACCCCTTTGCAGCACTGGGTCATAGAGTGGTAATTTCTGGCACAGGTTATAACAGATGTGGAGGTGTGACTCCACAGAGTGGTGGCCTGTTTGCTGACCCCCCTTATGCTCGTGGAAGACCTCTGTAGGTCTCTACCTCAGGGCACACCACGTAATTGACTGGCCTCGTTTCTGCGCTCAGATTGCTAGATTTTACTGAAAGCATCATTTAAAATGAAAAAAAAAGAAAAGTTTGGGAAAGCCTCATAAGTTCCACGTCTGTGCAGCTCTGTAATGTGTCACTCGCCTCAAAATATCCATAGTGCTAACATTTTCCACCACTTGCCTGCAGTCGTTTCTTTTTTACATTTATGTCACACATTTCAAAATAACTACTTGACCTAGTCTGAAGATGGTGATATAATGTATGACCAGCAGCTGCACCGCCTTTCCTAGGTAATTTACACTTCAGTCCAGTCTGACAATTCGAGATGTAATAAAACTGCTTGTATCTTGAGAGGTACTGAAACACGCCTGTTTGGGCTTTGTATGTCTGGTCCCCATGGTAAGGTATGGAGACTGTGTGCAATGGGTCTTTTGTATATTAGTACATGTTATGTTTGTGTTGTGGCCTGGTGTGGATTTGTGTGCTGCACTTTTTTGTGTGATTTAATATTTGGTGAGGAGGATAATGGGTCTATGCATGCATGTGGGGTGTTTGTGTATGGTGTGTTACGGTTTGGTGTGTGCTAAGTTCATGTTTATTGAGGTTTGGTATGTGTGTTTGGGGGGTTGGGGTCTGGTGGACTTTAGCGTACATTTCAGTGTGCTGTGATTTGATGTGTTTGTTGAAGCTTACTGTGCATTGCAGCTTAGTGTGTGTTTTACGTATAGGTTATAGTTTGCAGCATTCATCTGTTAATCGAGGAGCAACTAGAAGATGGAACGAGTTAGGTGTATACCAGGTTATGCTGGGTAGTGCATTTAGGGTGCTTTTGGTATGAGCTTTGTGAGGGAATGGGTGGTGGTGTTTATTTGTAAAGATATTGTGTGGATAAGGGGTAATTTTGTGTTTTTGGGAAATGGATGTTGTCAGAAAGGCTCACTGGGGAGTTTGCCTTGATTTTGGGCCTGTGTTGTTTGTGTATTAAGAATGGATTTTATTCTTGTGGTCAGAATTTGCTAGGTAGGAAAGTAACTCTTCAAACACTGATCCAAGCCACGAAATCTAACTCATTAATCACCACAATTCAATGAGTCTGTGAGAAAAGCCGCACGTTATTGCATGCCTTCAGAAGAACAGCTGCCAGGTGTTACTGCACAAGCAGGTGGCATTCCTCTTCTGACAGAATGCCTCAGTCTCTCCACACGGGCCAGTCACTCTCATTGTTAAGTTGGCCAAGAGCAATGAATCCATGGGCTTGACCCGTGTTGGTGTCTGACCTCAGCTTACCTTTTAGTGTAAAAGGCAGCGGGGATATGAGGCTGATCTGTAGCACAGTCACAGTCTTCAGTAAGCGCCTGCTACCTGCAGCCACAGGTCTCCACCACCATGTCCTCGTACTGCTTGTACACCACATTGTTGCCAGAGTCTATGTACAGGATGCTGATCGGACTGAGTTTCGAGGGCACGCAACAGCTGGGTGGTGTGGACTCCGGGTCCATGGAGTTCATCAGGGTCTGTATGATGGCATGGTTGGTGGGCTCTAGGTGGGACCTCAGCGGGAAGTCACAGACCCCCTCGCAGTGGTGCGCCTCGTAATCCAGGGGCGCAATTATCCAGTCATCCCATCCCAGCTCCTTGAAGTTGACATGCAGGGGCTTCCTGCTGCACCGAGTCCTAGCCCTCTTGCCCTGTCCTTTGCCGCCTCCCCCAGACCGAGCTGTAAGGGCTGTCCTCCTCCTGCGACGATGCTTTATTGGTGATTCCTGTCCCCTGAACACCGGCTCTGAAGCCTTGTTGCTTCCCATGTATCTGAGTTTATCCCGGATCTCCTTGAAGAGGTTTTCTTTTTTTCTGGAGTGCGAGGAGGCCACCAGAAGAGCCTCCTGGTGTGGGGGTCTTTCCTGTCGTCCAAAGCCCCACTGTGCTGGTGAAAGGGTTTGCTCGGGCGCGCCCCCCATCATTCTGAGTGTGAGGCACACGGTCGCCCCAGGCCCCCGCTCCCTCACGGCCTCCCAAACATCAAACACCTCCCACTGCTCGAGTGTGGAGTCCAAGGGGTCCGCGGCCCTGGAGTCCAGCAGCTGTGGCTCCTCTTGGGCACCAGGGCAGGTGTAGAGCAGTAGGCGCAGGGGGCTGCCTTCTAGGGACGCCCATGAATCCAGACCTGCAGGGCTCTTCCACAAGACCCTTAGCTCAGCTGCCACCACGTGATCCATCTCTGGGAGGCTGGAGATGTCAAACAGGTACCTCTGTTCCAAAGAAGTCTCTGGCGTGGGGTCATCTATAAGAGATAAAGAAAAGGCAGGTGAGGCTGAGGAGGTAAATGCTCGCATGCTAACATCTGTTCACACACAATAGAGGGCTTGCGGCAAAAAGATGGAGGATACTATGGAAGAGAAAACTAAAAAAATAGCTGAACAGAAACATTTTTTGCTACATGAGGGGTAGACTCCTGCCTTGCAGGAATAAAAAGAGTTTAGAGATATTGAAATGTTTGGCTCAGCAAGGGCAGTAATGCCTATATAGGGTTCAGCAATATCGGGGTTTTTTTGGCTCAAGAAGAAACAAGAAGCTCATAGGGCGAGTAAAAAAGTTGAAAAATATAGACATTTTTGGCTAAACAAGCGGCGCCTCATCCCGTGTTGGCAATGTATGCTGTAATGCAGTAGCTTGTGTAGAAGCCTGCTTGGAGTGAAACCCGTTGCTTATCATACATTTAAGAGGGTGTTTTTCCTTTGTTTTCCTTTTCTTCCAATGTGGATGAAAAAAAACAGCCAGGTCATAGGTAATAAAAAGCACAGCATATGTACTGGAGGAGGGAGTGTTCTGGTAGACGACCATACCCAGAGGACAGTGAATCAGCCTTAAACAATAGACCAGATGAAAGAACAAACACTATTGAACAATAAAAATAATATATGAGAACTGCTAACTTAAGAAGAAGGCTTCCTAGGGACACCAAGAGCCTGGGTTGCATTGCATTGTTATTATTATTATAAAGTCTTATATTGTGCATAGCTACCCAAAAGGGTTTCGCTGCGCTAGACAGAGGTAGGTTAACTAGCCAGAAGGGGCAGATAAAAGTCAGAACAGCCAGGTTTTGAGGTTTTTAAGAAAAAGGGTCGAAGTTTGGCAGCTCCTAAGTAAATCAGACATCATGTTCCAGAGCTTCGGGCCCAAGTAGGAAAATGACCACCACAGCCCCTCCACAAAATGTTCTCTCCAGTTAAAATAATCAAGGCGACAGTGGATAGATGCCACTGACGTCCTGCCCTGAAGATAGCACTGTAAGAAACGGCAAGTTACTGCTGGAAATTACGTTTGCTTCCACATGCTTGGAAAGGCAGACGATTTTCAACGCAAAGCTTTCTCATTCAAATATAAAAGTGCATTTATAGATAGACAGACAGACAAGCAGGCAGGCAGAATTATTTTCTGGACTTCGGAGAATCATTTTTCAGATTGGTACGTGTTAAAGCAAGTAGGGCGGCAGCTCTAGCGTTGAAAAACACTTGAGTGTGAATATGTTTGGCCACTGTAATTTCATAAAATACAGTGGTACGAGAACCTATATTTCACAGTTCCTTGTGACATATGGAAATGTGTTCCATAAAATATTGATTTCGTCATCTAATTACATTCCCAAACCTCTTTGGCATGAAAGCCCAAAATGTGTGGCAGGGTTTTCTAAATTATGCTGAACAAAATTATGTGGATAGGTTGTATGAATTATGTGGCAAAAAATGCAAACTATGTGGCACATTCTCTGGCAACATTACATTCATCCATTTGAGCTAGAAACATGTCCGTGACAATTACCAATGTTGAGGCAATTATGGTAAATCCATAAACAAGAAGTAAACGCTGCAACCACAGAATCTCATAAATCCACTGGCTCTCACCACTGCCCATTGTATTATCAACAATTTATTCATGAAAGCTAACCAAGTCATATGGTCCGATATTGCCATGGAGGGTATATGATTGCACCATGAACCACAAGGCCGAAGGCAGAGTGGTTTGTAAATGTCAGTAGAACTCCAAGACCAGGGCCGGGCAAGGAAACAAAACTGGCCCTGGCGAAAAGCTTGTCCGCCCCCTCTGGGAGCAGCCAAGCTGTTTGCCAGGGCCGGTTTTGGGCGATTTTGTTACAGAGGCAGATTTTGCAGCTATGTTGCAGCTATGCTGCAAAAAGGCCCTGTAACAAAAATCGCCCCCACCCTGGCGGCCCACCGAGGAAACATCCGGTGCCCGGTACGGCCAGTCCGGCACTGTCCAAGACAGCCAAACAGGACTATACTATGGATACTATGTGTCATCTCTTTTTTATATTACTTGTTTTAGGGTAGCTAGCTTTAAGCTGCTATTTTTCTTCAAAGTGCAGCTAACAATGGGCACCGACCTTATTTAAAATGTTTAGGTTGTATTTAATTGTTACATATCCTCTGGCTATATAGCATCTGGCATTACTACTGTTGGGCTAGTGAAAGGCAATATCGCCCGGATTATAGTGTACAGAGGCCGTGAACGTGCTGTATAGATTGGAATTAATATCATAAGGCAAACTGAATAGTTCTCCTAGGACACTTTTTAAGGCATGGGCAAAGTGGGGTGTGGCCCAGGGCCCTAGCCTTTCAAGGGCCCCGTCCTTTCTGAGGCCCCCTGACACAGCCATCTCTATTCTGCACAGTCTCTTGCCCTGATTACCTTATATAATTGCTTAACATATTGTTTTAAATAACGTTTTCCTTTAATTTATTTTTAATGTGGGTGAGAGTCTATTAGAGAGATTTTACAGATACATGTTATGTTTATGTTTCATACAGCATTCATAAAAATAAGTTTCTTTTAGAGCAAAACAGGAGGGTGTCACAGATATTATTTGCAGTAATAGTGAGCTGCTGCTGTGTTACAATATTGAAAACACACATCACTATCCCTGAATATTAGAGGCACCAACTTTACAATTTGGACCAGTGTGCCTAGGCACTGTCAGTGACCTCGCCAATGCAGGCGTGAGAGTTGAAATTGGAACATAAATTCAAAGCTGTTCCGAACAGGGCCCCCCGAAAAAGGTTTGGACCAGGGCCCTCAAAATCCTGAAGATGTCCCTGGTTCTCCTCGGGTTTATACACACGGGTACTTCTAGCTCGCGTATAATATGTAGGAGTACAAGTTATGCGGTCTTTGCTTAATAAACAAAAACGGCATGTTTGTTTTTGCCGCTAGTTGACAAGAAGGCCGCCTTGTACCAAAGCGCACAGTTCGCCCTCTTCGCGCCAGCTCCGTGCAGGTGGGCGCGGTGCCAAGGCACCGTGTGAGGAGGTCTACCCCTCGCCCCTTCCCTCTGGACGTCTCCCGTGCACCGCGCCGTCGAGCAGCCGAGGGCGGCGGAAGAAAGCACAAGCGAGTTGTACTTTTTTTTTTATCTGATCCCTGACTCTGAAACCCAAAACGACCAACTCGCTACAAGTTCGCAACATGCATCGCCTGTTACAGCTGCAGGTGATATATTTAGTTTGGCGCGGGTGGGGCTGCATTCTGCAGAGCAGGGCTGAGAGATAAGGAGACCCCTTTGAAGACATCATATGGTTCTCGTTTGGGAGCTGGACGGCGTTCAGGAGCCCTGCGCGGCCGGCGGCACGGTGGGAACTGGCCCGGCTCTTCACCGCATACTACCTGCAGGGCCCTAGGCACGGAGAGATGGGAGTGAGGGGGAGGTAGTGTGGGAGCCGGCCCAGCTCTGCCACCACACAGTGCCTGCACGCGCCGATGTGAGGTGGAAAGACACCACACGGCTGGCAGAGCCGCGCACACGAAATGACAAACATTTTTATTTTTACGCTTTGAGCATTGTCTAGGCCACACAGCATCTAACCCAGTTCACCTGCTCCCTGCCCCCCCCCCCCCCCCCCCCCCCCCCACAAAGTGCAAACACTGCCAAGCAGAGCAGGGGCTGCGCCCCTCGGTGGCTGGTCCACTACCAGCCCGTTTCAAATGAAGCTCGCGCTTGCTCGCAGCTCACCGATATTACATTCCTTGTTATCTTTGGCTCGCCTCGGCTGCCACATTCGTTTGGTGGTTTTCACGCTGGCATGCCCTTGTAATATGTTTGGCAGAACTCCGGTTAATGATCTTGCAGCCCCTTCAGTCATATTTTGACATCTAAGTGATGTTTTTAATATTTTGGCTTCCTCTTTAGCAACATTTGGCTATGTTCCCATGTAATGCTTTATACGGACTATACAACGCTGTCGTTTATAACACGTTTGTACTATTTTGCTTTTTCCAGTGTCACTTTTTGTCTTTGTCCTATGTAATATTCTATCATAAATGGCATTTCGCCTGTGTAATAATTTGACACTCCGTGTCATTTTTTTTATTGTTGTACGGCTATCTCGTACTCTTTTACAATAACCAATGTATTATATTGGGACCTCCAGGTCTAATATTGTGACAGCCTCCTACGTCACACGCTCGCATTTCCAAGGATAACATTTTATTATCTACTTGTGCAGCATTTTCCATCTCCATATGAAGTTTTATAATTTCCCTGTGCGCAATATTATTTCATATTGGATACAACTCATTGTTTCAGATTCGCCACTATCATTGTTAACCTCCTGCAAGTAACATTCTGTCGTCCCTTTGTAATACAATGGTGTCCAAGTGTTTAGCATCTGTAGATCCTGCTCAATATCATGTTAGCATTCACTGTGTAAATATCATTGCCACTCCTGCGTAACGCGATGACAACACAGGGCCCGTCGTCACCTCGCAGTGCGACGTGCACGCCGCGCAAAGCACCACGGGTGCATGTGCAGGTGTCAGGCGCTGTCAAACAAGTAAGTTGTACAATAGCAGACGGTGGGGTCTCGGCTCCAATATCCAGTGGAGGGGGCGCTTTTTGTAAACATTGCGGTATATTTGAGGCTGCCTCGCATGGGCCGAGTACACACGAGTTTGCCGTGAGGCGCTTTAGGCCTAGTGAGGTGGCGGGGCCACCGCTGCCAGGCGCAGGCTTGGCAAGGAGCGGTGCCGGTCCCTGGGGAGCGCCGCAAACCTCCGCCGGCTGCAGGTCTGACCCAGAGCGACTACGTGAAGCGCGGCCGGGAACCGCCAGCCAGCACACACCGGCCCGAGCCTGGGCCACTCCTGGGTGCACAGTGACGCGGAGCGCCCAGGGTTTCTGCAAAGGGCCAGCTGGGGCGTGACATTTTTGATGCCACAGTTGTCATTTTATTTTTTATTTTTATAAAATAGCTGCCCTTTCTGGGGAATTGAATATAAGCTGCGAAGCTAAAGGCCAGATAAAGGTCAAATGGCTTCAGTTGTGCTAATATAATTAAGGTCCATTGGTTGGCTCCCCATGTTGTGGACAATGTTTTTAATGTGTGGTCAAGGTGCAGCTGGCCATTGACGTGGACAACCGTCTCTGATTGATTCAGTGGCGCGTCAGATTCTCCCAGGTTACTTTTCTTTCCTGTTCAAGAGGTAGACAGACACCCGCTATCCCACTGCACTGCCAGACGGACGGCGTGAGGGTCTCAAAAGAGACGCTCCTCCTCTAGGGGTAGAGGAAGGTGAACCCCGATTCGGTGTCTGCGGCACCACTCCTGCCCAGGGCGGGATGTCCTGAGGGCCCAACCGAAAGATCACAATCGAAGCAGTGCCGGACTTCCGCCCTACAGGCTAGAAAACTGCCGGGTGGTGGGGTTTGGGGGCGGGGAGCAAGGGGGTGTTGAGTTCTATTTCTGAGCCACTTTCTGCGCATCCACGGGTAGCCTGCGTGACCTACTGACCCTGCTCTAAGAAGCATTAAAACATCACACATTTAGACACACAACTGGCACTGGGGTTGTCTCTTAGGGGATATAGGCGTCAGTGTCTTCTCCGAAGATGTACATGCGTTACTTTCCCCAGGAAATGCAAAATCGGTTTAAAATTATATTTTCCATTAACATGTTTTTCTTTTAACTAAAATGGTAGAAAACGTGACTAAAACCTATGTAGATCACAAAGGGTGCCTTGCACAAGTGATGCATTCGCTGTACTAAACGAGGCATTTCAAAGTGTCTGCTGCATTAGCCTGCCACTGTGTGGCGACGGAAGCCTACTCCATTAAAAAGCTCTTCTATGCAGGTTGATGTCTACTGCACTGACCACACGCTGTGTGCGTGCAGGTACCTGCTGTGTGCATGCTCGTGCCTGCTGCACTACCACAGTGCGCTTGCAGGTGCCTTCTGCACTACCACTGTGCGCATGCTGATGTCTGCTGCACAACCGCTGTGTTCATGCAGGTGCCTGCTGCACTACCACTGTACGCATGCTGGGGTCTGATGCACTGACCACACGCTGTGTGCATGCAGATGCCGGCCGCACAAGCATAACCCTGAATGTGTGGGTTCCATAACAAACCACTGTGTGCAAGGCTGCAAGCATTCGTCTTTTCTACTAGCATGTCACTTTTTGTAGCAACATCAGCATGTCACAGGACACCTTTCGCCCCCCCCCCCCCCCCCCCCCATCTTCGCACACTTGTGCAGGCAGGTGCCTGCTGCCCCTATTTTCCACTGCGCAGGCAGGTGTCTACATCGCTAGCCTGCCACTGTACGCAAGCAGGTGCCCCCGACCCCACCAAGTGGCAGCTATGTAACGTGCACAGCGCACGTGCAACCAGCAGGCATCTCCCCTCAGGTCTGCAGAGATTAACAAGTGCCAACTCTCTTCGGGGTCACCGTAAAGAAAGAGGAGTCTGCCTCCCTCAAGCACACCCCTTGGGGCGACAATCCTGCACACACTCTCCGAGACCCGCTACAGCCAGTGGAGCCTGGCCCGTCCTCTCAGCCGTGCCCCGTAGCCCCAGTGACTGTCCCCAGTGTCGCTTCTAAGTGCACTTACGTGTGTACTCACAACGCGCAAACTTTATGCAAACATATACTCGCTCCCACAGCGCCCTCTCCCTGTTCCGTCACGTGCTTGCTCCCTCAAATGTCAGGCCCTATGCCTGTGCTGCCAGGTGCCTGCATCCCTTCGTCCCACACCTGGGCCAGCAGCAGACCTCGCCCGCCCAGTGCCACCCCAGCAGCCGATTGGAGCTCCCGTGCCCCGTCCACTGTCCCCAGCCATTAGCAGTTCAGTGCATTTTGCTTTAACGGTGAACGGGCACTTGCTACCCTAGATGTACTTTCGTGTGACCCCTCAGTGTGCAGGCAAGTGAGTGTTGCACTGCTGCTCCGCTCGTGTGGAGTAGGGAAACCCCTCCCCGGTGACCACCAGTGTGCAGTTAGGTGTGTCCACCGCTAGTGCCCCTGCGTGAGCAGTCAGGTGTCTGCACTGCCAGTGCCCCCTTCATGTGTACCTGAATCTCCAGTGTTCCGTCCATGAGCAGTCAGGTGCTTGCGCCTTGTTGTCCCCTTTTAGTACAGGCAGGTGCCTCCTCCTCCCCAAAGTCCCCCTCAAGCCAGTCAAGTGTCTGGTCTTCGTGATCTCACTCCGGTGCGACCATTAAACCAATGGGGTTAACCCAATCAGTCAAAGGACCTGGGTGATAATTTGTATATAGAAACAAGGTGGTCCCTGACAAAATTTAATCTCTCATTTAATGTAAATCTAGTTATTTAAAGTAAATAGATTATGAATCTGAAAAAGGAGATGTATTATTTGCAAAAAACAATGTTAGTACAGCAAACTCAACTCCGGTGCGGGCAGTTGCCCCCCCCCCCCCCCAATAGTCCCCTCCATGTGCAAGCAGGTGCCTGCTCTCTGTTGCCACCACACCTGTCAGGCAGGTGCCTTCTCCCTTGTCCCCACACCTGTGCAGGCAGGTGCCTGCTCTCTGCTTCCACCACAACTGTGCAGGCAGGTCCCTTCTCTCTTGTCCCCACACCTGTGCAGGCAGGTACCTGCTCTCTTGTCCCCACACCTATGCAGGCAGGTGCCTGCTCCATCCTTCCGACTCACCTCTGCCCTGGTCCACGAAGCTGGTGACGGTGTTGGCCCTGCTCCTGAGCCTGGCCGTGCTGTGGTTGTGCGCCTCCCCCGCGGACAGGCTCCTGTAGAGAGACAGCATGTACTCGTGAGGCACCACCGTGCCCTTGCGCGCCGGCGCCCTGCGCTCCTCAGAGCCCCTGCCGGGCGCGGCCAGCACCGCCGCCGCCGCCCGGGGGCTCTCGCTGGCCCAGAGGCAGGCGCCCAGCACTCCCAGGCACAGCGCGGCCGCTTTCCTCAGGTCCATTGTATCCGCAGGGCTCTCTGCCGGGGAATGAGAGCAGGCACGGGGCTCCGGTGGCTTTGGGAACTCCCCCGCTGAAGCCGACCCGCAGCGCCCCCTGGCGGCGATGGAGAGTGGGCGCTAGCCGGAACGGACAGACGCAGCACCTTCGGCGGCAGACACCTCAAAAATGAGGACAGCGGGGCTGGGAGCCGGCCTGAGCCCATGGCCTCCGCGCAGGGCTTACAACATGCTGTGCGAGCCAGGCAGGCGGAGGGAGGGAGGGAGGGGGCAGGGCTAATTAATAACATCTCCAAATGATCCTGGGAATGCATGACACAGACTTTTCAGGAAGGAGGGTAATGCTGTTCAGAGTTAGACCAAACGCATGCCAAAAAAGCACTTTTTAGTACGTAGGTACTCCTAGCAGACACCAGCCCCGCTCTCCAAGCATTTAATTTCGCATCCATAATTTTTATGAGGCTGCGAGCGCGCATTAATAATCCGGTGAGAGACAGTGCACATTTACTGATGCGTTTGATTAATATAGTTGTAGTCTGCACACTACGAACGCGACCTTTCGCGAGTGCCGCCCCGCGGTAATTATTGCCGCTGTTGCCCCATCTCTGGGAGGGGGCGGGGGGGAGATAAGAACTTGGAAAAGGATTTTCAAGGTACCCTTCGACATTTCCTCTGTCACTCAGGGAAACCATCCCCGATTACATGGTCCCAGACTTCGAACTATTCCAATTATTTTGATGGAATGTCAACGTAAAATGCCGGCCGCGAAAAAAAAAAACGTGTGAACCGGGCAGGGACGCCGGAGGGGTGCAACTTCGGTTGTGTCTCTTTTTGTCAATGTTTTACCAGGAGCAGAGGTATTGTTAGCGCGATTTATAAACTAAGGAAGCCGGGATGATTGATGGTAGTCGATCATTTTTAACTCTTTATTCTGTAGGAGGACATACGCGTGTCCACCTTACATTACTCATACCTGGGTTGAATAGAGCAACACGGCCACCCTCAAGAGTGTGTTGTTCTTTTCCATTTTGTATTTGATGACGCAGATCTCTTTCAAGTTCCATTGTTCTTTTTTATATATGACAACGACGTGCTCATTCACCTTCCTTTATTTTTCTCTGTATTGTTTATAACCAGAATCATTTCAATGCCTTTTATCTTTCGTATGTAAAGACATACAGCGTTTATAAAGTCCTCTTTCAGCCGCAAGTATGCTTAGCTGTATTGTCTATGACGTCATTAACTATTAGTCTTATTTTATATGACGACCTAGCCTACTTCAACTTCTATTGTTCCCAGTTGTAATGCTAATGAAAACATAGGTCATTTTCACTTTCTGTTCTTTTTCTAGCGTATGTGCTTGCCTGGCCCTCTTTGGGCTTCTGATATATGTATAGCTTTATTGTCTATGACGTCATAGTCCTCAATCAGGTTCTATATTGCATATGACAACATAGTGCAATTTCAACTTCTAGCATTCGTACCCCTTTTGTACTATGATGTCACGGGCGTGTGCCGTCTTTTAAATTATTGCGTATAAACATTTGATCCTCTTTAAAGTTTTCTTATCCTTGTGTATAACGTCATTGCCCTCGATCAACTTCTGTTTTATTTTTATTGTACTTTTAATTAAGATATTATTTGTATTATCTTCTTAAAAGGACGACTAACTCCTCTAACAATTTATTTTATCCACTACGTATAAATTACTACGTAGTGATGAAGCATGTCCGATATCTTTTGTCCCTCATTAAACTCTAATTAAAAACAATACCATTTTCTTGGCTACATATTTCTTCCGGTTCTGGCCTCGCAAAGTACGTCACAAAAATTGTTGCATTGCTGTGAACAGTAACATGCGGTAGATTAAAAATCAAAGTTTCGTGAAAGTAAAAACAGATTATGTCGTTAATCTGCGGACGATGCCGTCAGGGAGCTCGTTAAATCACTCACTTATGTCAGCATCTGATGCGAATAAAACACACCCTGGGTTTTAAAGACAATAAACTCGCCGCGCAGAACCCCTCGGAGAGGCTGCGGCTCGTGGAAGCCGCCTTCCCCGCAGGTTTGGGCGGTGCTCGGAGCCCTCCACCCGGACAATAAGTGGACAAACCTCGTCTGGGTGTTAATGTTTTTCCTCAGCTGAGGGCTTTTCCTTGGTACGTCTCAGATGTTTCCTTGGTCCCAGACTGTAATAACAAACTGCGGTGTTTGGAAGGATGTCGTTGCTCGTTTTCGTTGCCCCCTTTCTGACTCTGCCCTGTACCATGTCTTAAGGAAAAAAAAAAGCAAAGAGCAAAAAAAAAAAAAAAGCAGCGCTGTGATTTATTGGAAGGAATGCGGCTCCGCGGCCAAAACAAACAGCCGTTAAACCCGTGTGTATATGATGTAAAAACATCTCCCCCCTCGGAGAACCTCGCAGGGGCAGGTGCTCTGTCATTCCACCGACAGCACGTTATGCTGTCAGATTCACCGACAGCCGCCTCTTTACTCCGCTCTGAACTTATACCAGGGGAGCCCCGGCCTTGAAAACTCAGAAAACTGCCCTTTTGGCAACACAGCACCAGGTTAATATGCGCATTTGTGAGCACGGAAAGCCTTGCCTCCTGTCCGAAGTGCCCACTCCACCAGTGCGCAAACGTTTGTCACGTACAGAGGTAAATAATACCGTTTTTATACTAATATACCCGCACTTGAAAGGTCGCTCTAAGCTCAGAATGGTCCCAGGTGCGAAATTCCAGTAGACCAGTCAAACATGGTTTCCACTTTGTACATTTGTGGCATGTGGATCTTTTGACAGTGCCTTGCGTATGTCTAGTAATAAGTGGGAGCAGAACTACTTAAATAACACTTATGTAAATAGAAATCAAAGGGCACCGTCGGGCGCCAATTACCAGTTCCAAAATGTAACTGGAATTTTCTCCACAGCAAATCTGCAGCATCCCAAAGCCCACATGCTGATAACTGGACAGAGTGCAAACCCATCCATAATGAGTCAGATGAAACAGCGACTAAGAACGCGAGCTATGGGGAGATGAACAGAGATGCCAAAGATCACACAGTGCTGTCAAGTGAGCAGCAGGATTAGAACCCAGGACTATTACTGCAATGACGCTCAGCTGACCAAGCGAACCATGGGGAGATAAATAGAGCTGCCCAAGATCACACGGTGTCAAGTGAACCTAGCAGGATTCGAACTCAGAATTATTGATTCCCAGTGGACGATCTAGCCATTGGGCCAGTCGCGATTTGAAACTATATGTCACAGAACCATGTGGTTCTAATTTGTAACTTGCGCGTCTTGTAAATGGGCCCCATCATGCCTATAACGCGCCTAAAAACCGAAGTCCAAAGAGGCGCACAGAGCCTGGCGCCTGCGCATCTCGTAATTTGCTCTGTGTCGCTTTAACTGAAGTCCTTGAAGGCTTTAATTGAATTCCCTTCTTTTTACACCATGTGGTGTTCCAACAATTCCAGGAGGAGGGACGGACATCCGATATTCAGTCAGATCGTATGTAGTGCGTATTAGAAAAGTGCCACAGACACCACTTCTTGGCGCTAGCTCACCCTCGAGAAAAGCTCAAAGGAGAATGAGAATAGTCTGCTTTTTATGGCAGAATTGAAGCTCCAGGCGCTGTGCAAAGGAACCACCCTACCCTTCGAAAGAGCCTGTGCTGCAGGGGCGCGGCCCCTCGGGGGATTCTTTGGGGAGGGCCCTCGGGACACAGTACTGCCTCTCGGCTCCCTCAGACTCTGGCCCAGAGTCAGAGGGAGACGAAGTTACAATGGTGAGGGCGGCAGGGACCAGGCCGAGGGCGCGGGATCGCCCAGGGCGGTCCCACGAGAGAGGTGCATTTTCACTGTGTTGATGGGCGACAGGTTTCACACAGTCTGCCCGTGACCGGCCTGCGAGGCAGGCCACGGAGGGTCGAGGCGCACCGGTTAATGAATGGCTGGAATCACGGCGGGAGATGAGGGGAAGCCGAGAGGCGCAGCGTGCATTCATCCGATCTGCCATCGCTTCTATCCGCCCTTTATTCCTTCCTTTCACCGTCTTACTGGCACCCTCTTCTGTTCCTCTCTTCCTTCGCCATTAACTTCCTCCGTCTTCCCACCTGTACATCCCTTTACTTCCCCTTCCCTAACTCTCCCATCCACTTTCTTCTAATGCCCTTCTCGTCCTTCCAATGCCCCGACCTTCCTTCCCCTGCTCTCTCCGAGTCCCTCCTTTCCATTCCCTCTATCCTTTCCCTTTCCCTTTCCCTTCCCTTCCCTTGCCTTGCCTTCCCTTCCCTTCGCTTCCTTCCCCTTCCCCTTCCCCTTCCCTTCCCCTCCCTTCCCTTCCCTTTCCTCTCATCTCCTCTCCTTCCCCCCTCCCTCCACTCTCTTCCCTCCCCTCCTCCCCCTCCTCTCCTCCCTGCCTCACCTCCCCCCTCCTTCCCTCTCCTAACGTTTCATTCCCATCCCTCTCCTAACCTCCTCTTCCTTCCCTTTCCTTTCCTTCCCTCTCCTACTGTCCCCTACCCTTTCCTCTCCTCTCCTTTCATTCCTTTCCCTCCCGTTCTCTATCATTCCCTTCCCTTCCCTTCCATACCCATCCCATCCCTCTCCGATGCCCCCCCCCATTCTCTACTCTTCCACCTTCTTACCATACGATTACGCCTTCTTGTATGTCCATATATCAGGAGCTTCCTGGTTGCACTGTTTCTCCATCCACCCTGAATACAAACACGTCTCACATTTGTAGACTAAAAACAGAGAGAAGTTGTTACCCCGGGGTGTAGCTTTGCATCCCTGACGTGCTTAGATTCGGCTCAGCAGCTGTTTGAAACGTGTAGCACGCATCCCCCACCTATATCCTCTACAGTAGTTGAGAAAATGCAGCAGACACAAGACATTGCTTGAAGCCTTATCTCAGAAACATCAGGTGAATGCGACCGCCTCCTCCTCCCCCTTGAATGGAACAGTCCAAGTATAGCCAAAGGAAACAAGGGAGAGCAGAGCAAAACCATAATTAGTGCTATCTGGAAAGCTACACTCATTTTATTAGGGGACGTCCAAGTACGTCAAGAGACAGATCATGCCATGCAAGTTAAAGTAAAGTGAGCCGGAAGTAGTGTTTCAGAAATACCCGAACCTTACATTTTCCACAAAAACTTGGCAATAACAACACAATGAAACACCAAAGCCAAAATGAATATAGGGGAAAATGAACAGAGCAGATTCAAGCCCTTTCTGCATGGTCACCCCAGATTTTTGCGGTTGTATGACAGAGGCAGGCAAGGCTAAACCATGCGTGCCTCTCTTACGCGGCACCAACAACGAAAGCGTCTGAACAATGCATTCCTTTACCACGCAATTTCACGGTAAAGGCATGACTGGTAAGGGGGTGTGTGGTAAAGATCACACCCCAACCCTCCGCCCTGAGCCCTGAAAATGACCCCGCCCGCAAGAGCCCTAAACACTACCTGACCGCCTCCTTAGCCCTAAACACTACCTCAACCCCCCTAAGCCCGAAACACTACCCTGCCCCTAATGAGCCCTAAACACTATCTGACCCCCCAGCCCTAAAAACGACCTCACCTCCCGCTGAGGTCTAAAAACAACCCGCTCCCCCCTGAGCCCTAAAAACTACCCTGACTCCCCCCTGAGCCCTGAAAATGACCCAACCCCCTGAGCCCTAAAAACGACCCCAACCCTTAAAAATGACCCCACCCCCAAAACCCTACCACAGCCCCACTTACCTCACCGCATCCTCTACCGATCCTTCTTGTTCCTGAGCTAGCTGATCCCAGCATCTAGACCGCGCGCACTGCGTCTACCACGCATGTGCATGGTTAAGGCATATGCGTGGTTAAGGCATGCGTCGTTGAGCTTGAGGGAAACGGCATGCGTGACTCTGCCCACGTTTTAAAGGTCATTTCCCAACTTTTGCATTTGCTCAACCCAATTTTGTTGGCTTTTAGGATTCTCAACACTACTCCTGCTAACCAGTGGTAAAGTGCTTGTGCTCTCCCTTGAAAACATGGTAAAGGTGGCCTACTCCTGATTGGTACCTTGAATTTACTTAGGAGTCCCTAGTAAATGGTACTTCATTTACCCAGGGCCTGTAAATTAAATGCTACTAGTGGGTTTGCAGCATTCATTGTGCCACCCATTAAAGTAGCACTGTAAAACATGGCTCAGGCCTGCCACTGCAGTCTGTATTGCAGTTTTCAGCTGCTTTTCCGACCTACAAAATTAATCTTTTGCCATGCCTAAATATTACTATTTAATATTTTGAAGTCACCCCTATGAAAGGCCCGAAGGCTTATAGGACAGGATGCATGGTATTTAAAAAGTGGGACATGTATACATAAGATTTACATGTCTTGACAGTGAGAAACTAATAAAGTCGTTTTTCACTCTAACATCTCTCACATACACTAATACTAGATTACCTTATTTATTTATTTATAAAGTTTTATATAGCGCAAACTAGACCCAAGAGGGTATCAGAGCGCTTTACATTTAGGATCGTTGCGTTAAGAGTTACATCAAATACTAGAGCATAGTAAGATGCAGTACACATAAACAATGATTCACAAATTCGAAGGCGGCAGGGGAGGAAGGGATAATAGTGCGGAGACTACGAGGAACTGTGCCCAATGTCCGGCTGGGTAGGTGATGGTAAAGGGGGAAACCAGGGCCCATCTCCTCATTAGCTGTCTAGCAGCTCCACCGGGCATCAGCCATGTTATTCAGGTCTCAGCATTTGGGAAAAACAGATTTTAGTTTAATTGATTTGAGAAAGGTTATATAGCCCTGGCTAGACCAGGATGTATCAGAGCACAAAACCAGAGGATTGTTGCATTACAAGGTATATCTAAAAAGGTTTATATAGCGCTGGCTAGACCCGGAGGTATCAGAGCGCTATGCAAGAGGAACATTGCGTTACAAATTACATCAGTTACAATAGCGTAGTAAGGTACAGTCAACAAATAACGAGGATGAGAGAATTTGTAGGAAAGGAGGGGAGGAGGACCCATAACAGGGAGACGAGGAAGAACGGTGTTCGATGTCCAGCTGGGTAGGCGACGGTCAAGGGGGAAACGAGGGCTAATCTCCTCATTAGCTGTCTAGCAACTCCACCGGGTATCAGCCATGTTGCTCAGGTCTCAACGTTCGGGAAAACCAGTTTTGAATAGATACATAGGCTACGAAGATAGAGGTAACAGAAGGAGGCTGGGGGGAGGGAGTAAAAACAAGCCAGAGAAGGAGAGGGGGCTGTAATTTAAAGCCCTCTTTAATGGTAAAGTTGGATTTAAAGTTAGTATCCTGAAAATGCAATTTTTAAAGAATTAGCATTTTTCTCCCTTAACCAAATGTGCCTTTTTTGCCAGTGTACAGGGTTAAATGACTGCAATGGCTCACATGTGGCGTGTGGTTGTGTATTCCTCCTAGAAATGGGGACAAAGGGGGCATGGGTGTAGAGGGAATATGTCTTCCTGACATGATGTGTGGGAAGGAGTTGTGCCCTGCCCTGATTACACATTGATGGACCTTTCTTACAACACAAACACAACCTAACACCAGGCATGCCCTTGCCTTTGCCACCCTACACAGTTTGGAGCCAAATCCAAAGGTAGGGGAAGAACTGTTCAGAACAAGTTTGGGAGTAGGCTAGAGTTTGCTTCCTCCACACAAAGGCTGGGATCAGGTGTACTTGTGACACCCTCTGACTCTCTCATCAGAACATTCCTAGGTTTGTGGTTGATTAAGAAAAAGGACTGCCCTGCTATCTGCAGAAGAAACACTGGAGCTCCTTGCCTTGAACCCAGGAACTCCAGAAATGACTTCAAGGGTCAGTTAGCGGATCACCTGTTTGGACCACAGGGACACAACAAGCGTTTGTGCACTTTCCTTACAACTGCCCAGCTAACCAGCACCGCCTAGACCTTCCTGAGCCCTGCTGCTGTCCTCTGCTGAAGTTAATCCTGATCCCCCCCCCCCCCCCCCAAGAAGTTCCCCCTTGGTCCTGGACCCTTGGCTGGCATCACAGTTCCCTTCCCCCTGCCTTAATTCTACAAAATCAGCACTCTAGGAGAAAATCTAGAATACTGGGGCTCTTAGCAACCGCAAGTGGGCTTCATACAGCAACGGTCACTGCGTCGCCTGACAATGTGAAGTTCTGATGGCGACCTGCTCTTTGCGCCAAACAACAACCACCGGTGTCTCCGACCAGCATGAAGCTCCAGTGAAGACCAGGGCCAGACTGGCTGCAGGGCATTTTGGTGGGCTGGCAGGGTGGAGGGGAGTTTCACTACCATGCAGGACAGTTTATTCCCGGGGACCTGCCTGCCATATTCCTAATTGCAGTACTTTTAAATAAACAATTAAAAAAAATGTTTTTAAAGCGTGCTTAAAGCGTATTTTTAAACCATTTCTTTTTTTCCATGCATATTTAGAAGGGATCAATGACATAATATAGATTACCAAAAATCCCCTCACACTAATATCGACACATAAATATCAATGTCCAAAATATCAACATCCTATCTTTATAAGGTAAAGTACAAAAATGTTGAAAAATAATATAGATGTAAAAAATATCATTGTCCAAAATATCGTTTTTTAGATATAAAAAAGAATGTTAAATTAAATAATAAAAATTAACTTAAAAAAATATTTAGATGTTATGTACATTTTAACAAATATATTAAATACATTCAATGTAAAACATGTACACATACATATATAAATTGTAATACATAAATTTATATTTACTTTAAAGAAACTTAATAAACAAATAATTGTAATTTATTTTAAAATGTTATAAATATTTTTTTACAAATAAATATATATATATATCTATATATATATATCTATATATATATATCTATCTATCTATCTATATATATATATATATATATATATATATATATATATATATATATATATATATATATATATATATATATATATATATATATATATATATATGTATATGTCAGAATATCTCCGAACCTCTCTGCAGTGCCCAGCCGGAACACAACCAAAGGACGAAATACAGACACCGAGTGTTGTGGAAATGCAGGTCTTTTATTTCAAAGTTTTGTCAGACGCGTTTCGAATACCTCCGTATTCTTTCTCAATAGACAAACAGATGGTCCGCTTTTAGTTTTTATACAGTTTTTTGTGTGATGCTTTCACCTCATCTAAGTGATATATAGAGATAAAGGAAATACTATATACATATGCATGCTGGGATATATATATGTGTATATATATATATATACACCTATAACATACAATCTACTAAAAAACTTTATTTTATAAAATAAATCATTAAAATATTTAATATTTTGTAAACTTATATTTTGCACTCCATTGAGTGCAACAGTAGGGAAAGTGTTGGATAGCGTAAGGGTAAAAATTACTATTCCCACTCCCTCCAGTGAGTGCAACTGTAGGGAAGTGTTGGATAGTGTAGGGGTAAAAATTACATTTCCCACTCAAATTACTGCAACAGTAGGGAAAGAGTTTGATAGCGGAGGGGTAGAAATTACTATTCCCACTTCTGTTAATGGAACAGCAGGGAAAGTATTGGATAGCGGAGGGGAAAAAATTACTATTCCCACTCCAGTGAATGCAACAGTAGGGAAACTGTTAGATAGCGGATCAGTAAAAATTACTAGTCCCACTCCAATGAGTGCAACAGTAGAGAAAATGTTGGATAGCGTAGGGCTAAACAATACTATTCCCACTACAGTTAGTGCAACAGTAGGGAAAAGTATTGGATAGCGTGGGTGTAAAAATGACTATTCCCACTCCAATTACTGCAACAGTAGGGACAGTGTTGGATAGCAGAGGGGTACAAATTACTATTCCTACTTCAGTTAATGGAACAGCAGGGAAAGTATTGGATAGCGGAGGGGAAAAAATTACTATTCCCACTCCAGTGAATGCAACAGTAGGGAACGTGTTGAACAGCAGATTGGTAAAAATTCCTATTCCCACTCCAGTTAGTGCAACAGTAGGAAAAGTGTTGGATAGCAGAAGGGTAAATATTACTATTCCCACTCTAATTACTTCAACAGCAGGGAAAGTGTTGGATAGCTGAGGGGTAAAAATTACTCCAATCCAAAAATTCTTTATTTCGGCCATCAAGGCCATAAAGGATACAATAACAAGATTAAAAAGAAGCATTCAATCATTTCATAGTCCCCGAGCACAATTCCACAAGTAACAGTATATTGTAAAGAAAAAAGAAGAAAACCAAATCCAAATATTCGCTTTTCAAATTCTTTAGCAGTCTTTTTTATTTTCTTTTTCTTTTTTCTCTTTTTCTTCAAGTGATTAGAAGTTCATCATTCCATATTTCATAAGTACTATAATGCACAACGAGCGTAGCCAAAAAACAAAGCCAACACGTGTTTCGTCACGGGAACAGTCTCCCAATGACTTCTTCAGGGCAAAAGAAACGATTCTGTCACAAATATCTCAATAGCATTCCAGTATATTGTCAATCTTCATATGGTATTAAGAATACTCAAGAAAGGCTCCATAAACAAGGATTTCAAAGAAGGAATAAAATATTATTGTATCGGGAGAGTACTCCCATCATCTTCACGTTGAATTCGTCCGGTAACACCGGACGAATTCAACGTGAAGATGATGGGAGTACTCTCCCGATATACTTGGGGGGCCGCAGGGGTTCAACTGTTAGCAGTGTGGTTTATACACATGGATAAAATCAACGATCCAGTCGCTACCAGCTTAATGGACGCTCTGAATATTTTTAAACGGACTCCTTTTTTTCAGGATCCGACTAACGAAAAGGGCCATATTCTCGACCAGGTATTTTCCTCACACGACATAGATGTCTCCCCCCCACCCCCCCAACCTTTGCTGTGGTTGGCGTTGGACCATTTTCTCTGGGAGTTCAGAGTCCACTGAGAAACTGTGTCTTTAAACACCAAGGCAAGCCCCGTATGGGTTGCTTCAGACCGTACAATCGCATTACTGAGACTCGGGAGAAAATTTTCTATAAACAAGCGCTTAAGTCTCATTACAAATCTTTCTTCTCATCGAGAATAGAGGCGGCTGGGAATACCAATAAAGAGATCTTTAAAATAGTAAAGGAATTCTCCTCTCCCAAGGCAATACTCAGGACTTTTTCTCCCTCTATACTTTGGGTGGATCAGATGGCCATTTTATTGCTGAAAAAATCAGGAAAATTCAGGATACATTTCCTACCTCCTTCAGGGCTAACAATGTGGATGGGGCATTTCTTATTCCTTCTCTCATCTCGATGGGACTCTTTTTACAGAGTTCCCTCCTCTGCCGTTGCCAACTTCATTAGGTATTCTGAAGACCCTGAAATCAGGCGCTCCATCTGATCCGTGTCCAGCGTCTACTTTGGCAGCTACAGCCATGCTGCCTATAAATCCCTATGTTAATCAGATATTGAACTCTTCTTTGCAGCAGGGGTTTGACCCCGGTAAGTGGCAGGAAGCACACATACTTCCCCTCCTGAAAAAACCTAACATGGATCCTGAGACACCTTTTAACTATAGGCCCATACCCCTCCTGCCTGCCTTTTATAAAGTATTAGAATAATACGTTCATTCAGCCACCTCTGCCATGTTAGAGACTAACAATATTCTGCACCAAAGCCGATCTGGTTTTCGTCCAAATTTTAGCACCGAAACGGCACTCCTGGAAATCTCGGAATCTATTAAAGACGTTTTGGAAAGGAGCAGCAAGGCTATGCTGAAATTGTTGGATCTATCGGCGGCCTTTGATATCGTCCCCCATAGCAGACTCCTAATGAGACTCCAGGAGTCTGGCTTTGAAGGGACGGTACTCAAAGGGTTCCCCTCTTTTTTGTTAGGGTGCCAACAGACCGTCTGAGCCCCCCCTTTTTCAGCACTAATCCCCCCCTTGGAGGTGGGAGTACCTCAGGGCTCTGTCCTCAGCCCAACCATATTCAATCTGTACATGTCTCCTCTGGCTGGTCTTGCTGAGTCGCATGGAGCTAAAATAGTGTTGCATGCCGACGACACCCAATTACTCTTCACATGCGACAAGGACTCAGAGTTTGAGGGGGAAGCTATTAAGACCTGTCTGTTGGTAGTGTTTTCATGGCTTCAACAGAACCAACTTAAATGTAATTCCGACAAATCGGAGGTCATGTTTTTTGGTGGCCCATCTAACAACTTGTGGCAGAGCTGGTGGCTTCAGGATATGCACCCTCCGGCTAATGCGATGCTGTCCGTAAAAAATCTAGGTGTAAAACTGGATAATTCCCTGAGCATGAAGATACATGTTCAGACAGTGGCCAGACAGTGCTTTGGCTTTTTGAAATGTTCAAACAATTCCTGCCTTTACTTCAGAGCCCACAAAGGAAAACTGTGGTCCAGGCCCTGATTGGCTCCAGGCTGGATTATGTCAATATTCTGTATCTTGGCCTCCCAGAGTACCTGCTTACTCGCCTTCAGGTGGTGCAAAATGTTGCGGCCAGTGCTATTCTATCTCTTTGCCCTTGGACTCGGGCGACGGTTCATTTGAACTCTCTCCATTGGCTACCGATCCGTAAGCGAATACACTTCAAGGCTCTGTTTTGGCGTTTAAGACCTTACATGGCTCTGGTGCCCCTTATCTAAGGAAGAGAGTTCAATTCTACCACCCCGCTGCTCTCTCCGCTTGCTTCTTTCACACTAGTTTGCACCCCAGTGTTGAAGCGTTCCCGAATAGGAGGACGTTCTTTTCAGTTTCAAGTGGCTAAACTATGGAATATCACAAAAAACAAATTCGTTTCTGTGTTATTTAAATGCTTAGTGACCTACTGGTCCTCTATTTGGTATGTTAACCTGCTAGCTAAACAAACCAATTGTAATGGTACCTATTATTACACCACACTAGAAATAGTTTTCATTCTCTCCACATTTTATTTTCCATTGTTAAAAACATACATATAAAATTCATAACCGGATACTTCATATCCTCGATATACATTTGAGCATTCCCTAATCTAATACAAAATAAATCCTATTCTTATTCTTGCTCAAAAACATAAACACAGAATTAAAAACCAAAGATATTTGGCATATATTATTAAAACATCATAGAATATGTTACAACAATTAGTCCTTATGTCGACGCGTTTCGGTGCGTTGAGATCTTTACAGCACCTTCCTCAGGACAGACTTAGGTTTGAAGTGTTGTGTTTCTTTCTAAAATTAAATAAAGACAATTAATATCTAATGTATTGAGGTTTATTTACTATCTCTCAAGTGTGGCTCACTCATTGTACCATATGGCTGGCTATATTAATATTAAGCAAGCATCTTACTTTTATTGCTTGTATTATGAATATTCCCTCTTCTTATCTTTGGGGGTTGTCCAACTTCTACGTCACACTTTTGTTAATATCTGTAACATAGGAAAACCAATGTTCTATCATCTTTTGCACATTTTCCTTTCTATCATTACGGAAACGGCTAAGTTACACCTGTAACTTACTTAAAAACAGGAGAATAACTGATTTCGTGTCTAGCTTCTTAGATGCGTCTTTCAGTTTGCGCACGGTCATATGATCTCATCGGTATCATCTGTTGGAAAAGCGGTGTAAGCTATGGAATAATCTACCACTTGCTCTGAGACTTTTTCAGGATCTGCTTTCCTTCACGAAAGCTCTGAAGACATGGGTGTTTCAGCAATATTTAAGCATCTTGCCTTCTGCATATTTTCCCTCCCTTTTTAGGTCGAGCGACCTATCTCAATGCGCATGCGCATTGAGTGGGAGCTCGATATATAGCGGCTTAAATAAGCTTTACCTAGACTGGCGATTGACTGGCGATTTGATGCTGTGCCCGTGCGCTTTTAGGTCAATGCGCAAGCGCATTAACCTAAAATGCGCGTGCACATCATCAAATCGCCAGTCAATCGCCAGCAGCACTCCTCCCCTGCTGCTTCACACCCTCATGCCGCTCTCCCAGCTCCGCCCTCTCCCCTGCCCGCCGTGTCGCATTTCTCCTCCCCCCTCCCCACAGCAATGCCCTCCGCCGGCCGTACTTTCACTTTGACGGCCGCAGGCCGTCTCTCGTGTTTCTTTTGACTCATTTTCGTTAGGGTTGGTGCTGTCTTTTCCTGCTGCTTCACACCCTCATCGCCTACACACACACCTACAAGCATTCCTCCAAGGTGTCTCTCACTTCAATCATGTGTGTTGTATCCTGCACAAGCTCCGCGCCAGCTGTGACCCCGCTCTGTGCATGTGGACGCTGTGAATGTCCCTGCGTGTGCGCTCCACTCGTGTCTTTCTATGCAGGCTGCCTTCTGCTGTGTGCATGCGTCTGCTGTACTCGCAGACTGTATGGGTGCCTATTTGTGACTATGCCCGCAGGCGTGCGTCATGTTTTGTATACTCCAAGTGTGTGTTCTCTAAAGGAATGCATTTACTGTTGTAGGCACAGTTTGTGTGTACATTCACTTCGTCATCTGCTATGTAGGTATACCTTATGCACTTCGTCATCTGCTATGTAGGTATACCTTATGCCTTCTGCGATTGCCGTACGTGCAGCCTCCTGTGTGTGTTTGCGCCGTCTGCTCTGTCTGCATACTACAAGCCTGATGTTTTGTACTGTGAGTTATCCGCAGACATACAGCATATATGTCCCGAGTAGTATATAGGGTGATCTTACTGTGTTGTTTACACCCTCCGTGCGTGCTGTCTCTATAATCGGTGTGATCTATCTCTATGCACACCGTGCCTATTCGTACACAGTCCCCTGCTGCGCATCCACACGTGCTGTGTGTGCTCCATGTGATTTTGCACTGCACCCAGACTGCGGACACACTCCGTGAATGCTCGATACCCTGCCTGCATATGTTCTAGGTATATTTCATTACAGTATGCTTGTACGCAGAGCCAACATGTAGCCTCTCATGTGCTTCTCCGCGCCGAGTGCTCACAATCTTGTTACTAAGCGAGGACGTCGCTTTAAGGATGGGAGAGGGTGTAATCCTCCAATTTTCACCTATTTATTTGATATTTAATGTGGAGCACCTTTGCCAGCTAGTAGTATATTGGATAAACCTTGGTGGCTGAATGTCGGTCCTATGTAAAGTATTTCTGTACAGAAGACTGTCTTTTCAATCGACGCCTGCCGTAGTGTGTATCTGAACTGCGTGTCTCTGGTCAAACTCCACGTGTTGGGTGGTTTCAATAAAGCACATTTAAAAAATGTTTAATCCGTATTAAAAAGAGCAGCGGTCTGCCTTATTCTTCCTGATGTACTGTTGAATAGCGCATATTCGGCACTATGTGTCCAGACAATCGGCTAAATATTATTTACTGCATTCTTCTGGATGCCCTCTTAAATAGTGTAGATTCAAAATTAGCTGCCTGTGTTATGTTAAATACCACAGATGCAATGAGTTGTTTATCTGGCCTGTCTGTGCAATACATGCCATAAAGAATTATTTAACCGAATGGAGGGCTAAACAGCAGGCTGTGCCCTAGTGATCAGGGTGTAATGTTAATTAGCACAAATTCATCCCTGATATTTGTGGCGCTATGTTAAATAACTCTGATTCTGCACGATTTATCCGCGTGATAATGTGCTTTAATTTATCACAGTTCTGTCTTACCCCACTGTAAATAACAGGGTTTACTATTACCCAATGTAACAGTTTCCAAGACGTCCTGCTGAAGGGCACTAACCCTTCAGCCTGACAGTGTCCATGATGCTATACCAGCGGTGTCAGGAGGGCGGACGTATTTTTATAAAGAAATGCTGCAGGCTCTTCTCAAGGGAGACGTAATACTTTTAATTAGAGTGTACAGGCACTTCTCAGAAATAAGCATTTCAAGCGCATTGGTGAGAATTATAGTAAGTGTTAAAGAAAAGTCTACCAAAACGTCTGCGGACCCCATATCATGCACATCCACCGCCACATCCACTGCCACATCCACCACCACATCCATCACACCCACCGCCACCACATCCACCACACCCACCACCACTACATCCACCACCACAACCACCACCCCATCCACCACCACCACCGCATCCACCACCACCACCGCATCCACCATCACCACATCCACCGCATCCACCACCACCGCATCCACCACCACATCCACCATCACCACCACATCCACCATCACATCCACCACCACATCCACCATCACATCCACCATCACCTCCACATCCACCATGACATCCTCCGCCACATCCACCACCACATCCACCACCACCACATCCACCACCACCGCATCCACCACCACACCCACCACCACTACATTCACCACCACATCCACCACAACCACCACCCCATCCACCACCACCGCATCCACCACCACCCCATCCACCACCACCACCACCGCATTCACCACCACCACCGCATCTACCACCACCACATCCACCATCACCACCACATCCACCACCACCACCACATCCACATCCACCATGACATCCACCGCCACATCCACCACCACATCCACCTCCACCGCATCCACCACCACCGCATCCACCACCACCGCATCCACCACCACCACCACACCCACCACCCCTACATCCACCACCACATCCACCACCACCACTGCATCCACCACATCCACCGCATCCACCACCACCACATCCACCACCTCATCCACCACCTCATCCACCACCACACCCACCACCATCACTTCCACCACCACATCCACCACCATATCCACCACCACTTTCACCACATCCACATCCACCACCACCACATCCACCACATCACCACCACATCCACCACATCCACCACCACCACCACATCCACCACCACATCCACCACCACATCCACCCCCACATCCACCACCATCACCACCACATCCACCATCACCACCACCACCACATCCACCACCACCATATCCCCCAGATCCACCACCACCACATCTATATGTGTGTGGCTTTGTGTGTGTGTAGGTGCAAATGCAATGTTCTTGGATTTTCGTCATAATAAAATACACTGAACATAATCTTCACAAAAGTTATTTACAAACGTTTAAGCTATTGCCATTACCACCTCATCCACCACCTCATCCACCACCACACCCACCACCATCACTTCCACCACCACTTTCACCACATCCACAACCACCACATCCACCACCACCACATCCACCACATCACCACCACATCCACCACATCCACCACCACATCCACCACCACATCCACCCCCACATCCACCACCATCACCACCACATCCACCATCACCACCACCACCACATCCACCACCACCATATCCCCCAGATCCACCACCACCACATCTATATGTGTGTGGCTCTGTGTGTGTGTAGGTGCAAATGCAATGTTCTTGGATTTTCGTCATAATAAAATGCACTGAACATAATCTTCACAAAAGTTATTTACAAACGTTTAAGCTATTGCCATTATAAATTATAATAACTTTTATTTAAGTATTAATTATTTACAAAATTAAAAGCCAGTGTTATTTGTAATATCAATACATCTAAGTCACGTAAATACAACACACATTGCATTACAAATGCTATATGTGTCATATTTGCAAAAGTTAAAACTATTGACATTGTAACTGACAAAGCTATTAATTTTGCTACTTTCAAAACCAACACATAAAAGTGTCATTTACAATACCAATAGCTCAAACTTTACTAATGCGAGACCTATTGCATTTCCAATGCTTGTTATGTTAGTGTTCACTTACCCAGCGCCGGGACACTCAGTAGAGTAGCTGTGCACTTTATAAAACCCCTATTAACATAACATCGCATAACATAACACAACATAACATAACATTACATAGTGCAAACAGAATACATATCCTGAAGGAGGTACTCGGGATGGAGAAGGAAAAATCTCAAATGCCAGCATATCCCTAAGGGATCTGGATTTGAGCTAATAATATATTAGTCCACAGTTACCCAAGACCAAAAATTGAAAGTGATTGGCTGTCCTCCAGGATTGATGTTTTCAAGTGCAATGATTGCAAAACATGTAAAAGCAGTACCAATCGCAAACAGTACACATTACCAACGGGCTCGAGAGAAACTATCTGCAAACATGGTACTTGAGCATCTGATTACTGAGTATATGTGCCTAGATGTTCATGCAACTTACTATATGTGAGAAGTATACTTTTTCTTGCATGCAGAAGAATCCTAGAGCATCTGAGAGGAATAAGGTATGTCAGTGGCTCTTACCCAGTAGCAAGACATTGCGGACCCAGCACTACCAAAAGACTTAAGGAAAAGGATCCTAAAAGGACCATTGGGGATGATGGGCTGCATTCTCTGAAGCGTCCACTCGTGGCAGTGTAGTTTAATGCTTACATGTACACGGTATTTGGACAAGTTAATATTGGGAGACAGAAATATCAGAAACAAAATGATACAAAAATATTGTGATGTAAAAATATCATTTGCAAGAATATTGTTTTTGTCAGGTGAGTAATATCGTTGTTAACCCCTTCGACGCTGATGACGAGCTGGGCTCGTCATGGCGTAGCCTCCTCGCACGCTGATGACGAGCCCAGCTCGTCACGTAAAGTGCGTTTTTTAAAAACCCAGCGTGCGAGCGGAATTCCGCTAGCGCGCATGCGGTTAAGAATATTGTTCTTAATATTGTTTTCAATGATATAGTTGTAAAAAATATAGGGGGTCATTATGATGTCGAGCGGATTCGCACAACATCTTTCTCCGCCCACCCTCCATTTACCCCGCCATATTACAATGGCGGGGGTACAGCAGCGGACGGAAAGACCGTCCCCCGCTTTTCCCCAGGCAGGCATTCATTATGATTGCCTGCCGTACAGACTTGGGCCATAATATGGTGGCGGTGCGTAGCAGGCACCGCCCGCCATATTATGATGTGTGCGGATGTAGGCCTTTTCATGGCGGCGATGCCCCCATGTAAAGGTACGTGGTCTTTGGTTTGGGGGCCCGTTGCGGGCCCCGAGGTTTTGGGGGGTGGGGGTGCACTTGGGGGTAACCCATGGTACCCCAGTCATTGGCATGCACAGGGTGGCAGGCACCGCGTGGTTCCTTTCAAGTTGTGCATGTCAATGCACAACACGCGCGATGTACTTCAACGCTTGCAACTCCCTACGATATTGTCCTCACTGTGCTGTTGTGCTTTTTTTAATCACTGTAATCTTTTTTTTCACATTAGGTGAAGAATGCGGACCCATCACAACTGACTGGCCCCATTGACGGACACCAGTGATTGGACTCTTCAGCACCCTTCTGAGGGAGGGGATTTGAGGTGATAACGTTCTGTTTGTTTATCTCTCCACGATCTCTCTGGTTGCTGGAAGGGTCGGACCCAGTGGATGGTCTGTTTGTTGCCTCTCTGTTGTCTTTGGGTGATCCTGCTCTTTTCACTCTCAGCACGCTTGTGTTGTTTCTGCCTCTTCTGCCTCTTGTTCTTGGCTTTCTATGTCTGGCCCAGTGTGCTTGTGTCCTGGGAATATGTTCACTGCCTGTCCGTACTCCATGTCTTTCATGGTCCCTTTTCTGATCACTTTCTTCCTTCTCCTGTTATTGGCTCTGATGATTTATTTTAGTTTCTGTCATCACGCTGCCCAGGAGGTGACTCCTGTTTAGCCGTTTCTCTCGCTCCCTGCGCTATTGACCTTTTTTCGTTTCTGTGCCACCTCTGTCATTGCTACCTAGAGTCTGCTGCCTTTTCTCACATACATTTTTTGTCCTGTAGGGTCTGGCCTTGGTCTCCTATGTTCCCTGGCTGGTGACGGCAAGCTTCTGCAGGATTCCTGGCCGGCAGTAACTCTTTGGTGATTTCGGTATCAGAAGGCCCTTGGCCTGCCATTGAGGACGAAGTTCTGTACCCTTTCCCCGCCAGCAGAGAGTCACCGGCCGCTGGGAGTGGAGGACACCCTTGGCAGACCGTTTCTATTGGTTGCAGCGGACGTCGGTATGCTCGGATAGACTGGACGGAGCCCAGTGAGTGCACTGGGGGGGGGGGGGGAGGGGGGATTTTCATCCTCCGGTATTGGGTTGTAGCAGTTGGCCCCTCGTTGTTGAGCTGTGGCACTTTTGGCTCCCTGTGGGTGGTAGAAGGTAGCACGCCATTTTAGGGCGTGGCAGTTTTGCTCCCCAGATTGACACGTAGTGTGTGTGCCTGTTAGGTATCGCGATACGGGTGGCCGGGTTGGCTGCCAGATTTTGTTGTCTACTGTGTATTTGTCGATCATACTTTTGTTTGTTCTCATGAGCTCTGATCTGGGTCCAGCACTATCGCCCACGCGCCGCTTGCCTAATATCTGGGCATTTATGACGAACGCTAGAGGGGCTTCTGGCTCTTTGGCTAACGCCCGTCGCCCTGCCTGGGTTCCGCCTTCACCCTCCCCCTGGAGACATCCTTCTAGGCGCCAGAGGGGTTCTAGGTTCGTGCCTCGGGATTCTTCTCGGCACGAAGAGGGGGGTGTGACGCTTGGTACACCGGTGTTTCTTTTCTCAATCATTATAGGTTTCATTGCATTCTTTTATTGAGTCCTTGTAATGTGCTTGGCTTATTTAGTGGCCAAATACTGTTAGGTATGTGGAGTGTTTTCACTTGGTGCCAGGTTCTAAATTTCCTTTATAGTTAATCAAAAGAGGACTAGCTGGGATGGGGTTGGTATGATATTATATTGTAATCATACTGGTGACTCAGTATTGTTTTGTCAGGGGGAGATGGCACCTGTTGGGTGTCTTTAGAAAGCCCTCACCCACCAACCTAGTTGGTGGCATGCTTCATCATCGGGCCCACCCAGTGACACCTAGCGTGTCCCGGGTGTGCTACGACGCCTGGCTACAGCGGAGCAGGTATGTCACTGTGTGTGCGGTGAAGGGTGTTAAGTAAGTGAGTTTAAAACGGCTTGGCGGGGGTCCCAATACCTGAAGGGTAAGAATACTTTATTAAATGGGCCTCCGCCAGCGGTTAAAAATAAGGCAGTGGGACGTTGGGGGCGGGTTGCGACCTCCTACGTCCTTTGGTGTGTCAACATGTTTCAGCCAGTGCCTTATCTGTAATCTGGCTTTCTTCAGGACTGATAAAAATGTGTGTGGTTAAAATAGGGGTTGTGTAGTGCAGGCTATGTGTCTACACGCCCTAAAGTGTATCTAACTGTGAGAGGGGGGGAACCGGTTCTGCGAAGGAGGCACAACAGGTCCCACGCCGGCTCTGACCAGTAATCCTGGTCAACCCCATGCCACTTCAATAACCTTGAAGTCTGACCTACCTAAAAATAGCGTGATCTTGAGAAGGGAATCCCCCCCTCTCACAGTTAGATACACTTTAGGGCGTGTAGACACATAGCCTGCACTACACAACCCCTATTTTAACCACACACATTTTTATCAGTCCTGAAGAAAGCCAGATTACAGATAAGGCACTGGCTGAAACATGTTGACACACCAAAGGACGTAGGAGGTCGTAACCCGCCCCCAACGTCCCACTGCCTTATTTTTAACCGCTGGCGGAGGCCCATTTAATAAAGTATTCTTACCCTTCAGGTATTGGGACCCCGCCAAGCCGTTTTAAACTCACTTACTTAACACCCTTCACCGCACACACAGTGACATACCTGCTCCGCTGTAGCCAGGCGTCGTAGCACACCCGGGACACGCTAGGTGTCACTGGGTGGGCCCGATGATGAAGCATGCCACCAACTAGGTTGGTGGGTGAGGGCTTTCTAAAGACACCCAACAGGTGCCATCTCCCCCTGACAAAACAATACTGAGTCACCAGTATGATTACAATATAATATCATACCAACCCCATCCCAGCTAGTCCTCTTTTGATTAACTATACATATAAACCGGGGATCTGGACTAGCTATCTGGTCCTCTCTCTCCCTCTTGATACACGCTCTAAATTTCCTTTGCCAGCTTATTCATTTATTCTGGGTATTGGAACGTTACTTGATGGAGATCTGATAAAAGACCTTTACCTCACACACCCATTTACCAACGTTGCCAAATAAGTACCTCCGTCCATAATACTCTCTGGCCTCTAAAAGGGACTGGCTGTCAAGATTTAATAATGTGCATTCCTCTAAATTTTGATTAATGTTCATTTCTCTAAATTTCCAAAACTAAAAAGAATTTCTGTTATTCCCCTTACTCCTTTGGGCTTAAAGTACAGCAGACCCACACGCATTCTCAGCACAGAGGTTTTTTTTTACAATGCTGCCGCGTAGGATCCCCAGAATTTGTCCTAGATGTTTTATGTGATTGTCTGAACTGTACGAAGCAATTCACCACTCTTGCTCTATTGTTGGATGTCGGGACCCTGTGGCACAGACAGGGTCTCTTTTCCTATCTTACTTATTTCATAGGCCATCAAGGCTCAACAAACAACCAGGATCTGGCTTCTTTCTTCCTTGTGAAAAAGCTTTGGTGAATTGGCACAATGTGACCTGTTGGGGTGATTGATGGACGACTTTCTTGTTGCTCTCTGGCAAATACTTTGTGGCCGAAATATATATGAAGTATTTCTGTCAACCTATTGTATCACATGTTACCGTTTTTAAAGTCCACCCTGCAACCCATCTGTCTGGTATATTTGAACAGTTATTTGTGAAGCGTTTAGGACTAGCTGCTGCACTATACACAACTCAACCATGGGGAACAGCAGTAGTAAAAAGAATTTAAATACAGCTCAGCCAGCCCCACCCAAGAACTCACCTGCATATATTGTGGGTTTAAAAAGAGGCTTAAGTTCAATTATGTAC